>NC_060210.1:19195000-20395000 GCF_021130785.1 Homalodisca vitripennis
CACCGGTAGATTAAGGAACGCATATGATAACCTGTGTGTAGTGAGAAGCACGCGGTATTACAGCTAATTATTGCTTATGTCAAGCTAATGCCATTATTGGGCTTCGTGTTAAGTTTATCCCGTACATAATTGCATATACGAGGGTTCAGATTGTGAAGCGGATACAGTTACGATCGTTATAAGGTCGGAATGCAATAATGGTGTCTTTGCGTGATTTACTACTTGTTTACTGCACGGGAGAACCTGAGAATGAGTGATTATTGTACAGAGACTTATAGCACGGTTAGTGAGGGTAAACTTCTACTTCAACATTGCTGACCACTTTACATTCAATACTTTGATTGACAATATTATAAAAAATATTGGGTAAAAATTAAACAACAATTGGTTGAAAATAAACCCGTTTTTAAAATTGTGTATTTTATGTTCTTCTTATATTGAAATTTAAATATTATAATATTGAAACACTATACACATAAAGTTTGAAAATGGTAATTTTATAAAATATTGGAAACCCTTCTGGTATTCAATACTCAAGTTTCTAATGAAAGTTAAGTTTACAGTTTAAGTAAAGTTTAAGTTAAGATTACAAACAAGAATTAAGTAATCTAAACAATTTATTTTTTATCTTTAAGCCATAACCTAGCTTTCTATGTAAGAGAAATAACCTAAAGAACATTTTAAAACAACTTTGATTCTCAGTTAACCATAACACAATTTGATACACTTGAGGTTTTTACTGCTTATATCATACTTTCGAAACTAGTAGGAGATGAATGAATTTCCGTCATATTTAAAAACCAGTTTATCTGTGTTTCAAAAACAAAGTCTCTAGTCTCAAAAAATTAAAATATTTAAGTAATCAGTGAATAATCATTTAATGTGTTTGCGCAAATAATAAATGACTGATTTATACAATAATTTTAAAATGTTATAAATATTGTAACAAATAATTTAAAATATTTAGCTTTTTTCCTTTGTATCCCTTTGATTACGTAACTTTTAATTGTTGCAGGAATGCTGTAAGAGGCATAAAACAGGGTTGACAACAGTAGCAAGAAGCCGTCAGCTGTTCATTATCAGTGCTGCCATCTGGTATTTCTCGTCGTTAGCTCGGCTGAGTGAAAACACTTTCTTCCTGTTTGCCATTCAGTTTAGTAAATGGCTATAGAAATCATCTTTCCTATACGGTTCATACATTTATTCCATACAATGTTTTGCTGTTGGTTACAACACTGCTTCCCATAACATGATAAATCGTTGGGATCTTTTTGATGGTAAACGGAACCCGAGATAGAAGGAGGTTATTATTTTGGCTCTTGATGACTTGCCTGTAATTAGTTGTCAATTAATTATAGAGCTATCCCACAATAATCCTACAAATTTATTCATGGTAAATTTAAAGTTAAAATTAGTTTCGTAGGAAAAAATATTGTAATATTTCCTGTCGAAAAATATTATTCTAATTCTAATATACGTTTTAATGAATTCTGCTACGATATTAATTACGGTTTTTAGTCGAATGGGACGGAGGTAATAATGAGAATGGGTTCGTAACAGTTCTCATTACTACTTTGCTATTACAACCATTTTATATTTTTAATTCGCACCAAAATTTCCTTTAACTTAGCCTAAAAGACTCATATTTTGTAAATAATACAAAAATTACTGTAATTATTTTAAAATTTAGATTATATTGTTCTTTATCCTATTTGAGTAAATAACCATTGCTAACACTTTGAAAAAAACTCTTTACCAGAAAATTGATCCAGTATCGACAGTTGTGACTCTTGTGTACAGAGCGACACCCGACGCTTGTAGTTCGATTCGTGTGGAAATGGGAACACAGAACAAACACAAACACCGCTTCTTCTGTTCCTATCAACCATTAGAAGAGGCTCTGTTTATGCTCAGCCTTAAAGACTAAAGTACTTCGTTTAAGTCATTATCCAAGACGTAAAAATGTTATATTCAGGGTTTGAACAGACCATTTTAACTCGAAGGATAAATATCACTGAAATATCAAAATGTAATATGTACCAGGAAGAGCTATATCTCCTCAGTGTCAACGCAGAAATGGAACATCGATGTGAACTCCAATAATAAGAAGCCGCAGGGCAACCTGAGCTGTTATATGTACTTAATAATACTACAAGGTTATTATTACATTATAATTACCTAATAACATATACTTAACCTCTTCATGCATGACGATGTCATTTGACACCACTAAATAAATAAATATATATAAAATGTAAGATGTACTCCAAACTGTCTCTATCTCATATAGTTCACTCAAGGGTTCATAGGTACTAGCAAAAGCCACCCTACAGCACATTGAAAGCAATAGTTCATTTTACATCCATTTTTATTCAGTACAGCATTGTTGCTATTAGTGAGAGGTTGTTTTGGCAGTTTCATAATTTTTTCCTGATTATTGAGGAATTTTTTATCAGTTAAGAAAAATTATGTTCTGTTTTTAGGTATTATATACTAACATATTTAATAAATATATTTTTGAAATTGCTAATATAATAAAAATTAGCCACAAATTATTGATGAGTGGCAAATGACGCCACCATGCAATAAGTGAAACTATGCCGATGCCCATTACTGATTGGTATAGTTTCACTTATTTTATTTTTTCTTCTTCGTAGGTGTAAGAAAACATGGATACTACTGTCTTGGATGATAGTGATATTGCCGAATACTTGGAATTACATAGTGAGAATATTATTCCATCTGGGTCAGAGGATGAGGAGTGTAGTTTCTCAGGTGATGAACTATTTGAAGTTGATGTTGCCCAACAGAATATTTCAGAAGGTATTGAAATACCAGAAGATCTTCCTGAAATTTGCACAGATTTTCAAAATTTTCAGTCAATACAGGAAAATCCAAGAAGTTATAACGATCACTCGGCCTCATGCTATATCTGAGTACACCTTCATGGGAGGAGTTGACATGGCGAACAGAATGATAGCACATTACCCTCATGGCATCAAGTCTAAGAAGTGGTACCTTAGAGTATTTGCTCACCTCTTAAATGTGTCCCTAGTGAATGCCTGGTTGTGCTACACGAAATCGGTTGATGGAAAAATGGACTTGTCTTTCAAATCATCTGTAGCCCCTTACCCTCATTGCGAAAGGGTTATGTGACACGAAGAAGAGAGGAAGGCCCTCATCAATGTCTCCTAACAACACTCCAACTCTTAAAAAAAAGTAACCAGTAAGCATAATTCCGGAACTGAGATACGACAAAGTTGACCACTGGCCATCGAAAGTCAAAAACGCCAGGGAGCAGCGATGCCGTTTTGAACACTGCAAGAAAAAAAAAACCAGATTCCAGTGTAAAACATTTGTGGTTTACATGTATGTCCACACTTTATGGAAGCTTTCCATAGTAAATAGGATGTTCTTATATGGATATTTCAATAAATAAAATTGATTTTAGTTTTGAAATTTAATTTTTTTTTAAATAAACATTTTTTTATTTTACAAAATGTGAGAATATTTAATGTTAAGAGATTAAATACGTTTTTATACATTTATAATTTAAACATAGTACTTATTTAATGCACATATACCAGAAAATAAAACAAATTATAAAAAAGGTAACATTCATTTTTTTGTTTCCTTATTGCATGGTGGTGTCATATGACGTCAGGTCCGCCATTTTTTAACTAAGACGCAAAAAAATTTGAACAAATTATTTTTGTTATTAAAACAAGCCTATTTAACAAGAAAAACAAGTAAACACATTTTTATTTTTATTATTTAATAATTCTAGCATGAAGAGGTTAAAGTGAACCAAATTACATAGTTTTAATTTTACAATTTTCGTAGGTGTTGTCAATAAAACAACGACAAATCCATTATAAAATAATCACAGTAAGTTTAAGCATTTAACATTCAAGGTGCAGTAAATGTAAATAATTTAAATATCTTAAATTAATGTGCGGCTTTGAACCCACTCTAAAGAAAAATGGTTGAATCTAGCAATAAAAAAGTGACTTACAGTATTAATTGTAAATATATAGTATATATTTAATATTTGGAACCGTTTCCATAGTTATGTATAACAGATTCTCCAGAAGGGAATTGTTTAGTAATGCCGCACTGATGTTTTACGAGCTCACTAAGCCACGTTGTAATTACAATAAGTAGTTAATATTATAAATTTTCGGTTCAATTTACTTCAATATTTTTCCAACAGGATGTGTTTATATGTAAGCCTCGCTCTGTTGGGTTATGTGCAATCAAAAGATCTTAAGCCGAAACTATCGAAATCACATATCCCCTTAATAATCAGATAAGCCATTACATGCCATATAGATCACTTTAAACACGCTACAAATATAAAAACTTTAACACACAAGATTTTATAACGACGAATATAATCATTTTATTGGTTTGTAGTTCCTCAGTTAAACCAGGTTGTCAACCTACTCTTCCTACCCCAACGGAGCTTATCTATCAACTGTTGTGAGGGGGGAGTTGTCGCAGCACTTTTTATTTATTGCTCAATTTATCAAGTTATTTTATATCAACGAAATATAAGCTGAAATTCAAGAGTAGGTCGAAGGTAGGGCTTAGAACTGTGGTCCAGAGGTAACCACTATCGACCAAGTAATCCAATTTCTGTCTTCTGATAATCCTTTTTGACATGAGTTTAACTGATACACATACAGAATATTTCATAACTTATTATAATTATTTTATATGCTATTTTATTGTAAATTTATCAGTGAAAGTACTTCTTTGTGTTTATTATGTAAGATCTTTTCAAGTTCAGACTGGTACTTGGGGTTGATATGAATTTATTTATTCCAAGGGCATACACAATTTTTATAAACAAAATACAGTATTTAAAAAGTGCAAGTAAAACTAATTACAGTATTGTAAATAGTGGAGTCAAAAAGTGCAAAAATACAATAAATAGTAAAAAGAAACGAGTAGAGATACAAGAAAGATTACAATCAAATATACATCGCAACAATAACAATGGGGTTAATATACAAGATAATTGTAATAACAATAATAATAATGAAGAAATAGATATGATTGAAAGACAATAAAGTAAATCGAATAAATAATGAGGGATTTAGCTAGCAAATCTAAAAAATAATAATATTCAGAAAATAAAAAAATAATTTATGGTATTTAAGAGTAGGTAACTAAATAAAATTTAAAGAGATTTAACACTTAAAAAATAAACTGTAAAACACTTAAAACTTTATATGAATTAAAACAATTTATAACATTTCACGTATATATGTAAAAAAATGCGGAATACAGTAAGGTTAGTTATTATTACTGTGATTAGTTGCAAAAGGTGGACCTTTATCGTGATGATTCGTTGGAGGATAACCAATCACAGGCCAATACACTGACCACAACCAATATGGCCTAACTCCTTTGTTAAAGCTGCCAGCTTATTGATAATTTGACTGCATTCTTTGGTGATATTTTATTTCTATTATTATACATACGGAGAAAATAAAATATACTGTAAGTTCAAAATGAAGCGAGTCTAATTCTATTTGTGTTTGGTTTTGACACCGTGTTCTGCTACGGTAAATGTTAATGTAGCCGACCGTACTGTATGATCAAAAATTCAGTCTTACAAATATAGATATTTCTGGGTATTATATACAGGGATGTTCAGTAAGAAACATAAATTAAATTCAAAATCTTCAGTGTCTTACACACTCAGAGGTAGTTGGCTTGAATGTGACCACGGATATGTGGGTAGCCTTTGACACTTTGACCGAACTGTCGCTTGGTACTCCGTCAGAGCCGCTTTGTCTCTGAAACTTAAGCGCTAGGTAGATTATGATCAAATAATCTGCTTGTCGATATCTTTGGTGCCTTCCAGGTGCAAAGATAGTTAGCTTAGATGTGACCATATGCATGTGGTTACCTTTGGCTCTTCGAAATGTCGTGTGGTAGTCTGGCATAACCACTTGGTCTGTCAACACCGTCAAAGTAGATTGTGTTTAATTAATTCGTTACATGATAGTTACAGAGCCTTTAATAAGATAACTACCTTTACACCAATTATTTTTTTCATTTAGGTCATAAAGATGAGAAACCTCTCTTTGCATTTAGTCCTAAAAGGACCTCTGCTCCTGCACTCAGAGTTTTATGATATTCAATGTGGGTAAGGTTTAGTTAGGTAGAGGCCATCACCTGTCGAGATCTATGAGGAGGAATAGTGAGCACTATATCTCAGTCTTGTCAAGAGGGGGGAACAACACTGTTCCAGCCTCTCAAGTCTAAGCGATATTAGCTTTCTCGTGTTTAAGCTACCAACAACCGTTAACACTAAAGGAACTCCACCCCATCCAAAAATCATCCTCTGCAGTAGAATAGACCGTATATCCAACCTTCCACTCGAAAATTTTGACGGTTCCGGTTAGTGTTGTGTCTCTTCCTTCGTAATCATAGATTTTTCAGATATAAGTGACAAATCAGGTTTTTGCTGTACCCAGAGTAGGTTCTAGTGGTAAGGCATATACCAGCTAGAAGTGAAAACCAATGGGATAGTTTGCAAAGTGAAATTATTAGCTGCAGTGGATTGTTACTTTATTTTGAAATTGCTTATTAGAGCATTATACCAGAACGTTATATTTACGCTATTTATTATTATAAAAGGTATAACACAACGTTTTAATGATTGGAACTATGCTCTTCTTCAGGTGGGAGAGTTTTAACGTAAAAAATAAAGAATATAAAGAAGTAAATAAGGGAAAAAAAGTGTTCAAACATACTTAAAAGCTGCTTGAAGCCCAATTCAGGAGTTTTCACTGCACCGTATGCAAGTCCCGAGCACAAATCGTCCTAGTAAAAAGTTTGAAAGACTTCATTATTTCTATAACCGATGTAAACTGAATTTAAATCAATAGCTCTTAACAGTGTCTTAATTTGAATTTAAATCTTCTTACAACGTTTTAATTTTCAATCCATTCAATGATAAATTTCTATATAAAAAGGACAAATTCTTAAAATTGTAAAATTTTTATTAGAAAGAAATGAAATATAGTGTTTAATTCTGTGAAACATTTATATTATGTGCGTATTGACATTTAATACCAAAGTTTCTATATTCAATAATGCATCAATTTTAGAGAAACCATAGTTACCAAGTTTGTGCTCTAAAAATAAACATCAACTTAATTGGCTAAGAATGAAATAATGCATTGAATAACTTGGAAAAGCTGGGAAATTATTATCGATATTGTTTTCAGACTGCAAATGATCAATATATTAGAGATATTTGACAAAATACTTTGATTATTGTAGTATCACTAGATAAAGGAATACGACATTTTCCAATATATAATTTTTTTTTTTGCAAGGCCTTTCTGAATTAAAGATTCCATCATCAGGCACTTCACAAATTCTACAAAATACTTTGAGTCAAAAACGTAGAATTTCAATAAAAATAGTTCAAAATGTATGATTTTGTCCATTATCTTTGAAATGCATTGCCTACTATGACTATATACGTTTATCGCAGCTATGGTTTAATACCAATATTAATTATTGAGTTCAGTACGTGTGTGGGATCGTGGTTAAAACATCGTAGTGCACTCAATGGTATACTTGATGAGACAATGGGAATATCTTTTCACCAATGTTACACCATATTTGCAGCCTATGTGTTTCTGATGTCAAAACGAAGCAAAGAGTCCGTTTCGTGCTTCTTTGTCACGGATTGTTTTGTACCTCTTCAGACAGACGCCGACAATAGAGTCCAGGAGTTAAATCTGTGACAGCGTCAGACTTCAGATAAGTTGCACTGCACCAAACTCTACATTCATAATTGCGTCTGTTTTGTAGCTAACACAGTTCAAATCGTTTTTAACACAATTGTAACAAAGTATTTCACCTATTCCTTTGTATTGGGTTCTGTATTGTCTTCTTTGCAGCAACCACGATTAATGGATCAAATAACTTCAAAATCTGGCGATAAGGTAATGAGATTTAGCACTCATATACCTCTTGTGTTTGTGTGTGTTTGTTTTTATCTGGTAAAAATATTATGCTTAAAATAATGGCATATAAAGGCTATCCAAGCCCCCAATACTACTTTTCGAACCATTTTCAATTTAAATCGGCTGTTAAATGAAGACCTGATTTAAAGACGTTAAATGAAGAGACTGAGAAGTCATTAACTTAATTATATTGAGATTTTGTTGAAAAGATTTATTTAAAGCAATTATTAATTTATACATTTTTTCATTTTTTCATTCGCATTTTTTAAATATTTAAAGTTTTATTTCACTTTCGTTAAATAAGTTTAAACTTACAATCGATACGACATATTTTAATTAAATGCCTTTTAAATGTGTTTTTCATTAATGAGTGTTTTTTTTTTATTAATACTTCCATTTATAAAATTGTTTAATAATGGAATATTACCATTATTGTCAGAGCGTTATGAAAGCCTATCACTCGAGAGGGTGAACTATTTTGACTATTTTTATTTCTGTATGTCCCTATGCACGATATCTTAAAAATAAATATGCCATAGAGTTGAGTTTTGAATCTCAGCAATGGCTGTAATGCGACATGGCGTGTTTGTTTGTTTATAATTATAAATCAATTATGCCAAAGGTAAAATACTAACCTTTATTTCAAACTTGACAGAGAATTTTTTTCGGTAAGTCCAATTATAAACGATGTGGTCGATGGAGCTTGTGCGAGAAGAGAGCGCTTGGGGAAGCTCTATCAATGACGACAACAAAGCAGTATAACAGACCGGAGAATAAATATATTGATTGGACAAACAACTAGTGCAAACAACTGACGCCGCAGTTGACCTAGTTATATTATAGTCCAGGCACGCCCTTTTGGTCTAAACTTCATTTTCTAATCCTGTTCATGCAAATCTGCTATTCCTTTGTTTATGTTTTATTAAAAGTAACAAGTTTAAGTTGCATTGTGGACAACACATTGACCTTTATTTGACATGGATTCTTTTATAACGTCAGTTTGGGGAATTAAATTATCATACTTAGGCCCCTTTATTTGATACCAACCTCAAACTACGTTAACTAGTTTTAAATAACTTCTGGACTAAGTGTGATGAATTTACTTCAAAATCCAAAATTTATTACAATTTGAATTTCGGGGAGTCTAAAGATGTAAAGCAGCCACCTAATTAAAAAAATCAATAAAATGTGACTAAAATATTAGAAAAGACAATAATTAGCGCAAATATTTATCAATACACCTCAAACTCCATCAAATTTACCAATTTCGATGTAACATTTCAGTCAAACCCTATGAAAGATGTCCACAAGTGAAGAAAATCAATGGAGTGATTAAGAATACTATAAGTATCAATTTACTATCGGAAGATCATAGAATTATATCCTGAAACTGATAGGGAAAATTCTATTTTAAGATAAAGACTCCCTTGAGCATGTAAAAATTACTTACATATTATTAACCCTTAAATGAGCGCGCGGGGGCCTCAACGACCCCACGAGTAGATATATTGCTCTATTTTTCGAAGTAGGTTAGCTAGACTGCTGTGACGCTAGATACCTTCCGGGTAGACGATGAGTAATGGCGCCCTACAGTCAGTTTGGCTGTGACCGTCGCGGGTGAATCGTACAGTCCGTTCCAAACAAACATTACACGTTTGGGTCGTCTAGACCCCCGCGCGCGCACTCACGTTACCTGCTAGTGTTGCAATTACCGGGTCATTTTTACCCCCGCGCGCGTACTTGTGTTATTTGATATGTGCATTGAAAGTGAATATTTTTATATGTGATACAGAAGGAGAATTTGTATGTATATACATTGCTAACGGATTTTAAATATAGATTGTGATAAAGCCTCATGTAGCGAAAAGGGCAACTATTTCTTCGCTTCCAAAAAACGCTACGATCATCGATCGTCAAGCTTGCTAATGTGCAAGAGATTCCTCATCGAGAATCAGCAGTCAATCGGCCAGCGGGTTCGAGAGTAAGATGTGTTGTTTGCCCCCGCACAAAGGACACCAAAACAACACAAAAATGTTATAAGTGCCAACGACCTATGTTTTTATCACACATGGGGACCTTCTGTAATCTCTGCCAAAACATAAATAACGGTGTAATTACTGATTCAGACTAAGTTTCTTCAGAACACATTTTTCACGTGTTTAATTGTGAGGTATATTTCTCATATAATTCGAGTTTTCTATACTGTATATATCTACTGTCATCTGAGGTGTGTTCAATATTCAATAAATATTTTTTTCTTTATCAGTTATTTCTTTCCCCCGTTTACTAGTCCTACTTTTATCTCCCCAAAACAAAGTCTTAGTAAGTTCAACAAACACTATATAGTATTTATATTTATATAATACTTTAAAAACAAAGCTTATTTTACAAAATAGAAATAAATAAAAAAAATGAATTGTATTATTATTTTTATTATTAAATTTTACTACAAGATTGTGGAATATAGTTTACATTTTATTTCAATCAAATAATTCAGTATGTATATAGTTATTCATACTATATGTATATAAATACATATGGTGATTTATGCAATAATTTTTTTTTTCTTAAAACTATAATTTAATACTTTTAACGTAAAAATGAATAAAAAATATAAAAATCATAATAACTATAGTTATCTTTAATTAAATATGTATTAGACATACGCAATAATGTAAGTAACTATAGTTAATAACACAAAGAAGGTAAGAATGCACTCATATTTATTATTTTCTTAATGGGGGTCTAGAAGACCCCACGCGAGCACTCACGTAACTTTAGGAGGCGCGCTCACTTAAGGGTTAAGAGTGTTTTATTGTACAACGGTGTGAAGAGTTTTAATTCAAACTATAAAATTTCAAATGAATATGGAAATTACACACAGTACATCGAAAAATTCTGTTTTCTTGTAATGTATATGGTTAGCAAACTCATGAAATATAAGTAAAAAAAGCTTTTGAAATAATAATTTTATTGAATAGACATTAAAAAATAAGCGTGTGCCTCGATAAGTGAATTAAGTACTATACACATAAGTTTTAACAACATGTATATAATAAGGTACTAATAATGAGTGAGGGATTATGTTGAATTATTATCTGTACTGATTGATTAAATTAAGTTATGATAACGATATTTTTAAAGGAATATTACAATGCTGAATTTACTCCTTTTGCTTGCTGAACTATAACTGGATTCTGATAATATTTTTGACTAGTGAGAATTGCTGATTAATTCAAAACTGTATATGAATTCCAAACAGTTTTAGTAATTAATAAAATATAATAACAAGTGTATATAAGAATCAATAAGAATGAATTTGAATATATTTCATATTACGCCTGTTATAGGTTGATTTAAAAAAAAGGTTTGAACCACTTTATTGCTAGACAAAGTATAATAAATTAATATCCACTGTAATATAAGTAACATACAATTTCCGTAGCTACGTAAATTTTTTCTATGTACAATATTCACGTAATATCACAGGATAAATGATGAAAAAACAGTTATTTTGTGTCTTTAACCGTATTTATATTACATGTCATATTGCCTGTATTCAGGTATGGAGTTACAAATGCTGAGATATATATAGGCCAGGTGACGGTTACATATGAACAGGAAGTATTCAAAGGAAGTGTCAAAGTACTGCAAAGTTAGATTGCTTTGGGATGCTTTGTATTTCCACGCGATAATCTGCAAGTTTCATTCGACCAGAATAAATGGACAAAGTTACACAAAAACTTGCTTTGGATGGAAGACCCTGGGCGAGGTGTGAGTTTTACATCTGAGGGAAAATGTAGAATATCTTTAAAAAAATTTAGTTTACAATTCAATATCGATTATTTTATATATATTACAAAGTATACATTTGAAACATTATGAATCGATTACGTTGTATTTTAGTTTATTTATAGTATTTTTAAGTATTGCTCTTATAAAACTTATAAAATATAGACAAAACTGGGCTTCCTTTTCCAAGTTTCCTAATTTGTTTTGCGAGCAATGCTGTTATGGTTTTAATCAGTTTCAATGATTAGTGTTAGTTTTACTAAGTATACGATTAAACTCACTGTAACTATAAGATCGTGTTATAATATTGCTTAAGACCTTATAATTAATTACAATTTGTATTAGCTTATAGTTGTCCTCGAAACTTCTGTTCTAGTAAGTTTTGATCTGAATCTAGTTAGAGTACGAATGTGCTATCCTCGGTTAGTCTTAATGTAGCCAATGTGTAATGTATATAGATAATATAGGCTGTTTCTGTTTTGGAAAGACATATGGGAGAAAAGCGTCCAAAAACGTAAGCTTAAATTTAACTTGCGGGTATTGTTTGCTGTTTATTATTAGAGTGTGCCAAATAATTTTGAGAAAATCTGATTATTCAGTGTAAAATGTTTTATATTTTTGTAACTGCAGTAAGCCTTAAACAGCAATTTCTATTTCTGAAAAGTATTAAAACGTTAAAAATTACATTTTTAATAAGTATAGTTTAGGAAGAATAATAGCATTTTAAAGTTAGTAAAATAAATACTACTCTATAACAGATACTTGTAAGACATTTTAAATTTAAAAACATTGTACATTTAATTTAATTCCGTTCATAAGCACTGCAATTTAAATTTAAGTAATTACCAATATATTTTGTCATGTTAATATCATGCATACATTAATTAGAGAAGTTTTGTACATAAAAAAAGTTTTAATATAGTAGAATTTATATTAAATACAAAGAACAATAATAGTGCGCATTCTTGTACAATAATTATATCCAATGATGGCGAATTGAAAAATATACGTCCGTATTAGATCCAAATTTACAACCTAAAATTTCTATAGCTGTTACTGGCAATTATAAATAAAAATTACAATCTGTAAAACAATAATTTAATAATAAATTAAAAATGTAAGACAGAACTTTTTTATGGTCAAAATATGTTGTCTAATTCCAAAATAATTAAATAATTTTAAATATAAAGATACTGTTTGTAATGTCAGGAGAGAAACGTTAGATGATATGAAAAAAAAACATTATGATAAAATATAATAATTATTAGAGATGTAACCTCGAAAAGGGTTTGATATATATTGAAAAGGTTTATTATTGTACAAATATAATTAAGTTAGATCTTTGATTTGTGTGGACTTTTGTGTAGATAAATATGTCACGATTAATTATTGAGTCAGATAGCTTCAATATCGGACCGGATGGAACTGAGATTTAGTACTCAGATATCGTGCGTGTGTGTGTGTGTTTTGGTTTCCTGCATGTGAAGAGTCATGTACTCCCCTCTAGTTTCCTCGGTGTCATCACACCCCAACCAGTAAATGCCTTTTGTTTCCAACTGATATTTACTCGAAGTTTTTGAATAATCAGATTATTATATGCTATAAGAATGAATACGAGCTTCCCATACATCTACTTATTGAACCAATCCTCAGATTAATCTTCAGCGGTTAACTAAAGATGACTTTTCACTGAGTTAAAATTCCATTATGAATAATTATTAACAACTATTTACTGAGATTTAGCTTAAGAATTTCAACTAAAATAATGTGCTCGGTCTTATATTGATATTTTATAATTATTTTGAGATTCGAAAAGTTTATTTTAGTTCAATTTTATAATCTGAAATTTATAATCGATACAGCCTATTTCCTTGCATATGTTTTGTCTTACTTATTTAAGAGTATCAGTGATGTAATAAATCAATAAGGCTATTTTCGAGATGGGCCTTAAACGGGAATAGGCCTGTTTATTTATTTTTGTATTCTAGATGAACTTATTATAAACCACTGAACTTTTGCTTTCCTTTTACTCCTTTTTTCCATGATTTTGGCGTTTGCCATTTACTATTGGCCTCTGGTCAGTTCTACATGGTAGGTCGGTGAGTGCAGACCTATTAAAATCTGTAATGTATAGTTCAGTTATAATAATTGTGGTATTGTTACTAGTAAGTGCACGTTTTAGAGTTAATATACATGGAGTTGACACACAACCTGGTACTTGTTATTCGTGACTTTAGTTTATCAGGACGCTCTGTATGATCGTTTAATTTATCATGTGTTGTGTGTTGTGTTATGTTAGTTAATCGCCTGGGAGAGATCAGATTGCAGATCTCGAAAGGCAGTTTACTGATTTATTTATTGTAGTACAACTGATCGATGGCAAATATCCTTAAAATCCTGTTTCCTTCACGATCCATTAATAAAAAAACAAACTTAATAAAGGATAAAAGAACTGATTGTCTATTGGTAACCTTCTTCCTAAGTTTTTTAAATGGTATAGTAATAGTTTAAAACCAATTAAAGCAAACAGCATGAACTATATGTTATGCTTAATTTGAATTGAATTCATTATTTGCATAATGAAATTATATACAATTTCTGTGCATTCCTATAACATCGTTCAATACATACTCTGCAATATTTTTAATAAAAGTTATTGATTGAAAAAAATTAATGCCTTAAATTATACATATAATGAAATAAATTAAAATTACAAAGCA
This sequence comes from Homalodisca vitripennis, assembly GCF_021130785.1. Classification (NCBI taxonomy): domain Eukaryota; kingdom Metazoa; phylum Arthropoda; class Insecta; order Hemiptera; family Cicadellidae; genus Homalodisca; species Homalodisca vitripennis. Next base: position 19,209,510 of record NC_060210.1, read on the forward strand.
ATAACAAATTAACTATGATCACAGAGAGTGCCGATGGCTGAGCAGTCTAACACGTCAGACTTTAGGTCTGAGTTAGAGATTTGTGACCGTTGCACTTTTTATCACTACCATCCATAGTGTACTGTATCGACTCTCCCTCTTATTTTATTTGATAATTAATGATAATTACTTAATTTGAATAAAGAGAGAGAGGCCTCATTAAGTGCCACTCGTAGAGAGTAAAAAAACCCATCAGCCAGTTGAAATTTCAATTTGGGTTTTAAGGATTTAATATTTTGTAATATTTTCAGGTTTGCAGGAATTTTATAAAACAAGTCTGTATGAAAAAAATAGTTTTATAAATATCCAGCCTTTGAGGACTAATTTTAGTCTGGTAATTTAACAGGGATTGGAAGTAGAGAACATATTGTGATTATTAAAGAAAAAGATTATGCTGTGTAAGACAAGAAGACTGGCAAATGTAAGGATACCAATTGACTGAAAGAGCTCCCTACAACTATCCCGTGTACTAGTGCCTCGGGCATTCTTCAAGGCTCTCTTTAGCAAATTAACATTTTTGAAAGAGGCCTCACAAGAGAAAACAATACGGAAATTCAGTGAGGATCGATTAGACGATTGTAGCCCAAGGCGAGAGATATCATTGAGGCCAATAATGAAGTTCAGCTTAAATCAAAGACATATGTATGTAACTTCTTGGTAACCATATAAATTAAATTAGGCAATATGACATTAAAATTGAAACTGAATACGAAGGAAATTAGTTGTTAATGGATTATTAACTATGGTATTATTTATATGGAATTAAAGGGCAATTATTTAAAGTTTGAAAGTGAAACTGAATAATCTGCTTCTTAGAAATTGCTTAAAAAATTTATATACAGAGAGCCTATAGACAAGTTTTGGAATAGTGAGAAAAAAACTTCGAAATAAGTACTCAGTACCACATAGGTGTCGTCAGCAAAAAGAGTCTAGTCGATTGATTCATTACAATGCCCAGACATCATAAAACTGGGTCAATCAATAATGTATATTAAAACATAAAGAGGAGTCTCAGAATTCAAACGTAAGGCATCTATGCTTTAAGGAAATTAAGTCAGACACAAATGTTCTTTAATTACTTCAAATTTGAAAATATTGAAACAGCCCTCAAAAATAACATTCAAAAACTCAGCAAGCAATTACGAATACCATGCTTTTCTAGTTTATTTAAGAGAAGGAATATTCAACAACGTCTTAAGTTTTGCTGAGATCGCAAAATAGAGGAAATTATGTTAGTTGAATTCAATCGATGTGGTAGATGGAGCTTGCACAAGTGGAGAGCGCTTGGAGAAGCTTTTACAATAGCGACAACAAAGCGGTATAACAGACTGGGGAATAAATATATTGATTGGACAAACAACTAGTGCAAACAACTGACGCCGCAGTTGACCCAGTTAAATTATAGTCCAGGCATGCCTTCTTCTTCGAAAATACATTTTCTTCTCCTGTTCTTTTAATGAGAAGTTGTTATTATTATTTTTAATTTTTATGAATTTAATGAATTTTAGTTTCATTAGCAGATACGCATTTAACTTGATAGAACAAATTTTCATTCATAAGTTTGGGATATTTAATTATATTACTAGGAACTTCCAATTTATACGAAAATCAATATATGTTTATAATTAAATAATTTTTAGCAACCCCTAGACTGGACGTGAGAACCACAATTAATAAAACACTGACATAATCGTTTAAAAGTTCATGAATATGGATTAATTTATTATAATGTGACAGTATTCCCTATAAAAAAAACAAAACATTGTGAATGAAATATTAGAACACACTGATATGTGCTTCGTTCATAAAGTTGTGAATATGGATCAATTTCAAGTTCCAATTGCACTGAAAAATGTTGGCGAAACCCAGAACGTGACAGTAGTCCCCTTAAAAAAAAGAAATTAAAAAAAATATTAGAAAACATTGAAATGATGATTTATGGTAAGCGCCACGAGTATGCGTCAAATTCTCAATTTAACATTTACAAATGAACATTTCGGCCAATCCCTGAGTGAGATGTCCTTAAGTTAGGAAAGTAAGTAGAGTTGATATAACGTATTAGATATTACTGACAGTAATCTTTGTGTATAATTTAATGAATCAATGTGTCCAAACTAAGTTACATAGGGGAACAACGAACAACCCTTGTAGAGCTTAGATGCCTCATCCTTTCCTATTATTGTTACTTATGTAACACTAATACAAGGTTAGAGTTCACCCAATGGCAGACAAGAGCTCTATTTTATGGATATCTTCTATTGCATATGCGTACACTCACTTTCAAGAATTTTTAATTTAGTAAAACGCATACGATGGCTCTTCGTGCTGAGCTATGTCCCTAATTTCAAAACACTAGAATTCCGTAGAAAACAGACAGAAAATGTTCTTTACCCTTTATATTGCTGAATAGATTACATTGGTATAGAAGCTACTATGTTACAATGTCCAGTATAGTAAAGGAATCCAAGAGAGTAGCCTTAATTCCATGTTTAGGCGTGTTACTAGAGATTGTCAGCTTCATTATTAAACTTCATAAATTACTCTGTTAGTGTTTTTTGTCTATTCGCCATCATAATTAGCTGAAAATCCAATGTAACAAAAAGACACATTTTCACTGACAGAAACTGAGGCTCCCAATGGACCGGTGTGTACCATTTAAATACCAAATGTAGAAGTTTGTTCTGACAATGGAGTAATTTTAAAGAAAAAACATTTTTCCAATTTGGCATCGTTTAGCGAGACAAACAAATTAGTAAAACTAAGTTTAGAACTCTGCAATCTGATCTCATCTTTAGCTGAATAACTAAACTATTGCATAACTACAATCTAGGTTAAAGTCAACAATAGATATCAGAACATTGTCTCAAACGTAAGTCAGGAACGACAACAGCCATGTTGAGTGTCAGTAACATGCACACTAACATGCACTTAACAAAAAATGAACACTACTAATTAAAACTGAAATACAGACTGCAAGTCACATAGGTCTGCGCTCACCAGCCACCCAAATAGACCAGTTCAGTGGTCAATAGTAAATGGCGATCGTCACGATAAAACACGAAGGCAGAAATTAGAGGCGGGGTTGGACTTTTTTTATTATAGATTTCTTCTATATGAACTTTTTTTAAACCATACTGTGACTCCGCATTGTTTGTTACAAATCTCTAACCTGTTCGATACTTTAGGTTTGTTGTTAGTTAATTTTTCAGAATTGATAACAAAAACGGCCTGATTTAAACTGATGGTTGACTAATCGGTTGGTTATCCAATTTAATACATGAATCGCAAATTCATTTCCTTTATTATGTGTATTAAAACACTTATATATATTCTGTTTAATGTAACCTGCATTAGTTCAGTTATTCATCTGAAGAAGAAATCAGCTTTCAGATCTCGAAACGTTGCTGATTGTACTGTACCACTGAATTACGGAAAAATCCTGTTTCACTCACCAATTTAGAGGTAGTATAAATAGAGTTTCGTACCAAATTTCCGCCATGTTTGACAGATATCATGCGTACAGTTAGACTGAAGTCGTATTAAGTCCAAGAAAATGGCGAGAAGAGGATTCTCTGGATGCTTAGCCAACAAATGAACCTTTCATTTGATGTCAAACTCAACCTAATCTTATATTAAATTATTACTAAATTTTAGGAATATGCAATCTCACATTATAGAATATTTTCCAACTTGACATTTATTAAAAAACATATGTAAATATCTTACATTTTTATGGATTAGAGATGTATTCTTTATGGAAATAAATATGTTTATGAAATAAACACAAAATTTTAACAATCATAAGTAAGAAAGTATTTTACATATATGGGCCTTATTAGGGAAGTATGTATCTAACAGTTTATTACGAAGTGTAAAATCTGATAATACAAAAATCCTACATCTTGAAAAAAAACTTTTTCATTAATAATTATTCTGGAATAAAATACATACCTTTTCTGTAAATACCTGAAACAAAATATTGTTTATAAGTGTAGGATAAGGAAAGCTGATTTTACAGAATCTTGCATATTTCAGGTTTAAATGGAAAACTGTTACCGTGCCTAAGGCTGTTCCACTGAAATAGATGTTTTTGTGAAACTTCGTCCACTTATTCGGCTTGGATTTTCGCACTGAAATTATCCTGATGCAATCTAACTTTGCATAACTATAACTCTCTCTTTGGTACTCCCGGTTTAATAAAGTTAATGTGTTAAATATATTCCTTTTGTAACTGTATATCATAAATGACTCTATATGAAGCCTTGTACAATTTAATAGAGCTAATTTATATCTATATATTTTATGAACAGTTACTAAATTCAAAGATGGAGGAACGCCTAAACAAATTCTGTTACACTCCAACTCCTACTTGTGACCCTACCACCTTCATTTATAATACTGATGTTATATGACCGTAATTAACATACTGTTTTTTATGACTCTACAAATTATGACTATTTGGTGTTTCAAGTAGTTGACATTGTTATTGACCAGAATAAGCAGCATTGGGATATGGAAATTATACAATATTATTTTAACACGGCTTATATCTCAGCAATTTCTCGGCAATATGTAAGCTTATGCTTTTGGCATAGTTGCAAATAAAGTGTAAAAAAGCGAAAAAAAATTTCTACAGACTATGTAAATAATATGATTTAAACCTCATTGTATATAGTAATACTGTAGCTCAGGGCAATCCTAAGTAAAATGTTTTTTTTTTTTTATTTCATTAGGACTTCTGATACACTGTGTATTAGATAATACAACGTATCATGTTAAGCGCAATCGTACGAAACAATCTGTACATAATTCATAATTCCATGACTTATAAGGCTGCTCTCAAATATCAGTTGAAATAAATATTAGTTATAATATAATCTTCAGACCTAATGTATCTATTGCAATATATAATATATGTATATGTATTAATATACAATATAATATATATTATAATACATAATATATAATACATGTATTAATCTTTGTAACATTGTGTGTGCCCCATATATGTTTAAACGTGTTCCCTAATTTGTATTGGCTATAAAGACAAATATCAAAATAATTTTGGTATTTCATTGGTTAAAACTCAAATATACGAGTAATACTTTTCTAATCGGGTAAAGCTGTAAACCTTTCCTAATTATTTATAAGAATTCATTGTTTAATCCTTCAAATAATTTAATATATTTAGCATAAGAGCATGATATACAAAATACAATAGTTTATTTTTGATATTTAATTACAGTGTCATAGAACGCAAAATTATGCAATTTTGAATAGTAAATTTTACTTTGATATAGATAAATAAACATAAATATTTAACTTATATTTTTATACAAATTAATTACCGCAAAAACTAACCACTGGTACATAAATCATTAATTTACTGCTCGAACATACGAAAATTATACCTTTTAATATCGTGTATTTTATATATTATATAAAACTATTATCTTATAATGAAGAAAAAATTATCCATTATTTACAATTCTGCAACAAAGCTAACAATGAAAAGCAACTTGTATAGACAACACAAAACAAGGCAGATCACTTGCATTCATGTCATGTAAACAGGTGAATAAACTCATAGAAATATAATCTACAACGAATTTTTAGATCGCTTTTGTTGTCTAAGCATTAAAAAGTTACCTTAAGCCTCGATAAGGTAATTCAGTACCATACACACATTGTTTGATTAACAGTACGTAGAAGAGAAATAAAATACCCAATGAAAGGTATCCAAACATAATTAAAATTGAAATTCTGCCCTAATAACAGGTAAAGTAAAATTAATAGTTCCAATAACTAATAGATTACTCCAATAGGTCTAGATTATGTTAATTTGATCGTATGTACGGAATAATTGAAAATAGTTGGTATAAATATATATTATTATAATATGGTAATGAATAATTAACAGTGAATATTGCTGAACTATTACGGTATTCTAATAATGTTTAATTTAGTTTAACTAATTAGTAACGAATTAAGATTACACTTTATAGTATTTAAAAAGGTTTTAATAAATAATAACAAATTATAATATTTGAATGGTTTGGAACGAATTCTACTACATATGTCATATTACATAGTACATATTTATTACTTTTTTTGATAATTTCTACATAAATGAACACAGAATATCTATGAAATAGATATATAAAAAATTAAACGTTCTATTCAGTCCTCAAATCCATACCAAACATATGTTTTGGACATTTCTCATGTCAAATAATCGATTGAAAATGATGAAGAAAGATACACATTTTTTTTATTCAAGGAACTTGATATTGCAGTATTTTCCCATGTTTTATTTGGGTAGCTCAACTGGTATTAATATCATTTTGCATATCAGAATTAGTTACTAATTAAAATAAGACTGAAAGAGAATTTTAATCTGTATAAAGAAGTAATTGGAAAGAATATAAAATGAGATATTTCATTGATTTATACGTAGTCTAATATCTGTATAATTTTTTAAATATGTATTCATTGGCATTTAATCATGTTAAAACCAATTTCACCGTCCATTTTTAAAATTACATGTTGAACTCAAAATGTAAAATCATTAAACTTAAGATAAACCATGATGACCAGATAGCCATATTTTGAAACATAATATGTCTCATAACCCTTCACTTAACCCCGTTTTTTACTAAAAAGGATATGAAACAGTGTACAAGTAAAATTAATATATAATTACATTGCGCATGCTATCAGATATTAGATCATGATCTAAGCCAAGTATTTATTTATATTCATATCAAAAAATCCAGATAATTCTGTGATGAAAAAGTTCCATAAGTAAATATCTATAGAACAGCATATGATATCATATATTGGGGTGATTTATATTGCATATAACATCGCCACAATTCAGACATGGAGTTAAAAAGGCTAAGATATATTGGATAAGGTGACGGTTACATAGGATAAGGAAATATTCAAAGGAAGTTCAAAAGTGCTGCAAAGTTAGCTTGCGTCGTGAAGCTTAGTACTTGCACATGATAATCTGCTAGTTTTATTCAACCTGAATAAATTGAAAAAACCTAGCTTTGGGCGGAAATGCCTAGTAGAGTTAAGTGTTTTCCATCTGAAGCAAAATGTGTAAAATCTGGTTGTAAAATTTACGTACCAATTGTATTCGGATATTTATTTGGTATCCATATATTAAGTAAAAATTTCAAATACAGAATTATTTATGTTCTTATCTTACGTTTAATTCAATTTAAGCAATAGTTTCTTCATACCATATTGATAAAATTTAGAAAAAGCTAACCAAATTGAGCTGATTTTTCCTTACATACGCCTTGTTTTTTCTGCTGTTCCTGATCTTGAATGTTGGTTATAAATCAACGTTTTCAGCTGTATGTTAAAAACGTCAATAATAAGACAGAAAGATGAAAGAAGGAAAGTTGGAGTTGGTTACGGTCTTAATTTTATTGTAACTGTATAAGATTAAGCTAAAAAAAACTTCACATTTCACATCAAACAAGGGAAAGAGACAGGGATGACTTGTCTCTAGTGTAGGATCTCAAGGCCAATTAGCGCAGTATGCGCTTATAACCTGGTTTTTCATTATTTATTTATTTTGCACAATAGCTAGTAATATTATCCTAAAACAGCTATATTGACAATACAAGTTAATAAGAATAATTAAAAATGTAATATATAAGTACGTACACAAAAAAGATTTAATCACAAAATTAATACTAGGCTGAGTAACAATTAACTGTTTCTATTACAGCACAAGGCAAAGTACAAATACAGTACATAATAATAATTTAAAACTTAAAAAAAACTCGGATACTACCATAAGCTAAAAAAAGAATATTTATCTTATTTACGAATGAATTAAAACTATTATGAAATATATCCAATTCATTTTTATACATAATTAACAATCTAATAACTTTAAAAAATTTAAAGTTATAAAACTGCAGTGTATAAAATCCCTGTGTACAAACAAAACTTGTAGGGATTTTTGTTAGTGCTCAAGTGGAAAGTTATCTAAAGAGTTTAATACATGAAATAATATTTTTCTCATATTATTACTTGAAACCGTCCGTCAGACTCAAAACAAAAATTATATCGTGGTCAGAAAATTATACTGAGTCTAAAAGACAGTGCTAAAGGTCTGTCTTTGTTACCTAACGCTAATGTAACATTATTTACATTGAAGACTCTTGGAGCAATTGGAAAATTCTTTTAATATTACTAAATTTTAATGAAAACACTAAAAATAAACCATTTGGAAAAGTAGTGTTTTCATTAACATTTAGTAATATTTAAATTTTTCCCTATATTTCCCCATATTAATGACAATAACATATAAGGTGTTCTAGTATGATCAATAATAACGTATCAAAAATAATTGTAAAAAATAAGTATAAATAACCAATGTTTAATTAAAGTAATGATGATGCAGATGTTCTCACTTAAGATACTTTATCCTTCACTTAGTAATCGTCTTGAAAGTTTTCCTCACTACGTGTGACAAACTTTCTCAATACCTGTGAATCTAAACTCGTATAAATAAACCTCCACTTTCAGCAATTTCTTAGAAACCTGTGATGAGACAAAAATAAGCTTTCCGTACTAAAGTTGTCTTAACCTACGTCATAACCATTTGTAGAATTCTGATTAAGTTCTATATGTATATAAAACGTATATAAAATAAAACTTTATTAATTCTTATATTTGTATATCTTTCAGTATGTTTACTGTTTCTTATTTGGTTGAATTAGTTAGACTAATAAGCTGTGAAATTTAGACGTAAACTATCTAAATGGACACGATGGCGGTATGAGATTCTTCAAGGTCAATTCTAAATAGGTTATGAATAGCGGAGAGTTGTAGTACTAAAGTTATTGTATAGTACATCAAGGGACAGCAGATTCACCCTCCACCCTAAACGGAAACCATAGGTCACGAGACCGGAAGTCATGATTTTTAACGAACTTATGTACATATGTATATTAAATACTTTCATTATTAGTAAAAAACTTCAACTAAGGCACCAAATATACATTGTACATTACAGTTACCAGAAATAACAAAAAAACACGGCCGAAGTAGGCTTTTCACACTTAAATTTGAAACAAGATACGGTGGTAATACATGAAATCGCGTTTTAATCTACGAAAACAATAAAATTTGAATATTGCTATACCGGTATTTTTAGTAAAATATTGTGATAAATTATAATTTCAAAATTACAATAATTAAGCTTTAACAAGTTTTTGTTTTACTTCTAAGGCATTTTGATTATATAGAAAATAGGATCCAAAAAGATATTACTCTAAATGACTTAATAAAAAACACAAAAAACATACTGAATGGCTCAAAAAAGCGGAAATCCGTATTAGTCATTTGTGTAACATTTCAAATAATTAAATTACCAAAAAAGAGTTTGTAGTTCAATATTTCTATTAATAAATACAAGATGGCTTTCAAGTATATTATACTCGTAATAAATAAAAACTGATCAAAAATCTTAATTGATTTAAAATGCAATTACAAAGATGAAGATACAAACCAGACCATTATAGACTTCATTGGACGCAGTGATGTTGTGATGTTGTAGTATGAGATATACTATGAGATACAGAATTTGTATTATTTTCATGTAAAATGTCTATATTGCCTTTGATTTCACAAACATGAAATGCACTCAACTTCAAAGATTAATACGACACAAAGATGAGCATAACAAAACGTTTCGAGGATTGTAATCTATCCTCTTCGTCAAGCGGAGGAATTTTTCCACCATAGATTCCGATCCTCGAAGCGTTGTGTTATAACTTTTGTAGCCATAACGATGGCAAAAATCTGAAATTCAGTTATCCTGTCAAACCTTACATCGTGAATAACAAAGTTTAAAAAAAGAACGTAGAATAGTTACGAGTATTTCAGTTTCAAAAGGGTTTTACACATAAGTTGTTGTATAGTGAGCAGTCACCGGAGAAAACACATTTCAAACCTCATTGAGTTACAATAAGATATCGAATGATGGGATCAATAACTTGATGTGGTCCAGCTCAGTTTCACTACTATTGACGTGGTCTCGTTAGCCGCTCGTTTGACAACCACTTTTGTAATTAATATGTTTTAATTATTTTAACTAATTGTCTCCATTATATTGCACAAATAGTAATTTCTTTCACCCAAATTAGTTACCTGTATTTACATGATACGATGTTATCATTACATTAATATTGAATATTGTAAATAATATGTTATATTTTGTAGAGAAATACAAGTTCCATAATCTGGGATGAGTATTTAGGACATGAAACAAACTAGCAATATCTATTACACAATATATGATATTATGGCCATTCAGGAAGAATATTTCAGTTACTACTAGGTATGAGCACGTCACTTCTGAATTGTACATTACTGAATTTTAATGCAAAGTTTTAAGTATGTAGAGTCAGGCAGTCAGATACAAACGAAGTCTTTACAAATTACTACAATTTTTAAACCGGCAGAAAAAAACATATCCTGTCTACTACGTGGATATGTTGTGGATATGGCTTCAATTACGTTCACCCACAACCAATGCATGATCAAATACCATCGCGGAACACATTCTTGTCTAGGCTACGTAGACAGAGTTGTCATTCAATACGTAAAGTGTACAAATCATATCTTTCGCATGATACATTCACATTTTTGTTCAGTAATTTGGGTTTCATAGCAATGTTTAAATAATAATAGTCTATTACACCAAGTAACCAAGTGATGATGTTGTAACTTCTGGGGTAGTTAGTACACATGTGTTACAATTTCAACTTTTAAATAGCATTTATGTATGTACTGAATAGTTTGTTTCCAAATGTATTCATTCTAAAATTTTCTCGTTGCCATCATAGTTACACTAGTAAGATCAATTAAGAGATTTTAACTATCGCTTGGCTAAAGCCTAATAGGTGACATGCAACTCCATCCAACTGAGTGTAGTCTATAAAAATGAAGCTCCTTTAAAACCTTATATCTGTAGATCGGTTCGTTCTAAAGATATCTACAGGATGGCAGAAAGACGGAAATAGAACACTTCAAGGCCCTCCTGAGATAATCTTCGCTAACACCAACTACTAGAAATAAATAATTAGGCTTTATTTATCCATATTTTCCTTCCCAACGTGTAAGAAATATAGGGTGTTCAATTATGTAAGAAATTTATTAGAAAGGTTAAGCTTGATCCCGTTGTTAAATTTTTTGAGGCTGTTAAAATGTTCAGAATTAACATACCCTTAGATGAAGGTAAACCTTAAGTATTAAATGCATCCAACAACCACCCATAATACCCATCAAAAACCCTCCCTAAATCTCAACCATTTAAATCAAATTTTAAACCAGAGTTTGACTTAAATTTTAAATCATCCACCTGTTAAAAAAATTAGCATTGGATTTAAAGTACATATTTTAAGTAGAAAGCCGTTTTTATTGAGTTTTGTTTGATTTAAATTTGAAATTTATTTAATTTCACATAATTATGACTAAGTAGAAACAGAGAGATGTTATAATATTAAACGGAGACGGAGGATTTTAATACCTTTTTTTGTTTTATAGCAAATATTATTAAAGACAGATTAAATTGTATTAAAGAGACAATATAATTTTTAGTGAACATATGTTGTCAATACTTTCCATGACAATTCCCGTTAATTTGGGTGTTATTTATTAAGTATTTCAGTTATAATAATAAAATAAAGTAATTGCCGAAACAAATGTTCTGGTGATGTCAAACTGTTCTGGAGTGCCAGTAACATGAGAGGTAGAAACAAAAGTAAACGACTGTACATTATTGTACGTGAATGGAGAGGACGCAGCTGCACGTACAGTCCTGATAAGATATAATCCTCCCTTCACTCGAACACGACCTACCTGCCCCGAACTGTTCATAGCTTTTGTGAGGACATTTCTACAACACAGGTACAGTTTTTGGTTTCATTTTACTGAGCGATATATTTATATGCCATTATATAGTAATAATAATGACATTAATAGGATACAGTGTACCTGTAGTTTAATGTCTCCTCCATGCTTTCATTAGGTTTAATACACGCTCCATTCTGTGTATATCTACATTGTTACCTCTAGGGCGGCATATTACACCGTGGAACGGCCTAACGAGATTATGGAAGAGTGAATATATATTGTTACTTCATAAAACAAAAGCTTGTGGATTCTGTGGTACGTATCCAAGTTTCCATTTAGATATGTTTGAAATAAAAATATGATTAAATTTACAGACGTGTTTGTTTATACGCGTGTATCAAAATTGTTAGTTTATTTTAACGAAAAAGAAAATTATGGCGATAAATATATTTTTTAACTGTTAATATGATAGTAACTGTACCCAGATAATAGAGTAAAAAATTTTATTGGTCATTATGTTTCTTACGAATTCTTTTTCACTATTTATTTCCACGTATCAAACTTTGAAAAGGTAGCAGTACGCCAAACCACGTGTCATGAAACAGACTTTTGGAACTGAACTACTCGTAAGTATTCGACTGTGAAGTTGACTGGATGTTTGTGTTTACAAGGCAACTTTGCTGATTTTGTATGAACAATTTAAAATCTATAGTTTTAAGGAGCTACAGGATACGGGAAAGGTGTTTTAACATCCCCCGACAAGCAAAGGAGACATTTCATCAGTCTACTTATAATATATATTTTATACTATGTTTAAATAACGTTACATTCAAAATTTCAATACGAATACTCTCCTGACAAATCTTTTCACAATATATTACATGTTTGTTCATTAAATAGGATTTTATGACAGTGTATAGTAAAAGTCTGCACAAAAAGTCACCACTAGGTAATGTTATGTGTGATATGCTACGTGTATTAGTATGTACATGTTTAAATCTCTCACAAGTATACTGAGTTTGTTTATAAAATTTATATTTTCTGCTATTTTCTTGTAGCTACTATGGTTACACATAAGACCAACGTAAATATATTCATCAGCAATCAGCTAAATACCATGGAGTAACATACACCTTCCTCTGTGTTCTTAATATAATATAATGTATGAAGCTCAGTGCAAAACTTGAAACCTGTTGCACATTTTGTTTTTGAGATTGTATGTCTGTCATGCGGACAGACAGACAGAAACGAAGTAATTCCAGCAACACGAGTCTGGAAACTTAACTTGACTGACTTAAGTTCTGATACAATGGGAATATTTAGTTAAGCTCCATCTCATCTTCCACTTAGTGCAGATTCTGAAACCAGACACTACCACAGAATCTACAACAGGAACCTGGAGTTCAGCTACGTCTGAAGATATCCAAAACAAGTAGGCGAATACGTTGAAGACAAGCTCTTTGCATTGTTTCAACATCAGAGACAAGTAGACTTCAAAAGAACACGGATGCTAGTTCATTACCAAACTCTTTTGATCTCTTCATACATAGGTTGATTCAATATTACAGGAGTCTAGTCTGTGGCACTTCTCAGAAATGTAGCTTAATTAACATTTGAATAATGCGATAAATAATTCTTATACGATCGATGTAAGACACCTCGTATAGTGAAAGCTCTGATACATAAGGTTCAAGTAATACACGAACTGATTGACACAAGACCTGATCGACAGCAAACACAACACTGCGGCACAGCATGTCAAGAACTTTGTAACGTGTATAAGTTTGTACTTGGTCCTGATTAGTATGTAGATGTATATTTAAATTATTTTCTTTCGTCCATATAAACCGTACTCGCATTTACGCAATAATGTCATAATTCCGATTATGAAAAACCAAAATTGTTTCAAATATTCATTTCAAAGTTCCCTGGTTTGTAAAAGTTATCTTAAAAAGTACCAATTTTTGTGTAATTGTGTGGGTCTTGGTTTTAACTAGTATCTTGTACTTGTTTAAATATTTAAGAATCAATAAACTTTAAAATTTTTACCAAATTCATGATTTATAAAGAGAATTTTTCAAGAAAATTTTTATGATTTTTGATTATATATACTTAAACTCTACCCATTAGGTACGTTTTTATTTTAAAAACTAATCATACTAGAGATTTTTCGGTTAGCTGCAATAAAGGCCTCACCTAAAATTAACATAAGTTAACAAACAATTTACATTAAGGGGAGTTGAAGGCCCCATTCCCGCCCATATTAAAAGTAAGAATTTTAGGAACACATATCTGGGTAAACCATAGCAACTAATAGCATGACATTTTTTATGCTTGACTGTTGCATCATAATAAGTAAAATAAACTACAATTACCTTGATAGGTAATATAACTTGAAAATTATAAATTTATTTTCAATCGCAAATTTTTTTTTTTTTTTTCAAAAATGTTTAATATTATTTTTTTTTTCTAGTTGAAGAATTTTATTCATTGTATTTTATCTTGTACATTACATATATACAAAACAGCCAGTAAAAGTTTCAAAGCAATAACCTCTACTAGTAACTGAGATAATGGTTCCTAAAACTAAAAAATGCAACTTTCGGGGGGAAAACGACATAAATGTAAAAAATCAGCTTATTATTGTGAATATTTTACCTTAAAAATCCACCCTGGGCAGTATTGAGAGGATGCTCCTTCTTCTTCTTCAAGTTTCTTCTTTTCTTTTAGCAATTCTGGATTCTTTGGTTGCATCCTGTGCTGCACGTTGAGCCTTTTGAATTCGAACCTCATCAGCTTTTTTCAGCGCCACAACAGTGGTTTATACCGTAGTTAAAAATCCCAAGTTCTTTCAAAACATTTAATCTACCTAGTTTCCATCATTGCATGTCAAGATTGCATCAAATACCCCTATTTCTAAAGTTTTTCTTCCAACAAATGCATTCTTAGGTATTCTACTCCAGACTATATTGTTGAAAAGACTCGTTAAACGTTTTGGGTTTTTTTTCCATGTAGGCATTTTTTAAGGAGACTAGGATCAGCCAATGATTGAAAAATTAGGTTTTATAACTTTCCATTACTGCAACAGGAACTGTATTTTTATGCTTGAAGTTCTTTTTTTCATAAACAGCTTTATTGTACTTGCACCAAGTTTCCTGTGCAGGTGGACATAGCTGATGGCTCGGGTATTCGTCCGTAGAGATGTAATGGAAAATATATGGACCATACGGAACGTTTAATTTTATCCAAACTATTTACATTAGCTCTAATTGAATTGCCATAATATGACTGAAATTTATCAATAACTTTATCTGTAAGTATACCTACTCCTTTTATAGATTTACCATCTGACAGAGGTTTACCGCTAAGCCTTGCTTTTAATTTTTCGCAGCCTTGTGCCCATTGTCTTGGAAATATGCCCTATACATTCAAGCTTCTCAAACAGAGGTTGTCATCACCATAAGGATTATCTTTCCACTACAGCCAGATGAGCCCTTAGAGTCGCCGTCACCTAATTTTACATACCGTACGCCACGGTAGGTATCGATCGTCGACAAACTTGCAACAGCAGCCACGCACTCCATGCCGCCACTTGTCCCTCATAATTTTTTAAACAATTAGGTTCATGACTTTTTATTTTACCTTCGTTGCCTTTTGTTTTTTCACATACACTGCAGTACTTTGTCAACACTTCCACATCCAACACTTTTCCGGTATCAACACTCGTAACAGTACAACACGCATTTTTGGATACGAATCCTCTCTTTTGCCACGTTCCATCAAAAGCAATTGGAATGTCTGTACTAATTTTTTTTCATCTTTATCATCTATATTCTCATTTATTGCTTCTAATGTGGCATTTTTTCATACAACTATCAGTAACAGTAGCTAGAGAGTTTCTGAGAGTATTCGTATATTTACTTACATAGGTGCAAGGCGAAGGCAAGTTCAACATTCCACACAAAGGTTTTCCAGCTTCTGGCCCTTTCCAATGCACCGCAAACCATAAAACATTCTTAGATTGATATCAAAAGTATTATTTTTATCAATAAAATTAGAAGAGTAAAATTCATGATTAAATGTGCAGTCATCATTTGTACACTTTAGAACTAAATTACTTGCCAGCCCATTACGCTTTTCTATATCGTCTTTTATCAAAACGTCAGATCCACACTCCTTACAAGCTACAAAGTTAGAAAACACTGAACACAAAATGTTGTATGAAATTAATAAGTTTCTATCTGAAGCATCAAAGCTATCATAAGTATATAATTTGCCTACAATTTTCTTTTCAGCAGAAACTGATGACTGAAGGCCTAGGCCTAACCTCATTCTCTGCTTCCTGCCTTGGATTAGCATTTTGTAAACCTGTTACCGTGAAACTTACGTTTTTTTATTTGCACTCTCGGCATATTTACAACTAAACTCTAAAATATTTCACTATTATAAATAATAAACACAAACAACAACACTTTGTTTACCTTTCTCACTGACAAAACCAGAAAACAACAGTTACTAGGTTAGTCTAAGCAGACAAGAAAAAACAGCAATAGACAACAAATAATATGCAGTAAGTGTTGCGAACATTGATTTTTTCTTCAACCTTTACTCTTCACTTTGAATACTATGCAAAGTGCAAACAAATACAGAAATAATTATCGTCAATAGAAAGTTGGTGAAAGCTGAACTGGTCGCAAATTGGCTATGCAGGACTATTTTATAAAATTAAATAAAAAAATACTTAGAACAACTTTTATAGGCCATGTTTGGCATCAAAATGTACAGAAAGATGCAGAGAACAAATTTAGCTAAAAAACATTTTTTTTTGTTATTTTTTGACCCTTCGACCTTCAACTCCCCTTAAAAGGACAATTATAAGGTTTTAATTTTTGAATAGACTAAAGGTACTTTAGAAGTAAGCCTTTTTATAAAAGTAGACATTTACTATAGTAGTCAACAGAATCAAGGTATATGTTTGTATTTTAATATATTGTAAGCTGTATGTGTGTTATAAAACGGTACCTATATAGAACGTATTGAAAATATGTACAACCTTAAATTTATTTTGGCTGAGCTTACTTCTAAAATGACCTTTGCTCTGATTCCCGTGTGACAGGATATTCTGGATGGGTGAGGTTGAGGACAGAGGCCGCCTCTTGTCAAGATCCATTAGCAAGGCTTTTGGGCATTAATCTAGGCCTTGGAAAAATGAGAGGCCAAATCAAGCCAAAGCAGGCAGAAGGTGGCATGCCCTTATCTCTAAGCTAGCAACTGCCTATAACACTGAGGAAGCTGCACTAACTCCAATATAGTCACCTTCCGCAGTAGACTAGACTTATTGATCTACCCCTGCACCCCAATATTTTTTTTTTTATTTACGGTTTTCTAGATACAAGTAACAGGTCCGTTTATTCCTTTACCCAATATGATCAATTGGAAGGTATAAACAAGCTATAAGTGAACTCTTCATGAGTTTACAATTAGATTACAGCAGGCGTTTTATAGACTTGCCTTCTAAAAACGCAACAATGGCATAGTTTAATAGACACAGTGGGCATTATAAGATATGGTCAACCAAATTTACTTTCTAATAATTAGTTGTTTAAGTGTAAAGACCACTTTATATTAGCATCAATGAGACAAATAATAGTTAGTTTATAAATAAAAAAAACTGATAGTATATCCTTATATACTTTTGCTGTTTCTATTGAATTATTTTATACCATTAGCATGAAAAGATAAATTCAGTAGGCTGATCATATTAAGTATCTTTATTGTAACATGACAGAGATATTCAACAGTTAGAACAAGTAACACATATAATATTTTATTGTTTAAAGTAATGCCAACATATTTGTCATTACACCCTCAAGTTTTGGAAAGTACGTAAGACCCGTGCAAAACTCAAATACAGCGTAGATTCTAACTTTACTTTACGTTTACTTGTTCATTTTCTATTTCGTTAATTCATGTCCTGAGAATAATACAGCGTAGAAGCACGCCGCACCTTATTATTAAAGACTTCACTGAGGCTGCATGCCAAATCTCAAATTTACTACACCTCATTTTGTTTTCATTTATTATTTCCTGTGGACAAAAATAGATAGGTAGAAAAAACATTTAAAAAAAAAAACAAAAAAAGTTTGGCACAAAAAGGATGCATCATAGAACTCTTTGTAGTGGAAATGCCAAATTGTATATCTAAATATGAAATTTTTGCCAAAATATTTTACCTAATGTTAAAAATATATATATAATATTATGAATTGGGCATGACCACATCTAAATAATATAAGACTGCACACAATAAATCAGTATAAAATTATGCTGTGCTGCTGGGATATGTAGGCTACATGTGTTAATATATTACGAGTTTTAATATCTCATAGGGGTGAATTGAGTTGGTTTACATATCCCATTAAGTGTCATTGAAATTCAGAGAATTCAGTGTGTCATATAGACACACGGAAAAACACAATTCACGCACAGTTTTAAATCTATATGTCGGTTCTTCCAAAAAATATCGTGTAGGCAGACATACGGATTGATAGATAGACAAAACTTAATATTTCCAGCCTCACAAGTGATAATACATTTATATCTGAGTATATAATTCCTTACCACGACACGAAATTACTCGACTTGGTGTTTCTTGGTCCTCGAAAATATGAACTCACTGTCCGCACATTGCTTGCCCTTTACAAAGGCCACGCACTCGCAGTTTCCACTTGTTACCTTGTATTGTAGAATATGTGCAAGAATTGTAATGCCATGTTAATGTCCATGCGTTGATCGATATTTCTTCAGCCAATGAAATAGAGAGGGAAAAACATGTTGTGTCGAAATATCACTAATGTAATTTAGAGCATATTTAGTGCTAAAATGAACAGATTTCGTAATTTATTTATGTTATATAGCAGTGAAAAGATATCACTTTAAATAGGTCACTGGCAACCAATGGTAGCTAAATTCATATATAAATTTAGCATTCCTATTTTTAGATACTGCAAGGTAGGTGTACGCCAACGACTTGTCGCATAACAGCCTTCGCTGAGGATCCGTGTAAAATTTTTAGTATTTAGCTTATTTGATTATAGACAGAGAAAACTTACAGATCAAAGAGATTTTACATCCTCCGGCAAACAAAGGGGAAATTGTCAGCCTTCTGAGATATAAGCTTCAAAACTCGCAGACAAATTCCATGGTCGGCCCTGAAACATCACTGAACTTATTCTTGTCTGTGTAGAAATAAAAACAGTTTCATGCAATATTTAAGGTTTACATTTGTAATATTTCTCTATGTATCTTGTACATGATACATTTCCCAGGTTTATTAATTAAATTGGGTTTCGTATCAGTCTTTAAATAATACCATTCTACAAATCAAGATACCATAAAACGATGTGTTGGGATAATTAGGCTACATCTGGTAAAATGTAACGTTAGGCGTATACTGAGTTTGTTTACAAATCTATTTATTCTGCTATTTCTCTATGCCATCATGATTACCCATAAGGTCATCGTTAAAATATTCACCTACGCGCAATCAAATGCCATGGTGTGACATGCACCATAATTGAACTCAATGTTCCTGATATACAATAATTTAATGCAAACTTTCTAGCCTTTAGGTCAGTCCATTCTAAAGAATATACAGTACGAACAGACACACATACACACAGACGCTAACGCTTAGCTACTTAACCCAGATTTATACATTTATCATATTCCCAATCTGCCTTAAATTATCTTGAAATTTATTCTTCATGTTCCATACAGTAATTATGAATTGGAGTCAGATTATTATTGTTCGTACTTTTAAGAGCTTAAATGTAAAATAATGTTTTAGCCTTTCAAGAAATGTTTACAATTTCTAGTTATTGAAATAATATTTACAAATACCCGATGTAAATTAGAAAAAATGTCTACTGGGCTTTATGTTATAACTGTATTTAGCGTAACTTTAACTTATTTTTTTACAATTTCTTATTCATTGTGTTCGGTTTTAACTTTTTGTATTAAATATTAATCCAAAAGTATGATACAATCACTTGTATTTTTCAGTATCACATCATGATTTATAAACGAAGGCTGACTTCTCCATCAATCTCCAGCCCTAACATCTGACATGGACGTATATCACTTCTCACTGAAATATTACTGTCTTACTGGGAACATTGAATATTGAGTCAATGAAGAGTTTTTATATATAATGGAACTGCTTTTGCATTAAACTCTCAAACTCGAATATTACTAGTTGGTTTAGCGGAAGCAAAGGGCTCGAAACATTTCATTCATGTTTGCTTATCTCTGCGACAGTCTGCACATCTTGAAAATGAACATACCTTTAGACTTGAAAGTTTGCTTGAAGCTTTACTTTTATATGTGAAAAACCGAGGTGGATTTTGGTGGAAGTGAATTTTGGGATTTGCCTGAGCGTTACTTAAGTTTTTAATATTTGTCTAATCGCCAACCATGATGACACAGAGACAAAAGTAGAATAATAAATTTAAAGTTAAATACAGTAAGAGCATGCTAATGTAACAAGTGACATTTTTATTCATACATTAAAGAGAATTAAATAGAGGGAAAAATCAATGTTCAAAATTAGTAAAAAATTTGATGGCAGAGCACTCTTTCGTTATGGTGTCTTACCTAGCTCAACGAATTTTTATTTATTTTAACAGTGCTGTGAAATCTTCCTTATTGATCATTAAAACATTATTGTATCATGACATAGATCTTTAGAAATATTTTATCTGCTGTTCTTATATTTCGAATGAAACTTCATTTCTACACATACAGAAATGATTTGCATGTTGGTGCATGTCGATCCAAGAAATTTGCCTAACCATCATCGAAGTCTACTACCCAGTAGGTTAACATTAATTCTCTTTTGTCTGCTATGAAGATGTAAAGATTTGTTGTGGTGTGTATAATTGTCTATATATATATATCTATCAGCCCAAAGTACTATAGATTTTAAACTTTGCAAGTAATCTGTAACGCGACATGTGGTGCAGCGTACTGCTACCTTGTGTTTAATTAAAAAAGCGCAAGTTTTTACCCTGATTTCTAACAAATATTTCTCAATGGTATTAGTTCTGATCGATGTATTAAAAATTATTAGTTTTATGCTAAGTAGCAAAATGAAGTGTCGAATAAGAAAATCGTGTTTGGCTATTGGACGAAATAAAAAATATTATGATTATTTGTTCAGTGCTACATTTTACTGCATTTCTACATGGATGTGTATTTTTTATAGACTTAGATTCAATATATATTTATACCAATTCTTTACACGTATGCTTACACTTTTCTGCAATACAATAATTTAATTCCCTGAAATTATAGTATGCCGTGTCAAACGGATTAAAATCTTAAACTATAAATTTTTTCTTAGATATTTTTCTTTATTTTGCTCATATAAAATAATCGATTCGTTATGCTATTAAATAAAGTTACATAAGTATCAGGTATCCATAATATATAAACTTTTAAAGTTGAGTCTTTCAGTCTCTTTATATAGCTTATGTTGATGTTATACTATTTATTTGTTTGGCCGTTCGTTTTAAGTATGCCAATGGCGCAGTGTAGTGGGTACGGCGGTTATCGCAAGATAACCAGATCAAGCAACGCCGAGCGTGGCTGCTGCTTGGACAGGTGACCGCTGAGCGATCCTGTCCTTGCAAGCGGCCCGCCTGCCCGGCCATTGGTGGTGGTTCGGAAGTCACCTTTAAGCCGTTGGTCCCCAGGTTAAGTGTTAGAGAGGGCTTCTTAGCCCTAACTTCGCCTGGTAAAATAAGACATTCTTTACTTTACTTTTACTTTACTTTTACTTTACTTTTACTTTACTTTTACTTTTACTTTTACTTTACTTTTACTTTTACTTTTACTTTTACTTTTACTTTTACTTTTACTTTTACTTTACTTTTACTTTTACTTTTACTTTTACTTTTACTTTTACTTTTACTTTTACTTTTACTTTTACTTTTACTTTTACTTTTACTTTACTTTAAGTATATCAAAGTAGGAAATGCATCTAAAAAATAATTGATTCGTGTTTTCGATGCGCATTCGTTTTGACCTCCATAAAATTTAGCACGGCTGATGATTGTTTTCCTACTTTTTAATATATTCCTCTATGGATTTCAAGAAAATCCAGGTTGTCTGCTTAGCTCTCGCCTATTTGAATATTACATAGTACTCTAGACAATTTCTATCTATATATTTTTATTTATCCATGGTACGTTTGAGGTATAGCAGTAAAATATCGGTATGAATATATATTATGTATTGATTATTAGTATTTGATTTTATCCGAAGGAAATTTAAGTTCATTGGTACAGGTTTAATAGAAGATCATTAAATAATAAACTTGTAAAAGTTCGGGTAAGCTACATTTTAATTCCTCTTCAACACCCTCCAATGTATTGTTTATTAACCTATACGAAATATAATATAGATATTTTTACCGTTAATGTGTAATATAATTTTAATATAAATGGGCCGCATTTTCTACAATGAAGATGTATGCATAATGACTGAATATAAAAACTACAGAGAACGCACAGCCTTTTACGGATAGAATGCGCAAACTTCACCGCAGTACCATACTAATTATATTTTTATCAATGATCGCCTAAATTATTGTTTTTCATAAAAATTATTCTCAATTTGAGGTAAAATACGTATTAAAGTTCAGTGTTGCTGAATAAGCCTCTTCAGGTTTATAACTAAGAGGTTCTCTCTTTGGGGTTCCCTGATCTAATTAGCTTATCTCGACTTGGCTGAGCTGACTATAATTGATTGTCAACCTTCTTTCACCTTGAGTTAAAATCCAATATCCATTTTTTAGCAATCTCGAATTTTATCTAAATTAAAAGGTTAAATATATTGCGATTTATTAAAAACACCATTCAGTATAAAAGCATGTAACACTACATCACTGCTCATTTATTAAATAAATTGTCACATATTTTTAAACAAATATATATGGTCTATATATATATAGCTGGCCAATTATTAGATTAAAGCACATTTTTTCTGTTTTTTCTTCTCAATTTTTACTAAAAAAATTTTTAATTTCATGTTGGTATATGTTAAAGTATATACCCTCATTCGTGTGTTACTTTAGAATAGTATTAGCAGAAAATTTAGTAATTTTATGTTGGCGGGTGGCAACACTGCCTTTTTTTTTACCATCTGCCTTTACAAATCTACCAGCTCCATAACCACAATCAGGTTACAGTTAATTTTTCATGTGGTTAACATGTTTTAGGTTCAGTATATCTTTCTATTAGTGTGTTCTGTTATTATTAAAGTAAGGTTAAGGTCGTTTGTGAGTGTATGAAACCACTTTTTTACTTCCTTATTGGCTATTTATAAAATTATCGGGAAATGGGTAAAAAGAGGACCTTTCATCAAGGAAATGTGCTGTGGCCAAGGTTCTTTTGGAAGAACAACATTACACACAAACTGAAATAGCACACTGACTAAATATTTCACAAAAGTCAGTTAGTAGGATCAAGAAAACACTTGATATCAATGGTATTTATAAATCCAGCCATATCGGAAAATGTGGCTGGAAGAAAGCGTTAAGTCCAAGGATGGACAGAAAGTTGAAAAACATGACACTAGTCAATAGAAAAATTACCAGCAAGGTTCTTAGTGACCAGTTAAGAGATTATGGCACAAATTTTTCGCCTAGTACCATCAGAAGAACCATGAATGGACAAGGTCTTCGAGCATGCAGGCCTAAAAAAAAACAAAAAATACACCGGCAATGGCTAAGAAGAGATTGGAATGGGCCAAAGGCATTCAGTTCACTGATGATGATTGGAACAAGGTACAGTACCCTCAGGATTCAGTAGAGAACTGAATCCCTTTGACCCATTCCAATCTCTTCTTAGCTAGTGCCGGTGTATTTTTTTGTTTTTTGTAGGCCTGGTCTGCACATTTCTTACACCAGCTTGCTTAAAGGTTAGTTTAGCATTAACGAACCCTATCAATTGTGAGGCTGGACAAATTTCATTTACGTTTACCTACCTTTGAAATTAACTATCTACAGACATGAAGGTGTACTTGAAACTTTTATTTTTATGTATGAAACATCGAGTGCAATATGGTACAAGTCACCCTGTTTGGATTTTCTGGAACGTCATTTAAGTTTTTAACATTGGTATTACGGGTAACCATGTCCATAACGAGAAAAAAATTAGATTAAAAGATTTTACATAAAACAGAGTACAAGCATACGAGTCTTTAACAAGTAACATTTTTATTCATAGATTAAAAGGAAAAATATAGTAGAGAGGACAGTCTATGTAGGTCAGTAAAAAGATCCTATTTCACAGTACTCTTACGTTATGGTATCCTAACCTAGTTCATCGAATTAATCTTGATATTAACAGTGCTATGAAATATAAGTTATTGGTCAAAACATGATCTTATCGTGGCAATACATCTTGAGAATAATTTTATCCGCTGGCTTTAGATTTCGCACTAAACTTCATTACTGCATAGATAAAAATGCATTCTATGATGGTGCATATCCATCCATAAACATTTTTCTGAGCATCATCGAACTCCACCCCACAATAGGCTGAGAATATATATTATTTGTCTGCTAGGAGGATGTACAAATGCCACCGAACGTTTCGTTATTTTAACAGTACTATAAAATATAACTTAGTGATAAAAAATATAATTATATCATGGAAATATATACGAATTACAAAATATTTTATTTATTGGTCTTAAAACTTTGCTTGGAACCTCCTTTCTATATGCTATATTTCTTTATGCTATATGGTAAGGGAAATGCTTCCATTCCTGAAGGAATCTGGTTTTGATTACTCCGCTCTCAATGGTCAATAAAGTGAATTTTGATTTTAAGCTCAATTTTAAACCCCCGTCGTGTATCATCATAAACATAAAGCTGTTACAGACCTTGCCCATGGCAGATACAAAGTTTGTCTGAGGGGTCCAAAAAACTCGGAGAGGAAGAAGTTCTAAATAAACTTTTTCATCGTTATAAGTTAAATGATGATAAATAATTATTCTAATTGTATCAACAGGTACACAATTTAATGCACTAAGATAGCTTATATATGATTTCAGGACAGGTGGACAATCGGTCAAAAATACTTTCAAAAAAGTACTTTTGGTCACTTTCCCACATACTCTGAAACTGTAACTAGAGAAAACGCAAAATAAAACCTTAAGGTAAGATATATCACAAGAAAACTAACATTTTATGTATTTTTATTTTCCATTTATCATTTTCATCCTGAACAAAATAATACCATGTAATACGAGAAAAATGTTTTTATACACAGTTTGGCTGCTATAACAATTTGTCGTATAACCCCTTGTTTAGTATTTAAGTAAACTTTTGATGTATATCTTTTTGCAGATTTTTAAACAATTTCTAGTTCATTACGTTGTTATAGCAATAATAAAAATTAGTTTTTCCAGTTATAATAACGCTAAAAACATTAACATACAAAATGAAAATAAATTTATATAACTCTTCCAGGTTCTAAACGAAACTTTAATGTTTATAACGATAAAACATCGAGTATTATTTACTTTGACAATTTCTTATTAAATATAAAGAGAGGGTAGGTAGGTTCAATTAAGATCTGACCAAACAAACCGGGTTAAATTATATGACAACGGTCCAGAGGAGCCCTTATTGTAGGTAACGATAAAGCCTCGAGTATAATTTGCTCTGTCCAGCTCCTATATCCTATGAATTAAGGGTTAAAAAGTAGCAATCACAATACGATCAAACAAGCTGGCTTACCTTACTTGACAAGAATTACACAGAGCTCTTACTCTGTAACTGTAATACCTCTTGTAGTATTTGCCCTGTCCAGCTCCTATTAACTATGAATGGAGGGTTAGTGCGTTGCTGTCACGAAACGACTAAACAAGCTGGCTTACCTTACTTGACAAGAATTACACAGAGCTCTTACTCTGTAACTGTAATACCTCTTGTAGTATTTGCCCTGTCCAGCTCCTATTAAATATGAATGGAGGGTTAGTGCGTTGCTGTCACGAAACGACTAAACAAGCTGGCTTACCTTACTTGACAAGAATTACACAGAGCTCTTACTCTGTAACTGTAATACCTCTTGTAGTATTTGCCCTGTCCAGCTCCTATTAAATATGAATGGAGGGTTAGTGCGTTGCTGTCACGAAACGACTAAACAAGCTGGCTTACCTTACTTGACAAGAATTACACAGAGCTCTTACTCTGTAACTGTAATACCTCTTGTAGCATTAATTTGCCCTGTCCAGCTCCTATTAAATATGAATGGAGGGTGAGTGCGTTGCTGTCACGAAACGACTAAACAAGCTGGCTTACCTTACTTGACAAGAATTACACAGAGCTCTTACTCTGTAACTGTAATACCTCTTGTAGTATTTGCCCTGTCCAGCTCCTATTAAATATGAATGGAGGGTTAGTGCGTTGCTGTCACGAAACGACTAAACAAGCTGGCTTAAGTTACTTGACGAGAAACACACAGCTTTTTCTCTGTAACTGTAATACCTCTTGTTGTATTTGCCCTGTCCAGCTCCTACTAACTATGAATGGAGGGTGAGTGCGTTGCAGTCACGATACGACCAAACAAGCTGGCTTACCTTACTTGACAAGAATTACACAGAGCTCTTACTCTGTAACTGTAAAACCTCTTGTAGTATTTGCCCTGTCCAGCTCCTATTAAATATGAATGGAGGGTGAGTGCGTTGCTGTCACGAAACGACTAAACAAGCTGGCTTAAGTTACTTGACAAGAATTACACAGAGCTCTTACTCTGTAACTGTAATACCTCTTGTAGTATTTGCCCTGTCCAGCTCCTATTAAAATGAATGGAGTGTTAGTGCGTTGCTGTCACGAAACGACTAAACAACTCCATAACTGTAATACCTCTTTGTTGTATTTTGCCCTGTTCCAGCTCCTACTAACTATGAATGGAGGGTGAGTGCGTTGCAGTCACGATACAACTAAACAAGCTGGCTTACCATTACTTAACAAGAATTACACAGAGCTCTTACTCTGTAACTGTAAAACCTCTTGTAGTATTTGCCCAGTCCAGCTCCTATTAAATATGAATGGAGGGTTAGTGCGTTGCTGTCACGAAACGACTAAACAAGCTGGCTTAGTTACTTGACGAGAAACACACAGCTTTTACTCTGTAACTGTAATACCTCTTGTTAGTATTTGCCCTGTCCAGCTCCTATTAAACTATGAATGGAGGGTGAGTGCGTTGCAGTCACGATACGACTAAACAAGCTGGCTTACCTTACTTGACAAGAATTACACCGAGCTCTTACTCTGTAATTGTAATACCTCTTGTAGTATTTTCCCATGTCCAGCTCCTATTAACTATGAATGGGAGGAGTGAGTGCGTTGCAGTCACGAAACGACTAAACAAGCTGGCTTACCTTACTACTTGACAAGAATTACACCGAGCTCTTACTCTGTAACAGTAATACATCTTGTAGTATTTGCACTTTCCAGCTCCTATTAAATATGAATGGAGGGTTAGTGCGTTGTAGTCACGATACAACTAAACAAAGCTGGCTTAAACTTACTTGACAAGAATTACACCGAGCTCTTACACTGTAACTGTAATACCTCTTGTAGTATTTGCTCTGTCCAGCTCCTATTAACTATGAATGGAGGGTGAGTGCGTTGCAGTCACGAAACGACCTAAACAAGCTGGCTTACCTACCTAACAAGAATTACACAGAGCTCTTTACTCTGTAACTGTAAAACCTCTTGTAGTATTTGCTCTGTCCAGCTCCTATTAACTATGAATGGAGGTGTGAGTGCGTTGCAGTCACGATACAACTAAACAAGCTGGCTTACCTTACTTGACAAGAATTACACAGAGCTCTTACTCTGTAACAGTAAAACCTCTTGTTAGTATTTGCTCTGTCCAGCTCCTATTAACTATGAATGGAGGGTGAGTGCGTTGCAGTCACGAAACGACTCTAAAACAAGCTGGGCGTACCTTCACAAGAATTACACAGAAGCTCGTACTCTGTAACTAACAACAACTCCTATTAAAATATGATGGAGGAGGTTGTGCGTCTTACCTCCTAACAAGAATTACACCAAGCCTAACTACTCTGTAAGTAATACAATCTTGGTAGTATTTGCACTTTCCAGCTCCTATTTAAATATGAATGGAGGGTTAGTGTGCGTTGTAGTCACGATACAACTAAACAAGCTGGCTTACCACTTCCTAACTAAGCAATTACACCGAGCTCTTACTCTGTAACTGTAAAACCTCTTGTAGTATTTGCTCTGTCCAGCTCCTATTAACTATGAATGGAGGGTTAGTGCAGTGCGTTGTAGTCACGATACAACTAAACAAGCTGGCTTAACTTACTTGACAAGGAATAATTACACCGAGCTCTTAACACTGTAACTGTAAAACCTCTTGTAGTATTTGCTCTGTCCAGCTCCTATTAACTATGAATGGAGGGTTAGTGCGTTGTAGTCACGATACAACTAAACAAGCTGGCTTACCTTACTTGACAAGAATTACACCGAGCTCTTACTCTGTAACTGTAAAACCTCTTGTAGTATTTGCTCTGTCCAGCTCCTATTAACTATGAATGGAGGGTTAGTGCGTTGTAGTCACGATACAACTAAACAAGCTGGCTTACCTTACTTGACAAGAATTACACCGAGCTCTTACTCTGTAACTGTAAAACCTCTTGTAGTATTTGCTCTGTCCAGCTCCTATTAACTATGAATGGAGGGTTAGTGCGTTGTAGTCACGATACAACTAAACAAGCTGGCTTACCTTACTTGACAAGAATTACACCGAGCTCTTACTCTGTAACTGTAAAACCTCTTGTAGTATTTGCTCTGTCCAGCTCCTATTAACTATGAATGGAGGGTTAGTGCGTTGTAGTCACGATACAACTAAACAAGCTGGCTTACCTTACTTGACAAGAATTACACCGAGCTCTTACTCTGTAACTGTAAAACCTCTTGTAGTATTTGCTCTGTCCAGCTCCTATTAAGTATGAATGGAGGGTTAGTGCGTTGTAGTCACGATACAACTAAACAAGCTGGCTTACCTTACTTGACAAGAATTACACACAGCTTTTACTCTGTAACTGTAATACCTCTTGTAGTATTTGCTCTGTCCAGCTCCTATTAACTATGAATGGAGGGTTAGTGCGTTGTAGTCACGATACAACTAAACAAGCTGGCTTACCTTACTTGACAAGAATTACACCGAGCTCTTACTCTGTAACTGTAAAAACCTCTTGTAGTATTTGCTCTGTCCAGCTCCTATTAACTATGAATGGAGGGTTAGTGCGTTGTAGTCACGATACAACTAAACAAGCTGGCTTACCTTACTTGACAAGAATTACACGGAGGTCTTAATCTGTAACTGTAACTGTAAAACCTCTTGTAGTATTTGCTCTGTTCCAGCTCTTATTAACTATGAATGGAGGGTGAGTGCGTTGCAGTCACGATACAACCAAACAAGCTGGCTTACCTTACTTGACAAGAATTACACAGAGCTCTTACTCTGTAACTGTAAAAACTCTTGTAGTATTTGCTCTGTCCAGCTCCTTATTATGAATGGAGGGTGAGTGCGTTGTAGTCACGATACGACTAAACAAGCTGGCTTACCTTACTTGACAAGAATTACACGGAGCTCTTACTCTGTAACTGTAAAAACTCTTGTAGTATTTGCTCTATCCAGCTCTTATTAACTATGAATGGAGGGTGAGTGCGTTGTAGTCACGATACGACCAAGCTGGCTTACCTTACTTGACAAGAATTACACGAGCTCTTAATCTGTAACAACTCGCGTAGTATTTGCTCTATCCAGCCTTGAGTGCGTTGCAGTCACGATACGACCAAACAAGCTGGCTTACCTTACTTAACAAGAATTACACGGAGCTCTTAATCTGTAACTGTAAAAACTCGTGTAGTATTTGCTCTCTCCAGCTCTTATTAACTATGAATCGAGGGTGAGTGCGTTGCAGTCACGATACGACCAAACAAGCTGGCTTATCTTACCTGAAAAGAATTACATAGTAACTGTTAATGACTTTCACATCATACATGGAACCTATGCTTTTTGTCACATTGTGTTAATGCGTTAATAATACTTTTCTTTATTCCATGTAGCACGACATTACTTTAAATATGACTTAAAATCTTTCCTGTATCATGGTGTATATTTTTTTTAAATATTAAATTAATTTTGTTTGGTTTATTGAATTTTCGAATACTTCCAAGACTCCAATAATGATACTGGAATTAAATACTATCACGTTTGCATTACTAACTATATAACAGAATTACTAATATTAAATTAATCGTTTAGTCCTGAAACTTCCACCTAGAGAGTGGTGTATACTAGTTGATTATCTTTAAATATAATAGTTACAAAACTCTACCTTTCTTTATTTGGAGGCTAACTCTTTCTCTTCAGAATAATTTGTAGGCTTAAGAAAGTTCAACTATTTTAGAACTCGTAGTTAAGCTATTTGTCACTCTTTTGAAAATGAAGTTAACCAATGCTTCTAATCGATATTGTCAAGAATGACCTAAACGTGTCATTCAATAAGTGTTAAATTTACAATGTTTACACATTTTGATTTACAAAACAATGTTGTAAAATTTTTTGATACACAATTGGCACAATTGGTGAGTTTTGTGAGTTTTTAAAGCTTACGCAAGTCATTTCAAATCGTTCTGAATGAATCACGACTCAAATGAGTTGGATCAGGACGTCCTGTGATTGTAGTAATCAGGTGATTTCAAGTGTTTACCTATTCTATGCGAAAAATTAAACCTAGGAGTTTATATAGCACATCTTCAATATCATGGATGAATTCTACATGCAACTGTAGTCTACCACATTTAAGAATATTTTATTAGTGAATGGAAATCCATAAAAAGGTTATACACCTTTGTTTGAACATAGCGACTTCTTACAATTTAATAATATAAAAAAATTTGATCCTTGGAATTAGTATGGTCGTTATTGACTTACTTAGAATATTGGCTGAAAACTCTGAAAAGTATTGTGCAGATATTTAGCTACGAAATAATAGTATGTTATTAAAATCAATCTTTGTTAAACTAGAGAATCAGGCACTCTATTAAATGAAAATATTAAATACATTAGCATAGTAGATTCTTGCAAGATAAGGGGAGCGGTTTAGGAAATCGATCTTTATCATTTACACATTAGTTATATTAAATTACAAATTTGAGGAAATAAAATAAGTGACTTTTACGAAATATTGCACACAAGGAAGGTAAACCATTGAGGTAATAACTTCAAATTTGAAGTAGTTAACATCTCCTTACACCGGTAGATTAAGGAACGCATATGATAACCTGTGTGTAGTGAGAAGCACGCGGTATTACAGCTAATTAATGCCTGTGTCAAGCTAATGCCATTATTGGGCTTCGTGTTAAGTTTATCCCGTACATAATTGCATATACGAGGGTTCAGATTGTGAAGCGGATACAGTTACGATCGTTATAAGGTCGGAATGCAATAATGGTGCCTTTGCGTGATTTACTACTTGTTTAGTGCGAGGGAGAACCTGAGAATGAGTGATTATTGTACAGAGACTCATAGCACGGTTAGTGAGGGTAAACCCCTACTAAGTCAACCAAACTAAAATTAAGTAATCTAAAAAGTTTGTTGTAATCTTTAACCCAAAACCTAGATTATTGTGTTTCAGAATATAACCTAAAGAAATTGTTCTACTACTACTATTTTTCTTAGTTAACCATAAGGAAATTGGATTCACTTGAGGTTTTTGCTGCTTACATCACATTTTCTAAACTTGTAGTAGTAAGATATGAATTAATTTCTACAATATTTGAAAACTAATTTTTTTTTGTGTCAAGCAACAAGTCTAGTCTAAAAAAGGTAGAATATTTTAGTAATTAGTAGTATAATCTTTGGTATGCACAAATAATGAATATTACAGATTGAAATAATAATTAAAAACTGTTATAAATAAAATAACTAATAATTTAAAATAATTAGCTTTGTATCCCTTTTATCACGCAACTTTTTATTGTTAATGTTTATCAGACGTCGGAGTTAGGCTATAAGATGCATAAACAGGGTTGCCAACAGAAGCAAGAAGCCGTCAGCTGGTCATTATCAGTGCTGCCATCTGGTGTTTCTCGTCGTTAGCTCGGCTGAGTGAAAACACTTTCTTCCTGTTTGCCATTCAGTTTAGTAAATCGCTATAGAATCATGTTTCCTATAGGTTTTAAACGTTTATACAATGCTTTGCTGTTGGTTACAATATTTACTTCCTCATGACATGATAAAACGTTGAGGTCTTTTTAATGGTATCTCGGCTCGTGGGTGAGCTGCCTGGAATTGATTGTCAATTAAGTATAGAGCTACTCGAGAATAATTTTACAAATTTATTTACATTATAACTGACTGCTCATAAATTAGTTCGATAAGAGTCAATATTGAAAAAGTTCCTTTCTCAAAAATTGCATTCTAATTAAAATATGCTTTAATGAATTCTGCTAAGACTTTGTTTACAGTTAAATATAGTTGTCTGGGACGGAGGTAATAATGAGAATTGGGTCATATGAGTTCTCATTGCTGTTAACTGCAAAAAAACCATGTTATATTTTTAATTCACTACTAAATTTGCTTTAGCAAAGCCTAAAAGACTCACATTATGTAATTAGGAAAAAGCTAGTGCTATTGTTTTTGAATGTAGATTAAAATGTCCTTTATCCTATATGACAGCATACTCTATTCTGACACTTTTATAGATCACTCTTTGCAGAAAAAAATACCCACTTTTGACTGTCTCTCTTGTGTTTGAAGCTTGTAGTTCGATCCGTGTGGACACGGGAACACAGAACAAACACAAACACCGCTTGTTCCGATCAACCATGTGAAGAGGCTCTGTTTATGCTCAGCCTTATGGTTTTCAAAGTACTGAGTTTAAGTGACTATCCAAGATGTACAAAATTGTATATTCAACGTGAATTTTAACAGACCTTTTTACCTCTAACGATAAATGTCAATGAGATATAAAAGGGTTACATGTAGCAGGAAGAGCTATATCTCCTCTGGGTCAATGCAGAAATGAAACATTGACCTGAACTCCAACAATAACAAACCACCGGGCAACCCGAGCTGTTATATTTACACAATAACACTACCAGTTTATTTTAAAAAGTACGTATAAATTAAGTATAACATTATAATAACGTAATAACATATACTTAAAGTAAATCAAATAACATAATTTTAATTTTACAATTTTGGTATGTTGTATAAATAAAACAACAACACATCCATTAGAAAGTAATCACAGAGAGTTTAAAGATTTGAAATTTTATCATTTAAGGTGCTGTAAATAAAAAAATAATTTATCTTAAATTACTGCATATGTCTTTGAACCAAATCTAAAGAAAACTAGTTGAATCCATCAGTATGTTGCTCCATTGAGAAATAATTTTCTGGCTTTAAATGTTAATTATAAGTCTTTGCTAATTTATGAAATTCATGCTTTATATTTTCACTGTATAGTCTTTTAGTCTGTATAGTAACTTTTATATTACTCCATAAATAACCTCAAACTTCTTACGACTGGTTTTTACATTGTGGTCCTTTGTAAATATGATATTTCTACGAAATTAGCTTACCGCGTCTACAATTGTACAATTATTAGTGAGATTATATTTAGCTACATACGATATGAATAATTGAATATTTTGAATATAGTTATCTGAACTAAGTTCTACAAAAGCGTATAGTTTGGTAATACCACATTTATGGTTTACGAGCTTACTAAGTATGTAATGTTGTAATTAAAATAAATAGTCAATACTATAATGTTTTTTGTTAAATTTCCTTCAATACTTTGCCAACACAATGTTCTTTTATGTCATCCTCGCTTTGGGGGTTCTTCTTCAGTTAACAGATGTTAAACCAAAACTATCGAAATCACATATCCACTTAATGATCAGTTATGCCAATACAGAAGTAATGCCTTTTGGTGATCCCAGTTCCAGTAGATGAAGCGCAGAAGGTTTTAGTGGAGAGAAAGAGAAGAAAAGGGAGTCCCACATACGGAGAGCTCTAAAGCGGAGACCCTAGGTGCGTAAAGCATTTCCTCCTGAAGAAAAAAGCTATATAAATTACATTAAATTTGCTACAAACATAAACACTTTCACACACAGGACATTATCACGACGAATGTCATTCTTTTATTAATTTGTAACGATAAACCAGGATTGAGACCTTTCCTCCTTACCCCACCGAAGCTTATCCATCAGCTGTTTGGTCAGAAAGATTATTATATTATTGCAATTAGTTGCAGGAGGTGGACCTTATCGTGATTCGTTGGAGCTAACCCGATCACCGTCCTTCGATCAATATACCCTATCTTCATTGTCCAGGCTGCCAGCATATTGATAATTTTACGCTGTATTCTTTACTGAAGTATTTTATTGGTATTATCATGGAAATCCGCAGAATAGAATATAATTTCTAAAAGTAGCTAGTCTAATTATATTTTTGTTTGATTTTGACACCGTATTCTGTTACGGATAATGTTGTTATAGTTGTGAAACTAGGACAGATATTATTACTAAAAGACTAACTGAAATGGATGATAAGTACATACTCGATTCACAATTAGTTAAGATTAAACTAAAGGATAAACAGTGGAAGGAATGTTTTGAATGTACAGATGTGAATGAATGTTATGAGAAGTTTCATAATTCTTTAACCGAAATAATACAGAGTTGCAAGAGAAAAGTTGAAATAAAATCAAAATATGAAAATGCCAAAGTAATTAGTCCCTGGATAAATGGATCTATTTTAAGAAAGATTGATAAAAGGAAAAAGCTCTATATAATATATAAAAAAAGACCATATGATAGTAAATTTACAACTTATTACAGACGCTTTTGCGGTAGTGTATAGCAGGAAGTTGATCTGGCTAAACAACAGTTTTTTGGCGACAAAATTAGAAGCTGTAATGGTGACTCCGCGCAGCAGTGGAGGGTCATAAATAGTATCACTGGTAAAAATAATAAAAAAGGAGTACATACAATTGAGCTGGATAATGGTGATGTGATAGATGAACCGGATATTGTCGCGCGGGAGATAAACAAATACCTTATCTCGGTTCAGTCAGATAACCGAGTGCCGCGTCAAGGTCAGAGTCAGGTACGCGCGCATAATACCACCAGCTGTCCGTCATCTAATTTAGTTGTTACTGTCCCCAGTTCATTCTTTGTTTTACCGGTCACTGAAGGCGAACTGCTTGAAACTATTAAGCAACTAAAAAATAAACGTTCTAGCGGATTTGATTCTTTCACAGTTACTTTAATCAAGGAAATCTCTACTCTTATAGCTCCTGTTTTAACCTATATTATTAATTTAAGTTTTACTAATGGCATTTTTCCAGAAAAGCTAAAACTAAGTTCTATTATACCCATTTACAAAAGTAAAAGCTGTATAAAATTAGAAAATATAAGACCTATTAGTTTATTATCAGTATTCTCGAAAATCTTTGAAAAGTTAATGAACAAAAGACTTTTAAGCTATCTAGAAAAAAATAACTTTTTTAATGAGAGTCAATTTGGCTTTAGAAAGAATAGGTCAACTGAGAAAGCTATAACAAGGATGACAAATTGTATTTTTGAGAGTGTTAATGAAAACCGGAAAACTGTAGGCTTGTTCATTGATTTCAAGAAAGCTTTCGATCTAGTGAATCATACCATTTTACTACAGGAACTAGAAAATGTGGGAGTGAGAGGGGTGACTCTTGACTGGTTCAAAAGTTTTCTATTAAATAGAATCCAACAAGTGCGGATAAAAGATACAACCAGCCCCCCTCTGACCGTTGAGTCAGGTGTACCTCAGGGATCCGTTTTAGCAGCAACATTATTTTTAGTTTTTATAAATGAATTATTGGAAACCCGTTTTAATGGTCAGATAACTGCTTTTGCAGACGATGTAGCTTTTCTTTATTCTCCAAAGAACTATGCAATATTACACGAAAAGATAAGCAGTGATTTAAATTACTTACAAATTTGGTGCTGTCGGAATGACATGCAGGTAAATGTATCACAAACTAAATATATAATCTTTGGATTTAAAGACTTCGAATTATAAAGGCCCTTAAAATACCACAAGATAAATTGTAACGTAAATTCATGTAGCTGTCAGTGTATAGAAAGAGTAAATAGTTACAAATACCTTGGAGTAGTAATAGATAGTAAATTAACATGGGGGGATCATATTACCGCGTTACATAATAAGTTAAGATCATCAATTAGAACTTTTTATTTTCTAAAAAATTATTGCGATACAGATCTTATGCGTACTTTATATTTTGCCCTAATCCAATCTAGATTACATTACTCAATTAGTTTCTGGGGAAATACGTATAAATTTTTGATAAATAAGATAAAAGTAACACAAAATTATTTCATCCGTATTATATTAAATAGAAGCAGAAGAGATAGCGTCTTTCCACTATATGTGCAGTTGAAAATCTTGCCTATAGAACATCTATACGTATACAAAGTTTTGAGAATATTTTATACTAGAAGCGGAAATTTAGGTACAAGTGGTTTGACGTATAAAACTAGAATTAGTGAAAGTAGAATCTTCAGGTTACCCAAAGTTAATAAAGAACTCAATAGACAGTCCATTCAATACGTGGGCCCAAAATTATTTAATCAAATGACTGATGAAACAAAATCGAGTAATAACTTAAAACAATTCTGCTCCTTACTAAAATCCTGGCTATTTACAAAACCTGATATTGCTTTTTTAACGAGTGTATTAATTTAAGTTTTATGCAACCACATATTATATTGTTTACATCATTATTACATAATTTTAAACCTGATTGTGTAAAGCTATCATAATCATAGTAGTGTGTACGTGTGAATGTATGTTTTGGAGTGTGGATGTTCTATCGTGTGCACGTAAGTGTACGTATGTGATTTTCCTGATATTTGTATGTAGTTTTATGTAATAAATTAATTTAATTTTCCACTATTTCAATATATTTGTTATACATTCAATATATTTGTTTATACATTTTGTGTAAACCTTTTTATGATTTTAGTACATAAGATTGTATATTTGTATTTTTTTCAAAACATTTTTTGTTACTCTTTGCATTGTCTAATTAGTGTCTAATTAGTTATTAGTCACTCTGTATTATATAACGTCGGCTATATGTATTTATTTTGGTTGTGGGTTTTTTTGTAGTCTTGTGCAGACGTCGCGGAAAGCAGTCTGTTGACGTTTTAGTTTTTTATGTGAGAGCAAGCTACAAACTGTTTATTTGTGTATTGTGTATCTGTTACACTGACCAGCTACTTGTTCTTGGTCAGTGACTTCCTAAGTTTTTCATTTATTTGTAAACATGAATGTAAATGTTGGAAAAAAAAAAAAAATATTTATTTATTATTATTTATATTTATTTGTTGTAGCCGAACGTACCATATGATCAAAATTTCAGTAAACTTAAATATTTGTGTGTATTATATAAAGGGATGCTTCAGTGAGCAAAATAAATAAAAATCTAAATTTTTAGTGTCTTGCACGCTTAGATGTAGTCGGCTTGAACGTGATATGGGTTACCTTTGACACTTTGACCGAACTGTCGTTTGGTACTCCGTCAGAGCCGCTTTGTCTATGAAAGTTATCAAAGCTTTAGGTACATTATGATCAAGTAATCTGTTGTTCGATATCTTTGGTATCTACGAGGTGCAAAGATAGTTAGCTTAGATGTGACCACGTGCATGTGGTTACCTTTGACTCTTTGAACTCTCGAGTGGTAGTCTGATATAACCACTTGGTCTGTCGATACCGTCAAAGCATCAGGCAGATTATAGTCAAATAATTTGTCACATGATAATTACAGAGCCTTTACTAAGATCACTACCTTTACACCAATTAATTTTGTTAATTTTGGTCATAAAGATGAGAAACCCCTCTTTGCACTTAGTCCTAAAAGGACCTCGGTTACTGTATTCAGAATTTTTTGATATTCAATGTGGGTAAGGTTTAGTTAGGTAGAGGCCGCCACCTGTCGAGATCTATGAGGAGGGCTAGCAGCCACTATATCTCAGTCGTGTCAAGAAGGGGAGACAACACTGTTCCAGCCTCTCAAGTCTAAGCGATATTAGCTTTCTCGTGTTTGATAGCTAGCAACAACCGTTAACACTAAAGGAATTCCATCCCATCCAAAAATCATCCTCTGCAGTAGACTAGACCGTATATCCAACCTTCCACTCAAAAATCTTGACGTTTCCGGTTAGTGTTGTGTCTCTTCCTTGGTATTCATAGATGTTTCAGATATAAGTGACAAATCAGTTTTTTGCTGTACCCAGAGTGGGTTATAGTGGAAGATATAAACCAGCTATAAGTTAAAACCAATGGGCTTGTTGGCTGCATTGGCTTAATTTCTTAGCTAAGTGAATAATAAGCTGACAGTCAAGAGTAAGTTAAAGGCAGGGCCTAGAATTTTAGTCCACAGGTAACCTCTATCGACCCAAGAATCAATGTTCATTCTTCCTATAATAATTCTTGATATGAGTGGAACTGGCACACAAAGAGAAAATTTAATAACGTATTATAATTCTTAACTGTGCAAAAGTATTACAATAAGTCCAGTAGGCAACTTCATGATATCAAAAATTGTCTATGATACTACAGATAAATTTTCTTATTACAAAGTAGGAGTACTGAAGACAACGTAAGAGGCTTCGCTGAGGTTACATGATGTATTTAGTTATTAGACATAGGCTTAATAATTAAATATTGTAGAAACCTTAGTAAATAGTAGGAAATCGAATAAATAATCTATTTATAAAATATAATTAGACTCATATATACTCAAATATAAGTCATTAAAGTCGATGCATTGTATATAACTGATAAATGAAATAAAAGCCCTATACCATACTTATCTTAGGAATATTTAGTAGCTTTGTATTTTATGGATGAAGAGAGCTATTATGCGGTGTAGCAGCTCCATAAACTGTAGACATCATTAGTACTAGATAAGCATTACGGTATTTGTATATATTTAATATTTATATCGCTATTTCAACTAAAAGTATTTGTTATTTGTTAAACATATTTAATCACACGTAACAAAACATTAGTTAGTTCTCTAGAGTTGTAGACACTATCTAGTTATTCCTTAAACCAGTATTTCAAAATGTTCATCATTTATTTGTATACATTTTAATTTCAGTAACGTATTTTTTAAATCGCAATTTCATAATACTGGTTCATACCAAACTAATTTAACTTCAATTAATTTAAACTGTATACATTTGTTGTGTATAAATATATTTTTTGCATAGCTCAATATACACACTTATAATGAAAATCAATTACAGCCATTTCATCCGTGAGTCGATATAAACTAAGCAGCTCGTTCAAGAATACATTCAGTTTATCGCCAAACAGATCGTAGCATTTAATTTTAAAATTAAAGGTTGTAGTGCTAGCAGAAAATGAGATGGGCAAATTCAATACAAATAGTGAATTCTATAATCATTTTACTAAAATAAATGGCAAACGGTAAGAAGTGTTTTCACTCAGCCGAGATAACGAGGAGAAACACCAGATGGCAGCACTGATAATGACCAGCTGACGGCTTCTTGCTGCTGTTAGCAAACCTGTTTTATGCCTCTTACAGCCTAACTCCGACTTCTGATAAACGTTGTCAATAATGAGTCACGTTCTCGAAATGTTTTCTTTGGATTCTTGAATTTATAACGTTTTTAATGAATGTTGTATATATACTCAATTATTTATGTATCCCTATATAAAATATGTCCAATCGATAATAACCTACTTCCCCTAAGTTAGAAGGTTATTTTAAAATACACAGATAAATATTCTTTTAAACCATACACAATTAATTTAGCTCTTATTACTGGTAGTTTAGAAATGATTCTTTAAGCAATAAAATCTTAATTTTTGTATAACTTTATTACAGCTAGCTAAGGAAAATAGTATTTTAAATGGTTTTGCAGTTTATATTCTGACTCACGATGATGAGTTTTGGTTTTAAAATCAGAAAATACATGTCCAATAGTTGTTTTATGCTTGAAAAGTTGTTCGCCAACCTCACTTTTGTTCATAGCAGATATGATTCCAAAATGTATGCAAAATGTGCAATATTAAAAACTTAACAATATAAATAGGATTCAGATGTTTTAATATTAAAATTTTGATGCAATAATAAAATCGAATACTGAGAGTTTCAAATCATAAATACTTTTTATATTCTATTTTATTTTGATATCTCTTTTTATACAGCAATGACATCAAGTTCTGAGGTTCAGGTAGGAGTTTACCCAGCTCCCTAAACCCGCTGTGAGTCTCAGTGCAATAATCATTCATTCTCAGGTTCTCCCGCGTACTAAAGAAGTAGTAAATCACGCAAGGCACCAATAAATCATTCCAACGTTTTAATGATCGTAACTTAATCCGATTCACAATCTGAGCCCTCTTATACGCGATCATGTGCGGCATAAACTAGTGGCAATAACTTGACATAGGCATTAATTACCTGTAATGCCGCGCACAGTTCTCACTACACAAAGCCTATTACAAGCGGCCCTAATCTATCTCTGTAAGGAGATGTTATCAATTTGCAGCATTAGAAATTAATACATCAATGGTAACTGTATTGCAACATTAACTGTCTGAAGTAGAAGTCAAGATGATAAAATATAAGCTGTCTGGATATCTCATGAGAATTTAAATACCCTTTCAATTAAAATATGTACTGTGAATTTTTTTCAGGGAAATTAAGAAAACTTCCTTGTGACACCAGAAATACCTTGACTGCAAGTAAATTACGACTGGTCGTAAATAGACGTTTTATGCCTGAAGTGGGCCCGAAACAAGAGAAAATCAACTATAGTAAAACAAAGTTTAGGACCGGTATGAAATGCAGTGACCATGAATACAAATCTTTCGAGTATTTTTTTTGGTTGTGACAAAAAGGCAAACTCGACATTGGCGTCGGAAATATAATTCACTAAAAAACAAAGTGCTTATACACTTGCAAATTCTGCGAATGTTACAAAGCTTTTCTTAGTAACATTATTAGAATAGTATGTAAATCAATAGTTTAAATTCATGTATAGCAATCCAACCTGGCAATCCTCATTTTTTAACCTGGGCTATCTGTAACTTAGATCCTAAGTCTGACGTCTTAGACCGCTCGGTCATCGCACACCCAAGATGGTTTTTCTGAAACTCATAGGTTCTTCTTCATTGTGCTGTTATATAGAGTATCTAAATCAGATCTAGTCTTAATTCTTGAAACTGTTTGGCCATCGGCACACCCAAGATGGCTTGGCTGAACTCATAGGTTCTTCTTCATCGTGCTGTTATATGGGGTATCTAAATCAGATCTTAAGTCATAAATCTTGAAATCGCTTAGCCATCGGTACACCCAAGATGGCTAGGCTGAACTCATAGGTTCTTCTTCATCGTGCTGTTATATGGGGTATCTAAATCAGATCTTAAGTCATAAATCTTGAAATCGCTTAGCCATCGGTACACCCAAGATGGCTAGGCTGAACTCATAGGTTCTTCTTCATCGTGCTGTTATATGGGGTATCTAAATCAGATCTTAAGTCATAAATCTTGAAATCGCTTAGCCATCGGTACACCCAAGATGGCTAGGCTGAACTCATAGGTTCTTCTTCATCGTGCTGTTATATGGAGTATCTAAATCAGATCTAGTCTTAATTCTTGAAACTGTTTGGCCATCGGCACACCCAAGATGGCTAGGCTGAACTCATAGGTTCTTCTTCATCGTGCTGTTATATGGGGTATCTAAATCAGATCTTAAGTCTTAATTCTTGAAACTGTTTGGCCATCGGTACACCCAAGATGGCTAGGCTGAACTCATAGGTTCTTCTTCATCGTGCTGTTATATGGGGTATCTAAATCAGATCTTAAGTCATAAATCTTGAAATCGCTTAGCCATCGGTACACCCAAGATGGCTAGGCTGAACTCATAGGTTCTTCTTCATCGTGCTGTTATATGGAGTATCTAAATCAGATCTAGTCTTAAATCTTGAAATCGCTTGGCCATCGGTACACCCAAGATGGCTAGGCTGAACTCATAGGTTCTTCTTCATCGTGCTGTTATATGGGGTATCTAAATCAGATCTTAAGTCATAAATCTTGAAATCGCTTAGCCATCGGTACACCCAAGATGGCTAGGCTGAACTCATAGGTTCTTCTTCATCGTGCTGTTATATGGGGTATCTAAATCAGATCTTAAGTCATAAATCTTGAAATCGCTTAGCCATCGGTACACCCAAGATGGCTAGGCTGAACTCATAGGTTCTTCTTCATCGTGCTGTTATATGGGTATCTAAATCAGATCTTAAGTCATAAATCTTGAAATCGCTTAGCCATCGGTACACCCAAGATGGCTAGGCTGAACTCATAGGTTCTTCTTCATCGTGCTGTTATATGGGGTATCTAAATCAGATCTTAAGTCATAAATCTTGAAATCGCTTAGCCATCGGTACACCCAAGATGGCTAGGCTGAAACTCATAGGTTCTTCTTCATCGTGCTGTTATATGGGTATCTAAATCAGATCTTAAGTCATAAATCTTGAAATCGCTTAGCCATCGGTACACCCAAGATGGCTAGGCTGAACTCATAGGTTCTTCTTCATCGTGCTGTTATATGGAGTATCTAAATCAGATCTAGTCCTTATTCTTGAAACTGTTTGGCCATCGGCACACCCAAGATGGCTAGGCTGAACTCATAGGTTCTTCTTCATCGTGCTGTTATATGGGGTATCTAAATCAGATCTTAAGTCATAAATCTTGAAATCGCTTAGCCATCGGTACACCCAAGATGGCTAGGCTGAACTCATAGGTTCTTCTTCATCGTGCTGTTATATGGGGTATCTAAATCAGATCTTAAGTCATAAATCTTGAAATCGCTTAGCCATCGGTACACCCAAGATGGCTAGGCTGAAACTCATAGGTTCTTCTTCATCGTGCTGTTATATGGGTATCTAAATCAGATCTTAAGTCATAAATCTTGAAATCGCTTAGCCATCGGTACACCCAAGATGGCTAGGCTGAAACTCATAGGTTCTTCTTCATCGTGCTGTTATATGGGTATCTAAATCAGATCTTAAGTCATAAATCTTGAAATCGCTTAGCCATCGGTACACCCAAGATGGCTAGGCTGAAACTCATAGGTTCTTCTTCATCGTGCTGTTATATGGGGTATCTAAATCAGATCTTAAGTCATAAATCTTGAAATCGCTTAGCCATCGGTACACCCAAGATGGCTAGGCTGAAACTCATAGGTTCTTCTTCATCGTGCTGTTATATGGGTATCTAAATCAGATCTTAAGTCATAAATCTTGAAATCGCTTAGCCATCGGCACACCCAAGATGGCTAGGCTGAACTCATAGGTTCTTCTTCATCGTGCTGTTATATGGGGTATCTAAATCAGATCTTAAGTCATAAATCTTGAAATCGCTTAGCCATCGGTACACCCAAGATGGCTAGGCTGAACTCATAGGTTCTTCTTCATCGTGCTGTTATATGGGGTATCTAAATCAAATCTTAAGTCATAAATCTTGAAATCGCTTAGCCATCGGTACACCCAAGATGGCTAGGCTGAACTCATATATTTTCCCTCATGGTAAGAGTTACATGGGTTCTTAAGAGACGGCTATTCCGTCTCCATGGGGCCCACTAGACAACCGTTTGTTTAAGGTTAGTAGATTTTCTTTAGTTTTTTCTAGAGAATAAAAAAAATTGCTTGTCAGTTATGAATGACTTTCGGCATTACCATATTATAACAATGTAATAAATATGTTCTAAGGACAGCTTTATGACTTAGAACGATTCATACACAAATGTATCCGTGGTCTTTAAGCCAAAACATAAAATGCTCAGAGCTACAAATAGCACAAACCTAAGAGGGCTTAATATGTATATCATTGTAGTAAAAGATATCCTAATGATAGCTAATGTCTCAACTGTTGAAATCATGATGCTAATAATAACACAACTGAATCTCTAAAGGTGTATAACGATATTGTATAATTGTTGGGAGGTAAACTTAGTATATTTGTCAATGATGTTTTGTCTTACTGACGGGTATCAATGTTCATTATTGTTGCTGGCGCTGAAACATCATTTTGCATTTTTCTCACTAGTGGGTGTTGGGTTAGTTGAAGTAGTTGGGATTTATCAACTACTGGTTTAGTAACATTTGTATTAGCATATAATGTGCGTTACTATGAGTTTTACACTTAAAATTTCACAAATGTTTACGCCAACAATGACAGATATAAAAATGGAAATATGACTGTGTTTTACATGATACTATCATTATTTTTAGGTGAAAGCAAATGTAAAACTTTGCAATACCTAATAAGAAAATCCCAATGTTCTCCCAGTATATGATTATTACGTTAATATACACATGTTTACTTTGCATTGCTAGTGGGTACAGTATCATTTATGTTTTTTTAAACATTTCAGTGTTACCTTTAAATGCTCTAGTGAGCCAAGAATACTTGAATGAGTAAATGAAGGTATTGAAAATCGAGGTGTTCAGTGTCTTGCACAAACAGAGGTACTTGGCTTGGATATGACCGCGGGTATGTGGTT
This sequence comes from Homalodisca vitripennis, assembly GCF_021130785.1. NCBI lineage: Eukaryota > Metazoa > Arthropoda > Insecta > Hemiptera > Cicadellidae > Homalodisca > Homalodisca vitripennis. The sequence goes on from NC_060210.1 coordinate 19,254,159, forward strand.
ACTTTTGACACTTTGACCGAACTGTCGTTTGGTACTCCGTCAGAGCCGCTTTGTCTCTGAAAGTTATCAAAGCGTTAGATAGATTATGATTAGGTAATTTTACTTGATATATACTGTACCTTTACTACTTATCTACTAATGCTTTTGTTCACATAGGGAAAGAAGCTGATAAATCTCCTATTACACTTGCCCTACAAGAACCTTTGCGATAGCTCTCGTAGGGAACATATTCTACATGGGTTGTGATTGAGGTAGTGGCCGTTTCTTATTGAGATTCCAGAAGGAGTGATATCAGGAACTATATTTCGGTGGAGTAAACTTGGAACAAGAGGAGTCCAGTTCCGTTCCTGCTTTTCCAGTTAAAGCGGGGAGGGAACAGTACTACTTCACGTCCAGTTTACCAAGAGAAGCTATCGTCGTAGGTTATAAATGTATAACACAAAGTTTCGAGGATTGAAATCAATCCTCTATTTCAAGTGGGAAAGATATTTATTAGTACAAAAATAACGAACAGAAAGAAGTAAAGAAGCAACATTTCTGTTCGTTATTTTTTTATGTATTAATATCTTCCCCACATGACGAAGAATATAGATTCCATTCCTCGAAACTTTGTGTGCGAAATCCTGTTATCGTTTTAAAAACCGCCCATTGTCAATAAAAAACATTAAATATAGAAATATATTATAATACTAAGAGAGCTTCACTCACTACATCAGTTGTCCTCAAGGGCCGTTTAAGACTTTTAATGCAATATTTCAATAGTTCAGATAGTTGGTATCTAATATTTTTTTAATATAGTGGTTTTTTAGTTGACTATAGAAGTTTTCAACAGAATATATTTTGTTAATATTAAAGAAAATTACACAATTATTTTTCCTCTCCTCTATGCAAACCTACGTGCTAAATTTGGTATCTTTAGCTTAACTATTTTTATAAATAATAATTTCTTTATAAAAAATACGAAATCATGGCTAGCGGCTGAACTAGATATTTTTGAACCTATGTTTGTATGACATTTGGTTTGAAATTATGAATACTATCACACGTTGAAGTTTGTGGATACCCTGTATATATGAAGCTTGATGGCCAATTTCAAGTCTTAAGTTCTGTTTGTTTTTGAAACATCTTGCGTAGAGTCATATAGTCAAACAAATTCGAAAATTGACAATTTTATCAGAATATTTAAAATATAATTATATTCAGGAGTAATAATTAACTAGTATATAAACCTCACTCCACCAGAATAACCAACATTAAGCTTTATAACAATAATACTCCGCGCAGTGTCTGTTACAGCTTCAAACCTGCATTAATCTTTTAACTCGTAACCATCTAAATCCTCGGGTTATCATTCCAAAATGAAACGGGACGAAAAATATTTAATTCAGTACTTGACAATATACTTTTAAAATAAAATGTATTTACTAAATAGTTGGGATTAGCTTTTATCTCAATGGTCGTTTTGTTTAAGTTATATTTATTACCCACTCAAGGTACTGTTTTATTTTGCTTCAGTGTGTTAGATTAAAATTTTAATGTGCCATCTAAAAAGAAAAATTTTTTAAATGCATCAGTAGACACACAAAATAGATATTAATTAAACACATTGCATGCGCCTGTTGTAGTATTCTAGAGATCAGACATTTAGAGTGGCATATTGACTACGAGAGTCGGCCATCTTATATCTGTAGTTGGAATCAGGACTCAACCTTTGTTATCACTCAACTGTTCTTATCTCCCATCTTTATATTACCTGCAAAGTTGATTTCTTCTCATATATCTTAATAAAAGTGCAGTAAATATATGTGAGTGCAAAAGAATATCATGTCCTCTTATTTTTCTCATAGATCATTAGTGATATGATCTAGAGAAGGAAAAAATCTAGAGCCTTATTTTGTCGGGATTTCTTATCAGATACATGGCTTAAATTCTTCTTAATTTTTATAAAATGAGAACATTAAAAAGAAACATGAATATTCTTTCTCCAATCCGTATATTTTCACTTTAATAAATGTTTGTAAATATACAATCACGAATGTTATAAGTACAGTTTAATCTCCTACACTCGCTGGAATAGTACTTCAAAAGAGAGCAAATCTCTCGGTATCCAACTGAGTATGTGACAAAGTGTCAGATTAAATCTGCTGTTGATCTGTGTCTGAAGAGACCTAACAACGTCGAAATAGATTCTACAGGTGGAAAATTTACTCCTTTGCTTAACAAAAGTTTTCCCAAGGAAGCCGAAGTTGCATAGCAAGTGGGTGGTACCCACAATGCGTTAGTAGCCAACTATGTAATAAAAGGGCATAGTTTTTGAAGGGAGACTCGTTTTTAACTCTGAGGAGTATATCTGAACTCAGGTTATGAGCAAGAGGACCGATAGAGCATGATCAGGCAAAGAAGTTGAGGACTTTCGATGACCTTCCCGCGGTAACATAGGCTACGTGTGATGGAAAGGCCCCGTATCTACGAGTACATGTATTAGTTTCTTCATACCCTCCTAATTTAAAAGTAAAATTAATTACCGTGCTTTTGGGTTCATAAGGCAATTTTATTAGTTGGTTTAAATTATGGTTTGTTGGATTACAATACAATATCATATTGTATTATTTATATTCGTTATGTATTAAATTATACTCGTGAATCATTTCGAGTAAGCTTCAGTGCTAAAATATCTGCAACAGTAATAACATGCGTTCTTCCGATGATTGGAGTATGTTATTATGTTTTTGTTGTCTTAGCTGCTAAGTACTTCACCACTTTTAATATAAAACAAAGAACAAACAAATGAGTGTAGAATCCGGCAAACTTACTAAATTAGAGGAAGCTGTATAATTTCAGAGCAATGAAAGGAATTAATTATTCTGGAGCAAAACTTCTCCTCCAATTTATTTTCTTTAGTTACTAAAGTTACACTATTGCTACACAGTTGAAAACAATTCTGTAATGTTAAACTAATAATTTAAATTAGGACTATCTTTGATAAAATATATCTCATTTGGTAACTAAAGTATTTTAATTATAATTTAAGCACCAAAAGGTATTTTAATATGTAATTAACATGGATTCGGACGCAAGTTATAACTGATTAAGTTACGACGAATTAAGTAACTTTTGTAAAAAAGTAAATATCTACTTATATCCTAAAATGATATCAACATAAGGTACAAATTGTTAAACAGATGTTTGTATTTAATGTAAACATTTTTCCCTCTGGACTTGTGTAAAAGTCAGATTCACTGCTTAATAGCCTTAAATTATTTATAATCCAGAATTTTGTAGGAGTTTTGGTTTACAATCTCTGTGTCCAATGTCAATAAATGCTGCTAAAAATTGATATTGAGCAGATTGTAATATGATTGGATGAAGCGCGAAATTAATGTTCAGTAAACTAGTTGAGATGTCTGTCATCATGTTTACGACCTCAAAATGAATCAGTGAAATATTGTTATTGCAGAACTACGTTTTAATTGAAAATGAACTAATTGTATTTATCAATAATATAATAAAAAACAGTTGGAGTTGTATTTATTAACAGATCATGTTTACTAAAACGAGCTAAATAAAGTGTTTATTACCATTTAAAACCTTTATAATGATATAGTTTAATCTAATTACGTGAATTCTTTGCTTTCATATTTCATGTTTCTTGTGAACTGCAATACGTTGTTATAATTTAAACGATCTGAAATTAGTCGACTAATTACTTTAATGTGCTGATTTATAAATATTTTTCTGAATATTTACGTTTAAATTATGTGCTCATTTTACGATAAATATAAACACGTGGGTAAGAATTCAAAACTGAATTTAAACAGTTAATAAAGATGTGCTAGGATTTTCAAGATTTATGATGAGGGGATTAAGGTTTTTTCAATATGAAGCAATAAACATCTGCTATTGTGATAAATATTTTATTTACTCAAATTTGAATATCTGTTAAAATTCCCCTACTGGAAAGCATGAAAATATTAGTATTAAGCAAACTTTACGTGAACCCAACATCGCTAAATATATATTAGCTTGGATTTAATCATAAAAACTAAACTACATTTCTAATCCTATACTTATATGATTTAAAATCCAGAAAGACGAACATTTGACTCTTAAATAATTACCTACTAGTGTTAGAAATATTGTGATCCTTTATTTAGAGTTTGTTTTTGATGAGCAAAATTATAAAGATATCATGATTTTCTTTACATTTGCCATCGTACAGTGATACTAAAATAGATCAGTAACATTACGTTTCGAGATCTGAAATCTGATCTCTTCCTCAGGTGAATAGCTAACTATAGGATGCTTCCTATATTATTTAATTATTTATAGGAATCTTTATATTTTTATTAAGAGAATTGTGAATTAATATAATAAGTGAATTGTAAGATTGTGATCCTTCCAGCAGTGCTGAATTTCTTGTCAATTCGGGTTCGAGGAATGCTAGAAGCTTCCTTTTGTATCTAGGTATTGAGCATAGGTTACGGGTCTGGGTTGGATAGGTACCATCCAATTCAGACATTGTCTTTGCTCAATTTTGATTGGCCAATGTTAGGTTGATTAGATGGTGGGAGGGACTTCTAGATCCTTCCGGTGGCTTCAACCACGTTTTCGGGGGATTCTTTGCTGTGTGCTCAGAGAGAGAAGTACGTGTACAAGTGATAGCCTACTCTTGCCGTATTGATTTTTTGGGAAGAAGGTTGAGTTTAAGATTAAAATTTCTTTTCAAAATTTAAAGTCTCAAGTTTAAATTAATTAATCTATAATAGTCATTTTGGTTACTTGGTGGTCTTCAGCAGATGTGTGAGGTACTGTGAAAGTTAGAAATTAATATTTAAATAGAAAATTACTTGATGATATTTTCCTGTTCAATTTGGTTTAATCAGGAATAGCCTACTAAAAAAGAAAATTTATTTAATGTTCTGAGATTATATATATATATATATATATATATATATATATATATATTTTAACAAGTTCCTAAATTTAACATTCAAAGCCAAGCGGATAATTCTGGATAATTCAATAATTTGTAAATTGGAAATTTACAGAAAATAAGTAGTTTGAAATTGATACAATTTGAGTTTAACTGGTTGGACATTGTCTTTGTTCATATATTAAATATTAATATTATCTTAATTTGTTTGATTTTTATTTTGAGAAGAAGTCTTATTTTATTATTTGTTTCATTTTATATTTGAAGAAGATTATTTTATTTTGAAGTTTAATGAAGATTTTTATTTTGAGTTTGTGTTAAAAAAAATAGCACTGAGAACTTGAATGACACAATTATTGAATGATTGATTGATTGTTAATTTTAAGACTGGACTTGTGAACTTTTGATGGGTTATAAATAAGATTTAATTGAGAATAAATTCAAAGTAAAAGAAAGATAGCTTGGCGTTGCTGTATTATTGATTTCATATTTTTATTAAAATTACAGTTAATTTTATACTGAGTTTAATTATTGAATTCCATTGGAACTTGTGCATTCTTAGAATAAAGGGTTATTAGTTCAGAACACAATTGATTGCTCTTATACTAAAACAAAAATAGTTGTAATTGGTTTATAGAAGATAACCCTACTATAGACACGTTACACTAACCTAACATATAAATACAATCTTGGTAAAAATTAAACACATCATGCCAAATTTAACACAAAACATGATTTTTATGATCCCTAACTTATTTGTGTCACAAAGATCTGGTATGATGTTTTAAACTAGAATGTAATTATGTGTTAGGTTAGTTATTGACTTGAAGGAGAGATTGCATATTTAGAACGCAGTGCGACTGGTATTTGCTTAAATGAACAATGCAGCATATCGGGAAATATCTTTTTTTTCCAACCATACGGCAATAATTAGGAACATCTATGAAGGAAAACCACTACAGTATCACACCTGGTAAGTCAAATTATTACCTCACTTTGGTAGAACGTCTAATTTTTGTGACTATATGGAACGAATTCGGCTCATGTTTCAAGTAAGAACCTGTAATATCTCCGGTATATTACTTGGTAAGTCAAACAATCACCTACCTTTGGTAGAACGATTGTTATATGTGATTATACGGCAATAATTAGGCTCATGTTTCAAGTAGGAACCTCTAATTTCTCCGGTATCACATTTGGTAAATCAAATAATCACCTACCTTTGGTAGAACGACTGTTATATATGTGATTATGCGGCAATAATTAGGCTCATGTTTCAAGTAGGAACCTCTAATACCTCCGGTATCACATTTGGTAAGTCAAATAATCACCTACCTTTGGTAGAACGACTGTTATATGTGATTATGCGGCAATAATTAGGCTCACGTTTCAAGTTGAAACCTCTAATATCTCCTGTACGACACCTGTTAAATCAAATAATCCCCTACTAGTGGTAGGCTCATATCTCAAGTAAGAACCTTTAATCTCTCTAGTATAATACTTGATAAGTAACATAATCACCTACCTCTGATAGAACGTCTATTTGTTGTGATTATACGGCACTAGTTATGCTCATTTTTCAAGTTGAAACCTCTAATCTCTCTAGTATAATACTTGATAAGTAACATAATCACCTACCTCTGATAGAACGTCTATTTGTTGTGATTATGCGGCACTAGTTATGCTCATTTTTCAAGTTGAAACCTCTAATCTCTCTAGTATAATACTTGATAAGTAACATAATCACCTACCTCTGATAGAACGTCTATTTGTTGTGATTATACGGCACTAGTTATGCTCATTTTTCAAGTTGAAACCTCTAATCTCTCTAGTATAATACTTGATAAGTAACATAATCACCTACCTCTGATAGAACGTCTATTTGTTGTGATTATACGGCACTAGTTATGCTCATTTTTCAAGTTGAAACCTCTAATCTCTCTAGTATAATACTTGATAAGTAACATAATCACCTACCTCTGATAGAACGTCTATTTGTTGTGATTATGCGGCACTAGTTATGCTCATTTTTCAAGTTGAAACCTCTAATCTCTCTAGTATAATACTTGATAAGTAACATAATCACCTACCTCTGATAGAACGTCTATTTGTTGTGATTATACGGCACTAGTTATGCTCATTTTTCAAGTTGAAACCTCTAATCTCTCTAGTATAATACTTGATAAGTAACATAATCACCTACCTCTGATAGAACGTCTATTTGTTGTGATTATGCGGCACTAATGATGCTTATCTCTCAAGTAAGAACCTTTAATCTCTCTAGTATAATACTTGATAAGTAACATAATCACCTACCTCTGATAGAACGTCTATTTGTTGTGATTATACGGCACTAGTTATGCTCATTTTTCAAGTTGAAACCTCTAATCTCTCTAGTATAATACTTGATAAGTAACATAATCACCTACCTCTGATAGAACGTCTATTTGTTGTGATTATGCGGCACTAATGATGCTTATCTCTCAAGTAAGAACCTTTAATCTCTCTAGTATAATACTTGATAAGTAACATAATCACCTACCTCTGATAGAACGTCTATTTGTTGTGATTATACGGCACTAGTTATGCTCATTTTTCAAGTTGAAACCTCTAATCTCTCTAGTATAATACTTGATAAGTAACATAATCACCTACCTCTGATAGAACGTCTATTTGTTGTGATTATACGGCACTAGTTATGCTCATTATCTCTCAAGTTGAAACCTTTAATCTCTCTAGTATAATACTTGATAAGTAACATAATCACCTACCTCTGATAGAACGTCTATTTGTTGTGATTGTACGGCACTAGTTATGCTCATTTTTCAAGTTGAAACCTCTAATCTCTCTAGTATAATACTTGATAAGTAACATAATCACCTACCTCTGATAGAACGTCTATTTGTTGTGATTGTACGGCACTAGTTATGCTCATTTTTCAAGTTGAAACCTCTAATCTCTCCGGTATCATACTTGGTAAGTCAAATAATCACCTACCTCTGATAGAACGTCTATTTGTTGTGATTGTGCGGCACTAATGATGCTTATCTCTCAAGTACGAACTACTAATCTCTCCAGTATCATAGCTAGTAGGATAACCTCGCATATATTTTGTACACGTCGTTAAACCACTGATACTACTCAGCACACACTATCAAAGAAAAGTGTGTGGTAAGTTTTGATCATTGCCGAGCTTCCAGTTACTATAAGGAAATAACAAATTTTTATATTATCTTATTCAACTTATTTTTAATGACTATATTTTATATGATACCTTTATGCAAAATGGAATTTTTTACCTTCCCGAAAAATATATTTTGCATGGATTTTGCAAGCAAATTATGGTACCAGTCTCGCGATTAATCGGTCGGAATATATTAAATATACCTCAATGCACGATATTTAGCAATTAGTTATAATTAATTTTAAAACGAAAATACATTTTATTATGTTTATAATTGATACTTGTTAAGCAATGAATGGTATAATTCAAATGTTGTTTCCATGAATATTACAGGTTGTGTTAATTTCTTAAATTCAAAGTATAAAGCAATCGTTTTGAATATAATATAAGGAATACATGACAGTTCAAATACTGTAACGATTTCCTAAAATGCTTCATTTTTATTGAAATAAAAATATCAGCTGTTAGCTCGAAACTAAAATTGGTTGTGTCCTAAAATTGTATAACCACTAATTGTTTTTGTACATAAAAAATACCTAATTCAAAAAACAACTGATTACTTCTTATGTTTGTGCTAATGCCATTTTGTAGCAAATTTTGTTTTATATAGCTTAAAAGCTTCTGCAAAGTCAAAAAGTAACCATAAAAAGTCAAACCAAAAATTATCTATTTCCATTTTGTGGTGTATTCCTTTTTGTAATGCATTCCTTTAGTGCAGTGTATTCCTTAGTGGAGCGCATTCCTTAATGTAGTGTATTGCTTAGTGTATAGTATTCCTTAGTGTAGTGTATTGCTTATTGTATTAAATCCTTAGTGTATTCTGTACTTTAGTGCATTGTATTGCTTAGTGCATTGATTCCTTTGTGTATTGTATTCCTTTGTGTATTATATTCCTTAGTATAGTGTATGGTTTAGTGTATTGTTTCCCTTAGGTTATCGTATTCCTTAGTTTAGTATACGTGAGGAAGATTGGTGACCTATTTTATAGAATGCACGAAATGCATTTTTGCTAATTGAATAAGACAAATGTTTATGGTTTACACATAAAGTTTAAGGAATTTAACGTTGTAATTTTTTTCATTCCAGTTAAGGTTATTATGATGTTTTGAAATTAAATTCTTATAAACCACCATATTACAATAAATATATTAAATTGCACAGTTTTTCTATTTATAGGTCCTTTTATAGCTTTTAGGGAGAAAACACAATACGAAAAAAGCACACATGGACAGATAAATAATCAGCTAGGTATTTATAGACATAGATGTGTTGTATTTGTTCTTTATATGTCGATGTTTGACATCCTGATATGAAAATTATAATACATAGGCATCAGTAGTCTTAGTTTTAGCAAATAAAAAGACAAGTAAACCAAGTCATTAAATCTGTAAAAAAAACCATACACACCAATATTAATAAAGATTTACAGACGAAATTTTTTGACAAGAAATATTGCACTCTGATTGTTTTACAAAAGTTTACTTACCGCAGTAATTTATTTCAGATTACCCTTCTTAATTATAAACAAACACCTGTTAATTTAATACTAATATAATTTTTTCAATATCTGTAAATCGGCAACTGAAAAGGTTCCTGGCTGTTTTTTTACGTTGCAACAACGTATTTACCCCCCCCCCCCACATAATCTCATTAGGCGGTTCCGTTGCGTAACACAAAAGCCTAGAAGTAACAATTAGATATACGCTGAATAGAGCGTGTATCACATCTCATGAAATACATGGATCATACGTTGGACCGAACCATATCCTATTAGTGCCAGTAACATTGGATTAGGTGCCAATAATATGGTCTTGCATGCAGTACACTGAATCTTAAACCAATAAACCAATTTATTGGCTCAGTGTTATGAAGCCTGTCACTCGAGAGGTAGGAAACATTTCTGTCGTACTTACGACATCTCGAGAAAGAATTACATACAGACTTGAAAGTTTGCATGAATCCTTATAGTCCTTATTTCTACATGAAGAACACCTAGCTTGATAGTGCGCGTGAAATTCATGAGATTCAGCTGAGCATTAGTGAACATTTTTACATTCGTCTTATTGGTAACAATGATAGTACCGAGAAGCCACAGAGTGAAGAAATATTTTTACGTAAGTAATCAGAGTGAATCATGGTAATTTGGAAATTCGTATTTTGTGAGTTGGTTAGAAAAACCTTCCTTGTATTTTATAGGGCATTTCGATACTCAGTTATTTCTATAAATAAAAGATAAAGTTCAATGATATTTCTTGCTACTCATTGGGATTTGGCTGATGGTTAGCAAAGCCTAAAACTCCCAACAATACTAGCTTCAGCTAGCTTGAGGTTACATAGTTCAACTATCAATTTTTAAAATTTCACATTTTTGTTTGTTATCGTTACGTTTTCTGATCAGACTCTTATTCTGCTTGTTTGTTTAACTGTGTTTGTTCTAATGTATGCATTCCGCTGGATTTCTTTTGATTGAATTGAGATTTGGACTTGAGTTTTTGCATGCTATTTCAGTGAATGTACACAAAAAGGTGTTAAAGTGTACTTCTCCCTACTTTGATCATCTAAATGTACACAGGCCAGTGGCTTATGAGGTTGTTGAGAATAAGGCTTGAATGGGACCTGCCTCTCCGTAATAAAAACAATGTTCTTGACTATAGATCCTAAATTCAGAAATGGTCATAAGGTGATATGTTTGTCAGATACAATTTTAGCATGTTAAAATATTCAGCTATTGCTGTTAAAATAGTTTTTTTAGGGGGAAATTAAAGAAGTTAAAACGGTGTACACAAATTTAGACGTTTACACGAGCCCTTTTGGGCCTACAATGTGGAAGATCAAGTAGGAATGATGTAGTAGATCTTTATTGGACAACTTAGATTTCTATCTTGAGGTCTTTGTGGTGGTTAGTTCCAAAACACACTCTGTATAGAGTGACAGTTTTAAACATAAAACATGCAATTAACTTGTTTTGAACTTCATAGATTTGGTAAGTGAACAAAGATATGGTAATGAACAAGAATAATGATAATGATTTATATAAGCTAAGTACTCAAAACGGAATGTTTCAAATAAGTACTTAATTATATGCAAATTAACACTAAGTATTTATTAGTTCAATTCATATAATAACCTTTCCTAAGGGTAAGTTAGATTATGTTAGGTTATTTTAATACAGTCTTTTGGAAAGTTAAGTTATTTATAATATATTTTAAATTTACTTTCGAACGTATTTAATGTACTTTCAGCCTATATTCATGTTGATGTTTACAAGCCTTCCACCCCCTACTAAGTGCTCCCCTAAGTTCGCAATCCAGAGCTAATTCAACTTTATGTTTTGTTATGCTGTCCTGAAATATACAATCCACCACTTATTATTCTTGCTTACTTACCTGCAGTAAAAAATATAAAAAATTTTATTTTTTATTAGCTAAATCTTTTTGATATTTTTAACGGTGTTTTTAGGTTCACCAATGTCTTAATTATTTTTAAGTTGTTATTAAATTTAAACTTTGATCTTTTTTACGTCATTACACATATTACACATTTATTTATCGAAAACATAGCTATTACTACTACTATAAAACACCGTTACATCATTTCGCATATATATTTTAGTTTAGCCCTTAGTATGAAATAGTAGTCTCTTTCGACTTCAGTAGAACCATGGAATTAGGTATGTAAGTGTTTAATGATTTGGAATTAGTCCCGGAATGTAGATTTTTTTCAGTTCCTATCACTTAACTCAGAATTGCTTGTGACGTTATGTTGATTAACATTGTGTTGCCCTTTACTTCCTTTTTTACAACCTTAAAGTTATTGTGAAGTCATAAATTACTTACTAGTTAATAGCTACTAACCAGTACGTTTCGAGTTAAATCCCTCCAATCTCATAGATTCTTATTCGGCCTGTTTATTTGTATTTCTAAAAGTTATCAATTGCAAAATTTAGAATATATTATAAAACATTAAATCATATATTTAATTCATTAACGTTAATAAAAATATTTGAGGTATTAGTTTTAAATATTACAATTATTAGAACCTATGATTTCGTAGATTTTTATTTTAAACAAAACAACTTCACTGAGCAGACTGACTCAGAGTGCGTAATAAGTGTCCCCTGTGGCGTAAAAAGATTTGCGAATAATTAACGTAGCTGTAAAAGTTTATAATCACTTGGGATCCGGTGGTACAAACTGACGCACTGTTAAAGTTAAACTTAGGTGGCTATCATTTTAAAGGTAACAATCAAAGTTCCGTGCCACCCTACTGTCAACCTCCAGAACTAGCGTGAATAATCCTCTGGAACTCAGCACATCAAGTCTGTACAAACTATTTGCTTCCTGAATAAGTTATGCAATAAAAGGTAATATTATCACATGGATCTCAGCAGACTGACTGTGGACTAATGACTCTAATGCTACAAAGCATTGTAAAATCCCATGATTTTGTTGGAAGTATTTGATTTTCCCGTAATTCTTATCAGAACTTTGAAACCACAATGAAGAGAATGGATTTTGGTTATGAGAACCGTGAAATAAGATTTTAGAGGCTCGATTAAGAAGGACCACTTCACACTAGGCAGTGAAGACGCCGAACACACTGATTTTAACAAGAGTTCACTAGGTTACACATAATGAGTTTATGAACAGTGCATATTCAAATAAAGTGCAGAAAATAAACAGTTACCTTTGTTTTCATGAGGGGTAACCGTTGTCTGCTGTTGTTGAGGGCCAGGTTGTGATCAGGAAGTGTGGAAATAGGCTGCTGTCTTGTAGGCAGACGTGAAGACGGAAGATGTCCTTCACGGATTCACTCACGCACAATACGACCGCAAAAGAATAGTTCATAACACTGTGGCCAGTCCTGTAGAGCACGGTAGACGCGGGTGTCCGGGAACAGAGACGTTCTGGTAGAGATTGCCAATCCAGAGCACTGACTTTAATGTTAATGTAAATGTACAACAAATAGAGATAAACTAATATTTAAGTGAGAGAGTAACACATGGGGCATAAAGTCACGTGTTGAGTAAGTATGGTCAGCAGTGGCTAGAGTCCTATATAAGTGCCCCAGGCGGGACTGAGCGTACACTGAGCAAGCGTGCAGTCGCTTGCAAGGTGGGCAATTGATAAGTCAACCGTTGTGATTGGTTGGTGAGTGTACAGTAAACAGCTGATTTGTGAAACAATGGTTCATTGGTCTGTCACTGTACGTGAATATTTTAATCCAGTAAGGAATGGTATTGTAGGCACTAGGCCGCAGAAAGAGATATAGAATTAATGCAGTATATACAGTTTAGTAAAATAAAGGCAAGTATAGAGTATAAATTGCCCAAAAAATATATACATAATTATTGTTCAATAAAATTAGCCTTTTCATATTAGGCAATAAAAAACAAGTTATTTAACGCAATAATACTTAACACACAAAGTATTAATTCTTGGATTGTAGGTGTTTCTTATTCTGCAACTATGAAATAAACAAATGTTTTCCAAAGTGTATTTCCATTTGTGATTTTTAGTAGTTTGAGATATTCCATTAGTTCTTATAGGGCGTTTACCAGAAACAGTAAGAAGGTGTCATGAAATTTGAGGCTATAGCCGTTTCCTACCCCGAAATCGAAAGGTAACCTTCATATTTGTGCAATATTTAACCTCAATTATTTAATTGTTTGTTATATGTAATTGGTTTTTTAATTTAAAGGACAGTGTTGCTTTAAATTTAAACGTCAAGCTTGTTTGATTATTAGGGAATACACTAATAATGAAAATTGTAATGAGAAATAATTTATTTCAGTAATTTGTTAGATTACACTTAGTTCTTACTGAGCAATTGTATTTAGTTTTTTATCACATGGGATAAATGCACTAGGACACACAAACTCTTAAGCCGTTGAACACTGAAACATATAAAAAAAAAACAGTAGCAGTCGTGGGACTGCCGATAGAAGTGAAAACGGAACTATTAAGTTGAGAGTAATTAAAACTATATGCAAAAATTATATGAAATTTTTTATGTTTTATTTATTAGTTACATATGATGGGTTAAACAAATCATGAACAAAATATAAATACAAAGTGGTTGAAAAAATAATTAATATACAATTATCTTAACAATATCTTAATAAAAACAATAAATGAACATATTTCATAAAATCTAAAATTATTATAACATTTTTTTAATTTTCCAATTTTAAAATCCACGAAAAAATATTATCAAATAACTAGAAATCTATTTTACCACGCTAGTAAGATAAATCTTATACCGTAATAATACTCATTTCATGATGAAGAGGTTAAATATTAAAAACATAATTAAAATGAATAATGCTAAATTTTAAATACAAATATTCCTACAAATATTAAAAATGTTTAAAAATATATTCGTTGTTTTCATTATTCATTTATCTGTATAATTAATAGTTAGTTAAACATAGAATACAAGTGAGTAAACACCGAGTGAACAACAGTGAGTTGAACACCGTTGTAAATAATACAGTTATTGCTACGGATAAAGTATATAATTGCAATAACAATTAAACCCACATTATTTTTAAAACTAATAAATTAGTTAAATTAACTTGGTTCTTTCGTAAAGGTATTTTTATTGCACAATAAACTAATTTATTGAGTTAATACGGTATCAGTGAGCCAATGCGCCAACTACAGTTCCGGCAGAAACGTTCACTCATCACTTCATACGCTACTACAGGCTAAACTAAACTTCCAATAAAAAAAATGATAAATTACAAAAAAAATATTCATCTATTTTCACACAACTTTCTCGCTGACAAATTTTGTCTGACCAAAAAATAAAAAAAATCCTCGCTTACTACTTTTTTCTTGTCATTGTAAACGCTATGTAAAATGTAAACAATAATCAAAATTATTTCGAAATTTTTTTAATATTTAAAAATGTAACCAATAGATTGCCAATATTAAGAGCTTTAATTTGACGCATCTTACAGAATTGTACGACATTGGCTTCACTTTTAAATCGCGAGAGGAAGCCGTAAAGGTCACTGATTTTCGCAGTCTGTTTTCATACTCCGCCGGGACAGTTTTAACACAGCGAGACTGACTTTTTCATGCAGGTTAGTAGTCCGCGGCCAAGTCTACGGTTAAAAAACACAGCGAGACTGACTTTTTCATGCAGGTTAGTATCATTAGCATGTCGGTGACGCGAACCGAGGATTTTACCCTCTACCAAAACGCTCAACGCGCCTAAAGAAGTTTTCACTTCAAAAAAACAACGGAAACTATTCGGCAGCACTCTGTTAATCCTTTCAGGAGATTTCATAAAAACACTTTACAAATAAAAATGTACGTTAACATCCTAGAATATCCATCGGCTGACACATTTCCGAAACAATTGTTACATATCGGTGATGTAAAAGTTGCTACAAATAAAATACTGGCTTCTTGTAGCCTATATCGGCGAGATTCGCAAATTGCTGTCGTTGACCGGCTGACCACACATTTTCAGATGTACGCATGCGTATTTCCAATACATAAATCATACGTGGCTGCCAAATAAAAAAAAACAATGTCGACGATTTAAACGTTAAGTCACACCAGTCTTTGTCAGGCGACTTTGAGTCATATAAATCAACCAATACAGTTTGCGATACTAACGAAGCTATAAATTGTCCAACAGAGTTTTTGGAACTCACTGGATTGGTTAGGCATGCCACTACACATTC
Source organism: Homalodisca vitripennis (assembly GCF_021130785.1). Taxonomy (NCBI): domain Eukaryota; kingdom Metazoa; phylum Arthropoda; class Insecta; order Hemiptera; family Cicadellidae; genus Homalodisca; species Homalodisca vitripennis. Next base: position 19,269,975 of record NC_060210.1, read on the forward strand.
TACGACTGAACATTGTGAAGACGGTGGCCCAGTTTAAGTCTACTCTGTTTGCCCCAGACCACTCGGCCACCAAAGTTCAGTGTTTACTTTGGTTTCTTCATATTTCTATACAAGAGATATTTTAGTCAAGACGGTCATATTGACATGGATAACAAATATGTCATTACACATTTTACCAAAATAATGTTAGTATTGATCTATAAGAAGGATATATTTTCCAATGTTTTATATATGCTTTTGTTTACATGACAAATTTTTTAAGAGTTCTTAATAATATACTTTACTTTCAGTTGACACCACGGTCCGCTAAAGGTCATGAATTCTAATAATTATAAATTTTGACGTTAAAATGAATGCTACCATGAATATTAACCACGAGATTTTGCAGGGCGAACCCCATCAAACAACCCCAAAAATTACCTGTCCGACGCACCTCTATTTTAGTATTGAGCGATATATTCATGTATTTACTTAGCTAAATACATAGTTTGTTATTGTTTTTGTAACTTGAAAGCACCAAGTGTAGGTACACTATAATACAAATATTGAATAAAAACATACACTTTAACGGTTTTCAAATTGTCGGCGACTAAATAAATTGTACTACAAAATTATGTCCTTAATATAATATTAGTGATGATAATTAATGATATACACAATTTATAATGTACTATTTTATTACTTTATAGTCTATGTATTGTTGTATTATATTTTACTTCCTTGCTATTTATTATAACTGTCTAAATTATTATGTAACTTTATAAGCAACATTGTTTTATAGCTCGTTGTTGGTGTCTGTTTGAGGTTGTGTGCTGAAATGTGTATGATTGTGTGTTTAATTATAATTGTTATATAAGGTGCTTGGGTATAGCAAAATTGTAATCTTTGTAAAATTTTTTAATAAAAGATTTGAATTTTTTGACTTTGACACAAACACAGTTATTTTGAGTTTCGTTTGTAAGGATAACTATTTGTCGTTTAAAATACGCTATACAGTATTTATTCTAGTTATATATATTCTAAGTTATAAATGAAAATATTTCTGATTTATTATAAATTAATAAAGGGGAGAAATCGCAAATAGAGGGAAGTATTTGTTTTTTGCTACGAGTGTAGAAAAGAACTAGTTTGTATTTAAACACATTATACGTGTTTTCCATTTGGTCAAAACCTTTAACTACTAACTTGATTAAAATTTCACATTAATTACTGCAAATTAGAAAATATCTTTAATGGTTACATATTATTAGAGTAAAATCCTATAACAAAGTTTGTGTGCGGTAAATTTCAATAAGCGCCCTACATTCGTTATTAGATTACATTATTTAACTATTTAATATATTATCCAACTTTATTTTATATTTAAATCGTTAGCAATAAAAATTATAATATATTTACACATATAATAATAGATTTAAATAGTAAATAACATCAAGTTAAAAATGACATTACAAAGAAAACTAAACCAACTACGGCTTAGAACTACATATAAAACAATCTTTACTATATATATATATATATATATATATATATATATATATATATATATATATATATATATATATGTCTATATATATATATATATATATATATGTCTTACCCGGAAATTAAGAAACGGATTTTCCCTATATGTTACAAGGAACCAAACCCACATTCATATTTAGAAATATCTAACATCATTTCCTCATACTTAATGTCATTAATAAATTATAAAAGACATTTTATTTCTTCCTGTTTATTTTTTATATTGAAAATTACAATAACTAATCAGTGGAATCATATTTAGAGTTTAAATACCCATTCGATAAAAACAACCTAACGACTTTAGGCCGCTCATTAAAGTCTTCCGCCCGTATGAGGTAAAGACATGCTTATCTGTATCTAAAAGTAATATTTCGTCAAATAAATAAGAGTTAATTTCATTTATAACGTGCAAGTATAAGGATATACTGTAGTTGCATAAGAATCCAGTAACAGATAATTATAAGAGAATATAAATTTTACCTAATTCAGTCTTAAGTAATCCATTTTTTACGAATTTACAAATAATATAAAAGCAAATTCATCATCTGTTTATTTCCTACAATAAACTATTTCCTCATTTCGTTAATTTTTTTTATTTATTTATTGTCTTCAAACCTCTGAGAACTTAACAGATTACATACATATGCTAACTGGAATATTATACAACATCAGAAGAGGTAATAAAATAATAATGAAGCAGGGAGAAAGAAGAAGCGTGATACCAGTTAACGTTGCTAGTCAATGTTACTATATCACAAGCAATAAAGAAGGGAGATATTGATAGATGTAGAAAAACAGAAATTATTAGATGTATATATAATTTAAACAATAATAAATAACAACATAATAAATTAATATATTATAGGTAACAACACAAGCACACACAAAAATCACACAATAATCTGTAAAGCAAACACTAAAGAAAATACAAGTTAAATTAAATTAATTAGTTAAATAATCAGAAACAAATTGGATAAAGAAGAAAACTAAGAGTTAAATGCATGCAAATTCAAACTTAAGAAAATCAGATAAAAAAGAAAAATTATATTAATAGAGTAATAATAATGAATTGATTATGAATAGGAAATAGATAGCGGTAACAATGATAGACAGTAACACACCCACATTATACATTCACATCTTTGCTTCTTAAGTTAGGTTTCACAGCAGCATTCGTGACTGCCACATGATTAATAAATAATGTTGCGAATAAATATAATAATAATAATGAGCAATCGAGGTAAGTAACTATTGTTAGAATAATTAACTTTCTGTATAAAAACTAAACAATAAAGGTAGTTCAAAAATTTAAGCTCAGAGCTTTCATCAAAAAGTATGAAAGAACGTCAATACAAGTGTAAAACCTAGTTTCTTGGTTGTAAACGTATACGAGTAGAACGATGTTAGGATGAATGACCATTTCGAGATAAATATTTTGAGAACTGAAAAAGAAAATAGAATCCTCAATACATGTGTTTTGTTGCTTTAAGTTTATATATTCTATATATAAGAATAGCAAATAATTGCCCTGTTCTTTCAAATCATCAATTTTGCCAATAATACGACTTGAGAAAATAAAAACCTTGAGTATAAATTGTAGAATCAAAACTATATCCGTTGTTCTAATGCACTTTATGCTTAGGTGTAAAGAGGACTTAATAGTCCTATCCTAGCCAATTGAATTTGTTTTTGTTTGTGATCAATAAAGACATCTTTCATTTCCTTCCAATCTAGAAGGAAATGTTTATCTTAGAAGAAACTTTAGACTGAAAAAGCACAGGAATAACAATGTGAGATGACATTATATGTGCCTGTTTAATACCTTAATATTATCTTTAAGTTACTTTTAAGTTTCCTATACTTACAAAGATATCTCTTTTTTTTCAAAAAATTCCAACCCCAGCAACCCTTGAAAAGCAACTGAGACTTCCATCACGTGACTGTTTGTTATATGTCATTCAAGTCATGACTTTGATTAAACAGCTTCAGTTTTTCTCCGCCGCTAATTAAGATGGAAATAAAGCTTTTTATTTTGTCCCACATTTGTATAATTACCCCAGAATATTACATTTCCACTACGGACGAGTTTAATTATAACGTATTTTACTTCAAAAATGAATAAATTTTTATACAACCCTAATCTTAAGAGTATTTGCCATAATTGCCATACATGTTATTAGGTGTGCGAAAATCGAGCTGTTGTGAAAGAAAAAGTCAAGATTTAAATACATTTTTTAATGACAAGAAAACATACATACACACGTCTAAATATAGTTAAATTGTTCTATTTACCATATGTAGTTAAAAATTCAGTAACTAAGGATTAATCTAATGAAGTTAAAAGTTTAAAACTGCAGTATATAAATTTGTATTTATTTTGAAGCATGTATTAATAAACATTTATCTCTTTGTGTTGTTGTGGTAAAATTTCAAGCGTTAAGTCAAACACGTAGAGCCCTATGCATACTGAGCAAGTTTCATTTAGATAATTTATGTTACAAAATATAAATTCAAACTGACAAGGGATTAGAATATAAATACACATAGTGATAACCAGATGATGATCCATAATCTGTTCTATATATCTGAGTAATAAATATGTAGACATGGATACCGATGGAAGTCACTGTTATACCATTGATATCAATCAGCCACCTTCTGTCACTGTTACATTATTCACTGTTACAAGAGAGACTCAAGAGTTCAGAACAGACTAAAATATGTCTCTGTCACGCGTAGAATAGATGAAGTCGATGTAGCGGCACTGATACGTTTATACCATGAACGGTTGGTCGGGGCGGGTCCGTCCTAGGGGTCTGTGGGTGTGGTGCTGGCATTGTGTGTGAGGAGTGTGAGTGAGTCAAATCTGCATATATATATATATATATATATATATATATATATATATATATATATATATATATTATTTATTTCAAAAATATTCTTATTATATATTTATAAATTATTGTTATTAGGTATTAATTATAGTTTTTGGTTCTTATTAAAAATGGAAGTTGTAATATTATTTTGTGTTATGATTGTATAATTATATTTTTATTTAGAAGTGTCATATTTATAATTTTTTTAGTGTTTAGATTAATGTTTAATTTAATGTATTTAGTAAGGTAGATTAGTGTTAATATTAATTTGGTTAATATTTGTTAATAATTATTGATCAGACAGGTTAAGTGTAAGAAAGGGCCATGAGGCCCTAACTTTGCCTGTTTAAATAAAGGAATTTTCATTTCATTTCATTTCATTTCTCACACATAGCATATATCTATTGGGCCTCCATGGATGTGGATGTGGAAAACCGAGGTGACTCCTGTGACTTCACCATACTCCGAAATGACATTATACTTGTATTTCCATAATTAGAAATTTTCGTTATCATAATGTATGTTTTTGCTGTTGTAAAAGGACAATGTTTAATGTTACTTGTATAATTAGGTTTTGTATTGTAACCTATAACTGACTTTATTGGCATAGTTTTGAAACAAAACAACATATGATTAATTGTAAGGGAATATTAAACTTCCAAAATGGAGTCAAAAGTATAAACCACCTATAACACATTTATTGTTTTTACTCGTACTATATATATTTCAAAATCAGAGACTTCATCTTCAGAGTACTATACTTTATACTTATTACTTGATGAAAAATTTTCGGATATTACACTTCAAACACAAGGAATGTTTTGTACACTAATTATTTAACAAGAATAGGGAACAAAAATAAGGAAATCAATAGTGGCCACAATTATCGATCATATTTATAATAATAGTGTTTTATTCTTAATATTTTTTAATAGACATTCTGAGATGGAAATAGGGAGACAACGTCCTAAGGTACCGTATGGGATTTCAACATTCCCTATAGTCTATCCATCCTAGATACAAATTCCATATACCTTTGACCACGTAGTGACATCCGTAATGGTATTTGATGCTGAACTTCCTTACCAGATAGATTTGCTCATTGTAAGTTGCCCCTCTTATTACATTTTGGAAGACCTGCTTCTTGTGTGATTCTTACTTTATGTCATTGGCGGTGGTTCGGAAGTAATTTTTAAGCCGTTGATCCACCGGTTAAGAAGCCACAATGAGGGTTTATTAGTATTAACTTCACCTGGTAATATCTTTAATTTTTACAGTTTAGTGTAGCAGTAAACTGTCTTTAAAATGAAAAGCAGGAAAATACCTGGTACACAGTGGACCCCCTAATAAATAATCCAATCTGCAAGAAATATCAGCGTTTGACTATAAGCTGCTTAGGAAAATTGTTTTCAATGAACTCCATAAATGACTGGTGTCTTACTAACAGACACCATTTCCAAGTCTATTATCTTTCTGAAATTGGGATTGGTCATTTTTGGGATGTCTTATATAAAAGAGGAAGTTTAATAATACTTGCAGTTGGTCCTAATTTTTAAATCCTATAACTTTGAAATATAATCAAATTACACAATACTTTCGAAATATATTAATACTTTTGTACATGTAGATACTGTACCTAGTAAGGTAGCTTTAATTGTAATAGTTACTAATACAATCATAGTTTGCAGTGAGTAACATTGTATAACTATCGTCATCATACACCTTTTTATGCAACTACGGTGAGTCATGCAAACATCACGTGACTAACATCACGTGATCGGCCAGATGATTCTACATCACGTGTCAACCTGCGATGTATTGGATATCAAAATACGCCCATCATCTTCCTCTCGTGTTTTGTTTGGATTTAATAATTAATGTAGTGAACAGAATCACCAACCGACATGCCAAGGTCTGTAGTTCCATTCATGTATCCTTGACCAATTCCAGTGATACCTAATTAGATATTGCTTATATATATAATATATTTCCTCCTAGAAATGTTAAGAAAATATTCGAAGCTGTCATTACTATAATGGTAAACAAGATTCAGACGACGACACACAATCACAATACACTTGACAGTATGGACTCGGAAAATATCTACCTTCCTTGTGGCGTATCATCAAACATTATATTTTGTTTCACTTTGTACACAATATTTGTATGTCTTTATTTTTATGTAACCTTCAGTTCGTCCTTAAACTAATTTTACACCAAGGGAATGAATATCTGAGAGGGAACTTAACAATCACTGTAAAGGGAAGAAGAATGGAATGAATATAAGTTTGAATAGATTGTATAAAGTGCTCAGAAGCAAGCGAGATTTGAATCTGTTATAGCTCTATCTCAAATTCACAGATTGGCGCTTCAAGCCCATCAACAAGTTTCTGCTTTGTGTGAATGATACAAAGCTGGCATTATTCATCCAATAACTATGAAGGTATTCGACTCAAAATGACCCAGATTGTAAAAGTACGAACGTTCATATGCATTTAAATTGTATAGGACTTCTTGTAAAATGAATAAATAAGTTGATAGATGAATCCTTATACAGTATAACAACAGTTACAGGATCAAGTTGAAGGATAATTTGAAAACTTGAGGATTCGTAAATGGCCATTAGCTTTGTTTCTTCTGCTGAGCATATTTGTGTTCAGAATTTCTTCCAGCCTCCAACCTAAATAATTTACATTGCAAATCAATCCTTTACTTATTTCCTCTCGTATTGGAAACTGTCTTGGAAATCAGAAATTGTGGTATAATTTTTACTAACATTGACATTTATCTCATTAACGTAGTAAGCATATTCGGCTTTAGTGTTTAATATACATTTATGTACCTGTTCTATATAATGGATAAACATTCAGGTGTCATGTTTGTTTACATTTTGTTTAGCCTGTAATATAATTTTCAGATACGTATTAGGAGAGACCTTGGGCGTTATGTACAATAATCTTTTCTTTTTACACATTCTGTTAGTAACTTTTGCAATATTATATAAATTTTATTAAATAAAAAAAATGTATCCTAAGTAAATAAGGTTGGTATTTGGAAAGTTAGGGTTTTTATCACTTTAAAATAAGTTCATAAAACCACACATCACGTTGAGCTGTATATTTTCGTCACTAGCACTCGCAATATGTAAGTTGCGTGGTTTCTTCAAATTGTAAAATATTTAAATGTTAATCAAATTAAAATAAAACTTTTTTATTTAGTTTCTTATTTTATGTTATACAGTAGAATACTGAACATTATTATACTCAAAGTACTTGCCTATTTTAAAACACCAGGTGGATAAATATGTATAACTACCAAAAGAAAATGTCAACTAAATGTTATCGGCTAATGACACCCATATACCCACAGTTAGGCTCAGTGGCTCTAATGAAATCAACACGATTGAGTATAGAGGCTCCAGTTCTCCCGGGGGAACTTTCATTACATGAGACCGCAGATTTACCGCACGCCGCGCCGCACTGTCCCCTCTCCCGTCATTTGGTAGATTTTTTTATCACAGCGATCTACTGCATTTTATGATGCACTGTCAGTACGTATTCAAATTTGTAGTTGTATGTGATTCCATGGTGCTTCAGGTTCGTCTCTCTTAAGATGATAATGGGATACTTTTCAACAACTCGCCAACTTGTTGAATGACACTTTCGAAGTGAATAACTAAACTTGTTCATTCCAAGAATGTTGGTTTTTGGAAATTTTTCTTCATTTCCGATGGCCGAAGGGTCTAAAATAAGACTTTTGACCATGGGTCTGAGTTTTAGATAGCGCAGGTTCAAATCCTGTCTCTAACCGTTCTATTTTTTATCAGTACCATCGACCTTGTACTGTATCGACTCTCCCCTTTATTCTGTTTGATAAGATCCTCGCACAGGCCAGTGGCCCATGAGGATGGGAAGAATAAAACTTAAAATGGGATTGGCTTCTCCTTAAAAAAAGGACAAAATTAAGGAACAATACAAAATTGTAAATTGATTATTTATTAGGAGGTTCACTGTGTACTAGGTATTGTCCTGTTATTCATTTTAAAGCCAGTTTAGTCCGGTCAATTTAGACATTGACCCTTGCAAAAATTCCCAGAAAGCTGAAAATTTGCATAAATGTTAGGGATACCATTGTTATGAAATTGTGAAAAGTCCCCATCGATCCCATGTCTTCATGTTGCTGTTTTGCTGCTGCAATTGTACTCTTTCTATTGTATTGTTTGTGACACTGCACATGATTTGTCGCTGAATTTACATTCTTCATGTAATCAGTAAATTGATTCCTCCCTTGAATACTCCCGTTAAGTAACGTCTTCATGCCGCGATCAACAATAACACATTCACTTGAAGATAAAAGTTTAGTGCAAATAAAACACTATTGCGACATATTTTCAACAAAAAGTGGATACATCACAAACTTTAGCAGAGAATATTTGAAATAACTACATGTTTTACTACAAAGAAATTTTAGAGACTAACGATGATTTAGGTGCGACCTCAAAAAAGCAGGTAGACGGAACGGGCACACGAACAATGGAATGACAGGTAGATGTTGTTCAAAGGGCACATGGTCCCTTAAAATTAGGTACTACTCCGTTTTATTAATATCATATTCTCAGAATTATCAGTCAATATGAATGTATTAGTCACGCAGACTTATAGTTTTACTTATATTACACGCCCAATTGTATCATATGCAGCTTAGTCGTGCTTATTATGGACAATACAGTGTAAGAAAGTTTGTAATTGTTCTTTCTCAAAAATGGTTAGTGTTATGAAAAAAATTATAAGTAGCATTTTTGTAGATAACTTCATAATCTACAATTTTTGTTTGACATATTTTTTCATAAACCTAACTGTTTCGCTGAAAAGTAAAAAAAACCTATTTTTGTGAAATTTGACCTTGAATAAAAATTTTTGCAGACTTGGGATCGATGGGGACTTTTCAAAATTTTATAAAAATGGTGTCCCTAACATCTATGCAAATTTTCAGCTTTCTGGGAATTAATGCAAAGTTACCCCTATTTTTTTGCTAAATTTGAACGGACTAAGTTTACTGCTACACAAACTGTAAAAATTAAAGATATTACCAGGTGAAGTTAATACTAATAAACCCTCATCGTGACTCCTTAACCTGTAGATCAACGGCTTAAAAATTACATCCGAACCATCGCCAATGACATAAAGTAAGAATCACACAAGAAGCAGGTCTTCCGAAATATAATACGAGGGGCAACTTACAATGAGCAAATCTATCTCATAGTCACCCAGTACACACCGTGGACTAGACATATACAGTGAACTTGTCCCCCCTGACTAGTCACCGAAATATTCTGTAATCAGTGATTTTGATCAGAAAAAAGATCAAAAATCTAAGAGGAATAGAAATATTTTTTTGGAGGAATGTCTCAAACTAAGTAATTGTAAGGACTAAAGAATATGAGTTTTTAGCAAATACACGAATACGGTCTACAGGCACACAAACACATATATTATATGTTTAAAATTAATAATAATAGCGAATAGATTTTGCGACCTTATCTCTAAAATCTTATACTGAACAGTACCTTGATATATAATGACGTGTTTCTATACAATTTTTCACTCAGAACTTTTTACGTGAAATTATTAAAGCTTATGTTCGGAATAAACTTGATATTTTTAATTTTCAGGACACAAATAGGATTTAGACCAAATCGCCAAAAGTTTAGAACTATTATATTAGCCTTCCACACATCCATGTTCGACTACTGACTATAAATACTCGATAGACGAGCATTGTATATACAAAAGAAGATAGATGGGAATCATGAACTTCTTCGACAGGTGTCGTCTGGTTTCTGTAAATGAAGTTAAAACATAATAATAAAAATTAAAGTTTTACTGTATTCAACATATATATATATATATATATATATATATATATATATATATATATAAATGACGATTAGTTTGTAGCATTCTATTCACCTGAAAAGTTTTGAATTTAAAAAGTTACGCCACGTAAAAGTAATGTGGTTATAAAAAAGTCTACTTGAAATGTTGACTAAAGTTTTTATATGAGTCTTCATATATTGCTGAAATACTTGTAGAATAAGCTGAGGTTTTTAGGCAAGCTTTGTCTTAAAAGATAGAAACATAGTACAAGATAAATTATTTCCAATATTAAAAGAATGCTATATATTGGTCACTACCGTTGTATTAATATATTTTTTGTATAAAGAAACTGCAAGTGTTTTAAAATAGCTGTGATCATTTCCAGTTCAGCAGAACGTTCACGATGAACATGCTGTAATAAACTATATCCCTCCAGCACACAACCATCAGCTGAGCTGTTTTCATGTTTGTAGTGACGTCACTCTATACAGTTCCATGATTACTGATTCAATACTTAGATAAACTCTGAACTGTGTACATACTATACACATTGAGTACACTAGTAGATTTGAAGTTTATCACAAAAATTATCAACTATTATCTACTATTAAACGTTTGTTTATTTAAAATTATTGCCACCGTTACGATAGAACTAATAAAAGTATTTAAATAAATTACAAATTAATAAATTTGTGAACCAATATTCGGTGTAATAATGCATTTATAAATAGTAAAGTAAGTATTTAAAAATATTAGCCTATTACAAGACGTTGAGATTCAACAATAATGAAGATAACTATAGTCTATAATTTATTGCATTAAAAAATGTTTATGCAGTATTATAACAAAAAAATCCAATACATATTTTATTTTCGTTTAGGTTTAAAAAAACTTTATGGTCATGATAAACAAGAGTAGTAATTAAGAGATAGACTATTTTTTAGTATATCCGGTTGTTTATCCTGGAATGTTTTAGTAGTCGCGTTTAGTCTCGTACACTGGCTGAGGTGGTACTCTAAAAAATTGTGAAATGCAACATTCTGCAACTGAATACGCTTTAAATAAGCTGAAATCTACTGCATGTCTGTAACAGATTATATTTTGCTTTTTGCAGGGGTTTTCTGGAATAGTTGTTATGTCTAAAACGTACCAACCCAACGTTTAACACACTACTGTTCTCGTGTATTACCAAAATTTGTCCAATAAACTATTTGTAATAAGAATAATAGCTTTTGAGTGTAAATTGATAATTTGCCATTTAATATTTGTATGTGGAGCACAAAATATTAGACAAAGATTTTGAGATTTGCAATGTAATCTTTTATTCAGGTTAGGTAACGTAACAAAATGCGTTGTGGCATGTGTTATAAGCCATAAAAAAAACAAACACATGTTGATCTCAAGAAAAGAACATATCGGAGGATGTCTGCTTTAACATTGAATTACTAAAAAAATGGTAAACAGTAAAAGACGATTTTCATACCAAAGAACCAAATGTAAAATCAAGAAAATATTGCTGCTTGTTTTTATAAGTGGTTCATTTTAGTCAATATGTTATGAATTAGTTGAAGTCTATCAAAGATTTGTAGAAATATAAGCTACAATCGGCCAATTAACAGTCTCAGTGATTGGTTGGCCCGAGATATTGTGACCTGCGTCCTTAGTTTTACTTTGTTGTATAATAGTTAGTATTAATGCAATGTTTTGAGATTAAATGCATTTATTTGGTGATTTTTACCGTCTGTGTCTTACAAAATAAAGGCATAATAATATTTTCCAACTTTCATCTACTTTTTTGGTATAGGAATGGGTTTGATCAAATTAGTTATCATCCAGAAAAAGAGATTAGACCGGAGATCTCGAAACGTAGTGTTAATTACTTTATGGCAAGTGTTAGTATCTCTTAGGTTTTTATTATAGGCGTGTATGTAATTTTTATTAAATAAAAGTCCATACGTGTTAGAACAAATAATATAGTATTTACAATTTTTGAAATATTTCGTTTTATACATACTGTATGTATCTTGGATTATCCGTAGATTAGAGACTACAGTCATAGTTTAACAGCACACTTTATTAGTAAAAGATACCAGAGAATCACTATTTATTAAAAGTAACAAAATATCGGGAGTAAATAACGTTACATTCAAGATTTTTTTCCAGGTTATATTTATGGATTGATATTCTTTTCCTAATGGTTTATTGACTAATATCTTGAATATACACGTACTTTTAACAACGTAATAATCGTCAGGGGTATGCCGTTTGCTAGACTTAAATGGGAAAATATTTTTTCCGTGCAGTTATTTCATCTATTCCAAGAGTGGTAGTTGCATTTGAACATTCTCACTTTAAAGGTCTATTTAAAAAATATATAATGCGGCATAGAAAAAAACGCAGCTTAACATATTTTCTATATCAATTACAATTTTAAATGTACCTTCATTTCAAATTCTGTCATAAATTATCTCCAACTAAATAAATCCCTAATTTATACAATTTTTCTTCACAACATCCAATATGATATCGAATGAATGTTTTGGGCTGGCAATTGATTTCTGAACCACTAAAGTTACAAAAAGATCCATTTTATATAACGATTTACTGAAAACTGTTCATCTAGTGAAGCAAATTATTTTTCAATCTTGGGAATACACCAAATTTGAATTGTGATTACTCTATTACTAATAAAATAATATTATTTTGACATGGCACAAGAACAACCGTGTAATAAAACTTTGTTTAGTTTCAATTAAAAGCTAGCTTTTATTACTTACTAGATTCAATTTAATTCATGTACATATTTTACGTTTAACAATTGTGTATTTACAAGACTCTGGCAGTACACAAGCTAATGATTAATACCAGGCTTGTAGGTTATCGTGATAAGTAGGCCTACCATTAGAAAAGTAAACTTATACACTGTAGTTAGCCGTAAGATAAGAATTTAAAATTATTTTCTTCGTAGAAATTAATAATTAAAGCTGAAGCGTTTCTTGCTGTATTTAATTAGACGCCTCAATCAATGTTTGCGCCACTTTCAACCCTCGCTTCTATGGTTTTACTGAAGCAGGGCGAATATAATCACAACTTCATTGTTCCTTTAACCTATTTCGTTTAAAAATGACTTGGATATTTGCTAAATATTATGTTAATGTAAGGTAAGATACAAAGATATGTAATGATAGTATCAACTAGGCATGTGCCCTAATTACAACATTCCAGACCATTAGACACATAAATAATACTTATATCACCGTCAGACAACTAGATAAAGATTATGAAAGGTGTGTAGTATGCGGTTAGCTTATACTGATTTAACATTTAATGACGTATATGGCGGCTCGTTTTAAAAAAGGCTTAGAAAAATATGATCTGAAAAATTTTCATTTCATATTACCCTTTTAATACTCTTCCATTTCGACCTCCACTACAAACCGAGTGGCTGACGATTGGTTGATTTCTTATGGAGGATTGCAATATTGATTTTAAAATATCCAGGTTGTGTACTTAACAATGTCACAAGGCTTTCAGCTCCTAGGAATATATTGTTTTTTTTCTAGCTAATTCTATGCAATCGAGTAAGCACAACACATCTCCAGGTGTACAATATTACCAGGTTGCATGGCATATAACCGTATGTAGTAGCGGGTTTCTAATGAGGTTTATCCATAGACAGCCTTGGACTGGCAAAGAAATATTTATTTTAATTTATTGCAACTATGTTGGATTCTTTGAGAATTATGATGTTCTGATGCACATATTTGACTAACTAATATGATGTTTTAAAAACCATTATGTATTCAATCTATAAAACAGTGAACTGAAACTAAATTTATTTTACAACGAAAAAAAATAGTACCAGTTAAAAATAATAAAATAGCTTGTCTGATGAATAATAAAAAACTATTACTGCCAAACACATAATTAATTACGATAAGTTGAAATTTGTTCTCATTAAATCAACAATGGAGTATTATGTCTGGTTGAGAGTAAAAGCTAATATTTAGTTATCAGATTATTTATAACTATTAAATATACTGCAATCTTTATGCAGGAATTTTAGCGAAAAGCTTTGTCTTCAGCTCAGTTCAAACCGAAGATTTGGTGGAAGTATGTGGATGATACCTTTGTTATTTTTCCTCATGGGGACACTGAATTAAATAAGTTTTTGAATATCGTTATTAGTATTTCTCTTTCCATTCGCCTCACAATGGAAGTGGAAGTCCAAAACAAGCTTCCCTTTTTGTATGTGTGTGTATTAAGGGATATGGATGTCCTTAAGACAACTGTTTTTTCGAAAGAAAACACAAACAGGAAAATATTTAAATTATCTGTCCAACCATAAAAAATCTTTCAAAGAAGGAGTGGTCCACTCGTTAGTTGATAGAGCAAAGAGCTCATGCTCAGATATACCAGATGGATTAAAAAACGAATTTAAGAAAGTTGATTCAGATCTTAGAAGCAATGGATACCCTCAATTAGTAATAAATAAATGCAAACGAACCAGAAGAATCATTCCTGAGTCATAAAAACAGAATAGTGATAAATTTACGTTTATGTCAATCCCTTATGTGCCGGGATTATCGGAGAAAATTAGAAGAGTAGGTAGAAAGTACAACATTAGAACCGCGTTTAAAACATACAGTACTCTTATCCAAAGTCTCGTAAAAACAAAACCAAAGAATGGCACATAGTATTCCAAAAACTGTGTGTACAGTATAAAATGTAGTTGCAATAAGAAATACATAGGCGAGACAAAAAGACCACTAAATTTAAGGGTAAAAGAGCACAAAGAAAACAAAAGAAAGGGTCTTACAGAAAAGTCAAAAATTGCACACCATTGTTGGTCAGAAGACATTATATGAATTTGGATGAAGCCAACATAACACATCGGGAACCACGTTTATTCAAAAGGAAATTAACTGGGGCAATGTACATTAAATTGGCAGACCAGCCAATCAGTCAACCATCAGTCGAGATTCGGCAGCTTTGGTTGCAAATTCTAAAAAATTAACTAAAAAGAAAACCAAAAGTATCAAACGGAAACTTCCTTCAAGAGGAAAGTGGCTTCCCTTGTAAACAACTAACTAGTAGCCTGCCCCCTCGCGCGCGCGCACGCGCACACACACTCAAACACGCACGTCACTGGTATGCATGTAGTGGATTTAGTTTATATTTATTTCAATGTTAAATTATTTAAGATGTTAAGATGTTGTTGATTATTTATTAGGTTTACGCATGTTACTGATTATTTATCTTTTTTTTGCATGTCGCTAGTTATTTATTGTTACTTTTGCATGTGTCAAATTTTGTTATCACTTAGTTGTTATTTAATTCTTATCATACACTACACATTTATTACTGTTGCTTCGTTTTTTATATTTAACTATTTTTTATTGTTTTTTGTTTTTTTTTTTACTTTTTCGTTGGTTATTTGTTAACTCATATTTATTACTAATTCGCTGTTTTTTTTGTATTACTTATTTTAACACTGTTTTTTATTTAATTATAATATGTATACATTATATTAGTGCTATCAATAGTTTATACTCCTTTTAACTTATTACATGTACAAGTGGTGTAATTCCGTTGGAAGAATAAATAAATAAATAAACATTTACCAGAAAAAAAAAAACGGATCAGATATTTGTAATAAACCATTGCGGAGTCACAATATGGTCTTAAAAAGTTCATCTAGCATGAAAAAATAATAACAAAAGGACCCATTCCTGTCACCCTTCCATTTTATTTCCACCATCTTGATTTGTCTGCCGTGACGATTACCATTAGCTTGTGCCCTCTGGCCAGTCGTAGGTGGATGGTAGACGAATTCAGATGTATTGTGACCTGTATTCTGTAGTTCAGTTTAATTGATTAGTGTTGTGTATAGTTCTTTATTAAGTGCATGTTCTATAGTTAGTGAAGTTGACAAACAATGGTAGATTGTGATTCCTGACTTAGGCGTGCCACAACGCTTTGGTTTGATTTGTTTGTTTTAGTCAAGTTTGTAATTATGTATTAGGTTAGTTATTACCTGAAGAAGAGATCAGATTGGAAATCTCGAAACGTAGTATTACTGATTACTTGCTCCACTGAACGATGGCAAATGTCCAGAAAAATCCTGTTTCCTTCACAAGATATGCTACTTTGCCTTTAGTAAACGACGAATTCTGTTTTATAAACGTCATGAATGTGAACTGCATTTTAAGTTATTTGCAATTTAGTTGTAGTAAATCTTTTATGAATAATGTGAAATATGAAACACTTTGTGTTTAGCAAGAACGTGGTTAATGACGTATGTTAATATGTTTTAGGATTAATTTATGAATTACGTGGTTAAGCGAAACTGAGGAGCATGTTGTTTATTCATATAATTTTAGATAAGTAATAGGAAATTTGATGCCATAAGTCACATAGCTGGATTTCCAATAAATAATTAAAATAAATTTGATTAATAGTTGATTTCGTTTTTTATAAAACAAATTTTAATTTTTTAATTAAATTTGTTACATTTTTAAAGTTAACTTCGTTACATCAGACATAGTTTAATTTTATTTCACGATATATCAACGTTTTAATATCTAATTAGGTATTTATCTAGTGAAGGATAGTACCTATCCTCATATAAATATTTCAAAAGAGAGGTTTTATTATTTTTGTGGTTACCTTATAGTTTGATTTGTAGTGGAAGTATTCTCACATATTATTACTAAAACAGATGGTAGTTGTCGACTTTCCTATTTCAGTGATATGTTGGTCTTTACAGTTCGTTGCCACTTGAACCTTTGCCCACTAACATTCTATAGTGGCTGTCTTAGTGGGAAAGGTTGTAGCTGACAAACTGTCTATTAAGGTGATATGATTATTTTTACAATAACATCGTTGCCACTTGACCTTGCCCACTAACATTATATAGTGGCTGTCTTAGTGGGAAAGGTTGTAGCTGACAAACTGTCTATTAAGGTGATATGATTATTTTTACAATAACATCGGTTGCCACTTGCCCTTGTCCACTAACATTTCTATAGTGGCTGTCTTAGTGGGAAAGGTTGTAGCTGACAAACTGTCTATTAAGGTGATATGATTATTTTTACAATAACATCGTTGCCACTTGACCTTGTCCACTAACATTCTATAGTGGCTGTCTTAGTGGGAAAGGTTGTAGCTGACAAACTGTCTATTAAGGTGATAAGTTTAATTTTACAATAACATCGTTGCCTCTTGAACTTGTTCACTTACATTCTATAGTGGCTGTCTTAGTGGGAAAGGTTGTAGCTGACAAACTGTCTATTAAGGTGACAAGTTTAATTTTACAATAACATCGTTGCCTCTTGAACTTCTTCACTAACATTCTATAGTGGCTGTCTTAGTGGGAAAGGTTGTAGCTGACAAACTGTCTATTAAGGTGACAAGTTTAATTTTACAATAACATCGTTGCCTCTTGAACTTCTTCACTTACATTCTATAGTGGCTGTCTTAGTGGGAAAGGTTGTAGCTGACAAACTGTCTATTAAGGTGATAAGTTTAATTTTACAATAACATCGTTGCCTCTTGAACTTGTTCACTTGCATTCTATAATGGCTGTCTTAGTGGGAAAGGTTGTAGCTGACAAACTGTCTATTAAGGTGAAATATTTATTTTTACAATAACATCGTTGCCACTTGACCTTGTCCACTAACTCTATAGGGGCTTACTTTATGGAAGAGATTGCATCTGTGAACCTGCCTAATTCTATGATAGTTTTTTCATAGAAGAGCCAAATAAATTATTGTTAAAGATTTTCTTAACGTTATTCCTATTCAATGAGAAATATTTCTGACATATTTACTTTATATTATTAATCATATTTGTGATCCATTAGTTGCGTTTAAATATTTCAATTTCTTGTGGAATTTTTATTTGTATAACGTACGTATATTCGGCCATTGTAGCCGAAAAGATGGCGAAGTAATATTGTAATTTTATAAAAATGTTTTATTCTATATATTATGATAAACGACTCAATTTATTCCTATTTATATTGGTCTGTAAATATTTAACAAAAATATGTCTATATTTCTGTTGTAATACACTAAAAACAGTCGAATGCAGAGGGAAAAAACTATGAAAAGAAAATTTTGCATTCTATACTTTTCGTTGTTTTGTTATAATTATGTTATAATTTTAATTTTAAAAATGTTTAAAAAATAATAAAAAATATAAAAGAAAAATAATAATTTTATGCAACGATAGTCATTTGTAGTGTAAAAATCTCATAGATAAGGGTTAAAAACTAATTACAAGAAATTCTTGGCATTAAGAAAAGTAGGATTAATTTGCTTGTAACAAAAATGGTGTATGAAACATTTAAATGGATAGCAATTTTATAAAATACAAATTTTTTCTATAAATCATGTTTAAATGTTAGAAGTACACAATATTTCTAAGTGTTTCTATTCATTATTGGCTAATTGGAACAATTATCGTTGAATACTATACACAGCCATGTAAAATAATTAAATTTAAATTAAAACAAGGAACTAAAAATTGTATACCAAGAAGAACAATTCCATAATTTACGAAGCACCACAGAGTTCAGTCAACATCCGGCCTGTAGATATTGATATCCCTGCGGCCGTAATATTAGGCTTAATATCCGTAGTAAATACCCTTTCCCAATATTAGATACACACTGGTGTCACACTATTGTTAATGTAATCTTGTATAACGTTAATATCAATTTCTCACTTAAACGTATAAATTCTGCATTTATTTCGAAACAAAATACCGAATTTTCACAGAAATTTAAATTTATTGGTAATTTTAAACTGTGTTATATCATAAATTCCAAGAAATTTTAAAAACAAAATTAACAAATAAAATTAGTTTATCAAATTATAGTGAATACTAAAGAATTTATGTTGTTGATTCTTTTCTTGGTGTCCCACAACTAAGAACGATCACGTATAGTATGATCTATGTGATGAACCTAAACTAATACGTCTTACGTTAAAGGATATCTAAAGTTAAGCATTTCAGTCAATTCAGAAAAGCCGCATTTGAATGTCAATTTAAAAACAAACAAAATCCTTTCTACAAAACGTAAAAATCACTAATAGTAGAGGAGCCAACGCTTGTATATTGCACAATAGGCTTTAATGAATGGTTGACACAGATACCTTCTTTGATTTTAATATAAATCAAAATAGCCATAAAATTATATTACTTTTTTTACAATTGATGTAATTTTAGCAATACATCATTACCCCACTTTCCATTTTATCTCACTCATAAGTACTGAAATTCAAAGTAGTGCTTCATTGAACATATTAATATCAGTGACCACATTTCACTTTACTTTCCTTAGATCAGTAGAGGAATTTGGAATCCCTTATACGTGTATGCAGCCTTGTAAATTTTTAACATTTGGTCGCAAATCCCTACACTGTGGCATCGCGCAGCTTCGTCTCAATAACTAGACGCACTCAATCATAGTTGAGAACAGTAATGGTCGTTGAGAAAATTACAGATCTTCACACTTCACTCAATCTAGTTGTAACAGGTCCTGAATTGTTTTACCTCCAGAGGGGTGTCGTCGTCGTGCACCTTCAAATGACTGATAATATTTTTTTACTGCTAAGAATTCTGTACTCTACTATACCAAGTTCAAAATATGAAGCCCTCCAAAACGAGGTTTACATCAGCAAACCTTACATCGGAAACATCCAAATCAACGGGAAATGTGTCAGAGGACCATAGTATACTAAGGCCGATTTTACAAGAATCGTTTATTTAACATCGAGATATAAACAGTTCTGATTGTTCCCCACAAAGTTACAGATTTCAACGTCTAGCGCCAAAGAGTTACCCAGTAATGTGTAGTTTCTATTGGCGGTTTTGTAGTCTCAACACAGTTTGAATGTAGGTGCTCTTCTTTTCAGTTCTACTGTTATTATTATGGTATATTCTTTCAACCGCAGACGACTGGTGAATAAGACGGGAAAGGGAACTTGAATAACAGCACAACTGCGAGATTTTCTTTAGTCGTTTGAAAGGAACCCGCGATTTCCGTACCACTTCCAATAGCTGTATACAGCATTTCCGGGCATTGTGTGGCTCGTGTGAAATCAATCAGTCATCACAACTCCCTTTCACACATATTAAAATTATAAAGCTGATAACTGAAGGCAACCAGTTCAATAATTAAGTGGATAACAAATAGTAAACAATGGTAACGAAAAGCACCATTCACCCACCGCATTTCAATATATATTTCCGTCGAAAAGTAACACACTTAAATTAGACGTCATGCAGAAGAAATGAAGGAATAGGAAGGAAGATGGCACGGATCTCCTGTCAACTCTGACAATCACTGGTGAAGTTATCCCTGAAGGTATCTTACTGTTGCAGAGTCAGCGTCTCCATTTTAATGAGAAAAAATTTTCATCTTGACGTTCTTTTCTATTGTACGAGAAGATCTCTTGCATTGAATTTCTTTATGGCAACATTTCATGAATATTGTTTTTAATTTACATTATAGTGATATTTCAATTAAAGTAAAAACTTAAAATTAAACACTTACACATTTATGATTTAAGTGCTTAGTTATTTCAAACATTTACTGCTATTTATTCCGTTATGAGTTAAAGGGATAGTACCACGATTCTGACACCCTTTAATAAACTCCTTTTCTATAAAATCTTTAATACGATGCAATATTGTGAAGTACAGTATTTTTTCCAAAACTTCCAAAAACATTATTAACATTATCTTGATACCTATGGCTTCTTTATTTTTTTTATTCAACTAAGTAGAAATTTTTAATAAGACGTGTAACATAAAAAGAATAGCAAGAGAATGGTTTTAATGGCAAATTATATAAAGATAACTGAAACTGAGTTCAACTGAATTCCATTTCACCACGAACGCGCACGAGTAACTTAATATTAACTCACTCATAAAAATAAAGTAATGACTATTAGTTTGCTTATTTTCTAATAAACTTAAATTGACTAAAGAACTCATAATTAAACAGGTTCGTATTTATTTTAATTATATGCAAATATTATAGTTCAATGTATAAACTCAGTTTAGTTTACATTTATATTAGATAATCTCAACAAATTATTGGTAAAAACTGTAAATTGTATATTCTTAAAGCTTTTTATTGCAATTGGTGGAGAAAGAAGTTACAATGACAAACCTGAGATTCCAACGTCCGTTAGTTATTTTTAATTCGATATGAAGTATATATGCTGCACGGGGCCATACAGATGATGAAAACGAAGTTAATTTACCGGTCTGGTTATATTGAGTTGTTACTGAGTTTAATTGCTGCTGCTTCATTATTCCTTACATAAATGTAAATATTCCAGATTTCACAGGTGCAGAGCAAAACGATTTCAAATATTTGGAATTACCGAATAATTAATTTAATAATCTCACATTCGTAAAATCTAATTATTACATGAAAAGGTCCTTTTAAAGAACAATAGAATTTTTTTCGATAGTACCAATATTTTTACTGTTCGAAACGAAACACACCAATATTTTATTAAAAAAATAAGGTTGTAATTTAGTGAACCTATTTATTATAAAATGAAATTTAGAACTTTATAAAAGTAAATTACAGAACTGGTGACATTGCCACAGCGCAATATTTTCTAATGGTTAATCAAACTTATTCCGGTTTAAAGGAACTCTACTTTAATTCAATAAATATCTGAGGCCGATAACTTTCTCACCTTAAGCAATCAGCCACTACCTGCTGAAGAGATGGATTACCAAATTAACTTTTTCTCCTAACAATGTCCCTGTATTATCAACTAAACACGTGTACACTTTCGCTAAAAGTGACACTATTTTCGCATTGAAACCACTTATTTGTAGCGTAGAACACTACCATTAAATGAATTTATTAATTAAAACAGATTCTAAATACTGTATTAACGTACCCAGCCCACTTGAAGGTAGTGTTAATGATACACACACTTCCTGTAGTAGCATATACGCCTCTAGTGTTAATGATACACACACTTCCTGTAGTAGCATATGCGCCTCTAGTGTTAATGATACACACACTTCCTGTAGTAGCATATGCGCCTCTAGTGTTAATGATACACACACTTCCTGTAGTAGCATATGCGCCTCTAGTGTTAATGATACACACACTTCCTGTAGTAGCACATGCGCCTGGGTCTGAAAGTGTTATATAGCGATACTGGTCAAGCTAAAGGACATAATTTCAATACTCTCAGATCCACCTGAAGATTAGTGTTAATGATACACATACTTCCTATAGTAGCATATGCGCCTCTATATAGTGTTAATGATATATACACTTACTGTAGAGTTCAATAGACGCCTGGGTCTGAAAGGAGAAGTTATGAAGAATATATACATAAGGAACAGCAAAGGAAATATATTGCAGTAAAACTGAATTAACATTATACTTTGTTATCAGGTTGATTTTGAAAGCGACATAAAATTGTTGTGAATATCACAGCGCAACAATTATTCACATCCAAAACTTTTTCTTTAAAACATTTTAAAAATAAACACCTCGAGTTAAACATCAATCAATAAGCCTAATGAAAATGAATAAAAATGTAATCCAATAAAGATATACTACTATAATATTATTATTTTACATTTATTTGTTCAACTGAATAAAATCTTTTAGAGCAGTTTTATTTAAATCTGTAATTATGTCTAAAGAATACTCAAGTATATTTCTCTACCTGTATATTAAAATATTATTTTCCTGGTACTAAATGTCTCTCTATAATACTGTATGTTCCAAAGGAAATTGAATTACTTAAAGTTTTAAAACCTTATAAATTAGAAAACTCAAGATTGAAAAGAATATGTTAGTTTTTTTGAATTAGATGAAATTAAGATAAGGAAATTACAAAAGAAATTTATAACCTATATTGTTTGCAAAATCGGAAGAAAATCTTTTTGTAAGAAAATCTTGACAACACAAGTGGTCGTCTAAGCTTTTGGGATTTAAATCTAAATATTTAACGAGTACAAGCATTGTTCTATAAAGTCAAATTTAATTTTAAATTGCTGAAATACAGATTAAAAAGTAATTTTAAAGGTGGTTTAGAAGTATTTTCTTCCCTATCCATGATGAAAATGTAATTAATTAGTTTTTAAACTGGATAATTAAGCGCAATTAAACTAATCAAAAATTATGGAAAGGGATTTCGTGAGACTTGCGGATCTCTCTACAAATACTGAATATTTTTCCAAGAATGAAAGCTGCTACTTTATACAAAGATAACGAGAATAGTGTAATTCTACTCTCTCCGGATTGTACAGTTAAACATCACAAAGGAGTCGCGAGTTTCGTTTTAGTACACCGAGCCTGGTTCTCGATTTTCTCAGAACTTTATACTACCCGAACTCTTTGTGTCAGGAGTTTTGCAGAGCTCTGCTTTAATCCACGTAGAGTTCTATCTATCTTTAGTAACTTTTGTTACTATTGCTTAAACTTACATTGAATAACGAACTCTTTTCATCGTTTCGACTTAGAAATTTCCTCTAAAATAAATGAACCTTCAGCTGCAGTACTTTTGTTGGAGGCTAAGATGGGAGGAGAAACAAATATCAAATGGTGCTTTTTCGCAGATATGTTTTAACATTTTAAAACCAATTATCAAATACATAAATGTTAAACCAGTGTCAGGTAACCGTACAAATAATCTAAAAGTGGCAACTTATAGACTCTTTACCGAGTTGCTTAATAATGTATTGCATATGTGTCTTATGGTTGGTTTTAATTGTACTACCCTTTTAAAAATATAATCTAAGAAAAATAATGTTAACCCTTTTGATACTGTACCCTTTCTAAAAAAAAAATAACGTGTCTGATGTTTGATTATCTTCCTCAAAAATACTCCTCTATCGACTTAAAGACAAACTATGTTGCATATGCAATCCATATGTGATCTCTGCTTCTAGCCAATAGCTTAGTCAATTACATTTCATTCATGTTTTTAGAATAAACGTAGAAAAATTTATCAAACCAAATTATTTGAATAATTCCTGTATATCAAGTCATTGCTAATACATTCTATTAGACTTCTTATTTTCTAATGAGTCCATGATTTGATAGACCCGCTTGATATGTGTATCTCTTAAATTTTGATTGATTTATTACAGGTATTTAGTTTTATAATTGTTTAAATATGGAGCAATACGATCAGTAATAACTTAATTGTCTTACAATAACTCTCGTAGACAAAGAAGTAAAATTATTCCATCAATTATTTTAAAACAATTACCTTAGAAAATGTTCGGGGAACCGGTTGGAGTCTCCAGCTTCCGAGAAATTTAAGGAGACAATTTGAATATAGGAAATTTCATGGAATGTGCCAAAGAAGTTACTTACTAAGAGACATTTTCTTTCCCGAGGACCACTACAAAAGGAGTCCCTGGACCATGATATCAGAGGAAGATGAGACCAGATAGAGTTCCAGAGGTCCACATGGCGGATAGTCACGTCTACGGGGGAACATACGCTTCAGCACGCATTACGGGGCACATAAAGAGTGAAAAAGGGATAAAAATAAGGTAAAATAATAAAAGTTAATGATGGGTTAGGGAGGGAGGTATGAGATAGTTAGCAAAGAAGAGAATGTGTAGAGGAGAGGTAGATCATCGTGTCGAGAGACCATATCGATATAAGAGACGCATCCCCATTGGCTAGCAGAGGGGGTGTGCACAGGGTAGTTCGACTGTGATAAATGTACAAATGGTATTTGAGGGACAACATTTGATCTCTCTCGCTCGCTCCTTAGTTAAACTTAATAAGCTTAATAAAATAAAATATTAATAAATGTAATTAAAACTAAACATTAACAGTTCTGCCCAAACATATAATTTTCATAAACCAACGTAATTAACAACCAAAATCCTAGTATTAATTAACTAACATCCTCATATACTATCATACACTACATAGCTTAAGAATGTATAAACTCATAGAATAAGTAATCGATGTTACAGTGATAATATAAATAAATATCATATTTAGCTCCCTATCAATTTTAAATTAATATTCTCATATTTTACAAATAACCACGCCTCAACTTTTACTCACCAGAAACAATAGATACTGGTTTTTAATTACAGTTACAAAATGTATTGCAATATATGGACATTCATGGAATTTTTGTATTCGATATTGTTTGAGATTTATTGAAACTATTTAATGCCATTTTGGAATAAATGTTTATCATTCATTCGTCAACTGTTATTAAATAAAATATTTGTGATAAACCTTTATTGTGTTCAAACAATTCCAGGACTTTTGAATGCTTTTGTTGTAATACAAAAAAAACCAATCATTAACTAATGAACCTAGTAAAACTGCAGCATGTTTACACGGCTTCACAGCTGTAATAGATTACGAGTTATGTACATTTGTGTATATGTGAATTATATTATTGTTGGTTTCGAAGCTGCTGCAATCAATTTAGTGTTTGTAAAATATTTGCTTTCGATATTCATAGCCGTTTCATATAGCTTCCCTGAATACAGAAACAATTCATATTACAAACGTTTCAAGTACATTTGACAATTTTGTAATCGAGCCCAAACAAAAAAGGTAGAAACTAAGAATTAAAAATCATTACACTAATGATATGAATTAAATTTTCAGAGAGTGGTCTAAATTTATCCATATATTACTGATAGATATTTCTTTTTTATTACCTATTAAAATATTAACCTAAAAAATCATTGCACCACCTTAAATCAATTGAATATTATAGATAACTGTAAGATGCATTAATAATACTATTCTTCAATAGCTAATTCACATTACAATTTCACAATTCGGGTGCAATTAAAATTAAATCAATCATTCTGCATCTAAAACACGCATATTATAACGCATAAAATTTATCCCAGTTCAATGGAGTACAGATGCATGAGATAAACTAGTTTACGTCTGATAATCTTCTAAAAACTAACCTACAAATTGTGTCGGTCAGCTTCAGAAGACCGCACAAAGTTACTTCAAAGTGTTTTTTTCTATATTCTTGGAGTGCGCACTCGTCCACGTGCTCTGTATCAGTCCCATAGTTTTAGGAAGAATCGCCTCCATTAATGTTATTAATCGATCGTAAATTAATTTATGTCGGTAAGTTACTGAACCTTTATCAAAAATATTAAATACTCTCAACAGTCCACACAAAGCGCTAATGGCAATACCTCAGGAACTTTTACCACCACTTTTCGTAAACTCAGGCATAAAGGGGGGGGGGCGGTCTCAGCACTGCTACAAAATCATTCCCTATAACCGAAGCTGTTACTTTAACTAAATTTCATTGGTGTCGCTTGGGGCGTAATATCAGATATTTCTGTATGTATTAGGTCGAAATCTGCCTAAATATTAGGTAAACCTGTTCCGATGATAAATTCTGAGACACTAGATTTTCCGTCCATATTATCATTTTTTAGGATTGTTCGGTTTCCTTCTAAAATACTGGCTGGTGTCAAGTTCCAAACACAGCATGCATTAAGTGCTTGCTGAGCGTTCAATTTCTCTATCCAAGACGTGCCTGAAGGGAACTAACCCACACACAAGGCGACAGGAGGATCCTTCTCCTTTCCTCGCCCCAATCTTGTCAATGTTCGACATATTTATGAATGAATGGAAATAAATGAAAACCGTGTCAAATTATAACTTTTATTTTTCGATCGGGTACTGGAGAGGATGGAGGCTGAAGTCACTCGCCGATATTTTTATATTTTGCCAGATGTGTTTTGAATCAGTGAAACATACACAATATCCATAAAAATCAAGAAATTTCTGATTAGTCGTAAATATAACCGTAATAATATAAACTTAATTAGTTAAATTCCTGTACAGGGCCTGGTATTGCACTTAAAAAGAGTTGATAAGAATACATAATTTCGATAGTGAAATAGAAAATAGGGTAATAAAAGTGGACTTGTTTGTTAAATAATTGTTCTATCACTGCTCAAGTTTTGTAAAAGGAATTACATCTAAATTTGTTCCACTTGATGCCCTCAACTCGTTACTCTTAGAAATAATGCTAAATTAAAAATTACTAGCTTCGAGGATCGTACGGAATGTACCGTAGCAGGTCTAAATAAAGGTTTTCATATTTCGCAAACTATCTCCATTTACTAAATCGTTAGTTCCCATGACAACGTATATCGTAAGTTGCCTTGAGTTTATCCCGAACTTTAGTTTCATTAATATCAATTCAAATCGGTAATTATACTCCGAAATACTTAAAATCAATACTATCCTAACCAGATAATAAATAAATAAAGTGGCCTTAACAAATAATAGTAAAAATAACGAGTATGCAAATCGCCAGAATCTGATTGTTTACAATTCTGCTTATAATTTAACCAAAACTATATCTTAAAGTGATTAAGAAACGTATGCCTTCTTAACCAATAAACCAATGAAGGTTAGATAGGGGGCCAGAAAACTGTTAATTACTAGAATCACTATAAAACAGGCACTATAGCAGTATACCAGATGAGACAATTAGACTACCATTAGACTACTCAATTAGACTTACAATTTAGACTACTATTGCAGTGTCAAATACCTGACGCTGCAATAAAAGGAAGGTTAATTGGAGCTATACTCAAAATTCAATTGAATCAACTCTTTCTACCTTAGCTACGTTATAACAGAATACTTGTTATTATAGAATATTCAGCAGTATATGAAAAATCACACTATTCCTACATATTATAAATACAATGTGGCTCACTTAATGGTGATAGATGTGAAAACAACTATGGAAATTGTCGAATTATTTTATGCAAATTTAATTCGTGAAAGCCAAAAATAGGTGGTGGCAAGTATAACTCAATGGTAAAAATATTTAGCCTTTTGACGAAAATAGTATTCATTATCTTTCTAGCCTAATATGAAATGTATGAGTAATATATGTCTTTTAGAATTCTGTTGCTTTACACATGGAATGTTATTTCTATCTGGAAGAAATAATGATTTAACCAAACGAAAACAGGGTGTTCTGAAGTCGTTAGCGTTTGGTCCATTCTATTCCACTCTTGCTTAACTTGCAATGTAAACTTAAACAAACCAGCCAAACCAACATCAACACTTATCCCATAAAATGCAATGATGCAATATTTATAAGTTTTTTATAAGAAAGTTTGCAATTAGACTGTAATGAGAACATTTACAATAATAATATTCATTAAATGGGTAAAACTCTTTTCGTTTTTTAATTAAAACGACAAAAAACCCATTACAAACTTTTAAATCAAAGAAAATTGAAACTACTTACACGCTTGTTGTAATTTAAGTTAGTTGAGCAAATCGTTTGTGGTAGAAGTTATTGAAACCTAATTAATATAAAAACTATATATAATAATAATAAAACTATTATATTATAAAACTATATAAAATAATATTAAGACTATATATATTAATATATAGACTATATATTAATATATGTATATATATATATATATATATATTATAGTATATATATATATATATATATCAATATGTATTCTCTTCATGTGAAAATAAAAAACCAAATACTGGTAAACTCTTTTTATGAATTTTCGTATGTCAGCATACTTCTTCAGATAACAAAAGTGTATAAATATTTACAAAATCAAATAATTAAACTAACTAAATAGAAACAAGAAAAAGAACTTAAATAGAATGATAAACAGGGGAAAATACCTCACAGCTGATGTTTCATCATAAACACCAAAGAGTAAAAAATTTTGAAATTAACGAATGTTCAAACCTAAAGGAAATTTTGACCTTAAAACAAGTTGGTGAGCAGTTTCGCTCCTTCTCAAATTAAACCTATTTAAATTTTCGTTGACGTGCAATGGAACATTCTTGAAGCCTTTTAGTTGTAACAGTTTTCAATTTGGTCCTGATTATGTTTCCCTCCCTGGAATGTACAGCGAGGGGCTTGTCATCTCCTGAACAATACAATACAGCAACGGTGGACGTGTCATTCTGATACGGAGAGGGTTAGAGGTTTGGCCAATATATTGTTTATTACAAAAATTACAATTTAGCTGATATATTATATTACTTGAATTACAATCAATTGTTCCTTTAATTGGATACGTTTTATTGGTTATGTTAACTGCTAAAATTTTTGACTAGAGGGACTAATTTTGCACGTACCACAACGTGGTTTTTGACAGGGTTTACAATATGTACAGGGTGATTCAAAACTAAACGGCAATCTCTCGGGAGCTTATTCTATAGCTAAAAACAAGTAAAAAAGTTCATATAACCATATATGCCGGAAACGCTTCGTTAGCGAGTTACGCCTAGCGAAAGATTTCGCCCGGATTTCAGAACCCTTGGTGAAGTCAGGCCGTATAAAAATGGGTTAAAAGGTTAGTTACAAAGATACAAATACGATTGTTTTTATGTTTTTTATATCTGAAAAATTTATTAAAATTCGTCCCAGAGCTGTAAATGCAATACTTTCAGAGATATATCTTACGTAAAACACAAGAATTGGTGCAAAGAAATAAACACATTTTTGTGTTTAAACGTAAGATTATTACTTCCATAAATGTTAAATAGGTGCATTTTTTTTCTTAAACAGATTTTGTAGAACATTTAATTCTGAAAAGATTCATGGAACTGATTACTTAGGAAAAAAATTAATAATAGGTATTGAAATTTAGCTTTATTTAAAAATAAAACAGACGCAAACATGCATATTCTTATCTGCATAAAATATTAACTAATGTTTAGGTTGTGAGTAACAGCTGTATAAAATACATTGGTACTAGTTACTATAATTCCTTTTGTAGTTACAAACCTAATTACATATAAGTAAAAAAATACCAGGAACTTTGCGTTTGCTAAGAAAATCCTGGGACAAAATATAAAGAAATTACATATATTAACACGCTTTTATAAGCTTCGGTTGTATCTATGTATGTATGTAACGGAATCTTTGAACATAATTTTCACCA
This sequence comes from Homalodisca vitripennis, assembly GCF_021130785.1. Taxonomy (NCBI): domain Eukaryota; kingdom Metazoa; phylum Arthropoda; class Insecta; order Hemiptera; family Cicadellidae; genus Homalodisca; species Homalodisca vitripennis. Next base: position 19,300,228 of record NC_060210.1, read on the forward strand.
ATTTCCAGAACTCTGGTTAAAGTGAAACTTTGCATACTTATCAAGGACCGATGACAATGCAATAATTTGATCATAGCTTTCCATTATCCTTATAAGGACCGCCAGGATTAATAAATTCTTTTATAGATCCTCTGTGATAGAGCTAGCGCGCGATCTGCGCTAACCCAGCGTTCAAGTCTCCATTCAACCTGCACTAACCCAGCGTTCAAGTCTCCATTCGTCTCGATATTCTCGGATGTGCTTGACTCTATTAATATAGTAATATAGTAGTCATCCAGTCTCTGCCATTTCCAGTGGTTTCCTTGACAGCCAGATCTCTAAGTACACGATCCATGCATGTTCTTTGTTGAGTATACATTACATATTACTAACGTGAGTTGTTGCTTTACAGAAACATACATAGTATTTTTATTAGACAAAGCCTTTAGTGTTGTTTAACTAATTCCATTTCAACAATATTCCAAATTTTTCTTGCATTTTCAATTTTATTTACTATAAAATAAAGTTGAACAAATACAGTTTAGTTATTTTACACATTACCGAAGACGTATAGCTAATAAATTAAATAATCAAAGTACCAACATATGGGTATATTCAATTCTGAACTACAATAACCATTAGTTTTGTTATGTATGTGTATATTTGATATACCGGGTGAGTTTTTTAAAGTGATCCAATAGTTAACTTTTTAATTACACGACTTAGCACCACACTTTGAATTTGGAACTTGCTCAATTTTAAGTTTTACTCAGGAATACACTTTCAAATTTTTTGAAGATGGCCGCCAATTTCAAAATCTGTAATGGAACACCCTGTATTTTATGTTTGTTTTAGATTCTACTCTAAAAAATAAGACATTTTGCTATTGAGAGTTTTTCAATATCTCTAATGGTTCAGGAGCTACGTGGACTGGAAGTTTTCATCATCAGTGGCATGAAATCTTAAAGCACGTTTAATTAATGTTAGTTTTATGTGTTGTTAGTGTTTTGTTATGTGTGTATTTTGTATGTGTTTTGATATTAGGCTAGACATATTTTACGCTGAGCATTAATCATTTTGCTTTGATATTCATTTAACTTTTCGACTAAATGATTAGTAAAAAACATTTGAGATAAAAAAATATTTCAGAAGCAGCGACAAATCCGAACCATTAGGTAGTGTGGCCTCCTCGATCACATGACCTTTCTCCTTTGGATTTTTTCTGTGGGAAGCCATAAAGGATAAGGTGTACCGCACGCCCCCTACAACTCCCGAAGACATGCGTGAAAGGATACGCAACGAGTGCAGCTCAATTGGCGAAGTCGTTTTAATCAGGGTACAAAGAGTGCATTTGCAACGACTCAGAAAGTGAATTGAGACAGAAGGGTGGCACTTCGAACATTTGATTTGAACTTGTAAAGTTACTAAGCTATTAGAACTGGTCCTTTGTTTTGGTATTTTATTACATTTGCATTTTTTTACATTTCATAAGTCTCCTCTCAAAGATAATTACCGATATAATGATTGTAATATTTAATATATCAACCACCCCACGCTTTTTACTCTGAATTAATTTATTCTGTTAATAAATTAAATTTTATTATAATTTTATTTTGAGGTAATTGACTATGAATGATTGTTTTGCCTTCTACAACCATAATATAAAATCTTTGTAATTAAAAATTATTTTCTATTTTTTAGTTTGGTTAGCTATAAAAGCGTGTTTTTTTAGTTTTTTAAACTATTATTTATTTTCCTTATTTAATATAGTTGTATTATTGTGCATAATATTTGTAACTTTTTAAAAGTTTTTGTTTACTATGGTATCCAACACTACAATAATAATGGATCAATGTCAACGATAAGACATAACCATGTGCATCGATCAAAATAAATAAACTGCTGTAAATATGCAAAAATACAAGATTGGAGTTTGCCAACGTATATAAATGAAGCTTCATTCAACATTTCAAGTCTATGGGTGGGTTCCTTCTCAAAATATCATGCGGACAGACAGGCAGACGTAAATAACCCACAGACGTAAATAAATATTTTTCAGCCCCCCACTGATAGGCTTTGCTTTAAACGGTCAGCCAAAGAGTGAGGTTAGCAATATCATTATTAATTGAGACATTAATAATGAGGTGCTGGGTATCGTAGTAACCAACTTTTACACACTAACTTAAAAAGCAGTTTTGTAAAAATATAATGTACAAAAGTACAATTATATATCAGATAACCTTAAAAAGTTTATTCGTAAAAATCCACTACATTGTTGTATGTGCTTGCAATGCATGGATTTAACCTGTTTTTACGTTTGGTGCTGTAACTCAGTTATTTGTTATTCAATCTTTTTGAAACAAAACTTTTTGAATTGGTAATAAAACACGCTAAAAAAAGTTATCCTGGTGAATTTGTTGTCAAAGGAGCCGTTTCAAAGCTAATACAATTTGAAAATTTTGAAAGGCCGCCATTTTGAAATGCAATGAGATATTTGTTTTATTTTTTTTCACTGAAAAGGACCAACACTAGGTTAACATAACTGTTGAGTTTTAATTCTGTATCTTAAGTGGTTTTTGAGTAGTAATTAGTTTCCCAAAAAACACATACAGACAGACAGACGCTAAAGGAAGCGAAATAGGGCTCCTGTTATATTGCATTATTTGTTAGTTTTGGCCTGCTGAACAATGTGGCAAAGTTTGTTCGAATGGTTGCTGGACACTCTGTATATGTGCAATGTTAAATATAGCTACACTGCTGTAAATAAAATATAATACAGGGTTGTAGTACACCGTCATAGAGAAACGTATAAGCTTCATTCAAAATTTGAAGTTTATAAGTGGGTTCCTTCTCAAGATGTCATGCCAAAAGACGTATAGATGTACAGTCAGACAGAAAATACACTTTCCTAGACCCTTGAGTGATAAACTTTACTAACGTTCAGCCTATGAATGGGGGTTGTGCGGATAGGCGAATAATAAGTACCTCTCGTCCGATGTTCTGAAATCCAGTTCTGTCTGTCTGTCTATTATAACGGAAGCGATAGTTGATCATAGTTAATGCCATTCCATTGGGATTTTCTGACCATTAGTGAACAATTTTACATTGGTCTTGTGGTTAACCATAATAGCAACGAAAATCTCGAAGATGAAATAAATTTGTAAAAAAACGCAGTACAATATTATGACATTTAAACATGTGATATGGTAATAAATGTTGCTATAGACGAAGAATGTTGCAAGTAATCGCAGCAAGCCAATCACAAGATACGTAGTGTGACCTTGTATTTTATTTAGGTGCATAGAAACTTCATTATTAGAGCTAAAGAAAAGGATGGCCTTATAAAAAATTATCAAGCTGTTAAAAATTTGTGGTATCTTCCTGCCTGCATCTAAACAGCACTTAGCTAATCCCCGCCACTTCAACTTCTAGGGCTCTCGCTAAGAATAATCGTCAGTAAGTAGGACAAAACCGTCGTCTGCTTGGATTCACGTACGAAGAGCATTGCAACTCCCACTTCATGATCACTTCCACGTGTATATTCATAAATTGTTAATTTTCTTTTTGAATATGAAACTGCTATGACTGCTATGGTGCTATGAAACTTTATACACATGGCCCTCGTATTAAATTATCAACCTAGTTGTTCTATCTCTTACGTAGGAATTTGGTGTGTAATAATAACAAACTAAAATTGTAATTATTAGTGATTTCTCAATCATTCTAAATCGTTGTGTATATAATCTTATATAGTTTGGGAATAAGGCATTACTGTAACCTAAGGATAAGCCTTAGGCTTTGTAACCGAGAAGTCACAGGTTCGATTCCCTGGGAGGTCTGTAAGGTTTCAATAATGTTTAGTATAATAAATAAAAATTCTTTTGGCGTATCAGACACTGCATAGAAATGAACTATCTGCAAGGTTTTATTTAATATCAAATTGCATGCAACTGTAAAACTGTATTGCCAAGTTTGAACGCATGTACCGTATTCAAATGATAATTCCCTTAGTATTAAAAAATAAATTTTTAAAGAAGTGTTCACGTAAGAGTTTTCAAACGATATTTTAATATGTATTTAAAACAATAACGCTAAAAAAGCTTTCATCTGAGCGAAATTCTCATCTGCCTGAAATAATTTGAGATTAAACAATAATAATGTGTCAGTGTATGTTACATTACTTGACCGTTACCTCTTAAGGACTTTCAATTTAAAATATAATATTGCCACCGATGCGAGTTCCACAAATGTATTGTATTCCAATTATGGGAAGCATTTACAAATCTGTTTCGTCGATGAGTCATGAGCAAGTGACGTTTAAATTTACATAACCAAAGAGAGCCTGTTGAATAGTTAATGTTCCACCCTGACATTGCATTTCCAACGTAACAGCCCTTCTGGGTTTACAAGTGGTAACACTTGGAGTCTTGTTACAAACAAAGTCGTAAGGTTACTAGTTAGTGTTACATTGAGAAGTATGAGTTACAAACGTATCGATATCGCTTACGCTATTATTATAAATGTATGTATTCATTGCAAATAATGATAACTAAAGCCTATTTTATTTTTTTCACTTTTCTCTGTTAAAATATACTCGTAATTACTCTGAAAAAATTATTAACTCCTTTCTTTATTTTATCCGTAAAAATCATGTTAATTTAAACACTTACCTGGCAATATTAAAAGGTGCATAAGTAAAATAAATAGGCTGCGGTGAAAACAAATAATTTAGAAAAACCTTTTAACTTAACTGTAGAAATAATTATGTTATATATATATATATATATATATATATATATATATATATATATATACGTGTTAAATAATCTATCTTAAATATGCTCAAAAATCTCTTTTATTTTAATTATCTATTGACTGTATTTATTTACATCTGCAGACTTTCAAACTATCGGAATATAATGTCTTTCAAATAAGGTAATCAAGTTTTATTAGCAAAGGATTGATTAATAAACCATCTTTCTAGCTCAATGATAAAAAGAAGGTATATTTTTTTACTTCTGTTGTATAAATATGATTTATTATTTAAATACAGGATTCTAGATGCGTTTCTTTATAATATTATTGATCTAAATCTCTAAATAATAATATAGTCAATAATTGTTGCAGTTTAAATTGCCAAAATTGAAAACAAGGTGGCCAATGAAATTAGTCGATATATATAATCAAATTTTACCAGGTTTGAACTTGTTTTTTATTTATATATCTTGGCCCCGTTCACTGGCTGGGTTGGTAAAAAGGGTCATTATAATGTGACGGCAATTAAGCTCTGAAATAATTTACAAACCCTTTATTTTGGGACGAATAGAAAGAGTAAAAGACTAGTACAGAGATGCGTATAACTTTTCCTATGCCTTTTATAAAAAACTAATTTTTATCTGGAACACGGATTTATGTTTTGAAAAATACGAAAAGGAAAAGAAAGTTAATTTTGGTAAATATAAATTAAAATATAGGCATGTAAATTTTCAAAAATATGCATCTAGAAACAAAATATCTCACCAAAACAATGTATGAATTGATTAACAAATATACATTTCTGGATTGCGCAAGATTTGGCATGAGTATTATTACTTATATTTTGTCTATACTACGTACACTTAAGACTAAATAGGTTTCATAACGCTGAAGATAAAAATAATAATTAATTGGAATGTTAGTTTCAAATGATTAGTATTAAACTCTACTGAAGTGCTATTGAAGTATAAATATACAGTTTAAAAATAAATTAAACCTTCCAAGAGAAATGTATAATTGTAGTAAGTTTTAAAGAACAATAAAAATAAAAATATAAAAATTCAGAAGAAAAAAATATAATAATTATAAGATAACGTTCGTAGATAGTCTTTCCAAGAGATATGTATGATCGTAGTAGGTTTTTAAGAACATTAAAAAAATATATAAATATAAAAGTCAGATGAAAGAATTTAAAGGTCAGAACCATTATTGTATATCAAAAGCCCAATAAAATCACGAAATCACTACATGATTGAAAAGCCCTCGTGCTTGAACCTCAAGTGGACATCGGTTGGACTGGAGTGGAGTGGAGGGCTTGTCGTTGTTCACTGACCCACCGACTGTCAATTCTCGTTATTCCTTAAGATGCCTGTTTGTAGGGAATTCTCATAAAATAGCAGCTTAATACTCAATTGGATGGTTATTTATACACGTTTTGCTTAGCCCACAGGTCAATCGGATAAAAGATTTTTCACTATCTGTATGTCTTTATTTATTGAAAATTATAATAAAAACGCTGCAATCTGGTACTTGTTTCGACGTTCCATTTGAATGATATTTTTAATTATTATCAAATCTTTTTTTATTCATACAGTGCTTTAGTATAAAAATAATGTTTAACTGTGTAGTATCGTATGTAAAGTGTAACTTGACAAATACAATACTAGAACATTTATATTTCTTGTATATCATGTACAAGTATATTTTATGTAGATTTTAATATATATATACCATAATACATTCGCAGTCTGTCTTAATATCAGAAAGAGCTCTACACTTCTCTAGTTGTGGACCTAAATGCGCGAGAATTTATGATTTAATTAGTGCACAACAAAAATATTTGAAATTTACGTAATTAAATCGTGAGAAACGTACAATTTTTGTTATTAACATACAAATTGGAATATAGCGTCACCGCTTAATAAGCCTGGTTTGTGCTCTGAATCCATCAAATCCACCGGTCCAGGCATCGCACTCTGCCGGGATTATCTCCGCATCATTCCATGTGAAATAACTGTGATGTCATCATTGCACTGTTATATCCTATGTAATTACTGATCAAGTTTATACTTGCTATTGCAAAAACATTCTTACTGTAATAAGAAAGATAAAATAATGTAAATTTACGGCTAACAAGACAACGTAACTGTACAGAAACAAAATGTATTTAAACTGCTGGTTTCTTTGGTTTTTATGTTAACGTGTTTTGTGATTACCACTTCACTGAAATGTATTAAGTCCATACTTTTACGTTTAAAACACCGAGATATTGTTTTAATTCATTGAGAAATACTTTGCATTTCATTAACAATACATTTGTAGCTTATAATTTATGTGAGAGATATTTTACACGGACAGCGAGTTTTAATGTCTGCCGCCTTATTTTTCCCACATTCTTCACTTATTGACTTTGTACTACGCTGAGAATTCTTGAGTAGCGATTACTTGATTTTTAATAAAGTTCATATTTTCGGTTGCTATCTTGTATCCGCCATATTTAAGTGAGACCAAGAATTTATATGTAAAGGTGGTAACAAAAAATTTTCATATATATATATATTTTTCATGTATCGCTTTTAAAAATATCGTTATATGTTTCGAGAGATTGGTAATGTTTATTTTGTAACTATAGAATGGGTTGTAGTAACACGGTTGGTCTAATTATCTCTTAAATAATGTGTCACAAAACCTGTTTATATTAAAACATTTAGTGCAATTTCAATACGGCGGCCAAAATTATATGAGATACTTACGCAAAATCACTCAACAATAGTACTTACGGAGTCAACATCTGAATAAATGTGCCAAATGTTGAGTGACATTTAAAACCAACCCTGTGTATTTGTTCATGATTTACTTACAAATATATATATTTAATATAAACATATAAACATATATATATATATATTATATATATATATATATTATTCAGTGGATACTATATACAGCAGATATTTTATATGGAATAAAGAGAGATTTAAGGGCTATATCCAACCGTTAAACTCAGTTGGCGTTCCAGTTGGTGACAAAACAAAGACAAATAGTAGTTGGGAACTACGCCTGTCCACCCCCTCGTTTATAAAATTTAACTGTCTACCTTGTCCCTAGCTGTGTCTAACTCAGCAGCTGAAGAGAGAACAGAGACAAATAGTAGTTGGGAACTACGCCTGTCCACCCTATCGTTTATACCATTTAACTGCCTACCTTGTCCCTAGCTATGTCTAACTCAGCTGCTAAAGAGAAGCTGAAGAGAGAACAGAGACAAATAGTAGTTGGGAACTACGCCTGTCCACCCCTCGTTTATAAAATTTTACTGCCTACCTTGTCCTCAGCTGTGTCTAACTCAGCAGCTGAAGAGAGAACAGAGACAAATAGTAGTTGGGAACTACGCCTGTCCACCCCCTCGTTTATAAAATTTAACTGCCTACCTTGTCCTCAGCTGTGTCTAACTCAGCAGCCTGAAGAGAGAACAGAGACAAATAGTAGTTGGGGAACTACGCCTGTCCTCCCCTCGTTTATAAAATTTAACTGCCTACCTTGTCCCTCAGCTGTGTCTAACTCAGCAGCCTGAAGAGAGAACAGAGACAAATAGTAGTTGGGAACTACGCCTGTCCACCCCCTCGTTTATACAATTTATCTGCCTACCTTGTCCTCAGCTGTGTCTAACTCAGCAGCTGAAGAGAGAACAGAGACAAATAGTAGTTGGGAACTACGCCTGTCCTCCCCCTCGTTTATAAAATTTAATTGCCTACCTTGTCCCTAGCTGTGTCTAACTCAGCAGCCTCAGCTACGCCTGTCCTCCCCCTAGTTTATAAAATTTAACTGACCTTGTCCCTAGCTGTGTCTAACTCAGCAGCTGAAGAGAGAACAGAGACAAATAGTAGTTGGAACTACGCCTGTCCATACTGCCTACCTTGCTGCAACTGCCACGCCTGTCCACCCCTCGTTTATAAAATTTTACTGCCTACCTTGTCCTCAGGTGTGTCTAACTCAGCAGCTGAAGAGAGAACAGAGACAAATAGTAGTTGGGAACTACGCCTGTCCACCCCCTCGTTTATACAATTTATCTACCTACCTTGTCCCTAGCTGTGTCTAACTCAGCAGCCGAAGAGAGAACAGAGACAAATAGTAGTTGGGAACTACGCCTTTCCTCCCCCTCGTTTATAAAATTTAACTGCCTCCTTGTCCCTAGCTGTGTCTAACTCAGCAGCCGAAGAGAGAACAGAGACAAATAGTAGTTGGGAACTACGCCTGTCCACCCCCTCGTTTATACAATTTATCTACCTACCTTGTCCCTAGCTGTGTCTAACTCAGCAGCCGAAGAGAGAACAGAGACAAATAGTAGTTGGGAACTACGCCTGTCCTCCCCCTCGTTTATAAAATGTAATTGCCTACCTTGTCCCTAGCTGTGTCTAACTCAGCAGCCGAAGAGAGAACAGAGACAAATAGTAGTTGGGAACTACGCCTGTCCTCCCCCTCGTTTATAAAATTTAACTGCCTCCTTGTCCCTAGCTGTGTCTAACTCAGCAGCCGAAGAGAGAACAGAGACAAATAGTAGTTGGGAACTACGCCTGTCCACCCCCTCGTTTATACAATTTAACTGCCTACCTTGTCCCTAGCTGTGTCTAACTCAGCAGCTGAAGAGAGAACAGAGACAAATAGTAGTTGGAACTACGCCTGTCCGCCCCCCTCGTTTATACAATTTATCTGCCTACCTTGTCCCTAGCTGTGTCTAACTCAGCAGCCGAAGAGAGAACAGAGACAAATAGTAGTTGGGAACTACGCCTGTCCTCCCCCTCGTCCCTAGCTGTGTCTAACTCAGCAGCCGAAGAGAGAACAGAGACAAATAGTAGTTGGGAACTACGCCTGTCCTCCCCCTCGTTTATAAAATATAACTGCCTACCTTGTCCCTAGCTGTGTCTAACTCAGCAGCTGAAGAGAGAACAGAGACAAATAGTAGTTGGGAACTACGCCTGTCCTCACCCTCGTTTATAAAATTTAACTGCCTACCTTGTCCCTTAGTGATGCGTCTTTCTCCGCAGCTGAAGAGAGAACTGTACTAAAAGATATAAAATATTCTGGCATAATAACGACGGTATTTAATGATTATTAGCTTGGTATTTATATGGTAAGTTTAGTTACGTATGCAAAGTTGTAACCAACGTATGATTCAGGAGATTACAACTAAGCAAAATGTCTAATATACTGTAATATCGGGAGATTATACACTTTTTACGGCTATATTTATTTAATTTGTCACAGAGGGACGAGTGAAACAAATGTACCTAGTTCTTACTTCATACATTGTTTTAGTACAAATGGAAAACAGTATATAAAAGTAAGTTGTAGATTGCTTTGATATTAAAATAATAATGTTCGTTGGCGTTAAACTTTCCCGTGGCTGATCGACCGTTACCGAAAGCGATTATCGCTCGCACTTATCGCTCTTGAGAAACTCTTCGTAATGCCTTTCCGATACCAGCCATTTATGTAACATTGAGTATAATCGATGGTTACGTAAGTAACCTGAAGCGTCAGTGTACTTAGAGTCCTAAAAACTAGACGAGGGGGTAACGTCTTTGTAATGCCCGATGGTCTCGGGTTTGAATTCCGGTTGGAGCGCGACCTTTTTCACACGCTGACAATATATATTACTTGAGCCTAACCCGAAGTGATGTACCTGTAGCCTAGTGATTTTAAACTGTTTATGGTTTTAGATCATAAATAACAATCATCTTTATCAATATTGATATGAGACACATTTGAATGGTTCGCTACCTCTGTCTTCATATACTCGTTGTTTCCCCGCTTCCGGCATTGCTAAGGTCGTTATACCAATGAATACTATACTACATACATTATACGGGGTACATTATATTGCAAAACGTGTGATTTAGATGGAGTACGTGTGATTAAAATTAATTTTAAATCTATCTGGATTACATATTGACTAATAGTATTACTATTGCTACAGTGATTTATAGGATTCATATAATTTCAGGTAGTGCAACTGATATTTTGGTTTAGAAAATATTAATTCACGTTAAATATAGCCCTTTAGGATAACTCCCTTGAATACAGTAAAAGTAGAAATAGACTTTCTCCGAAACTGAACTTGAAACTACATATGTTTAAAGAAGTAAATTTAGCCATAGGTTAAATTTTTAATCAGTTAAATTAATATGGCTGAATATAAAAATGTGATTTTTTTAGTATTAGCATGAATTATAGCTTCAGGAACTGAAATGAATTTATTGTAAAATTAATTGAATAATTAACCGTTATAAAAATTAGCCTTCTAAATTATAATTTAACATCCAATTTTGTTCTATAACATAATAATATAACATCTATAAAATAATAATACAAGTCATACATGCATAAAACTATGTAATTCTCTGAAGCTTTAAATCATGTAATTAGTGTAAAGATTTTAAATGTTCATCTTCAACCGTTTTCATTTGGACCCGATCACAAAAATCGCCAGTAGTACATGAAATGTCTGTAAGTTCATGTAGCGTGATAAAATATGTCTACTAACTAATATGTTCTCTACTTCGGAAAGGGATATGATTTGTGCATAAGTAATCTTTTGCAAACACGACATTGTACCATTTAAGACGCAAACAATTACACAAGTGACATGAGCATTATGGAGGATTATTACGAGGGTAGTTTTTCCTTTATCCTCCGATCTTAAGCCATGACGGCCAGACACGTGGCAGGTCCGCGGTGTGCGCAGTAGTCTATCGCGCATATTCCCCGCTACATTAGTCAGGGTTTGCGTTGAGCTGTAATCACATAAACATGACCGCCTCTAATTATTCTCCCGCCAAACTTGAATGGAGGATTTTTATTCGTTTCCTACGAGCAAAATTGAATAGTATAACAAAATCATTTAAGAATGTGTCGTGCTTTATGAGATATGGTGTTGTGCCTGAATCGAGTAAAATGTTTAAAGATGGCCAATTGATAAATTCAAGGATCAATTCAAGGAATGGCAAAGTTGAAGCCATTCGGTGATTTTTTTTGTAGAAGTCAACATCTTTGGCTTTCTACACCACTCACGTACAATACCGAACCTCACAAAGTTTTCTTCGTAAACACGGCACATTATGTGATAGATTTCTACTGAACTATTTTATTCTGCCAGCAGGAAACTAATAAAACTCCTCAATTCACATTTCGCGGGAGAATGAATAGAGGCGGCCTTGTTTATGTTACTACAGCTCACTGCGAATACTGCCCGCACCGTGGATCAGCCAAGTGTCTGGCGTAAGATAGGAGGTTGAAAAACATGGTCCTTGTATATTGGAAATGCGAAACCGCATGTAAAAATACTAAAAATGAACTTAATTGATTAGGCAGTAATTTAATTTTTTTGCAGTGTTATAACAAAAGCATTCAATGGTCGAATACCTGAAATGATTTGTGAGCAACAAAAGTTAAACACCGATATTTTATTTAAAAACAGTTTACGAATGAATGACAAATATTTACTCTGACATCGATATAAACATTTCCAATAAATCCCGAATAATATTTCAAAACACAAAAATTCATTTAATTGTCGTGCATTTGCATTCCCTAACGACAATGAAATATTAGTAAATATTTTTCTCATATGTTACAGTGTAGGCGTAATCATGTGTAAAAGTTAATAATATAAACTTAGAGCAGACAGGGAGCTTGATTTTATTTATTTGTTATTTCTAATATTTATATTTGGAATCGGCAACCAATGAATAATATCGATGTTATATTTATTCCACGATCTTATACATACTCATGCTACAAGTTTAGATAGAGTATGAGGATGTTAGTTGTTGCTGTTTTGTTTTTATCTATAGTTTTTATTGTTCAAATTGAAATTTTTTGGTATAATTGTTAGTTTAAGGCTATGAAGTTATGAAATACCGGAATCCTCGTGAAAATTACTATAAAAGTTATCTCCCTTTAGTAAATAATTAAACATATATGATATACAGTAATAAAGTGGGACTAATATAAAATCCACTTGATAAAGAGTTTCGTAGTTTCCTTTTTTATGATCTGTATACATACTGTTAGATGACGCTGTTGTAACATTTATTTACATAACGTCAATTTATTTACAATTTATTTATATAAGATTGGTTTTAAAAGCTAAAAAATTGTATATATAAAAAAGTACTATTATTCATGTACTTTAACCTTTTGATACCTTCTCATCTTGACATTCAACAAAAGTACCGCAGATAAAAATCTAATTTTAAGGAATTATCGATGGATTTTAAGAAAGAATTTTCTGTAGGTTCCTAGACTATTGGCATATATATTCATGTTTGTGGATTGTGCACTTGATGAGACGATGGGAACATCTCTTGACGCAGATTTTGTAGTCTAGACGTCCCTGACGTCAAAACGATGGAAATACTTCGTTTTGAACATTGTTTTGTGAAACTCTTGGAGTCCAGATATCAGGAGTCCAGTCTGCGACCGTGTCATATTTCGACACTGTAAAATAACTAGAGTTAAATGGAATTAATCTTATAATTCGCAGTATGTAATAAGTTCTCCTCGGCGTTTGTGGTTTTTATTCGGGTAACAAAACATTTTGTGCAAAATAAACTTAAACCTTAGGTTTATTATATGGAATCAAAATAATATCGATTAACCCTCATAAGACTAGGCGGTTTCCAGCTGAATGCTGCATCATAATATTCAGATTTTTTGCCCTAAAACAGATCATTATTACAATTCCGAGAAGATATGGAACAATAAACACTTCATTCTCCGAAACAGTCTTCATCTGTCTACTGCGCTTAAGTAGCAATCGTTCCGCCATAAAAACGACGTACTCACTATTAGTGCATCAGGGTGTTTGTTTACCTAAATTTTAAACAACAGCGAAAAACTACTTTCGAAAAACCAGCCCCTAAGATATGTTAAAACGTAAATGTAGTGCTGATTTTTATTATTATTTGGGAGATAAATAACATTTATTTCAAGACTGTTGACATTTATAATTTACTTTCTATTTTTCGATCACGTATTTTTGGAAATTAAGCTATCCTTCCTTCTCCATATAACTAGTTAAAAAATCTGAGTGTGTTGAACAAATAGAATATTCTTTGTTTGAAGTTTGTTTTTGACGATGGCAGGACACAAAAATAAAACTTGTTTGTATCAATAGAGTGCTGATATTAATATACAACTATTCAACTTGAGTTTAAGCAATAATAGCAATATATATAAAAGATGAATAAAACTTTACTTGGATTAAAAAAGATGAGCTCTATAAAACTCCTTATACAAAGAGTTCCGGTAGTATAAAGTTCTGAGAAAATTGAGAACGCCTTATATTGCAACCAAGCTCATGACTCCTTTGTGATTGTTAACTGTACAAACGGGAGAGAGTAGAATTACACTATTCCCGTTATCTTTTTTTAAAGTAGCAGCTTTTACTTCTTGAAAAATATTCAGTATTCATTGCTCGAAATTAAATATTATGGAACGTAAATTTTTCAGATATAATAGGATGGAAAAATTTTAAATGATTTTCCATTTATGTTTTACTGTATTATAGTGGTCTTCCATTTCCGAGCACGCAGGTCTTATATAATAAGTATACAAGTATAAATACATCAAGTAAATGCAAAATTCTATAAAAAGGAGATTTGGGATTCATCTATTCAGTGTAAGATAAGGTCCTAGTTCCAGTTTTGGTTTTTAGGAAAATTTGGAAGAGGAAAATTTTCAAATAAATATTGTTGATATCGGTTATAACTAAAAACATCTTGCCGAAACAAAAGATTCCAGGCAGGATACCGTGAGACGATCTAATAAATACCACTGCTAAAGTCAAATAATATACGTCTTGCAGAAACTATGAAATTGTCTGATTATGCTCCTCCTTAAGTACAATAGATTCCGGGCTAAAGGCAGTGAGAAGATGTAAATCTATATAGGGGTTCTCCTAATAAACCCTAATCGATTACGAGTTAGCGAAACCTGTGTCTTAAGGAGCCGGTGAATCTTCCATTCTGTTTCTCTGTCTATCCGTCAATCTGACTATTTTCCACAAGATATCTCAAAAACGAACAGATCTATTAACTTAAAAACTTGCATTAAGATTCAATTCTATACATGTAACATCTAGGCATATGATGGAGCGTGCCGCTCCATTGAAACTCGGTGAGCGTTAGTGAATACTTTTACGTCGTTGTTTTACACTGTTCATTGTTTTATTATTCTCCTGTTCATTGTCATGATGGCAACGAGAAAATCATAAAATAAACATAAAATTTGTGAACAGCCTGATTGCAAATATATTACACTTAACAAGCAGAGCGTTACTGAAGGGGCTGGGAAATCTTTAGAAGTATATTTGTCTGTCTGTCTATCTGTGTTTCTTTCTGTCGGCACTATATCTGGATGAGGAATTGACTTCAGATGACAATTATAAAGTTAAACAATAAATACATTTGTACACAAACTGAGCACATTCATGACATACTCGTATTATGATGTGACTTTGTAATACATATAGCTGCAGACTTGAAATTGTACATACATCCAGAGCGAAACCCGGTATAGAGGTGTGGCGTACTCCTAGCTTTTTATCATGTACTATATTCACAGTGTGTGTAAGAGGTGGTTAACAAGCTGTCAATAACAGAGAACTCATTTTACTGCTTGAGTTTCTAAAACGTTATATTGCTTGTAAACGTCTCATCAACCATAAGGCCTAGTGGGGCTTGTTGCATCGATAAACCCTTCAATTATCATTTTTGCTTCGGAAAATAGCAAGGGAAGAGCGAAAGAAGACAGCATCGGTTTAAGAATAAATTAACAATTTTTGATACTATAAAAATATTTAAGCATTAATTTCTACGCAGTATAACATAATGAATTAATTATAGAAATTATTGTGTTCAATTTTGTCTATCTATTGTACTTGAGTAAGATTTTCTCTTACTCAACTCTTTGGAAATGTACTCTTTAGGATAACCGATTGGTTTCGAACACACTATAATGCTATGATACTTTAATATTGTACTTAATCATACAGTATATTATATATAATTTTCTTTATAAATATAAAAGATCAGAGGAATCAAAAAAGTTGTCATAATGAGGGTACGTAATAATAACTATTATCTTAGGAAATGTACGTATAAATATGGCGTATTAGTCGTTATAAACCATTAGAACCTGTATAAAACTGCTCATGTTTTTATAATTAAAACTGCTTGCTATGTCAATGAACGCTTTCTGTACTAGAAATTAACGGTTTATTAAGATATTTTGCAAATAAGCAAAAGTCATGTTGTATGTTCGGGATCCAAAGCATGAGAAATAGTAAAGTATTTAACAAAACATATTTTATTTTGTAGATTCTAAAATCTACAAAAATACACATAAAAAAGATTTCTTCAAGCTCTTTACAGGTTTGCTAAAATTTAAGACTAAACTTATTACCTGCAAACATTCAAATCGCATATTTAACAGCAAATCTGCTTTTTGAATGTTGCATTTCGCTCCAGTTTACCTATCTTTTACTGCAGCGTCTGGTATCTGACGCTGTCTCATACTTGACTGAAATCTGGAGTCATGTTCGTCTGAAGACATTCAAAGAAAGTCGGCGACGAAGCATCTCAAAATGAAACTTGACATCGTTTCGACATCTGAGATACTTATAAATAGGTGAAGTGGTAGTCTCATTGTCTCATCAGGTGCACAACGGAGTGCACTAAGATGTTTCTGACACGATCTCTAATCACGGTGGAGCAACCAAGTTTTAAATGACTTATGGATATTGTAAATACTGTATATACATATATTTTATACTTATATATATATATATATATATATATATATAACGGAATTATACATATACTATTTGAATCATTTTTTAATTCTATACACATTAGCATTTATAGACTTCTTACTTATGTAAGTTTTTTATTATTATTTGTTTAATACTTGATTATTATAAATGATAAGATTGTATAGTATTAGTTATTATTGATTTACAATCATTATTTCTTAGCTTCATTAGTATTTATTAATAATTTTTAATTTTCTAATTAAAGTATTAGTTAATAATTCACCCCAATTCTATCAAACTAGTGTAAATTTGATGTATACGATATGAGGTTGATTAAGAGAGGATTTTATACCTGTATTGTCACATCTGTAATTTTTAATTTATTGTATTTAATCATGTAAAACTTTTGGTATATTGTGTTGAAAATGTATTGATTGCTGACTCTTATTATTAATTTCATTTGAATTAAAAGAGGTTATTATTTAGTATTAATTCATTACTATTATTGGTTTATGTAGGAATTTAGTATAGTTAATCATTACTTTAGCCTATTGATTCAAATTTACATCTACGTAACGTAATTTTGGTTGTTGTTTAAAAAAGTATTTGTTGTGTGGGTAAGGCATTTGTGTATATAATACATGAACTTGGGAGAGGGCGGTTTGTTCAGAATTGGAATATAATATAAAATATATGAGTAGATCAATTGATATACATAATGTAAGTTGAACACCTGGCTAGAAAAAATCATGCACAAATAGTAACTTAATTCTATTTATGTCTTTGTAATAATATTGGTTTGTTTGGAATAGTTATTCACTTGTTTAAATATATTATATGAGCTTTTTTATATGTGATCTGTGATTTATAGAACTAATGATTAATATAAAATAAGGCTTGCATTTTTGCTTTATCACGCAGAGTTCTCATTAAGTTCTCTGGGAACCAAACGAATGGAAACACTTTAAGTAGAGTCTAAAAAAAGCTTTCTTGTAACAACTGTAATCGTAACATTCTTGACTAAGCAGCTTATTAATTGTAATGCAGCTCCATGACGACCATTCAATATCCCCTTCACCCAGACACAATAAATCCTCTTTAGTACCAAAGGTGAAGTAGCTGCAGTTAATAATCTCTGCTCGGCGAGGCGTGCATCCCTACAGCTAATTAATCCCTACTGCAAGCGTAATACTTACCTACTGGTTTATATTCCAATTGTTGCTCCCAACTCTTACAATGGAAACTTTTCCTCTTGTGCAAAAGATCACAGAAGTGAGAAATTATATATTAATTAGTCCTTTGCTGCATTTAGGTACATTTTTTTCAAAAATTATATTGTAATAATTTATATTTCTTAGCAATTAGTATAAGATCATACACATTTTTCATTTCAATATACAGTAACCGCAGTCTGTCCTAATTTTTGAACCTATGTTTAAAAATATTTTACCGTAGTCTCTTTTGGTTTATTTCATTAATTACTTCTTCAATGAACCAGAGATGTGAAACCAGTTGCTGTCAAACAAGGGTCCTAGAGGAATGAAGAAATTGCTCCCAACCCATTTTAATGGTTGCTTGCAAAATTGATCAGCAAGAGAGGCGGCTCATACCATCATGTTGTAGAATCAAATTTTTCACTAGGTTCTAAATTATCAAAGTAGTATTAGGTTTGTACTATTACTATACGTAATAATTATGTTATCAATTAAGGTTAAAATGAGAAATTTTGAATTCAACAGGCTGAATGGAAATGAGTTCGTTAATCACTGAGTCTGGACCATTTTGATCTCCTTATCAAAAATATTTACGAGGATTGCCAAATCATTATTCTAGAGCTCGTAAATGCTGATTTTTATCTTTAGCAAGTAAAACTTGAATGAAGTTTTACTTGCTAGGATCATAGCAGTGATACCAACTCGATACATTTTGTTGTATTTAATGTGGAAAAATAAAATGTAACCTTTTAGAATCTAATATGAGCATAATTAGTTTACAATTTTTCTCATTGCCATAATGTAAAAATATTCGATATTGTTCAGTTAATGACAAGCACCATCAATAAACTCACTTTGTTTTCGAGATTCCATGAGGACAGACAGTCAGACAGAAAGTAATTTTCTCCAGCTCTTAGTGAGTAACCTTCAGCCAATAAACACAAATAAATACTTTAATTTTGTTCCACTTCATTACGATAGGGTTAATCAATAGATCTTTTAGGATTGACTAATCTGAATTAAAATTAACCTAAATGCATCATTAGGCAGTGCTGAAATCATTGTCAGTTCAGTGATAAAATTGTGTTCTTTGAATAATTTAATCTTTTACATTATTTGAATTATATGTGGTGAAAATAAGTTGTTGAGATGTCCTTGTAAACATACATTTTGTAATTAAACTGTAATATACATGAAAGTAGAGACATAATTTAGTCTAAGGAGTACATTCAAGTAATTTTCCGTATATTTAATGTTTACATGATATAAATTTTATTATTTCCTTAGTTACTAATATGAATCACTTTTCTAAAATTGATGGATTTGATTTAGATGGAATTATTTTCTTTCATATTATGAAAATTAAAACGCTGTAGGATAAAGTACACATTACATTATATTATTTGAGTTAAAAATAAAACGTTCTTTTAAATCCCATTTTCTTTTTCATTGTTTCAGGTACACATAGTTGGCATAGTTTCAGATTGGTCTTTGAATAGTTTTATAAAAGTAATTTAAAACTAAGCGCTATTTATTTTAGTTATTTTACGAAGAAATGAGTTTAGATTAGTAGGTTAATGAGGTAGACGAGTTCTTATTACTTTGTGTGGTTTGCTGCACTGATTAACTTGCACTGCGCCTTGAGGCTACATTGCGAGAGTTTAGAGTACAAAGAAACGAGTATACTTTAATATAACCTGGTTTGCCATTAAGGTAAACTTTGGTAGTATTATTTTACCCAACAAATATAAAAAGAAGAAATTCTGCTCCACTAATTAGGTAAAACAATTGAGCTAAAATCCCAACAGATTTATACGAGATTCGATATATCAGAATTATATGTCCCAAAAATTATATATATATATATATATATATATATATATAAATATAATTTTGTAATTAGGCTTTATTCAAAATAGTACTTTTCTAAAATGTATGGATATACTCACAGTTATTTAAATTAAAAAATGAAATCGACATCAATAATTTTCTATAAAAGAAAATTCTTATCTTGAGCTTTCTTTTATAGAAAATAGTTTTTCTAATAAGAAGAGCGCCTCCTTCAAAGAAATATCAATTTACTAATTTTAATACTTACATTATGACAGTGCTTCCCCATTAATTTTCGCAACACTACACAATTTCTTTCATCGAGTCAAGGATTTATATCAGTATTTTTCATACCAAATCAGTACCGTATACCTCACCAGTAATAAATGGATGAGATCTCTCCCAGTCGATTTTCTGTCATAGAAAGAGGATTTTGTATTTTGTGTTTTGCATTGTTATTACAATAGCTATAGATCAAGAACTCACTGCCCTCGCTTGTTTACTTGACTCGTACTTACGGAACGAATAGTTGTTTAATCAAGTCCTTCCGGTTTTGTTCCTCCAGCTACTGTAAATATACCGTCCTACAATGTGTAAGGAAATCAAATTCAATAACTTACATGTTCACATTAAGTTCAAACTATGTGACCACAGATTATTAGAAATAAAATGTGTTTTGCTTTGTTATTCCACTAGCTATAAATTATGAACTCACTGCCCTCGCTTGTTTCCTTGAATTATACTTTACCGAACGAATAATTTGTTTAATCAAGCTAATGCCCAGCCCCTTTAGTTTTGTTTTTTCAGGTACTGTAAATATGCCTTTCTACAATGTATAAGGAAAGTACACATTCCCAAATTAATGCATTCACTAAAATCCAGGATAAATTAATTAGTTTGCCTTGTTACCGCGATAAGAAGTGTTGTTAATTCATTAGAAAACGAAATATTGGTTTAATTAACTACATATATGGTCGAGCTCTAAAAAAAAACGTTATTTAGAATAGTTGATTACATGTAGCAGATTACTTCAATTTATATTACAACATATTAGAGACTAAGATGTGATTTTTAGCTGTTCTATAAACCAGTTGGGCATAGCCTGGAAGGATATTCGAAATTAGAATAGGCACTAATGATTCATTCCCAACGTTTTCATTACAGGAATGAAGAGAATGTCCGTGTAAAATTTCAGTACGACTGATTGAATACTTTATGAGTGAAATCAAAACAAACAAACCTCACCCTTTAATTTATACGAGGGTGTATCATTAGGATTTGGTGAAAGATCAAGCTTGGATAAAATGTATTTAAACGCAATAAAATAAAATATCAAGACAAGCCATCTGCATGACTTATGCTTGGGAGAAGATAGCACATGTTTATTCTTTCTAAAGACACTTGATATGATGTTTAACTTTATACACCTTTTTTTTAATTTATATACATAATACACTTTCTAGGTATATAAACTGAACAATTTAAATAACAAATTCTTTTAATTCCCAAAAACTACTGCAGAAACATGTGAACACGATAACACAATAAGACACGACTTTAATAGAAAAGTATTTAGTACCATCCGCTCATTGATAGATGTAATTTTTATTAAGGTGAATTGAATTGAATTGAATTGAATCATAGTTTTTATTTCCAAAAAAATATTTACATGTGTGCAAATTTACTATTAAATTTATATTGTCTTGTTACTATACTAGTTGAATGTTTTACATAACAACATTATACATAAAAATATTATACACATCAAATTTAAAGTGGCCTAGGAAATGAGCCTACATGGGCGGAAAAGCCTGCTGTGCGTAGGCTCGAGTTGCTTCCCTGGAGATTTTGGACGAACTGAATCTGGTAATTAATTAATTATCATATTATAACATCAACACACGCATACCACACACACACACACACACACACACACACACACACACACAATCCACATAATACGGTATTGAAATTTATCAGCGTAAATACTACAAATAGTTTAAAGGAAATATTAAAAGAGGAGGAAAAGCAAAATTAAGGAGTGGTGTGTTTTAAGGATCAAAAAGTCTACCTGCAGAACAACCTAACACATTACTAGCAATTTCTTTACGAACTGTTATGAAATAAAACAAATAAATGTACAAAATAGGAAAAGTCCATCTAAAGGCATCAGTGCTGTTGAAGGGGCATCAAGAGGGGGGAGGCAGGGTCCAAAGTCAGGTCTTCTGTAATCAGCCGTGATTATTGCCTCGGCCTCCTCCGCGCTGATAAGATACAGCCATTCATTCGAGCGTTTCTTACATGTAAGTATTGAAGGTGAGGTGAATATTTGGTTGTCTGGAAAAGTATTTACAGATATTTCTATACACAAGATGGGATGTATAAAGAGAATTTGTAGCAGAGAAGGATTTACTGATCTGCATTGATGCGACTCCAATATTCCGTGAATATCGTGTGTTATGAGAATGTGAAGTTGTAGAGAAAATTGTATAAAAATGTTTATAAATGTGAACAAGAAGTGTTTTAATGAAGATTTTTCGAATTGATAGTATGGCAGTTTCTTGATATAAAGTGTCAGTTGGGTATCTCCTAGATTTTTTTGAAACCGGCTTTTTAAGATTGCCTTCTGAACCACTTGCAATGGCTGTAAAGAGTTTTAAAACGTTCCACCCCAGGCTATTATTCCAAACGAGAACAACGATTGGGCATAGGCAAAGTAAGCAAGTTTGATTTCTTTTTCATTTAAAATTTCACTTAAGTGTTTTAAAACGCAAATATATATTTCCTTGCTCTCTTTTTTACATATTCAACATGTGCAGACCATTTTAAAACGCTTGTCAAAGAAGACACCCAAATATTTATAAGACGATACATTTTCAATAGTTTCACACGAACAAAGTTCATTGTTGTAACTGCCACAATTATGAACCACGAGGTCGCCGAGGGTTATAGTATGTGGTCTCTCGGAGAGAGATGGGCATAAACTTAGTCTTTGATGTATTATTTAATGAAAGAATGTTTTGGTCAAACCATTTTTTTTAAGACCATGAGGTCATGTTAGAGCGTTAGAACGGACATCACCCCAATCGCTACCTTTTATTAAAATTAAGCTATCAATCATCATCAAATAAAAACAGGATTGCCATATAAATTCAATTTAGAGATATTATTAATATAAATCAAAAACAGAATTGGGCCGAGCGTACTGCCCTGAACCACCCCGTAGTCCACCGGAAGCGCGTCGCTCTCTGTCCCACAGACAGACACGGTCTGTAGCCTACTTGTAAGGTAGGTTGAGAACCATGAAAGCGCATTACCCCGAACTCCAGTGGCATCCAATTTAAGGAGCAGCCTATTTCTATCAATGCTGTCAAAGGCCTTCCTCAAATCAAAAAATAATGCGCAAGTTGTCAGATTATAGCCTCATTGATTTGTCTATTGACATCAAAAAAGTGAGCATCAGAAATGTTCCTGTCCTCTCTGAACCCATACTGACACTCGCACAAGATTTGATTGTTAGAAAGATAGGTAACCAATTGTTCTTTAACTATACGCTCAAGGATCTTGGAGAATACACTTAAAAGACTGATGGGGCGGAAATTATTTTTATCTAAGAAATAAAAGGTCCTCCTATAATCCTGTAGATGATTATAAAACAAAACAGGATTTAAAAAAAAGTGGAGATCTGTATTGGAACCCGAACTCATATAATTACACAATATTTCCTGGGAAGTAAATAATAATTTTAAACTATGCACATTCCATTATAATGACCTAATTGCCTTGAGTAGTTAAAAATATTTACGTAATTTCTGTCATAAATGGTGTGACCGCCAATTCTTGATAATAAGAAATAAAACTGATTGGTTTAAAATATTAATTATATACTCGTACATTTTTTATTTCTTTTATTTTGACCACAAATATAATTGACAGAACAAGAACACATGTATATATTTTACATGTACATTTGAAGAATATACGATAAAATGATACATAATGTGGCACTATATGTAATTTTCATGGAAGATATTTCCCTTAAAAATGCTCTTTTATAGTTTCAGCTACAAAACCCAACTGGTGTAATCTTTGTGCAAATATTTCCTTCAAAAAGTTCAAATATTTGTTTCAATCAGGTACTAAAAAACAGCAACGTTTTTACCAATCTTTGGATGGACTTTGCTTACGTTCAGCCTATTTGATAAGGTACTGACATTTGAAAGTATTGTGAAAAAAAACATATGCAGTAAAGGTGGTATTTTGCGCTTGTTTTCATCGACATTGCATGCTTCGTCGTCATTTACATATAATTAAAAATGTCATATTTATATGATTCCATTGTGAGAGTAGTGATGAATACTGCATGGCCCTAATCATACATGTAATATGATTCATCAGTGGACGATGCTCCACCTCACTTCATAAAAGCAATTCAATGTTACGGTAGCCGGAACTGTTACATTACCTAACGCTAATAACTACCTGGGCGTCATTGTTCCTCAATTCTCTTACAAAGTTCTGATGACGCACATTTTATAGCCAATTATTTTTACATATCTCAAACTAAACCATGAATGGTTCTACTTCCACATAATGGAACAACTAAATCAATAAAAATATGACTGCTCAAAGTTTTGAATAAAGTGTTATTACATTTTTATGAAACAACCACGTTTTCGTTTTTTTCTATTCAGAAATCAACTCTTTAGGATGTATGCGTACGTTTTCTATCTAGGAATCAACACCTTCTGTAATGCATCAACGCTATAATGCAATATTACGACTTTTAACATAAACATTTCATTTATTATTTTTTACAAATACTCTTGTCTTCTAAATCTGAATAATTAATACAAAAAATTTAGTATACCTTACCGTACAATAATAAAAAAGTAACTACAAGCAAATATTAAGCGCAATATCGTAAAATAAATAAAATGTTGTAACAGAGAAATTTTACATTAACTGCTTTCTAATCAAAATCGAGCTAACTTAACGAAGGGTTTATAACGTTTTCTTATAAAAAATACAAACGGTATAATACTTATAATCAGTTGCGTATCACTCAAACTCTCTTCTAAGTCTGCAAACAATGTAAGTTAAATCCTTTCTATAATTTCCGTATTCTACTTTCTTCTAATTCACAAAAGAAAGTTTCTTTGAATCTTAAATTGTATAAGTTTTTATAACTTTAAGTAATTCAATTTCCTTAGAAAATTATTTTAGAGAGACATTTAGCACAAGGAAAAGAATATTTTTAAATACAAGTAAAGAAATATACTTAAGTATTCTCTAGGCAGAATTAGAGATAACTAAATAAGAGTAAATATAACAGCTGTAATAGATGTAATTTGGTTCGCATTATATAAATCCAAATAGCTGATGGTATAGAATTATACCACTATTAGACCTATTGATCGATGTTTAACTGAAGGTGTTTATTTTCAACAGATTTTGAAGATAACGTCCGGAAGATGAAGAATTGTCGCCCCTGAACTCAGCCTGATAACGAAGTTGAATGCTGATTCTGTTGTACTGCGATTTATTTCCTTTTGTGTTTCTTATGTATCATATTCTACACTCAAAGCAACAAGAACTTTAAGAAAGTTAGAAATATAGCTAATATGAATCTTTCTTTTAATATAAAGATAATCATTACCTCATATTCTAAATAAAAATTAATGGTGAAATGTGTTGATAAGCGCTAATCTCGATAACGGCTGGACCGATTCGGTTAATTCTTTTTGTAAAATGTCCATTGACATCCGAGGAAGGTTTTTTATGAAGAAAAATGTAAGAAAATTTAACTAGAATATTTTGAAATTCAGAAAAGATTTTAGTTTTTACGCTTCATAATTCAAATTAAACAGGCACTAAACAGCTGTTGACAGCTATAGTTCGACAAACTTTCTGAAACATCTGTTTACATTAAATTTTATCAATAATAAGTAAACCGTGCTTGATCGGTAGTGTAATTATGATAGTAAAAAAAACAGTAATATACAAATTTTACTCCAGATTGCGCCAGTGACGAATTAAAATCATCTAATGCATTAAATACTTGTATAAAACTAACCTTAACGAACATAGTTATGAATGTTTTCACATAAGTTACTTTAAACTGGTGGGCTTTCTCGACATTATGATATTAAATTTTAAAAATAGCTTATGGAAAAACAGTGAAATGAATACTAACATGCCTCAACGATTCATTCTTTCCCTGGCTATAGTCCAAAAAAAGTGTAACGCAAACTTTAATGACGATTATTTTTGAACGTTGCATAACCTTAATAAGGATTTCCCCCTTATAACGAAAGTACATAAGATGTAGGTAGGACTTCCCCCTAGGTCGTAATAGGCTTTTCAGTCCTACTTATGTGTGTATTTTCTTCATCAGGACAAGGCAAACCCAACTATGTGAACACGATTTTGATCCAAATAGATTTCCGAGAACTAGATAATCGAACGTATTTTGATCGAGGCAATATGGCAAGCTAAACTGTGACATAGTAGGTAAAAGAATTTAAACAGTCTTAAGTAGGCACTTTTCAACCGAAGTAGGCATCTCGGTCCTATGTAAGTATATATATATATTTATTTTCTTCGTCAGAACAACAAGGAAAACTCTACTATGGTACTGGAAATATCTTAGACCTGAACTATATGACAAGGACTGGAAATATACGCTTTTTGACCGAAGTAAGTTTCCGAGACCTGTGTGATCTGAGATTTGTGTTTTCTTGATCGCGATGTCAAGGCAGATTCAGCTGTGACGTTGTGTATATAATTAATTAGTACCAGAAATAACATGATATAATAATTAAGATAAACTCTGATAATATTTACCACGAACTTATATAATATCTACCTGATATATGTCTACATACGTTTTAAAATTTGTATAGGACGCCCATTATATTGCATCTTACTGAGCCGGGGCTCAGTTTGGACATTTATTTTTGTCTTTTATTTTGCCCACCTCGGCCACTCTTGTCAGTCGGTGGGGGAGTCACTCCGTCAGAGTATTGATTTTCTGCCTGGTTGAGGTCAGCTGGTTGACCTTGACTAGTTACCGACCAGCTGTTCACCGGCACCGGCACTGGCTCTGGTACTGTTCGGAGCGGTCAGACACGTTCGGAGAAGCTTATACTGTGTTCTGGCTGTTCTCTGTTCTTCCCGTTTCTCCATGGCTGGCTAATTCACCGACTTTCGGCAGGGGTCCCCGTGAGTGCCGTCAGCGGGACTGGTGCGGCGAGTCTGCCCGAACAACTAAAAAATGGAATGCCCGCGCCCTGCCAGCGCTATGTGGACCGGCATCCAACCGGAGTGTAGTGCTCCCATTCATTTCTTCTGGAACAAGGTTTGGATTAAAAAATGTGTTTTTTTTTACTTCTTATACTGAACTTGCGAGGACTGGGGTGCAGGGAGCGCTGCCAGATGTTAGATCTGGAGGAGGGCCAGTACCTAGCCAGTATTTATTTAGTTAGTTACATGACCTGAAGGGGAGGATTTCATCTTTAATTCGGATTCGTGGAGGCAACTAAGCCCCCGCCTCCTTCGAAAATTGGCTTTAAATATATTTTTTTTTAAATTTCGGCTACAAACCTTGAAACAAAATTATTTTTCAAAAATAGTGGGCCTAGAAATTCTACAACCTTTTTCCTCCCCTCAGTTCATAAAAAATTACCTGTTAAAATTTTTAGATTTACTACTGCCGTACCTGATATATGTTATTTATAAACCAAATTTCTATTTATTGTGTTTATTATTATATTATTTATTTATTATGTTATTGTCATTATTGGAATTATATTTATTGTTGTTATTTAGTTTTTTAAGTTACGCGGTGCACCGTGGGTGCTGCATAATTGTATTTTACATGGAAATGTTTGCCACCTACTAATTATATTTCTTGTACTCGAAATCTTGTCTCGTTTTTGTCTCTTCCCACTAGTGGCATGTGATTGTTTTTTTTTTATTTGCTCCGAGTTTGGGGGAGGGCACGCTTCCGAGGCCTCCTGTATTTTTCACTAACTCGGAACAAAATGGTAGCAGAGCGTGGTTACGTGTTTTTACCCTCTACGGGCCGGGGTTTTTGTTTTGCCACTGGTGGTGAGAGAGATGAGGTTGAAGTTGTTAGTTGACTTCCTGCGCCTGTGCCGTCTCGCTGTGCTATTTTCCGCCGATCGACAGGAAGTGTGTGAACTTGTTTATTTATTTCCTGATTATTGTTACTTGTGTGTTTTTGTTATACATTGTCATCGTTTGTTTTTTTTTTCTGGTTTTGTTTCTGGTACGGCGTAGTGTTTTGTTGCGGTATTTTGGTTTCGCTGCCGTGTTTCGTGGACGGCAGGAATTCTGGGGACCCTGCTGAGAGTGTTGTCTCACTAAGTTATTCACTTGTCGCCTTAGTTATTGCTTTGTTAGTCGTTGACTTCGAGTCAGTGTGTGTTACTTGTTAGGTCTGTGTCATTTATTTATTTATCATGCCTGTCTCTCTGTGCCTGAATACTTGTTGAAGGAGGATCTCCATTTTGAGTTGTTGGCTCGTGTGGGCTTACTCCGGGTTCCGACTGCGAGTCCATGCGGAAGCAACTGCGTGATAATATGGAACTGGACACGACCTGGCCTAGAGATTTGACGTTCCAGAAGCAGAGGCCTATTTTGGAGGCTAAGTTGGAGACGTTTGAGAATAGTAGGAGGACTGGTTGGAGTCGCCGCCTACTGGCCGAGAGAGGGCTAGGTATTTGTCCCGGCTTACCCATCTACATATGAGGCTGTCACTACTTAGAGCCAAGCTTACTAGTTCTGGGTGATAAGGAGTGGTTGGAGGAACGCATCACCTTGGTTGACGGCCTGCTGACTGTACTCGAGAGGGACGAGGGGGCAAAGGCTCCTGAAAAAACTTTGTCTGCGATTGACTCTGCTGCGGCTGTTAAGGGTGAATGCCGGATCCCTGGGTCAGTTGTTGCTGATTTTGATGTGGGCGTGGCGTCGGGGGAGTCTGGGTGTGGACGGGGCCCGGGGGCCTGTGACCCAGATGCCTGCTGGATCTGGAGGACTGGGACTGTGGTGACGGGATCCTTTGTTCAGTATCACAAGCTTCCAAACCCACTTACCCCGTTGCTGCAGCGACTACCAACGGTGGATGGTCTGGATACTGAAGCCTTGCTGCGGTTTCTAATCTGAGATCCTGCGACTGCATGACTTGCCTGGTCTTCAGGGAGCGAGCTTCCTGCATGTCATCTCTCCGTTTTGTAGGCCACCTTTGGGTGACTGTCTGGTTCGAGTTCTCCAGAGGGGTGGTACCTTGGATGATTTTCATAGGGAGGCATTGGATTTCTTTGTTCCTGGTCAGTTGAGGGAACGTCTCCGTGTGGAGAAATTCTTTTAGGCCTCAGGGCAACGGAGAGAGTTTGGCTAAGTTTGTGGCCGAGGTGAGGGACACTGATAGGGTGTTAAGGCTCAATATCCCCGAAAGTACTGTGGTCACCACCATTCTTGAGGGTCTCAATCCTGAAGAGAGGTCCCGTCTAGTTTTTGCTGGTCGCCCTTCCACCTTTTCTGAACTGGACCGTCTGTGCATTGCTTCGCGCAGCGTGCAGTTTGCTGACCGGCAGAGGGCGGAGAGGAACAATCATCGTTCCATCCAGCCCTCCAGGGCTGTCACGGCCGTACAGGAATCCCGTGATGGGCCACACCACTCAGGTGGGCTTCGTCTACCCATCTGCTATGCTGTGGGTGAACAAGGTCATTACTCGTCGGGAGTGTCTAGGAGATATCGCACTGGTCCAAAAAACTAGATCAAAGGGGGGTTTTATCTGAAGTTCCCACGAGGTCTAAAAAAAATTTCAAAAAAATAGTACCTTTTGCGAAAAATTTTGATTAATAGTTTGGACACTACGAGCCTAGCAGAAAAGGGAAACCTTACGGCTTAGGACAGCATCTTCGGTGTGCCCTTATATCAATATCTTAGTGGGAGACTCAGTGCATAAGGCCCTAGTTGATTCCGGGTCAGCCTGTAGCCTCATCTCTTCCCGTCTTTTTGAAGCCATTTCAAGGTTAGGTTTGGTGAAGCACACCGAGGAGTCTTCTTTAACTTGCTGGACTGCTTCTAATTCCCCTCTTCCAATTTCGAGGAAGGCTTCAATCAAGTTTAAAGGTTGAATGTTTTTCATGGGTGTGGAGCTTCCTTGTGGCCCAGGACCTGAGCATGGACTGTATTTTGGGGGCGGATTTTATTCAAAAGACTGGTTTGGTGCTGGATCTTCAGGCGGGCCAGTCTTATTTCAAATTCAATCGGCGAGTGTCAGTCCCCTTTTCTGATAAATTCAAATCGACACCGCAGGTTGGTGAGGTGGAGTGTGAGGAAGGTTCTGCCCCTGGGGACCCGTTCGGTCACTTGGATGAGGAGCAAGCTGGGGTTCTCCGTGAGCTTTGCTCAAGATTTCCGGAGGTCCTCACACCCAAGCTCGGTTCTACCCATCTTATTGAATATGAAATTCGTCTGACTGACACTCAGCCAGTACGCTCCCACCCATACAAGTTGGCTCCTCCAAAGATGGAGGTTATGCGTGGTATCATCAAGGATCTCTTGGATCAAGGAGTTATTGAGCCCTCAAACTCATCGTATGCCAGTCCAGCGTTCTTGGTTCCAAAGCCTAATGGAAAACATCGTATGGTGGTTGACCTAAGAAAACTTAATGCCAAAATTGAAATAGACTCAGTGCCTCTCCCCGATCTCCATTCTGCTTTTGATTGGTTCGGTAAGGCCAAATTTTTCACTATATTTGATTTGAACCAAGCATATCATCAGATTCCGTTGAAGAAGGAATCACGTCCTCTCACGGCCTTCTGTGTTCCGTGGAATTTGTATCAGTTACCGATCTGTGCCTATGGGGCTAGCTGTGGGGGCCCAAACGTTAACTAGGTTGCTCGACTCCATCTTCCACGATGTGAAGTTCAGGTATGTCTTTAATTATCTTGATGACCTTCTGGTCTACAGTGAGTCTTTCACGGAACACGTTAAACATCTTGAGGAGGTCTTGGTTAGGTTGGGTAGGGCTGGCCTTACAGTCAATCCGGAGAAGGTGTCTTACGCCAAGTCTGAAATATCGTTTCTCGGTCACCTCGTGTCGTCTAGGGGTGTATCTATAGACCCTGCCAGGAACCCAAGGCATTCGGGATTTCCCTCCTCCGAAGGATGCCAAGGGTGTTGCCAGATTCATAGGCATGGTTAATTTCTACCGTAGGTTTATTCCTGACTTTGCCGAGGTGGCCGCCCCTCTGAACGCCTTAAGAAGGAAAGACGCAAAGTTCGTTTGGGGTGAAGATCAAGAACGTGCTTTTCAACTGCTTAAGGAGGCAATTATCCAACCTCCTGTGCTGCGAATACCGGACTTTAGTAGGCCCTTCATCTTGCAGACTGACTCCTCATCCTGTGCTGTAGGAGCTGTGCTTTCTCAAGAATTCGACGGTGCTCGGCAACCTATAGCTTTTGCATCTAGGACTTTGACCCTTCAGGAAAAGAAATCTTCTATTTATGAGCTGGAGTGTCTGGCGGTCGTTTTCGGCATGGATAAGTTTCGGATGGTTCCTAGAGCATTCCCGAATTTCTGCTGGAAACTGACAATCAGGCTCTTTCCTGGCTATTGGCCCATCCTCGACAACTCGGGAAGATTGGTCGCTGGGTTGTCAAAATTGCGGCCTTTAAATTCAGGGTGCAGCACATTCGCGGCAACCCAAAACGTTCGTCGCCGATGCTCTTTCTAGAATGTATCATGCTACCCAGCGATCCTGTTGATTCTCAAGCACCGTTGTGTGGGACTGTGATGTTGGATTTCCCTGCTGCCTTTGAGAGTTTTGGCTCTCACCAACTTCAAGACCCCGAGTTGTCAAACATCATTGGTGAGCTCCAGGAGGGAGAAGCCCACTCTCCTTACTTCTTGTCCAAGGGTGTCCTCTGCTGTCGTGCCCGACGCGGAGAGGTGGTCCCAAGATTGTTCTGCCGAGTGCCCTCATACCGATGGTCTTTTCCTACTTTCATGTTTCTCCCGTGGGCGGTCATTTAGGTATTCACAAGACCATCGCTAAAATCAGAGATAAGTTTATCTGGAAGAGTATGGACAGAGACATTGCTGGTAGAGTACGAGCTTGTCATCTTTGCTCGGTCAGTAAACCAGCACAAAATACCAAATTAGGACTTCTTTCCTCCGAGGTGGCGGAGCGGCCTCTTGAAAAGGTGTTCATTGACTATGTGGGACCCTTTCCCCGTAGCAAGTCAGGGAACACCTCCCCTGCTTGTCGCTGTGGATGCTTTCTCTAAGTTTTGCTGGTTGATTCCTCTTAGGAGTGCCACGGCGTCGCTCACCGTCAAGGCACTCAAGTCCCGCCCTTCTACAGAATTTTGGAGTGCCCGCCACCTTCGTCTCAGACAACGGCACACAATTCGTGTCGAGGGAGTTTCATCGCTTCTGTTTTGGGCATGGAATCAAACATGTTACGACATCTCCTTACTACCCCCAGCCTTCTCATGCTGAGCGGTTCAACCGCAATCTCAGAGCCGCCCTCATCGCTTATCACGCTGAGAAACAAACTACCTGGGATGAAAACCTGAGCTGGCTTCAGTTAGCCTTCAATTCTGCTCTTCACGAAAGTCATGATTCCACACCTTTCCAGGTCATGTTTAGTCGTCCTCCTTCTGATCCCTTGTCTAATCTCTGGAGTCTGGATAGTCTTCTACCAGTGCCTGGTACTCCCAATGTGAGTGACACTTGGGAGGCAGTCAGGGTTAAGCTCCTACAGTCTAGGGAAAGGGTGAGGAGAAAATTCAATAAGGGACGTATTGCTAACCCCTTCCAGGTGGGGGATCTTGTCTTTTGTAAGGCCCATCCGGTCAGTTCGGCCGTTGATAAACGGGCAGCCAAACTTTGCTATCGGTGGACAGGTCCCCACCGGATTCTTCGTTTTCTCTCCCCAGTTACTGCTGAGTTGGTTGATCCCGTATCGGGGAGGTTGTGGCGGAAGGCCCACGTTTCTCATCTGAAGGCCTTCCGTGGTGATACCTCTGGTCATGCTCTGGATACTGGTGCGGCTGCGGGGGTGTCCGGGGACTGATCACCCCTGGTTTCCTCTGTAGTGTCGTTTTACTCTCTTTCTATTTTCTTCTTTCTCCAAGAGAGGCGCCTCTCAAAATTTCAGGAGGATCGTGTGTTTTGTCTGCCTCCTGCTCAGGACTTCGTTTCCTGTTAGGGTTCTCGACTTCCCGTTTCCTGTGCCAGAGCTTGTTGGTTCTTCTTTCAGTGGGGAGAGGTTTTGTTTGGGGTTGCACCCTTTTTAGTGGGGAGAGGTTGAGCCGGGGGCTCAGTTTGGACATTTATTTTTGTCTTTATTTTGCCCACCTCGGCCACTCTTGTCAGTCGGTGGGGGAGTCACTCCGTCAGAGTATTGATTTTCTGCCTGGTTGAGGTCAGCTGGTTGACCTTGACTAGTTTACCGACCAGCTGTTCACCGGCACCGGCACTGGCTCTGGCTACTGTTCGGAGCGGTTCAGACACGTTCGGAGAAAGCTTACTGTGTTCTGGCTGTTCTCTGTTCTTCCCGTTTTTCTCCATGGCTGGCTAATTCACCCGACTTTCGGCAGGGTCCCCGTGAGTGCCGTCAGCGGGACTGGTGCGGCGAGTCTGTCCGAACAACTAAAAAATGGAATGCCCGCGCCCTGCCAGCGCTATTGGACCGGCATCCAACCGGAGTGTAGTGCTCCCATTCATTTCTTCTGGAACAAGGTTTGGATTAAAAATGTGTTTTTTTTTACTTCTTTATACTGAACTTGCGAGGACTGGGGTGCAGGGAGCGCTGCCAGATGTTAGATCTGGAGGAGGGCCCGTACCTAGCCAGTATTTATTTAGTTAGTTACATGACCTGAAGGGGAGGATTTCATCTTTAATTCGGATTCGTGGAGGCAACTAAGCCCCCGCCTCCTTCGAAAATTGGCTTTAAATATATTTTTTTAAATTTCGGCTACAAACTTGAAACAAAATTATTTTTCAAAAATAGTGGGCCTAGAAATTCTACAACCTTTTTCCTCCCCTCAGTTCATAAAAAATTACCTGTTAAAATTTTTAGATTTACTACTGCCGTACCTGATATATGTTATTTATAAACCAAATTTCTATTTATTGTGTTATTATTATATTATTTATTTATTATGTTATTGTCATTATTGGAATTATATTTATTGTTGTTATTTAGTTTTTTTAAGTTACGCGGTGCACCGTGGTGCTGCATAATTGTATTTTACATGGAAATGTTTGCACCTACTAATTATATTTCTTGTACTCGAAATCTTTGTCTCGTTTTTGTCTCTTCCCACTAGTGCATGTGATTGTTTTTTTTTTATTTGCTCCGAGTTTGGGAGGGGCACGCTTCCGAGGCCTCCTGTATTTTTCACTAACTCGGAACATTACTTGCTTTTACTAAGTAACATAAGTACTTCAGTTCTAAAGATTGCGTGCCAAGTCGGTCTTCAGCTAGTCTTTAATAAAAATACAGTACATATTGCCTAATTAATTTTTTACTACTATAAGGCTATTTCATAGTTCCATCTATTCAACTAGAAACTGCAGTAAAACACCAAAAAACACAGTGAATATAACAAGACTCTCACTTTTAGTTGTACATTGCCGTTTAATAAACTGATCGTAAAAATGTAATCCAAACAGTTGCAAGATATATACTCTTAATTCCATATACAAATTCTTATAGTCAGGACACATTTACCTTCAAAAATTTATTTATTTTTAAAACATTTTACCGTTTAACAAAATGATTTAAGAAAGTCTTCCGACAGTTTATGATTTTTCTCCTAATATTGAGTTTAGCTTCATTATATCTTTGGCTTAAATAAATAACAAAGTTTGCGTTTCTTGTGTAACTATAAAGTAAGTTCAAAAATAATGATTGGCTAAAATAAGACTACTACTTGGTTTGATTAGATATTTCACTAATAAAACGTAAAAAAATTGTTGTTTTAGCGTTGAGATTATTTTATTGGATATATATATATATATATATATATATATATATATATATATATATATCTTTACCCCTAATCTTCACGAGGGTCTGGTAGTATTAAAATTGTCCTTAATTATAAAGAATTGCTATATAACACTTTCAGACCAAGGCGTCTATGGTAATAACGGAAGTTTGTACATCATTAAAGCAAATCTTAAAGTAGCGTTCAATTTTGATAGAGTATTTAATATCCCTATGATTGTTAAACGCGTCATAGGGATATTAAATACTCCTTGCAAATATAAGATTATTAACTTAATCACTCGGTGATTCCATTTGTTTGCACACGTTTTGTTCTACACCTGTGAAATCAGAATATTTACTGTTATGTAAGGAATAATTAAGAGGATGAGGCAGCCTCATGGACTAATTACTTCTTGGGAATATAAGATTATTAACTTAATTACTCGGTGATTCCATTTGTTTGCACACGTTTTGTTCTACACCTGTGAAATCAGAATATTTACAGTTATGTAAGGAATAATTAAGAGGATGAGGCAGCCTCATGGACTAATTACTTCTTGGGAATATAAGATTATTAACTTAATTACTCGGTGATTCCATTTGTTTGCACACGTTTTGTTCTACACCTGTGAAATCAGAATATTTACAGTTATGTAAGGAATAATTAAGAGGATGAGGCAGCCTCATGGACTAATTACTTCTTGGGAATGTAAGATTATTAACTTAATTACTCGGTGATTCCATTTGTTTGCACACGTTTTGTTCTACACCTGTGAAATCAGAATATTTACTGTTATGTAAGGAATAATTAAGAGGATGAGGCAGCCTCATGGACTAATTACTTCTTGGGAATGTAAGATTATTAACTTAATTACTCGGTGATTCCATTTGTTTGCACACGTTTTGTTCTACACCTGTGAAATCAGAATATTTACTGTTATGTAAGGAATAATTAAGAGGATGAGGCAGCCTCATGGACTAATTACTTCTTGGGAATGTAAAATTATTAACTTAATTACTCGGTGATTCCATTTGTTTGCACACGTTTTGTTCTACACCTGTGAAATCAGAATATTTACAGTTATGTAAGGAATAATTAAGAGGATGAGGCAGCCTCATGGACTAATTACTTCTTG
This sequence comes from Homalodisca vitripennis, assembly GCF_021130785.1. NCBI lineage: Eukaryota > Metazoa > Arthropoda > Insecta > Hemiptera > Cicadellidae > Homalodisca > Homalodisca vitripennis. The sequence continues at coordinate 19,335,993 of NC_060210.1, forward strand.
GGAATGTAAGATTATTAACTTAATTACTCGGTGATTCCATTTGTTTGCCACACGTTTTGTTCTACACCTGTGAAATCAGAATATTTACAGTTTATGTAAGGAATAATTAAGAGGATGAGGCAGCCTCATGGACTAATTACTTCATTGGGAATGTAAGATTATTAACTTAATTACTCGGTGATTCCATTTGTTTGCACACGTTTTGTTCTAGACCTGTGAAATCAGAATATTTACTGTTATGTAAAGGAATTAATTAAGAGTGGATGAGGCAGCCTCATGGAGCACTAATTACTTCTTGGGAATGGTAAGATTATTAACTTAATTACTCGGTGATTCCATTTGTTTGCACACGTTTTGTTCTACACCTGTGAAATCAGAATATTTACTGTTATGTACAAGGAATAATTAAGAGGATGAGGCAGCCTCATGGACTAATTACTTCTTGGGAATGTAAGATTATTAACTTAATTACTCGGTGATTCCATTTGTTTGCACACGTTTTGTTCTACACCTGTGAAGATCAGAATATTTACAGTTATGTAAGGAATAATTAAGAGGATGAGGCAGCCTCATGGACTAATTACTTCTTGGGAATGTAAGATTATTAACTTAATTACTCGGTTGATTCCATTTGTTTGCACACGCGTTTTGTTCTACACCTGTGAAATCAGAATATTTACAGTTATGTTAAGGAATAATTAAGAGGATGAGGCAGCCTCATGGACTTAAATTACTTTCTTGGGCATGTAAGATTATTAACTTAATTACTCGGTGATTCCATTTGTTTGCACACGTTTTGTTCTACACCTGTGAAATCAGAATATTTACTGTTATGTAAGGAATAATTTTACGAGGATGATTTTGGGCAGCCTCATGACTAATTACTTCTTGGGAATGTAAGATTATTAACTTAATTACTCGTTGATTCCATTTGTTTGCACACGTTTTGTTCTACTACCTGTGAAATCAGATATTTACTGTTATGTAAGGAATAATTAAGAGGAGGAGGCAAAGCCTCATGGACTAATTACTTCTTGGGAATGTAAGATTATTAAACTTATTACTCGGTGATTCCATTTGTTTGCACACGTTTTGTTCTACACCTGTGAAATCAGAATATTTACTGTTATGTAAGGAATAATTAAGAGGATGAGGCAGCCTCATGGACTAATTACTTCTTGGGAATGTAAAATTATTAACTTAATTACTCGGTGGATTCCATTTGTTTGCACACGTTTTGTTTCTACAACCCTGTGAAATCAGAATATTTACAGTTATGTAAGGAAATATTAAGAGGATGAGGCAGCGCCCTCATGGACTAATTACTTCTTGGGAATGTAAGATTATTTAACTTAATTACTCGGTGATTCCATTTGTTTGCACACGTTTTTGTTCTACACCTGTGAAATCAGAATATTTACTGTTATGTAAGGAATAATATTAAGAGGATGAGGCAGCGCCTCATGGACTAATTACTTCTTGGGGAATGTAAGATTATTAACTTAATTACTCGGTGATTCCATTTGTTTGCACACGTTTTGTTCTACACCTGTGGAAATCAGGAATATTTACTGTTATGTAAGGTAATTAAATTAAGAGGATGAGGCAGCCTCATGGGACTCAATTACTTCTTGGGAATGTAAAATTATTAACTTAATTACTCGGTGATTCCATTTGTTTGCACACGTTTTGTTCTACACCTGTGAAATTCAGAATATTTACAGTTTATGTAAGGAAATAATTAAGAGGATGAGGCAGCCTCATGGACTAATTACTTCTTGGGAATGTAAGATTATTTTAAACTTAATTACTCGGTGATTCCATTTGTTTGCACACACGTTTTGTTCTACACCTGTGAAATCAGAATATTTACAGTTATGTAAGGAATCAATTAAGGAGGATGAGGCAGCCTCATGGACTAATTACTTCTTGGGAATGTAAGATTATTAACTTAATTACTCGGTGATTCCATTTGTTTGCACACGTTTTGTTTCTACACCTGTGAAATGAGAATATTTACAGTTATGTAAGGAATAAGTTAAGAGGTTGAGGCAGCCTCATGGACTAATACTTCTTGGGAATGTAAGATTATTAACTTAATTACTCGGTGATTCCATTTGTTTGCACACGTTTTGTTCTACACCTGTGAAAATCAGGAATATTTACTGTTATGTAAGGAATATAATTAAGAGGATGAGGCAGCCTCATGGACTAATTACTTCTTGGGATGTAAGATTATTAACTTTAATTACTCGGTGATTCCATTTGTTTGCACACGTTTTGTTCTACACCTGTGTGAAATCAGAATATTTTTACTGGTTATGTAAGGAATAATTAAGAGGATGAGGCAGCCTCATGGACTAATTACTTCTTGGGAATGTAAAAAAATTATTAAACTTAATTACTCGGTGATTTCCATTTGTTTGCAACACGTTTTGTTCTACACCTGTGAAATCAGAATATTTTACAGTTTATGTAAGGAATAATTAAGAGGATGAGGCAGCCTCATGGACTAATTACTTCTTGGGAAATAAAAAAAAAAAAAAAAAAAATAATGTAAGATTAATTAACTTAATTACTCGGTGATTCCATTTGTTTGCACACGTTTTGTTCTACACCTGTGAAATCAGAATATTTACAGTTATGTAAGGAATAATTAAGAGGATGAGGCAGCCTCATGGACTAATTACTTCTTGGGAATATAAGATTATTAACTTAATTTACTCGGTTGATTCCATTTGTTTTGCACACGTTATTGTGTTCTACACCTGTGAAATCAGAATATTTACTGTTATGTAAGGAATAATTAAGAGGATGAGGCAGCCTCATGGACTAATTACTTGTGGGGAATGTAAAAATTTATTAAACTTAATTACTCGGTGATTCCATTTGTTTGCACACGTTTATGTTCTACACCTGTGAAATCAGAATATTTACAGGTTAATGTAAGGAATAATTAAGAGGATGAGGCAGCCTCATGGACTAATTACTTCTTGGGAATGTAAAAATTATTAACTTAATTACTCGGTGATTCCATTTGTTTGCACACGTTTTGTTCTAGACCTGTGAAATCAGAATATTTACTGGTTATGTAAGGAATAATTAGAGGATGAGGCAGCCTCATGGACTAATTACTTCTTGGGGAATGTAAGATTATTAACTTAATTAATCGGTGATTCCATTTGTTTGCACACGTTTTGGTTCTACAACCTGTGAAATCAGAATATTTACTGTTATGTAAGGAATTAATTAAGAGGATGAGGCAGCCTCATGGACTAATTACTTTCTTGGGAATGTAAAAATTATTAACTTAATTACTCGGTGATTCCATTTGTTTGCACACGTTTTGTTCTACACCTGTGAAATCAGAATATTTACAGTTATGTAAGGGACATAATTAAGAGGGAAGAGGCAGCCTCATGGACTAATTACTTTCTTGGGGAATGTAAAAATTATTAACTTAATTACTCGTGGTGATTCCATTTGTTTGCACACGTTTTGTTCTACACCTGTGAAATCAGAATATTTACTGTTATGTAAGGAATAATTAAGAGGATGAGGCAGCCTCATGGACTAATTACTTCTTGGGAATGTAAGATTATTAACTAATTACTCGGTGATTCCATTTGTTTGCACACGTTTTTGTTCTACACCTGTGAAATCAGAATATTTACCAGTTATGTAAGGAATAATTAAGAGGATGAGGCAGCCTCATGGACTAATTACTTCTTGGGAATGTAAGATTATTAACTTAATTACTCGGTGATTCCATTTGTTTGCACACGTTTTGTTACTAAGACCTGTGAAATCAGAATACTTTACTGTTATGTAAGGAATAATTTAAGAGGATGAGGCAGCCTCATGGACTAATTACTTCTTGGGAATGTAAGATTATTAACTTAATTAATCGGTGATTCCATTTGTTTGCAACACGTTTTGTTCTACACCTGTGAAATCAGAATATTTACTGTTATGTAAAGGAATAATTAAGGCGATGAGGCAGCCTCATGGACTAATTACTTCTTGGGAATGTAAAATTATTAACTTAATTTACTCGGTGATTCCATTTGTTTGCACACGTTTTTGTTCTACACCTGTGAAATCAGATATTATTTACTGTTATGTAAGGAATAATTAAGAGGATGAGGCAGCCTCATGGGACTAATTAACTTCTTGGGAATGTAAAGATTATTACTTAATTACTCAGGGTGATTCCATTTGTTTGCAAACGTTTTGTTCTACACTTGTGAAATCAGAATATTTACTGTTTATGTAAGGAATAATTAAGAGGATGAGGCAGCCTCATGGACTAATTACTTCTTGGGAATGTAAGATTATTAACTTAATTACTCGGTGATTCCATTTGTTTGCACACGTTTTGTTCTACACCTGTGAAATCAGAAAATATTTACAGTTATGTAAGGAATAATTAAGAGGATGAGCAGCCTCATGGGGACTAATTACTTCTTGGGAATGTAAGATTATTAACTTAATTACTCGGTGATTCCATTTGTTTGCACACGTTTTGTTCTACACCTGTGAAATCAGAATATTGATACAGTTATGTAAGGAATAATTAAGAGGATGAGGCAGCCTCATGGACTAAATTACTTCTTGGGAATGTAAGATTATTAACTTAATTACTCGGTGATTCCATTTGTTTGCACCACGTTTTGTTCTACACCTGTGAAATCAGAATATTTACAGTTATGTAAGGAAAAATAATTAACCAGGATGAGTGGCAGCCTCATGGACTAATTACTTCTTGGGAATGTAAGATTATTAATATCTTAATTACTCGGTGATTCCATTTGTTTGCACACGTTTTGTTCATACACCTGTGTGAAATCAGAATATTTACTGTTATGTAAGGAAATAATTAAGAGGATGATGGCAGCCTCATGGGACTAATTACTTCTTGGGAATGTAAAAAATTATTAACCTTAATTACTCGGTGATTCCATTTGTTTGCACACGTTTTGTTCTACACCTGTGAAATCAGAATATTTACAGTTATGTAAGGAATAATTAGAGGAGGATGAGGCAGCCTCATGGGACTAATTACTTCTTGGGAATGTATAATATTATTAACTTAATTACTCGGTGATTCCATTTGTTTGCACACGTTTTGTTCTAGACCTGTGAAATCAGAATATTTACTGTTATGTAAGGAATTAATTAAGAGGATGAGGCAGCCTCATGGACTAATTACTTCTTGGGGAATGTAAGATTATTAACTTAATTACTCGGTGATTCCCATTTGTTTTGCACACGTTTTGTTCTACACCTGTGAAATCAGAATATTTACTGTTTATGTAAGGAATAATTAAGAGGATGAGGCAGCCTCATGGACTAAATTACTTCTTGGGAAATGTAAGATTATTAACTTAATTACTCGGTGATTCCATTTGTTTGCTACACGTTTTGTTTCTACACCTGTGAAATCAGAATATTTACTGTTATGTAAGGAATAATTAAGAGGATGAGGCAGCCCTCATGGACTAATTACTTCTTGGGAATGTAAAAATTATTAACTTAATTACTCGGTGATTCCATTTGTTTGCACACGTTTTGTTCTCAACACTGTGAAATCAGAATATTTACAGTTATGTAAGGAATAATTATAGAGGATGAGGCAGCCTCATGGACTAATTACTTCTTGGGAATGTAAGATTATTAACTTAATTACTCGGTGATTCCATTTGTTTGCACACGTTTTGTTTCTACACCTGTGAAATCAGAATATTTACAGTTATGTAAGGAATAATTAAGAGGATGATGGCAGCCTCATGGACTAATTACTTCTTGGGAATGTAAGATTATTAACTTAATTACTCGGTGATTCCATTTGTTTGCACACGTTTTGTTCTACACCTGTGAAATCAGAATATTTACAGTTATGTAAGGAATAATTAAGAGGTTATGAGGCGCAGCCTCATGGGACTAATTTACTTCTTGGGAATGTAAGATTATTAACTTAATTACTCGATGATTCCATTTGTTTGCACACGTTTTGTTCTACACCTGTGTGAAATCAGAATATTTACTGTTATGTAAGGAATAATTAACGAGGATGAGGCAGCCTCATGGACTCAAATTACTTTCTTGGGAATGTAAAATTATTAAATTAATTACTCGGTGATTCCATTTGTTTGCACACGTTTTGTTCTACCACCTGTGAAATCAGAATATTTACTGTTCTATGTAAGGAATAATTAAGAGGGATGAGGCAGCCTCATGGACTAATTACTTCTTGGGAATGTAAAATTATTAAAACTTAATTACTCGGTGATTCCATTTGTTTGCACACGTTTTGTTCTACACCTGTGAAATCAGAATATTTACAGTTATGTAAGGAATAATTTAAGAGGATGAGGCAGCCTCATGGACTAATTACTTCTTGGGAATGTAAATATTATTAACTTAATTACTCGGTGATTCCATTTGTTTGCACACGTTTTTGTTCTACACCTGTGAAATCAGAATATTTACAGTTATGTAAGAAATAATTAAGAGGATGAGGCAGCCTCATGGACTAATTACTTCTTGGGAATGTAAGATTATATTAACTTAATTACTCGGTGATTCCAATTGTTTGCACACTCCCGTTTTGTTCTACACCTGTGAAAATCAGAATATTTACTGTTATGTAAGGAATAATTAAGAGGATGAGGCAGCCTCATGGACTAATTACTTCTTGGGAATGTAAAATTATAAACTTAATTACTCGGTGATTCCATTTGTTTGCACACGTTTTGTTCTACACTGAGGAAATCAGAATATTTACAGTTATGTAAGGAATAATTAAGAGGGATGAGGGCTGCCCTCATGGACTAATTACTTCTTGGGAATGTAAGATTATTAACTTAATTACTCGGTGATTCCATTTGTTTGAGCACACGTTTTGTTCTACACCTGTGAAATCAGATTAATTTATGGTTATGTAAGGAATAATTAAGAGGATGAGGCAGCCTCATGGACTAATTACATTCTTGGGAATGTAAGATTTATTAACTTAATTACTCGGTGATTCCATTTGTTTGCACACGTTTTGTTCTACAACCTGTGAAATCAGAATAATATTACTGAGTTATGTAAGGAATAATTAAGAGGATTGAGGCAGCCTCATGGACTAATTACTTCTTGGGAATGTAAGATCTATTAACTTAATTACTCGGTGATTCCATTTGTTTGCACACGTTTTTGTTCTACACCTGTGAAATCAGAATATTTACTGTTATGTAAGGAATAATTAAGAGGATGAGGCAGCCTCATGGACTAATTAAACTTCTTGGGAATGTAAGATTATTAACTTAATTACTCGGTGATTCCATTTGTTTGCACACGTTTTTGTTTCTACACCTGTGAAATCAGAATATTTCACTGTTATGTAAGGGAATAATTAAGAGGATGAGGCTAGCCTCATCGGACTAATTACTTCTTGGGAATGTAATAAAATTATTAACTTAATTACTCGGTGATTCCATTTGTATTTGCACACGTTTTAGGTTCTACACCTGTGAAATCAGAATATTTACAGTTATGTAAGGAATAATTAAGAGGATGAGGCAGCTCATGGACTAAATTACTTCTTGGGAATGTAAAGATTATTAACTTAATTACTCGGTGATTCCATTTGTTTGCACACGTTTTGTTCTACACCTGTGAAATCAGAATATTTTACCTGTTATGTAAGGAATAATTAAGAGGGATGAGGCAGCCCATCATGGACTAATTACTTCTTGGGAATGTAAGATTATTAACTTAATTACTCGGTGATTCCATTTAGTTTGCACACGTTTTGTTCTACACCTGTGAAATCAGAATATATTTACTGTTATGTAAGGAATAATTAAGAGGACTGAGGCAGCCTCATGGACTATTATCTTACTTCTTGGGAATGTAAGATCATTAAACTTAATTACTCGGTGATTCCATTTGTTTGCACACGTTTTGTTCTACACCTGTGAAATCAGAATAATTTTACAGTTATGTAAGGAATAATTAAGAGGATGAGCAGCCTCAATGGACTAATTACTTCTTGGGAATGTAAAATTATTAACTTAATTACTCGGTGATTCCATTTGTTTGCACAAGTTTTTGTTCTACACGCTGTGAAAATCAGAATATTTACAGTTATGTAAGGAATAATTAAGAGGGATGAGGCAGCCTCATGGACTAATTACTTCTTGGCGAATGTAAGATTATTAACTTAATTACTCGGTGATTCATTTGTTTGTGCACACGATTTTGTTTACACCTGTGAAATGTAGAATATTTACTGTTATGTAAGGGAATAATTAAGAATCGATAGGCAGCCTCTGGACTAATTACTTCAGTTACTAGGGTGATTCCATTTGTTTGTTTGCAACACGTTATTGTTCTAACCTGTAAGATTTACTGTTTTAGTAAGGAAGATTAATTAAGGAGGTGTAGGCAGCCTCATGGACTAATTACTTTACTTCTTGGAAGTTTATCTTAATTTACTCGGTGATTCCTTGGGTTATAGCACTGTCGGATGATTCCTCACGTTTTGTTCTACACCTGTTGGAATTTACTTCAGAATATTTACAGTTCTATGGTAAGGAGATAATTAAGAGGATGAGGCAGCCCATGGACTAATTACTAATTACTTTGGGAATGTAAGATTATTAACTTAATTACTCGGTGATTCCATTTGTTTGCACACGTTTTGTTCTACACCTGTGAAATCAGAATATTTACTGTTATGTAAGGAATAATTAAGAGGATGAGGCAGCCTCATGGACTAATTACTTCTTGGGAATGTAAAATTATTAACTTAATTACTCGGTGATTCCATTTGTTTGCACACGTTTTGTTCTACACCTGTGAAATCAGAATATTTACAGTTATGTAAGGAATAATTAAGAGGATGAGGCAGCCTCATGGACTAATTACTTCTTGGGAATGTAAGATTATTAACTTAATTACTCGGTGATTCCATTTGTTTGCACACGTTTTGTTCTACACCTGTGAAATCAGAATATTTACAGTTATGTAAGGAATAATTAAGAGGATGAGGCAGCCTCATGGACTAATTACTTCTTGGGAATGTAAGATTATTAACTTAATTACTCGGTGATTCCATTTGTTTGCACACGTTTTGTTCTACACCTGTGAAATGAGAATATTTACAGTTATGTAAGGAATAATTAAGAGGATGAGGCAGCCTCATGGACTAATTACTTCTTGGGAATGTAAGATTATTAACTTAATTTCACGATAATTCAATTATTTTACTCACGTTTTGTTCTGTACCTGGGACATCTGAAATATTTACAGTTACGTAAGGAATAATGAAGAGGATGAGGCAGCAGCAATTAAACTCAGTAACAACTCAATATAACCAGACCGGTAAATTGACTTCGTTTCCATCATCTGTATGGCCCCGTGCAGATTTACACTTCATATAGAAATAAACAATAAATAATGGACGTTGGTGGCCGCATCTCAGGATCCTCATCAAATTCTTTCTTCACCAACGAGAATAAAAACCTTTTAGAATATTCAAGTTGCATTCTTTTGGAATTAAAGTATTATTAGTTAAGAATAACTAATAAAGATCTAATTTGACTAAGTATATAAATTATCATATTTGTATTTAATTAAAATTAATTTGAAGATGTTTCATTTTTCAGTTCTTTACATAGATTATGTTTATTTTAAAATGTGTTAACACTTAGATATCTCTCTCTCTCTCTACTTTACTAGAGAGTTAACCTTACATTCCTCGGGCGTGTGCGTGTGCGTGTGCTTGGTGAAATGGAGCTGAACTCAACACCCGCTATTAATCTACCTTTCCCACAATAACTACCATAGTCCGGGAACTGAGCTGCTCCACCTTGCGTTAGAATCACGTATCTCAGTACCCTCAATTGTGTACCTAATGAGAATAATTCTTCATCTAGATTAAACTCGGTTTTGTAGTCTAGGTGACTCAGATGTCACAACGGAGCAGAGACAGTTTTCTCCGTCATTAAGTTTTTTATCTCTCGTGGACTCCAGATTCCAGGAGTCAAGTCTAAGACAGCGTCATATTTCAGACGTTGCCTGAGGGGAAGATGAGTTGCACTTTAGTGAGCCTTCATAAATATTAATGACTTTTTAAACCAATGTCAATCTCAATACATTTGGTATTTGAGTTTTAATTTATTTTACTTCACAAATAATACAAACTTAAACTCATATTAGACTTGAGGTTAGCGCAGAGCCTTCGCGAGCTCCTAACCCGAAGTGTGAATTTGATTACACTGATGTATAATACTTTAAATTTTCATATATAGATCAGTGAACATAAATTTTAGTATAGCTGAGTTGTTTAAAAAATAATACAATTTCGTACTTAATATACCACTAATAAATTAAATGTTTGAAAACATTAAACCTACCGTACACTATACCGTCAATCCCATTTTCATCAATATTTCAAAATGTTAATACATTAAAAAACCCCTTAAATATGAAGATGACGTTGCAATCTACAAAATTCAACTTTGTATGAAATGATAAATGCGGTTTATAATTACAACTTAATAGGCCAAATATAGCCACCAATCCTTTTTAAAAAGAGTTTAAGACTCATAGTACAATAGTTCCTGAGATCTAATAATCCAACTTCTCAACAAAGAGTAAAAAGATGCGTTTACTTTGCAACAGCTATACAAATGGAATTTCACGGATGATATTGTTCTGAGATAAACAGCATATATTTTGAGAAGGTAGATGAATAAATGCTTGCGAGTCCAGCATCTAACTTAATCTACCCCGATCCCTAGGGATTGTCTGGAATAAGGTATTGCAGTTTATCAGTTTTTCTTCCTTCTTTAATTTCAGCATTTTTAGGTTAGTTTAAGTACAATGAAATTGCATACTTTAGATCGATTGTACTGTAAGTACCAATATAGTTTATAAATAGTGCTTAGTTTTATGGTCCTTAAAATTAGCATTAGGTAGTTCTCAATAGAAGTCAAAGGGAGGGAAATCACACAGTTTAATTAAATTTAGCAGTTAAAAAACTGAATGACTATATATTTTTTCCTCACTTATTATTTAACTCTAACATATACTACAATATTAAATATGAATTTAATTAAAATAAATGTGATTTTTTTAGAAAATGTAAACACTTTTTTATCATGTAAATGATTCTATCGTCATGCTAATAGTCACATGGATGTGTAAACCAAAATTACGTACAAGGAATAACAGCTTTAGGATTTTTTTGTATTATATAAAATCATCATATTCCTTTATCTTCATTGTGATATCCCTAACTAAAAATTGTACATAGCTTAATAAAAAATAAATAAAAGAACACTAATCAGACAATCTTTATACATTTTATGGAGGTCTTAGAAATTTTTTTTTTTAAGATACCTTCAGGGATGAGTATAGCAGTGATTGTTAGAGTTTACAGGAGATCCGTGCCATCCCTCTTCTTTTTCCTTCATTTGTCCTGCATAGGCGTCTACTGTATTAATTATTCTTTATACTGATTATTCACATTTTTTCTCCATACAAAGAAAAATCCAATATGGATTCCAATGAAATTAAATTCTAAACATTTCAGTTAAAATAACATTATTTATACATGTTAAAATGTGGTGGATGACATGTAGGTTCTCCACTTAATTATCGAAGTGTTAGGATCAGTTATCAACCCTGAAATAACACTGATGTTTGTCAATGTGTGTTGATGTTAAATAAACATTTGAAGAAACTTTGGAAAAAGCAGTTGGTAGTCACAGCGAAATCACGGGTTCCTATCAGACGGCTAGCGCAGATTTTTCAATTTTGCTGCGATTAAAATTTCCATTCTCCATCTCATTTAGCAGTTTTCTCCTGATGAGATAATAACAGAACTGAAACGACCTTCAAATATGTACAAAGGAATCTGTACTGAAACTTAATTGAGACAATAGGTGCCGGCAAAAGGTGCCAAAAGTCCTGAGCCAATGCTCGCGCTTGTGGTAGTGATGAGAGCATCGAATACTAAAAAGAATCGAATACTGTGTACTCAAAAGCACCATTGTATTCGAACATTTTATGTGCATTGAGTATTTATAACTGACAAGTCGTGTCCTGTATTACTTACTTCCCGTAATCCATTGTTTCTTGGTTTTTTGGAAATGCTCTGCCAAAAAGGTGGAAAATCCATTTCCTTTTGTGCCTCCTACTTACATTTCATACCCATGATTTATGCAATTCCAAGAAATATATTTTTTACCTCTTACTTCAGTCCCGTCTAAAATATTCTTTTATACTGCAGGATTTGTCAACAATGATCGTAGTAATGGATTGAAGACACAAACTAAAATCATATTTTGTTTTTACGCATCAAAATGAAACATTCATGTTTGTCTTTCTTGTTTAAATTGTATTTATTAATTGAATATTTGTATAGTTATACATTTAGAACAGTTTTAAAATGTTTAATTATTTATTCAAAATTATGAATCTTCCCTTAATTATACTTTTTATAGTCCAGATATATAAAGCCCTGCAATGAATACGTGTATATGAATACAGCTCTTAAATATTTTAATTAACTAATATTACTTGAAACGAATGAATAACTGTAGGTTTTAATTCGATACTTAAGAGAAATTGTATTCATTTCAAAAGTATTCGAATTCATTTTGAGGTGTTCGAATATATGAATACTCGGGCTGTCTTCGAATACTATTTCATTCTGTATTCGATTCTTCCATCACTAGTTTGTGGGCTTTTAGAAGCTTGACGCTAGAGTGGTGAAGTACCAATTTTTATCCATTGTTTGGAGGTCCATTCGTAGGGCAATAAACAATATGCCTTACTCTTGCCAGTACTAGAGCAGTGCCTAACGCGGTCCGTCACACACACACCCTTTCTGCTGTCCACTGTGCACGCTGTTCACTTTTTCTGATGTCCGTTATATCTGACGTGAATGCGGATTATTAAATAAATCATGAGTTGTTTACATTAATTTTAAGGTTAAACACAATTATTTCACTTCTTTGAAAGAAAAATGTTTTAGCTGAACAACATTTAAAACGTAAAACATGGTTTAAAATTCCATGAGTGTTATGAGTTTTTTGCGGCTCATAGTATAAAAGAAAGGTTTGAAGTTAAAAGTAAATATTAACTTCAGTGAAATTTCGTAATTAAATAAATATAAACGACAAGTTACAATAGATTTTATACAGTTAATTTTACAACCTATGGGTAACAGTTTTTAGCTTAAAAATAAAAAACGTCTTGTAATAATAGTCGCGTATTTACCGCTTAATGAAAAATTAATATTAATTTCGGACACAAAGATTACGTTAACAATAGTGTGACACCAGTGTGTAGCTAATATTGGGAAAGGGTATTTACTACGGATATTAAGCCCAATATTACGGCCTCAGAGATATCAATATCTACAGGCCGGATGTTAACTGAACTCTGTTTTGTCTGGTCAATTACGTAATTATTTTTCTTGGTATAAATTGTTTAGTTCCTGTTTTATTTATTTATTTATTTTTACATGGCGCATAAGCACTTTTGTGAATAATCATCAATGTTCAATTCATCGATTGATAAACAATAATTAGGAATTCATTTTAAAAATATTCAGTAATTATCACTTTCAATAATATGTTTTACTTGAAAAATTAAAATTGTTCGTGAAAATTATGTTTATTACAAAATTGATGTTAGAACACAATTAAATAGTTTCTTCTAAATATCAAGAATTACTCGCGAGTATTTTAAAACAATTATTTACGAAAATTGTATACCTATTAGTGACTTTTATTTAATTATTATATAATATTGTATTTTTACTGTTTTTATATAATAACAAAAGGTTTTCAACAAAGCAAAATATGCAATGATAAAACCTTACTTTCTAATACTAAAAAAAATATTAATAGGATCTTGAAAGAAATGGAATTAATAAACTATCTTCCATCCATACATCTAATATCAAATAACTACTTGGACAAGGTTTAATAACAGCTTTGTTACTGTAGAAACAAACACATACCTAAAATAGACAATTTTCATTATAAAACTACTCCAAGCAAGTCTGTCACTATAGTAATAAGAGGTCAATTTCAAATGGCAACATGTTTTATTCATGTTTTTTTACTGTCAAATCAAACACATAATTGAAATAACTGGTTAACAACTAAAACTTCTCGTATGCAGCCTGTCACTATCAAATATTAGTGGTCAACTTCAAGTGGTGACGTTGTTACTGTCAAACAAACACGTCACTGAAATAACCGGTTAGCATCTAAAACTTCTCGTATACAGCCTGTCACTATCAAATATTAGTGGTCAACTTCAAGTGGTGACGTTGTTACTGTCAAACAAACACATCACTGAAATATACAGGTTGACAGCTACAACTTCTCGAACACAGTCTTCCACTATAGAAGGACTGGAATCCTAAAATCGTCTGGACTGGAGTCATGTTCGTCTGAGATCCAAAGAAAGTCGAAACGAAGAAGCTCAAAACGAACCTTTAAATCGTTTTGATACCAGAGAAAATTATAAATAGGTAAGGTGGTAGGTAGTCTTATTGTCTCATCATATGCACAACTGAGTGAACTACGATTTTTGTGACACGATCTCTAAGCAGGGTGGAGCAACCGAGTTTAAGGTGTTTATGGTCATTGTAAAAACTGCTCTAACCATTCATTCACACTACTAATCCGTTGTACTTTATAATACACACACACACACACACACACACACATATATATATATATATATATATATATATATATATATATATATATATGAGCAAAAAGACTTCACATCAATCTTTTAATATTCTAAAACAAGCATATCAATTAGTCATTAAGTCAAAATTACATTTTGGATTAAATGTTAATAATAGTCTAAACTAATCTAGCAAATCTTAAACAATGCATTGTCTATATTTTAATCATTTTTATTTATTTGTTATGAATAAATAAAACTCCAAACTCCAACTCCAAAACAACAAAATTGTTCATATTTAATTTAATTTTAAGTTGTCAATCTAAATTTTAATATAAAGCCCTTTTCTTATACCTAGGAGTTTATAAAAGTACACTATAAATCAGAATAGAACATTTCAGCTGATTATAAAAATTTATATGTTTTCTTTTAATTCTTAGCTTATGTACACTTTTTGTATCCTTTTTGAAAACGACAATATTAGTCTAAATATTAAAGGATTGATGTGAAGTCTTTTTCTTTTATTGTTTAAAGAAGCCTCTGCACATTTAATTCCTGCATACCTATACAGTATATATAATTAATAATAAGATGTTAGTATAGTATTAGTTATTATTGTGTTAAAACCATTAGTTATTAGCTTGCTTAGTAATGTATTATAAATTTTTATAATAAAGTATAAGTTAATAATTTACTGCAACTTTATCAAACTATTGTAAATTTAATGTATACATGTAAGGTTGAGTTGTAGAGAGGGCTTGATAGCCCTGACACCACCTCTGAAATAAAGGCATTTTTTATTTATTGTATTTAATCAAGTAAAATCAAGATATATTTTTGGAGGAATTTATTTATTCCTGATTATTAGTATTATTTTTAATTGGTTACTAACTGGTATTGATTAACCATTGTTATTAGATTATGTCGTATTTTATTATAACCAAGCATTATTTCAACCTACTGATTGAAAACTACTTCTATGTAACCTAATCTTTTTTGTTGTTTAAAAAGTTGTTATTTTGGGGATAAAGCATTGTGTGTATATAAAACATAATTGAAATACAATCTAAAATAAATGACTAGATAAGGTGATATACATTAATTTAAGTTGAAAATGCGGCTACAAAAACTCATGCAAAAAATTAACCTAATTTTGTGTATGTCTTTGTAATAGTAATTTTTATTTTTGGATAACATTTTTTTATTTTTTATTTATTGTTCTCATTAAATACTCTGGGAACCAAACGAATAGAAACACTTTAAGTAGAGTCTAAAAAAAGCTTTCTTATAACAATTGTAATCTTAACATTCTTGACTAAGCTGATTATTAATTGTAATGTAGCTCCATGACGACCATTCAATATCCCTCTTCACCCTGACACAATAAATCCTCTTTAGTACTGAAGGTGAAGTAGCTGCAGTTAATAATCTCTGCTCGGCGAGGCGTGCATCCCTACAGCTAATTAATCCCTACTGCAAGCGTAATACTTAAATACTGTTTTATATTCCAATTCCTGCCCCAACTGTTACAATGGATATTCTTTCTCTTGTACAAAAGATAAAAAATAACTGAGAAATTATATATTAATTAGTCCTTTGCTGCATTTAGGTAAATTTGCTTTACAAAATATATTATGAAACTATAACAATAAGTTGAATTTCGTAGCAATTGGTAGAATATCATAAACTGTTTTTTTTTTTTTTCACTATAACCGCAGTCTGTCCTAATGCCTGAACAGTTTTACCATATATGCTCTTTTAGTTTATTTCATGTAATTACTTCTTCAATAAACTAGAGAAGTAAAAACCAGTTGGTCAAACCATGGTTCTAGAGGGATGATGAAATAGCTCCCAACCCATTTTAATGGTTCCTTGCAACACTTGATCAACGAGAGAGACGGCTCATATCACCATTTTTAAGAATCAAATTTTTCACCTGGTTCAAAAATACTCAAGTAGGCTTGTACTTTAAACATATGCGATAAGTATGTCGTTAGTTAAGCTTAAAATGAGAAAATTAAAATACAACAGGCTGAATGAAAATTATTTCATTAATTATTGAGTCTGTTCCATTTGGATCTGCTTACCTAGTTACAAGTCTGGAAATTGATCCGGTTCAAACGAGACTAACCTTACCATTATTCTATAGCAAGTAAAAATGTAATCAAGTAATGTTAATCAACTAACACGTAATCTTTTAATTGACTTATTGTTGAACTCACCTATAAGGCTACAGAGCAACATTTACTAGTCAACTAATCTAAGATCTTCGCAGTGCTAAAAACTCTGTACCTTCTGATACATTTAGAGCGGAAAAGAAAATGTCACATGATAGAATCTAATATCATATTAAGGTTTTAAATGTTGAACATGGAGGTTGTATTGGCTACCACTAACCTAATCAGTATATGTATAAGACACAAACCTATACTTAAAACTTGTATATTTGCGAGGCTATTCGACAGCCTGGGTATCTTCGTTACTTTTGTGATGTGTCTGACGAAGATATCGAAAGCCTTCACAAAAATAACTTTTTAATTATTAGTTAGTGTGTTATACATGTAGTGATTAAGTTAATATAATTGTTTACAATTTTATTTATTCAAAAATTTGTCATTGCCATCATGTAAAAATATTTAATAATTTTCAGCTAATGACAAGCAAAATCAATAAACTCACTTTGTTTTCGAGATTCCATGAGGACGGACAGAGATAAATTAATGTTCTCTAGCTCTTAGTGAGTAACCTTCAGCCAATAAACACAAATAAATAGTTGAATTTTGTTCCACTTCATTACTATACGGTTAATTAATAGATCTTTTAGGATTTACTAATCCAAATTAAAATTAACCTAAATGAACAAAGGATTTATTTCCTAAAAAAACCAAGACAAAATCATTAGTAGCAAGACAAAATCATATTAGTATTACAAATATGTATACTAACATATTATAAAATTCTATTATGACAAATCAAATATAATTTTAATAGGAAAATAGGGTCCCAAAGGCAAAGCCTGATGAGGGATTCCATCAGATATGGTCATTTAGATAAAGAGTTCATTTGCTGTTGCAGACACTATAACTATTTATATCTTATAATCCCATAAATTAATTTATTGTTACACTCTTTATGGCTTACCAAAAAAATTAACAAAACTTAAACTTACCTTTCGTGAATCTAAAAATAAACAGATTATACTTAAGAAAATATATGTATAAACATTGCCACAAACCGCCAAACAAAATTGATAAATATTAAAGTTTTTATTTTATACACTGAAGCACGTCTATTTTAAAGAAACTTAGTACACTACCATATTTTTACCACAGTAACATACACTATAAGAGAAAAAGAAATTACTTATTGAATAATAGTTAACAGATACTCAACGTTGCTTCTGTCCTTACTTAAAAGCCAAGTTTGAATACTTCTAAGAAATTTACTTAACTTTGTAATATTTTTTTTATTTATATTTTTTTTTATATTTTTGAGGCAACCTATAATTAACTCTATAATAAGTCAACCTGTAATAGTCAAGGCCCTGTATCATTAAATTTTGTTGTATAAAAAGTTACGTTAGGTTTAGAAACTCTAAAATTACTAAGGCCTTGTTTAAAAAGTTAACATTTGATGATAAATTTCCACTAATTAAGTAAAAAGCTTTAAAAAGCTTAAATATATAAATACAACGTAATGGCAAAAATATTCATACAAATAAAACATGGATGAGATGATTCTCTTAATATTTTCTCTAGAATTAATTTAACATACAATTTTTGTGGATTTATACGTTCCACCCCAAGAAATTATATGTTATGGAATGTAAACAACGCAGAGTTTGGGTTGGGCATATATCCCGAAAGTGATAAAAAATTCCTGTAATGAGTTTTGATTTTAGTTTAATTATATGCGTTTTCCAGCTCAATGCAGTATCTAGAATTATACCCCAATATTTTACTACTTTGGTTGGACTGATTTACGAAAAATTTAAAAGGTATTAAACGTATTTAAACAATTTAAACATTTATATACAATTTTATTGTTAAAATTCAATGAACCCCCTTAAACTAAAATTAATGCAGCTAGTTTTTTTTTGTGTTAGGAACTAATTTATTCGTGTAAAACCACCATTTTAAGTTTCCACATAAGTTAAAATGTTTCTTTCAGATTCTTCCCACGTCTCACTTAAATAGCAGAGGGCCGTGTCATTCGCAAATGCGGTGATTTGGCCATTTTATGAAGCATTACATAGATCATTAATATATATAAGAAACAAAGTTGCTCCCAAGACCAATCCCTGGGGGACTCCGTGCCTGACTACACCCATTTACTTAAAACTTGATTTTAACAAATTGCCTTCTGTTTTGTAAGTAGCTGGAAAACCAAGCATGAGCTACTCCACAAACCCCACAATTATACAATTTCTCTAATAAAAATGGCATGCTTAACTGTATCAAATGCCTTCTTTATATCTAAGAAAAGTCCACTCACACACTTACCACTATTAATACCTTCATTTGCATCATTAGGCGGTGCTAAAATCGTGGAAATTATCAGTTCACTATTAAAAATGTGTTATTCGAATAATTTATTTACTCTTTTACATTATTTGAATTATGTGTGGTGAAAATAAGTTGTTGAGGTGTCCTTATAAACATACATTTTGTAATTTACTTGCAATATACATGAAATTAGAGACACAATTTAGTCTAAGGAGTATATTTAAGTAATGTTCCGTATATCTAAAGTTTATATGTTATAAATTGGGTTATTTCCTTGGAACTATTACTAATATGAATTCACTTTTCTAAAATTGATGGATAAAGAATAAATTATACAATGCATTGTATTATATGAGTTTAAAATAAAATGTTCCTTTAAATTCAATATTCTTTTTAATCGTTTCAGGTACACATGGTTTGCATAGTTTCAAATTGGTCTTTGAATACAAAAATAGTTTTATAAAATTAATTTATAACTGAGTGCTATTTACTTTAATTATCTGACGAAGAAATGAGTATAGATTAGTAGGTTAATGATGTAGACGAGTTCTTAATACTTTGTGTAGATGGCTGCACTGATTACCTTGCACTGCGCCTCGAGGCTAAATTGCGAGATTATAGAGTACAAAGAAACGAGTATACTTTATTATAACCTGTTTTTCCATGAAGGTAAACTCTGGTAGTATTATTTTACCCAAGTAATACGAAAAGAAGAAATTCGGCTACACTAATTAGGTAAAACAATTGACTAAAATCCCAACAGATTTAACCGGGATTAGATATATCAGAATTATATGTCCCAAAACTCGCATTTATATACATATATATATATATATATATATATATATATATATATATATATATATATATATATATGTGTGTGTGTGTGTGTGTGTATATGTATATAATATTTTGTAATTAGGTTTTATTCAAAATAGTAGTTTTCTTAAAAATATATGGATACACTTAAAGTTATTAAAATTTAAAAACTGAAATCGACATCGATAATAAAAAAAAATTCTTTTGAGCTTTCTTTTAAAGAAAATAGATTTTTGAATAATAAGAGCTCTTTCAATGAAATATCAATAATATTTACACTTTCAATACTTAGATTATGACAGTGCTTCCTGATTCATTTTCGCAACATCATTCTATTTCTTTCATCGAGTCAAGGATTTATATTAGTATTTTTCATACCAAATCAGTATCGTATATCTCACCAGTAATAAATGGATAAGATGTCTCCTCGTCGATTTTCTGTCATAGAAAGAGCATTTTGTATTTTGTGTTTTGCATTGTTATTACAATAGCTATAGATCAAGAACTCATTCCCTCGCTTGTTTACTTGACTCGTACTTGCAGAACGAATAGTTGTTTAATCAAGTCCTTCCGGTTTTGTTCCTCCAGCTACTGTACATATACTGTCCTACAATGTGTAAGGAAATCAAATTCAATACCTTAAATATTCACATAAAGTTCAAATTATGTGACCACAGATTATCTATATATATAAAAATGAAACTGTTCGTGTGTAACAGCATCACTCACAAACGGCTGGACGGATTCGCCTAATTTTTTTTTTAATTTGTTCGTCTTGATCTGTAGAAGGTTTATAGGATACTTTTTATCCCTTTCCCGATTCAGGATTCCGCCCCACTGGTTACAGAAATACCCGTAAGAAATGCATTGCAGCAAACATATGTTATTAAGTGAAAGAGTCTTTTCAAATTTTTAATCAGCTGTTCTTTGTAAACATATATAATGCGACAAAAAATATATTTATATATAAATTTCTTTACACTTATAGTTTTAAAGCATAGAGTAAGCTTAAGAGAAACGACAAATTTTGTTTAAACTGTTTCTGCAATCATAATATATAAAAATGAATGTTTGTGTGTTTGTCCTTTATAGACTCAGAAACTATTGGACCGATCACTATGAAAATTTGTATTTTTCTATGTAGAAGGTTTATACGCAATGCCCATTGATGTAACTAACCACCAGGCTGTACTGCAAGATATAAAAGTTATCAAAGCGCCTGCACATTATAAACTGCAATTACAACACAGTAGTTACGTATATTAAAATATCCAAACACTATTTGAAGGCAAAGAAATATACGGGCAAAGCTTAAGAGACGCGTGCGAAGCCGCGGGAAACAGCTAGTTAGAAATAAAACTGAATTTTAGAAACATTCATTACATACTCGTAAATCGTAAATTTTTGACCTGAAATATAATTTAATTTCAAAGAATATACGATAAAATGATACAGAATGTGGCACTCTATGTTTTCATCCGAGACATCATCCCTTAAAAATGTTCTTCCCTTAAAGTTTCAGCTACAAAACACAACTGATGTACTCTTTGTAAAAATATTTTGTTTTAATCAAGGACCAAAAAATACGACTATTTTATCAATCTTTAGACGGACTTTGCTTAAGTTCAGCCTGTCATTTAAGTGACTGGAGCTTGTAAAGTCCTATGAAGTAAAGCATATTATATAGTAAAGTGATAGTTTTTTGTTGCTAAGTTACCGCTCTGCTAATAATGATTATCTGAAACTAAACTGCGGTATTTTGAACTTCTTTTTATCGAGATTGCGTCTCTAGTCATCATTTATAGATCATTAAAATGCCATATTTATATGATGCCATTGTGAGAGAAGTGACGCGAATTGTGTGTCTCTAATCAGACATTTAATATGACTCTGGACGATGCCCCACCTCTCTTCATAAAAGCAATTCGATGTTACGTTAGCCAATGCTAATATCGAACTGGGTACAATTGTTCCTTAATTCCCTTTCAAAGTTCTGATGACGGCACATTTCATATCCAATTATTTTGACATATTTCATACTAAATCAAGAGTGGTTCCACTTTCACACAATGGAATGACTAAGTGAATATCAATACGACGGCTTAGGATTTTGAATCAGTTTATTAATTTTTTATGAATCAACCACGTTTTAGTATGTTTTTCTATTCATAAATTAACTCTTTAGGAGCATCAACTAAGTTTGCGCACTTTTATATCTAGGAATCGACACTTTTTGTAATACATAAAATCTATTACGCAATACTACGTCTTCTAACATAAACTACATTTTATTTATATACTTTTCCAACAAAATATTTCTGTCTTCTAACTGTAAATAAACCATACATATAAATGCACCAGTCTACCTTACTCTACAAAATTAAAAAACTAACTACAAGCAAATATAAACTTCCAACATCAATAAATACAATTTGATAACAAAGAGACATTAAAACTGCTTTTGTTATCAAAATCTAGCTAACACAACAAAAGATTTGATATCGTTATTTCTTATAAAAACCACAAAGGATATAATACTTATAAACGTAATCAATTACATAATCACTCAAAAAATATTCCAGGTCTGAAAATAATATAAATTATTTTTTCTGTAGTTTTCCGTAACTTACTTTCTTTTAATTCCCAATAATAATATATTCTTTGAATCATACGTTTTTTAATTTATAAAAAAGCACTTCAATGTCTTTAGAAAACATGTTTTAGAGAGACATTCAGTACAAGGGAAAAAATATATTTAAATACATGTGAAGAAATACCTTGCATATTCTTTAGACATTATTAGAGATATAAACAAAACAGCTGCGACAGATATAACTGAGTTCAATAGATAAATCCAAATGAATGATCCTATAGCATTATACCCCTATTGGATTACATTGTAATTCACTTTTATAAGACTTATTGAACTGATATTTAACTCAAGGTGTTTATTTTCAAATATTTTTAAGAAAAGTCCGGAAGATGAAGAACTGTTGTCCCGTTTCTACTCACGACCGCCAAACATTGCTGTGAAGTCAGCCTGATAGCAAAGTTCAATGCTGATTTAGTTGTGCTGTATTTATTTTCTTTTGTGTTTCTTATGTATCATATTCTACGTTGAAACAACAAGAATTTTCAGAACATTTATAACAGGTTTTACTGCTATGAGGCTGTTTCACAGTTCCATTGATTCAAGTGGAAATTTCTGTAAAAACAACAAAAAGCTACAAAAATTTTGATAAACAAATATGAGAATCCTCTACGTATTTAGTTGTATATTGGCGCTTATTAAACTTATCGTGAACATTTGTAAAGCTGGTTAACCTTAAATTTGAAATACAATAATGTACTCGTAATTCAAATTTTATCGTAAGGACGTATTATCATCAAACATTTATTTATCTGTAAAAAATGTTACCGTTTGTACAACATGTTTTTAGAAAATCAACTATTTATATTTTTGTGTTAGTATTGAGTTTGGTTCCATTGCTTTTTTGGCTGAAATAAATTCAAAAATCTGTATTTCTAGCGTTTCTTTTGATAACCATAGAGAAATTTCCAAAATATTACTTGGTTAAAATAAGATTCCAATTTTTAGGGTTGAGATTACTTACTTGGATATCCCATTTATACAATTTAATGTAAATAAAAGTCGTTTGACAGGTATTTGGTCTTCCGATCATATGTTAGTTTGCTTATTTAAACGCATATGTGACAAATACGGCAAAATACAAAATAATTGAATCGGAAAAAGTAAGCGCTCTGTGGTGTAATGGTTAGCACATTCACCCGGCAAGTGAGAGATCCGGGTTCGACTCCCGGCGGAGCAAGTACTTTTTGCGATTCAATGTTTATTAAAATTAAATAAGGCAATTGCCATTTATAAAATTGAATATATATATATATATATATATATATATATATATATATATATATATATCTTTACCATTAATCTTCACGAGGGTCTGACAGTATTAAAATTATGACAATTAGCTATTCCAGAATTTATATATAACACTTTCAGACCCAGGCGTCTGTGTCATTATATAAAGTGGATAGATCATTAACACCAATTTTCACGTAGGGCTGAATGTTGTTAATATATTGTTATGAATGCTAAATGTTAAATACCACTATTAGCATTTAATACTCGTCTAATTATCAAACACATTTAATGGCAACGTGTCACGAAACAAACGATAAACCTCAATGAGGGTATAGAAGCACGTATAGCAAACTTATACAAGTGTGGAGAAAAATTGTTAGTAGTGAAAAATTGTTAAGAGGAAAAAAAATTGGGAAAACCATTACACCAGCAGGTCCAAAGTTAAAGGTTAAGGTGAGAAAGTTATCGGCCTCTGTATTCTCAGAGATTTGATGATTCAATGCTAATTTATTTTTAACTAGAATAGGTTTGATTGTTTTATAATATGGATGATTTTTGCCACATCTGTTAGAAAATTTATTTGCTTTCATGAAGATACAAGTTTTATTTTCTTAATAGGTTTCATTATGTATTATTACATTCATAAAAACTACAAATTTATTTCTCTTTGAATAAAATATTAGGGCGTTTAGCATTGTACAGTATCCAAGTATTTATATAGACTCAAATGAATTTCTATTTTTGATTTAAACAGTACCTATTTCATGGACTAATTACTTCTTGCGAATGTAAGATTATTAACTTAATTTCACGATAATTCAATTATTTTACTCACGTTTTGTTCTGTACCTGGGAAATCTAAAATATTTACAGTAACGTAAGGAATATTGAAGAGGGTGAAGCAGCAGCAATTAAACTCAGTAACAACTCAATATAACCAGACCGGTAAAATTAACTTCGTTTCCATCATCTGTATGGCCCTGTGCAGCATTTATACTTCATATCGAAATAACAATACCTAACGGACGTTTGCGGCCGTATCTCAGGTTCATCATTACAACTTATTTCACCACCAATAGGAATAAAAACCTTTAAGAATATTCAATTTAAAGGTATTTGGAATTAATCAATAATTAGTTTATAATAACTCTTATCGAAATCTGAATTAAATTGAGTATATCAATTATCATATTTTTATGTTATTAAAATAAATCTTAAAACGTTGAATATTTTCCAGTTCTTTTCATTATTTACGTTTATTTTAAAATATACTAACAGTTAATATATGCTTCTCTTTATTTTAGGAGTGAGTTAATCTTACATTACTCGTGCATGTGCGTGTGCGTGTGCTTGGTGACATGGAGCTGAACTCAACATTCGCATTGAATCTAACTTTCCCACCATAACTACCATAGTCTGGGAAGCAGCTCCACCTTGCATTCGATTCACGTATTAAACATATCAATGCTCTCAATTAATTGA
Organism: Homalodisca vitripennis; assembly: GCF_021130785.1. NCBI lineage: Eukaryota > Metazoa > Arthropoda > Insecta > Hemiptera > Cicadellidae > Homalodisca > Homalodisca vitripennis. The sequence continues at coordinate 19,361,397 of NC_060210.1, forward strand.
GTAATAAGAATACCATTGTCTAATGAGAATACTTCTTCATCTGAATCATACTTGATTCTGTAGCATAGGTGCCTCAGAAGTCAAAATGGTATCAAGAAACAGTTTAAAAAAATTTCGTTATCAAGTTTTTTTTATTTATCGTGGAGTCAAGTTTAAGACCGCGTCATATTTCAGACGCTGCACTAAAGGGAAGGTGTTATTATTAGCAATAAATATTTATAATTTTTTAAAAGCATTAAGACTTCAAAAATGCTGGTATCCCAAAAAATTCCATTTTTTAATTTTAAATTATTAATTTCAGAAATAATACAAGTTAAAAGCACATTAAACTTGTAAGCGTAAGAGCTTTCTCGAGCTCCTAACCTGGAGAGTGATTATAAATGAACCAATATATAATATTTTAAATTTTTATATAAAGATCAGTCAACACTAATTTAAGTATTGCCATATAATTTTAAAATTTTTCACTTAATATACCACTAATACATTTTATAAACTTTTTAAACGTTTTATAAACTACCACTAAATACAGGAGTTTTTATAAACTTTAAACCTACCGTACACTATGGCGTCAATCCCATTTTCATCAGTAATTACAATACTATTCATGCAGTTAAAAAATCTAAAATGCAGTATTAAGATGACGTTACAAGGCTAAATAATTCAAACTTTGTACGAAACCAACCAATTTAACAAGAATCTGTCTTCACGCCTCCTAATTATTGGCTGACGATATATCACTAGCCTTCAGAATATACCCTGCATACTTATTTGTTTGACTCTTTTCAGCATCGTTATCCATAAGACCAAAGTAAACCGGAGTCACTGTGTCATTTTCACTGATAATAAAATCACATGACGCCACCTTTGCATCTCATTTAATGCGGAAGGAAAACTGTTATAAAACGCAAATCACAACAACAAAATCATGTTTTATATTAGTAAAATACTTTGCAAAAATAACCCTCTTTTCCAGAACTTGGGTGCTCAATCATTTTTTCAGTAACTAATGTGCATTATTCAATTTTCGACGGAAAAACGCAACGTTCATCCGAATTATCGTAGAGGAATTCTTTTAAATTCAGGAATATTTCAATTAATGTACCTCTACGTACCTTTGAGAAACATAAGCTAGGTTACAAACTCGACGCATTATGATTTTTTTATTTGTGGTATATTGTTAATGTAAGCGTTTGATCTAGGGTTTCGCTTATAAATTGTTACGATAGGGAATTTCAGAACTTTTGAAAGTATAATCATTATTTGTATGATGATAATTTCAACTTCACAGTCCAAATGAGGTCCATAACCTCTTTTTAAAGCGGTTCAAGCCTCTTTGTACAATATTTGCTAAGATTTAAGAATCTACCTTCTCGACAAAGGCTGAACAGATATTTTTACTTTGCAACAGCTGTACAAATTGAACAGTACAATAAGAGATCTTCTGCTTGAGATAAACAGCATGTTCTGAGAAGGTAGATGAATAAATGATTGCGAGTCCAGCATCTAACTTAATCCACCCCGATCCCTAGGAATTGTCTGGAATACGGAAGAGCTGTTTATCAGTTTTTCTACCTTCTTCAATTGCAGCATTGTTAGGTCAGTTAAGTAAGAAATTCCATACAAAACAGTTAGTTTTGTAAGTACTAATATGATTGTACTTAGTTTTATGACCACTAAAATTAGGCAGTTCTTTAATTTATTTGTAAGGGAACGAAATCACACAGTTTATAATTCAATTTTCCAGTTAAAAATTGCAATAATAAGTATATGTAGTTGTTCTCCTATTTATTTAACTCAAACATATATTACTATATTAAATATTTAATATACTTAAAATAAATTAGACAAAAGTAAAAACGTATTGAATAATTTTAATGTATTGTATCTCCAGCTAATAATTGCATGGCAGGTGGTAAAACACAATTAATTACAAGTAATACAAGTTTCTGGATGGTTTTTTAGTTGACGAAATCATTATATTCCATTTATCTTCATAGAAATATCTCTTAGTTTTCACACAACTTATTAATAATCAAATTAAAAGAAAACATCAATCAGACAATGTTTAGGATTTACACTGTACTACATCGTTTGAAGTGAATGCTGATTCTGTTGTACTGCGATTTATTTCCTTTTGTGTTTCTTATGTATCATATTCTACACTCAAAGCAACAAGAACTTTAAGAAAGTTAGAAATATAGCAAATATGAATCTTTCTTTTAATATAAAGATAATCATTACCTCATATTCTAAATAAAAATTAATGGTGAAATGTGTTGATAAGCGCTAATCTCGATAACGGCTGGACCGATTCGGTTAATTCTTTTTGTAAAATGTCCATTGACATCCGAGGAAGGTTTTTTATGAAGAAAAATGTAAGAAAATTTAACTAGAATATTTTGAAATTCAGAAAAGATTTTAGTTTTTACGTTTCATAATTCAAATTAAACAGGCACTAAACAGCTGTTGACAGCTATTAGTTCGACAAACTTTCTGAAACATCTGTTTACATTAAATTTTATCAATAATAAGTAAACCGTGCTTGATCGGTAGTGTAATTATGATAGTAAAAAAAACAGTAATATACAAATTTTACTCCAGATTGCGCCAGTGACGAATTAAAATCATCTAATGCATTTAAATACTTTTATAAAACTAACCTTAACGAACATAGTTATGAATGTTTTCACATAAGTTACTTTAAACTGGTGGGCTTTCTCGACATTATGATATTACATTTTAAAAATAGCTTATGGAAAAACAGTGAAATGAATACTAACATGCCTCAACGATTCATTCTTTCCCTGGCTATAGTCCAAAAAAAGTGTAACGCAAACTTTAATGACGATTATTTTTGAACGTTGCATAACCTTAATAAGGATTTCCCCCTTATAACGAAAGTACATAAGATGTAGGTAGGACTTCCCCCTAGGTCGTAATAGGCTTTTCAGTCCTACTTATGTGTGTATTTTCTTCATCAGGACAAGGCAAACCCAACTATGTGAACACGATTTTGATCCAAATAGATTTCCGAGAACTAGATAATCGAACGTATTTTGATCGAGGCAATATGGCAAGCTAAACTGTGACATAGTACGTAAAATGAATTTAAACAGTCTTAAGTAGGCACTTTTCAACCGAAGTAGGCATCTCGGTCCTATGTAAGTATATATATATTTATTTTCTTCGTCAGAACAACAAGGAAAACTCTACTATGGTACTGGAAATATCTTAGACCTGAAACTATATGACAAGGACTGGAAATATACGCTTTTTTGACCGAAGTAAGTTTCCGAGACCTGTGTGATCTGAGATTTGTGTTTTCTTGATCGCGATGTCAAGGCAGATTCAGCTGTGACGTTGTGTATATAATTAATTAGAACCAGAAATAACATGATATAATAATTAAGATAAACTCTGATAATATTTACCACGAACTTATATAATATCTACCTGATGTATGTCTACATACGTTTTAAAAATTTGTATAGGACGCCCATTATATTGCATCTTACTTGCTTTTACTAAGTAACATAAGTACTTCAGTTCTAAAGATTGCGTGCCAAGTCGGTCTTCAGCTAGTCTTTAATAAAAATACAGTACATATTGCCTAATTAATTTTTTACTACTATAAGGCTATTTCATAGTTTCATCTATTCAACTAGAAACTGCAGTAAAACACCAAAAAACACAGTGAATATAACAAGACTCTCACTTTTAGTTGTACATTGCCGTTTAATAAACTGATCGTAAAAATGTAATCCAAAACAGTTGCAAGATATATACTCTTAATTCCATATACAAATTCTTATAGTCAGGACACATTTACCTTCAAAAATTTATTTATTTTTAAAACATTTTACCGTTTAACAAAATGATTTAAGAAAGTCTTCCGACAGTTTATGATTTTTCTCCTAATATTGAGGTTAGCTTCATTATATCTTTGGCTTAAATAAATAACAAAGTTTGCGTTTCTTGTGTAACTATAAAGTAAGTTCAAAAATAATGATTGGCTAAAATAAGACTACTACTTGGTTTGATTAGATATTTCACTAATAAAACGTAAAAAAATTGTTGTTTTAGCGTTGAGATTATTTTATTGGATATATACGTATATATATATATATATATATATATATATATATATATATATATATATATATATACAGGGTGATTCGGTTAGTGTTTACCGGCACTTTCTGAGCTGATTGTACTATAAAAAATAAAAAAAAAAAGTTCATATAAACATGGGTCCGGAAATGCTTCCTTACTGGGTTATGGCCAATTGAAGATTTCACCAAAAATTGTGTGCAGGAGGTCAAATGATGATTTTGCCGCGTGTTTATGAAGAGATATTTATAGGCGAATGCAACTTTTTCTAACGGATTTTTAGATGAGACATTGAATAAAGTTCATCTCATAGCTGTATCTCATTTAGTTTTTTTGTTATACTACAAAAAACAGAAATAAAATAATTTTGAAAACACTTTTTTAAGGTTTAACGGACAATTATTTTGTTAAATAGGCATTGAAGACCCACATTTTTACAAAGAAAACTTGCAGAAAATTTAATTTCTGAATACAATTATGTGCCACATCGGCTATTAAACAGCGAAGTATTAGTTTCTGGAATTTAATTTTACAACAAACATTCCACCAAGCAAGAAATACGTATTTAGTAAATAAATAATGAATAATGTAGATATGGAAGAGGCTGTAATCATGGCTACTGAAACGCAGTCCTGGTGTCAATACACGGCGTCTTTCTAGGCGATTCGCAGTGTCTCAGTCTGAAGTATGGAGAACTTTGCGCAAAAATAGCATGTTCCCTTACCATAAACAACAAGTTCAAAGTATTCAACCAACAGATCCTCCTCTTCGATTGGAATTTTGCAACTGGTTAATTAGAAAACCGTCAACATCATAGAACCATTTTATTCACTGATGAAGCTCAATTTACCCGAGATGGCGTCAACAACCTTCACAATGAACACACTTGGGCAGAGGGAAATCCACATAGTACAATCGTGCGCAACTTTTCAACACAGATTTAGTGTAAATGTATGGTGTGGACTCATTCATGATCGATTAATAGGACCATTCATTCTCCGAGGACATCTAAATACCCGCATGTACCTAGAATTCCTTATAGAACAACTACCACTATTATTAGAAGATGTTCCATTAGCAGCAAGGTGCAATATTATTTATCAACATGATGGTGCCCCTGCCCACTTTTCCCATAATGTAACAATGCACTTAAAACGAGCAGTTTCCCGGGCGATGGATTGGTCGCGGTGGACCACACACTTGGCCACCAAGATCACCAGATCTAACTCCATTAGATTTCTGTATTATGGGGTTGGATGAAGAACCTGGTGTACCAGGAAAAAAGTAAATACACTGAAGAGTTAATAAATCGAATTGAAGATGCCGCCGCACAAATCAAAAACAATCGTGCAGCGTTGCGGAGGATAACTCGATCAATCAGAAAGCGAGCTGCTAAGTGTATTGAAGTACAAGGACTGATTTTTGAACACCTGTTATGAAAGTGGTAGGCCTACGTAGTATTATAAGCTTTAGATGAAAAACAATAATTTATTTAAAACTTAATTTAAATTGCATCCTAATAAATCTTATGTGTAGGCTACTCTATGTCATTAAAATGCGGTTTCCCTTTGCTTTGGAATTTCTTGCTTGGTAGAATGTTTGTTGTAAAATTAAATTCCAGAAACTAATACTTCGCTGTTAATAGCCGTGTGGCACATAATTTTATTCAGAATTAAATTTTCTGCAAGTTTCTTTTGTAAAAATGTGGGTCTTCAATGCCTATTTAACAAAATAATTGTCTGTTAAACCTTAAAAAAGTGTTTTCAAAATTATTTTATTTCTGTTTTTTGTAGTATAGCAAAAAAAACTAAATGAGATACAGCTATGAGATGAACTTTATTCAATTTCTCATCTAAAAAATCCGTTAGAAAAAGTTGCATTCGCCTATAAATATCTCTTCATAAACACGCGGCAAATCATCATTTGACTTCCTGCACACAATTTTTGGTGAAATCTTCAATTGGCCATAACCCAGTAAGGAAGCATTTCCGGACCCATGTTTATATGAACTTTTTTCTTTTATTTTTTATAGTACAATCAGCTCAGAAAGTGCCGGTAACACTAACCGAATCACCCTGTAATATATCTTTACCCCTAATCTTCACGAGGGTCTGGTAGTATTAAAATTGTCCTCAATTATAAAGAATTGCTATATAACACTTTCAGACCAAGGCGTCTATGGTAATAACGGAAGTTTGTACATCATTAAAGCAAATCTTAAAGTAGCGTTCAATTTTTGATAGAGTATTTAATATCCCTATGATTGTTAAACGCTTCATAGGGATATTAAATACTCCTTGCAAATATAAGATTATTAACTTAATCACTCGGTGATTCCATTTGTTTGCACACGTTTTGTTCTACACCTGTGAAATCAGAATATTTACAGTTATGTAAGGAATAATTAAGTGGATGAGGCAGGCTCATGGACTAATTACTTCTTGGGAATGTAAGATTATTAACTTAATTACTCGGTGATTCCATTTGTTTGCACACGTTTTGTTCTACACCTGTGAAATCAGAATATTTACAGTTATGTAAGGAATAATTAAGAGGATGAGGCAGCCTCATGGACTAATTACTTCTTGGGAATGTAAGATTATTAACTTAATTACTCGGTGATTCCATTTGTTTGCACACGTTTTGTTCTACACCTGTGAAATCAGAATATTTACAGTTATGTAAGGAATAATTAAGAGGATGAGGCAGCCTCATGGACTAATTACTTCTTGGGAATGTAAGATTATTAACTTAATTACTCGGTGATTCCATTTGTTTGCACACGTTTTGTTCTACACCTGTGAAATCAGAATATTTACTGTTATGTAAGGAATAATTAAGAGGATGAGGCAGCCTCATGGACTAATTACTTCTTGGGAATGTAAGATTATTAACTTAATTACTCGGTGATTCCATTTGTTTGCACACGTTTTGTTCTACACCTGTGAAATCAGAATATTTACAGTTATGTAAGGAATAATTAAGAGGATGAGGCAGCCTCATGGACTAATTACTTCTTGGGAATGTAAGATTATTAACTTAATTACTCGGTGATTCCATTTGTTTGCACACGTTTTGTTCTACACCTGTGAAATCAGAATATTTACTGTTATGTAAGGAATAATTAAGAGGATGAGGCAGCCTCATGGACTAATTACTTCTTGGGAATGTAAGATTATTAACTTAATTTCACGATAATTCAATTATTTTACTCACGTTTTGTTCTGTACCTGGGACATCTGAAATATTTACAGTTACGTAAGGAATAATGAAGAGGATGAGGCAGCAGCAATTAAACTCAGTAACAACTCAATATAACCAGACCGGTAAATTGACTTCGTTTCCATCATCTGTATGGCCCCGTGCAGATTTACACTTCATATAGAAATAACAATAAATAATGGACGTTGGTGGCCGCATCTCAGGATCCTCATCAAATTCTTTCTTCACCAACGAGAATAAAAACCTTTTAGAATATTCAAGTTGCATTCTTTTGGAATTAAAGTATTATTAGTTAAGAATAACTAATAAAGATCTAATTTGACTAAGTATATAAATTATCATATTTGTATTTAATTAAAATTAATTTGAAGATGTTTCATTTTTCAGTTCTTTACATAGATTATGTTTATTTTAAAATGTGTTAACACTTAGATATCTCTCTCTCTACTTTACTAGAGAGTTAACCTTACATTCCTCGGGCGTGTGCGTGTGCGTGTGCTTGGTGAAATGGAGCTGAACTCAACACCCGCTATTAATCTACCTTTCCCACAATAACTACCATAGTCCGGGAACTGAGCTGCTCCACCTTGCGTTAGAATCACGTATCTCAGTACCCTCAATTGTGTACCTAATGAGAATAATTCTTCATCTAGATTAAACTCGGTTTTGTAGTCTAGGTGACTCAGATGTCACAACGGAGCAGAGACAGTTTTCTCCGTCATTAAGTTTTTTATCTCTCGTGGACTCCAGATTCCAGGAGTCAAGTCTAAGACAGCGTCATATTTCAGACGTTGCCTGAGGGGAAGATGAGTTGCACTTTAGTGAGCCTTCATAAATATTAATGACTTTTTAAACCAATGTCAATCTCAATACATTTGGTATTTGAGTTTTAATTTATTTTATTTCACAAATAATACAAACTTAAACTCATATTAGACTTGAGGTTAGCGCAGAGCCTTCGCGAGCTCCTAACCCGAAGTGTGAATTTGATTACACTGATGTATAATACTTTAAATTTTCATATATAGATCAGTGAACATAAATTTTAGTATAGCTGAGTTGTTTTAAAAAATAATACAATTTCGTACTTAATATACCACTAATAAATTAAATGTTTGAAAACATTAAACCTACCGTACACTATACCGTCAATCCCATTTTCATCAATATTTCAAAATTTTAATACATTAAAAAACCCCTTAAATATGAAGATGACGTTGCAATCTACAAAATTCAACTTTGTATGAAATGATAAATGCGGTTTATAATTACAACTTAATAGGCCAAATATAGCCACCAATCCTTTTTAAAAAGAGTTTAAGACTCATAGTACAATAGTTCCTGAGATCTAATAATCCAACTTCTCAACAAAGAGTAAAAAGATGCGTTTACTTTGCAACAGCTATACAAATGGAATTTCACGGATGATATTGTTCTGAGATAAACAGCATATATTTTGAGAAGGTAGATGAATAAATGCTTGCGAGTCCAGCATCTAACTTAATCTACCCCGATCCCTAGGGATTGTCTGGAATAAGGTATTGCAGTTTATCAGTTTTTCTTCCTTCTTTAATTTCAGCATTTTTAGGTTAGTTTAAGTACAATGAAATTGCATACTTTAGATCGATTGTACTGTAAGTACCAATATAGTTTATAAATAGTGCTTAGTTTTATGGTCCTTAAAATTAGCATTAGGTAGTTCTCAATAGAAGTCAAAGGGAGGGAAATCACACAGTTTAATTAAATTTAGCAGTTAAAAAACTGAATGACTATATATTTTTTTCCTCACTTATTATTTAACTCTAACATATACTACAATATTAAATATGAATTTAATTAAAATAAATGTGTTTTTTTTTTAGAAAATGTAAACACTTTTTTATCATGTAAATGATTCTATCGTCATGCTAATAGTCACATGGATGTGTGTAAACCAAAATTACGTACAAGGAATAACAGCTTTAGGATTTTTTTGTAGTATATAAAATCATCATATTCCTTTATCTTCATTGTGATATCCCTAACTAAAAATTGTACATAGCTTATTAAAAAATAAATAAAAGAACACTAATCAGACAATCTTTATACATTTTATGGAGGTCTTAGAAAAAAATTTTTTTTTTTAAGATACCTTCAGGGATGAGTATAGCAGTGATTGTTAGAGTTTACAGGAGATCCGTGCCATCCCTCTTCTTTTTCCTTCATTTGTCCTGCATAGGCGTCTACTGTATTAATTATTCTTTATACTGATTATTCACATTTTTTCTCCATACAAAGGGAAAATCCAATATGGATTCCAATGAAATTAAATTCTAAACATTTCAGTTAAAATAACATTATTTATACATGTTAAAATGTGGTGGATGACATGTAGGTTCTCCACTTAATTATCGAAGTGTTAGGATCAGTTATCAACACTGAAATAACACTGATGTTTGTCAATGTGTGTTGATGTTAAATAAACATTTGAAGAAACTTTGGAAAAAGCAGTTGGTAGTCACAGCGAAATCACGGGTTCCTATCAGACGGCTAGCGCAGATTTTTCAATTTTGCTGCGATTAAAGTTTCCATTCTCCATCTCATTTAGCAGTTTTCTCCTGATGAGATAATAACAGAACTGAAACGACCTTCAAATATGTACAAAGGAATCTGTACTGAAACTTAATTGAGACAATAGGTGCCGGCAAAAGGTTCCAAAAGTCCTGAGCCAATGCTCGCGCTTGTGGTAGTGATGAGAGCATCGAATACTAAAAAGAATCGAATACTGTGTACTCAAAAGCACCATTGTATTCGAACATTTTATGTGCATTGAGTATTTATAACTGACAAGTCGTGTCCTGTATTACTTACTTCCCGTAATCCATTGTTTCTTGGTTTTTTGGAAATGCTCTGCCAAAAAGGTGGAAAATCCATTTCCTTTTGTGCCTCCTACTTACATTTCATACCCATGATTTATGCAATTCCAAGAAATATATTTTTTACCTCTTACTTCAGTCCCGTCTAAAATATTCTTTTATACTGCAGGATTTGTCAACAATGATCGTAGTAATGGATTGAAGACACAAACTAAAATCATATTTTATTTTTACGCATCAAAATGAAACATTCATGTTTGTCTTTCTTGTTTAAATTGTATTTATTAATTGAATATTTGTGTAGTTATACATTTAGAACAGTTTTAAAATGTTTAATTATTTATTCAAAATGATGAATCTTCCCTTAATTATACTTTTTATAGTCCAGATATATAAAGCCCTGCAATGAATACGTGTATATGAATACAGCTCTTAAATATTTTAATTAACTAATATTACTTGAAACGAATGAATACTGTAGGTTTTAATTCGATACTTAAGAGAAATTTTATTCATTTCAAAAGTATTCGAATTCATTTTGAGGTGTTCGAATATATGAATACTCGGGCTGTCTTCGAATACTATTTAATTCTGTATTCGATTCTTCCATCACTAGTTTGTGGGCTTTTAGAAGCTTGACGCTAGAGTGGTGAAGTACCAATTTTTATCCATTGTTTGGAGGTCCATTCGTAGGGCAATAAACAATATGCCTTACTCTTGCCAGTACTAGAGCAGTGCCCTAACGCGGTCCGTCACACACACACCCTTTCTGCTGTCCACTGTGCACGCTGTTCACTTTTTCTGATGTCCGTTATATCTGACGTGAATGCGGGTTATTAAATAAATCATGAGTTTTTTACATTAATTTTAAGGTTTAAACACAATTATTTCACTTCTTTGAAAGAAAAATGTTTTAGCTGAACAACATTTAAAACGTAAAACATTGTTTAAGATTCCATGAGTGTTATGAGTTTTTTGCGGCTCATAGTATAAAAGAAAGGTTTGAAGTTAAAAGTAAATATTAACTTCAGTGAAATTTCGTAATTAAATAAATATAAACGACAAGTTACAATAGATTTTATACAGTTAATTTTACAACCTATGGGTAACAGTTTTTAGCTTAAAAAAATAAAAAAGTCTTGTAATAATAGTCGCGTATTTACCGTTTAATGAAAAATTAATATTAATTTCGGACACAAAGATTACGTTAACAATAGTGTGACACCAGTGTGTAGCTAATATTGGGAAAGGGTATTTACTACGGATATTAAGCCCAATATTACGGCCTCAGAGATATCAATATCTACAGGCCGGATGTTAACTGAACTCTGTTTTGTCTGGTCAATTACTTAATTATTTTTCTTGGTATAAATTGTTTAGTTCCTGTTTTATTTATTTATTTATTTTTACATGGCGCATAAGCACTTTTGTGAATAATCATCAATGTTCAATTCATCGATTGATAAACAATAATTAGGAATTCATTTTAAAAATATTCAGTAATTATCACTTTCAAATATGTTTTACTTGAAAAATTAAAATTGTTCGTGAAAATTATGTTTATTACAAAATTGATGTTAGAACACAATTAAATAGTTTCTTCTAAATATCAAGAATTACTCGCGAGTATTTTAAAACAATTATTTACGAAAATTGTATACCTATTAGTGACTTTTATTTAATTATTATATAATATTGTATTTTTACTGTTTTTATATAATAATAAAAGGTTTTCAACAAAGCAAAATATGCAATGATAAAACCTTACTTCTAATACTAGAAAAAATATTATAGGATCTTGAAAGAAATGGAATTAATAAACTATCTTCCATCCATACATCTAATATCAAATAACTACTTGGACAAGGTTTAATAACAGCTTTGTTACTGTAGAAACAAACACATACCTAAAATAGACAATTTTCATTATAAAACTACTCCAAGCAAGTCTGTCACTATAGTAATAAGAGGTCAATTTCAAATGGTAACATGTTTTATTCATGTTTTTTTACTGTCAAATCAAACACATAATTGAAATAACTGGTTAACAACTAAAACTTCTCGTATGCAGCCTGTCACTATCAAATATTAGTGGTCAACTTCAAGTGGTGACGTTGTTACTGTCAAACAAACACATCACTGAAATATACAGGTTGACAGCTACAACTTCTCGAACACAGTCTTCCACTATAGAAGGACTGGAATCCTAAAATCGTCTGGACTGGAGTCATGTTCGTCTGAGATCCAAAGAAAGTCGAAACGAAGAAGCTCAAAACGAACCTTTAAATCGTTTTGATACCAGAGAAAATTATAAATAGGTAAGGTGGTAGGTAGTCTTATTGTCTCATCATATGCACAACTGAGTGAACTACGATTTTTGTGACACGATCTCTAAGCAGGGTGGAGCAACCGAGTTTAAGGTGTTTTATGGTCATTGTAAAAAAACTGCTCTAACCATTCATTCACACTACTAATCCGTTGTACTTTATAATACACACACACACACACACACACACACACACACACATATATATATATATATATATATATATATATATATGAGCAAAAAGACTTCACATCAATCTTTTAATATTCTAAAACAAGCATATCAATTAGTCATTAAGTCAAAATTACATTTTGGATTAAATGTTTAATAATAGTCTAAACTAATCTAGCAAATCTTAAACAATGCATTGTCTATATTTTAATCATTTTTATTTATTTGTTATGAATAAATAAAACTCCAAACTCCAACTCCAAAACAACAAAATTGTTCATATTTAATTTAATTTTAAGTTGTCAATCTAAATTTTAATATAAAGCCCTTTTCTTATACCTAGGAGTTTATAAAAGTACACTATAAATCAGAATAGAACATTTCAGCTGATTATAAAAATTTATATGTTTTCTTTTAATTCTTAGCTTATGTACACTTTTTGTATCCTTTTTGAAAACGACAATATTAGTCGAAATATTAAAGGATTGATGTGAAGTCTTTTTCTTTTATTGTTTAAAGAAGCCTCTGCACATTTAATTTCTGCATACCTATACAGTATATATAATTAATAATAAGATGTTAGTATAGTATTAGTTATTATTGTGTTAAAACCATTAGTTATTAGCTTGCTTAGTAATGTATTATACATTTTTATAATAAAGTATAAGTTAATAATTTACTGCAATTGTATCAAACTATTGTAAATTTAATGTATACATGTAAGGTTGAGTTGTAGAGAGGGCTTGATAGCCCTGACATCACCTCTGAAATAAAGGCATTTTTTATTTATTGTATTTAATCAAGTAAAATCAAGATATATTTTTGGAGGAATTTATTTATTCCTGATTATTAGTATTATTTTTAATTGGTTACTAACTGGTATTGATTAACCATTGTTATTAGATTATGTCGTATTTTATTATAACCAAGCATTATTTCAACCTACTGATTGAAAACTACTTCTATGTAACCTAATCTTTTTTGTTGTTTAAAAAGTTGTTATTTTGGGGATAAAGCATTGTGTGTATATAAAAAATAATTGAAATACAATCTAAAATAAATGACTAGATAAGGTGATATACATTAATTTAAGTTGAAAATGCGGCTACAAAAACTCATGCAAAAAATTAACCTAATTTTGTGTATGTCTTTGTAATAGTAATTTTTATTTTTGGATAACATTTTTTTATTTTTTATTTATTGTTCTCATTAAATACTCTGGGAACCAAACGAATAGAAACACTTTAAGTAGAGTCTAAAAAAAAGCTTTCTTATAACAATTGTAATCTTAACATTCTTGACTAAGCTGATTATTAATTGTAATGTAGCTCCATGACGACAATTCAATATCCCTCTTCACCCTGACACAATAAATCCTCTTTAGTACTGAAGGTGAAGTAGCTGCAGTTAATAATCTCTGCTCGGCGAGGCGTGCATCCCTATAGCTAATGAATCCCTACTGCAAGCGTAATACTTAAATACTGTTTTATATTCCAATTCCTGCCCCAACTGTTACAATGGATATTCTTTCTCTTGTACAAAAGATAAAAAAAATAACTGAGAAATTATATATTAATTAGTCCTTTGCTGCATTTAGGTAAATTTTCTTTACAAAATATATTATGAAACTATAACAATAAGTTGAATTTCGTAGCAATTGGTAGAATATCATAAACTGTTTTTTTTTTCACTATAACCGCAGTCTGTCCTAATGCCTGAATCGTTTTACCATATATGCTCTTTTAGTTTATTTCATGTAATTACTTCTTCAATAAACTAGAGAATAAAAAACCAGTTGGTCAAACCATGGTTCTAGAGGGATGATGAAATAGCTCCCAACCCATTTTAATGGTTCCTTGCAACACTTGATCAACGAGAGAGACGGCTCATATCACCATTTTTAAGAATCAAATTTTTCACCTGGTTCAAAAATACTCAAGTAGGCTTGTACTTTAAACATATGCGATAAGTATGTCGTTAGTTAAGCTTAAAATGAGAAAATTAAAATACAACAGGCTGAATGAAAATTATTTCATTAATTATTGAGTCTGTTCCATTTGGATCTGCTTACCTAGTTACAAGTCTGGAAATTGATCCGGTTCAAACGAGACTAACCTTACCATTATTCTATAGCAAGTAAAAATGTAATCAAGTAATGTTAATCAACTAACACGTAATCTTTTAATTGACTTATTGTTGAACTCACCTATAAGGCTACAGAGCAACATTTACTAGTCAACTAATCTAAGATCTTCGCAGTGCTAAAAACTCTGTACCTTCTGATACATTTAGAGCGGAAAAGAAAATGTCACATGATAGAATCTAATATCATATTAAGGTTTTAAATGTTGAACATGGAGGTTGTATTGGCTACCACTAACCTAATCAGTATATGTATAACACACAAACCTATACTTAAAACTTGTATATTTGCGAGGCTATTCGACAGCCTGGGTATCTTCGTTACTTTTGTGATGTGTCTGACGAAGATATCGAAAGCCTTCACAAAAATAACTTTTTAATTATTAGTTAGTGTGTTATACATGTAGTGATTAAGTTAATATAATTGTTTACAATTTTATTTATTCAAAAATGTTTCATTGCCATCATGTAAAAATATTTAATAATTTTCAGCTAATGACAAGCAAAATCAATAAACTCACTTTGTTTTCGAGATTCCATGAGGACGGACAGAGATAAATTAATGTTCTCTAGCTCTTAGTGAGTAACCTTCAGCCAATAAACACAAATAAATAGTTGAATTTTGTTCCACTTCATTACTATACGGTTAATTAATAGATCTTTTAGGATTTACTAATCCAAATTAAAATTAACCTAAATGAACAAAGGATTTATTTCCTAAAAAAACCAAGACAAAATGATTAGTAGCAAGACAGAATCATATTAGTATTACAAATATGTATACTAACATATTATAAAATTCTATTATGACAAATCAAATATAATTTTAATAGGAAAATAGGGTCCCAAAGGCAAAGCCTGATGAGGGATTCCATCAGATATGGTCATTTAGATAAAGAGTTCATTTGCTGTTGCAGACACTATAACTATTTATATCTTATAATCCCATAAATTAATTTATTGTTACACTCTTTATGGCTTACCCAAAAAAATTAACAAAACTTAAACTTACCTTTCGTGAATCTAAAAATAAACAGATTATACTTAAGAAAATATATGTATAAACATTGCCACAAACCGCCAAACAAAATTGATAAATATTAAAGTTTTTATTTTATACACTGAAGCACGTCTATTTTAAAGAAACTTAGTACACTACCATATTTTTACCACAGTAACATACACTATAAGAGAAAAAGAAATTACTTATTGAATAATAGTTAACAGATACTCAACGTTGCTTCTGTCCTTACTTAAAAGCCAAGTTTGAATACTTCTAAGAAATTTACTTAACTTTGTAATATTTTTTTTATTTATATTTTTTTTTATATTTTTGAGGCAACCTATAATTAACTCTATAATAAGTCAACCTGTAATAGTCAAGGCCCTGTATCATTAAATTTTGTTGTATAAAAAGTTACGTTAGGTTTAGAAACTCTAAAATTACTAAGGCCTTGTTTAAAAAGTTAACATTTGATGATAAATTTCCACTAATTAAGTAAAAAGCTTTAAAAAGCTTAAATATATATAAATACAACGTAATGGCAAAATATTCATACAAATAAAACATGGATGAGATGATTCTCTTAATATTTTCTCTAGAATTAATTTAACATACAATTTTTGTGGATTTATACGTTCCACCCCAAGAAATTATATATGTTATGGAATGTAAACAACGCAGAGTTTGGGTTGGGCATATATCCCGAAAGTGATAAAAAATTCCTGTAATGAGTTTTGATTTTAGTTTAATTATATGCGTTTTCCAGCTCAATGCAGTATCTAGAATTATACCCCAATATTTTACTACTTTGGTTGGACTGATTTACGAAAAATTTAAAAGGTATTAAACGTATTTAAACAATTTAAACATTTATATACAATTTTATTGTTAAATTCAATGAACCCCCTTAAACTAAAATTAATGCAGCTAGTTTTTTTTGTGTTAGGAACTAATTTATTCGTGTAAAACCACCATTTTAAGTTTCCACATAAGTTAAAATGTTTCTTTCAGATTCTTCCCACGTCTCACTTAAATAGCAGAGGGCCGTGTCATTCGCAAATGCGGTGATTTGGCCATTTTATGAAGCATTACATAGATCATTAATATATATAAGAAACAAAGTTGCTCCCAAGACCAATCCCTGGGGGACTCCGTGCCTGACTACACCCATTTACTTAAAACTTGATTTTAACAAATTGCCTTCTGTTTTGTAAGTAGCTGGAAAACCAAGCATGAGCTACTCCACAAACCCCACAATTATACAATTTCTCTAATAAAATGGCATGCTTAACTGTATCAAATGCCTTCTTTATATCTAAGAAAAGTCCACTCACACACTTACCACTATTAATACCTTCATTTGCATCATTAGGCGGTGCTAAAATCGTGGAAATTATCAGTTCACTATTAAAAATGTGTTATTCGAATAATTTATTTACTCTTTTACATTATTTGAATTATGTGTGGTGAAAATAAGTTGTTGAGGTGTCCTTATAAAACATACATTTTGTAATTTACTTGCAATATACATGAAATTAGAGACACAATTTAGTCTAAGGAGTATATTTAAGTAATGTTCCGTATATCTAAAGTTTATATGTTATAAATTGGGTTATTTCCTTGGAACTATTACTAATATGAATTCACTTTTCTAAAATTGATGGATAAAGAATAAATTATACAATGCATTGTATTATATGAGTTTAAAATAAAATGTTCCTTTAAATTCAATATTCTTTTTAATCGTTTCAGGTACACATGGTTTGCATAGTTTCAAATTGGTCTTTGAATACAAAAATAGTTTTATAAAATTAATTTATAACTGAGTGCTATTTACTTTAATTATCTGACGAAGAAATGAGTATAGATTAGTAGGTTAATGATGTAGACGAGTTCTTAATACTTTGTGTAGATGGCTGCACTGATTACCTTGCACTGCGCCTCGAGGCTAAATTGCGAGATTATAGAGTACAAAGAAACGAGTATACTTTATTATAACCTGTTTTTTCCATGAAGGTAAACTCTGGTAGTATTATTTTACCCAAGTAATACGAAAAGAAGAAATTCGGCTACACTAATTAGGTAAAACAATTGACTAAAATCCCAACAGATTTAACCGGGATTAGATATATCAGAATTATATGTCCCAAAACTCGCATTTATATACATATATATATATATATATATATATATATATATATATATATATATATATATATATATATATGTGTGTGTGTGTGTGTGTGTATATGTATATAATATTTTGTAATTAGGTTTTATTCAAAATAGTAGTTTTCTTAAAAATATATGGATACACTTAAAGTTATTAAAATTTAAAAACTGAAATCGACATCGATAATAAAAAAAAATTCTTTTGAGCTTTCTTTTAAAGAAAATAGATTTTTGAATAATAAGAGCTCTTTCAATGAAATATCAATAATATTTACACTTTCAATACTTAGATTATGACAGTGCTTCCTGATTCATTTTCGCAACATCATTCTATTTCTTTCATCGAGTCAAGGATTTATATTAGTATTTTTCATACCAAATCAGTATCGTATATCTCACCAGTAATAAATGGATAAGATGTCTCCTCGTCGATTTTCTGTCATAGAAAGAGCATTTTGTATTTTGTGTTTTGCATTGTTATTACAATAGCTATAGATCAAGAACTCATTCCCTCGCTTGTTTACTTGACTCGTACTTGCAGAACGAATAGTTGTTTAATCAAGTCCTTCCGGTTTTGTTCCTCCAGCTACTGTACATATACTGTCCTACAATGTGTAAGGAAATCAAATTCAATACCTTAAATATTCACATAAAGTTCAAATTATGTGACCACAGATTATCTATATATATAAAAATGAAACTGTTCGTGTGTAACAGCATCACTCACAAACGGCTGGACGGATTCGCCTAATTTTTTTTTTAATTTGTTCGTCTTGATCTGTAGAAGGTTATAGGATACTTTTTATCCCTTTCCCGATTCAGGATTCCGCCCCACTGGTTACAGAAATACCCGTAAGAAATGCATTGCAGCAAACATATGTTATTAAGTGAAAGAGTCTTTTCAAATTTTTAATCAGCTGTTCTTTGTAAACATATATAATGCGACAAAAAATATATTTATATATAAATTTCTTTACACTTATAGTTTTAAAGCATAGAGTAAGCTTAAGAGAAACGACAAATTTTGTTTAAACTGTTTCTGCAATCATAATATATAAAAATGAATGTTTGTGTGTTTGTCCTTTATAGACTCAGAAACTATTGGACCGATCACTATGAAAATTTGTATTTTTCTATGTAGAAGGTTTATACGCAATGCCCATTGATGTAACTAACCACCAGGCTGTACTGCAAGATATAAAAGTTATCAAAGCGCCTGCACATTATAAACTGCAATTACAACACAGTAGTTACGTATATTAAAATATCCAAACACTATTTGAAGGCAAAGAAATATACGGGCAAAGCTTAAGAGACGCGTGCGAAGCCGCGGGAAACAGCTAGTTAGAAATAAAACTGAATTTTAGAAACATTCATTACATACTCGTAAATCGTAAATTTTTGACCTGAAATATAATTTAATTTCAAAGAATATACGATAAAATGATACAGAATGTGGCACTCTATGTTTTCATCCGAGACATCATCCCTTAAAAATGTTCTTCCCTTAAAGTTTCAGCTACAAAACACAACTGATGTACTCTTTGTAAAAATATTTTGTTTTAATCAAGGACCAAAAAATACGACTATTTTATCAATCTTTAGACGGACTTTGCTTAAGTTCAGCCTGTCATTTAAGTGACTGGAGCTTGTAAAGTCCTATGAAGTAAAGCATATTATATAGTAAAGTGATAGTTTTTTGTTGCTAAGTTACCGCTCTGCTAATAATGATTATCTGAAACTAAACTGCGGTATTTTGAACTTCTTTTTATCGAGATTGCGTCTCTAGTCATCATTTATAGATCATTAAAATGCCATATTTATATGATGCCATTGTGAGAGAAGTGACGCGAATTGTGTGTCTCTAATCAGACATTTAATATGACTCTGGACGATGCCCCACCTCTCTTCATAAAAGCAATTCGATGTTACGTTAGCCAATGCTAATATCGAACTGGGTACAATTGTTCCTTAATTCCCTTTCAAAGTTCTGATGACGGCACATTTCATATCCAATTATTTTGACATATTTCATACTAAATCAAGAGTGGTTCCACTTTCACACAATGGAATGACTAAGTGAATATCAATACGACGGCTTAGGATTTTGAATCAGTTTATTAATTTTTTATGAATCAACCACGTTTTAGTATGTTTTCTATTCATAAATTAACTCTTTAGGAGCATCAACTAAGTTTGCGCACTTTTATATCTAGGAATCGACACTTTTTGTAATACATAAAATCTATTACGCAATACTACGTCTTCTAACATAAACTACATTTTATTTATATACTTTTCCAACAAAATATTTCTGTCTTCTAACTGTAAATAAACCATACATATAAATGCACCAGTCTACCTTACTCTACAAAATTAAAAAACTAACTACAAGCAAATATAAACTTCCAACATCAATAAATACAATTTGATAACAAAGAGACATTAAACTGCTTTTGTTATCAAAATCTAGCTAACACAACAAAAGATTTGATATCGTTATTTCTTATAAAAACCACAAAGGATATAATACTTATAAACGTAATCAATTACATAATCACTCAAAAAATATTCCAGGTCTGAAAATAATATAAATTATTTTTTCTGTAGTTTCCGTAACTTACTTTCTTTTAATTCCCAATAATAATATATTCTTTGAATCATACGTTTTTTAATTTATAAAAAAGCACTTCAATGTCTTTAGAAAACATGTTTTAGAGAGACATTCAGTACAAGGGAAAAAATATATTTAAATACATGTGAAGAAATACCTTGCATATTCTTTAGACATTATTAGAGATATAAACAAAACAGCTGCGACAGATATAACTGAGTTCAATAGATAAATCCAAATGAATGATCCTATAGCATTATACCCCTATTGGATTACATTGTAATTCACTTTTATAAGACTTATTGAACTGATATTTAACTCAAGGTGTTTATTTTCAAATATTTTTAAGAAAAGTCCGGAAGATGAAGAACTGTTGTCCCGTTTCTACTCACGACCGCCAAACATTGCTGTGAAGTCAGCCTGATAGCAAAGTTCAATGCTGATTTAGTTGTGCTGTATTTATTTTCTTTTGTGTTTCTTATGTATCATATTCTACGTTGAAACAACAAGAATTTTCAGAACATTTATAACAGGTTTTACTGCTATGAGGCTGTTTCACAGTTCCATTGATTCAAGTGGAAATTTCTGTAAAAACAACAAAAAGCTACAAAAATTTTGATAAACAAATATGAGAATCCTCTACGTATTTAGTTGTATATTGGCGCTTATTAAACTTATCGTGAACATTTGTAAAGCTGGTTAACCTTAAATTTGAAATACAATAATGTACTCGTAATTCAAATTTTATCGTAAGGACGTATTATCATCAAACATTTATTTATCTGTAAAAAATGTTACCGTTGTACAACATGTTTTTAGAAAATCAACTATTTATATTTTTGTGTTAGTATTGAGTTTGGTTCCATTGCTTTTTTGGCTGAAATAAATTCAAAAATCTGTATTTCTAGCGTTTCTTTTGATAACCATAGAGAAATTTCCAAAATATTACTTGGTTAAAATAAGATTCCAATTTTTAGGGTTGAGATTACTTACTTGGATATCCCATTTATACAATTTAATGTAAATAAAAGTCGTTTGACAGGTATTTGGTCTTCCGATCATATGTTAGTTTGCTTATTTAAACGCATATGTGACAAATACGGCAAAATACAAAATAATTGAATCGGAAAAAGTAAGCGCTCTGTGGTGTAATGGTAGCACATTCACCCGGCAAGTGAGAGATCCGGGTTCGACTCCCGGCGGAGCAAGTACTTTTTGCGATTCAATGTTTATTAAAATTAAATAAGGCAATTGCCATTTATAAAATTGAATGTATATATATATATATATATATATATATATATATATATTATATATATATATATATATCTTTACCATTAATCTTCACGAGGGTCTGACAGTATTAAAATTATGACAATTAGCTATTCCAGAATTTATATATAACACTTTCAGACCCAGGCGTCTGTGTCATTATATAAAGTGGATAGATCATTAACACCAATTTTCACGTAGGGCTGAATGTTGTTAATATATTGTTATGAATGCTAAATGTTAAATACCACTATTAGCATTTAATACTCGTCTAATTATCAAACACATTTAATGGCAACGTGTCACGAAACAAACGATAAACCTCAATGAGGGTATAGAAGCACGTATAGCAAACTTATACAAGTGTGGAGTTGTTAGTAGTGAAAAATTGTTAAGAGGAAAAAAACAATTGGGGAAAACCATTACACCAGCAGGTCCAAAGTTAAAGGTTAAGGTGAGAAAGTTATCGGCCTCTGTATTCTCAGAGATTTGATGATTCAATGCTAATTTATTTTTAACTAGAATAGGTTTGATTGTTTTATAATATGGATGATTTTTGCCACATCTGTTAGAAAATTTATTTGCTTTCATGAAGATACAAGTTTTATTTTCTTAATAGGTTTCATTATGTATTATTACATTCATAAAAACTACAAATTTATTTCTCTTTGAATAAAATATTAGGGCGTTTAGCATTGTACAGTATCCAAGTATTTATATAGACTCAAATGAATTCTATTTTTGATTAAACAGTACCTATTTCATGGACTAATTACTTCTTGCGAATGTAAGATTATTAACTTAATTTCACGATAATTCAATTATTTTACTCACGTTTTGTTCTGTACCTGGGAAATCTAAAATATTTACAGTAACGTAAGGAATATTGAAGAGGGTGAAGCAGCAGCAATTAAACTCAGTAACAACTCAATATAACCAGACCGGTAAATTAACTTCGTTTCCATCATCTGTATGGCCCTGTGCAGCATTTATACTTCATATCGAAATAACAATACCTAACGGACGTTTGCGGCCGTATCTCAGGTTCATCATTACAACTTATTTCACCACCAATAGGAATAAAAACCTTTAAGAATATTCAATTTAAAGGTATTTGGAATTAATCAATAATTAGTTTATAATAACTCTTATCGAAATCTGAATTAAATTGAGTATATCAATTATCATATTTTTATGTTA
Source organism: Homalodisca vitripennis (assembly GCF_021130785.1). Lineage (NCBI taxonomy): Eukaryota > Metazoa > Arthropoda > Insecta > Hemiptera > Cicadellidae > Homalodisca > Homalodisca vitripennis. Next base: position 19,384,487 of record NC_060210.1, read on the forward strand.
TTAAAATAAATCTTAAAACGTTGAATATTTTCCAGTTCTTTTCATTATTTACGTTTATTTTAAAATATACTAACAGTTAATATATGCTTCTCTTTATTTTAGGAGTGAGTTAATCTTACATTACTCGTGCATGTGCGTGTGCGTGTGCTTGGTGACATGGAGCTGAACTCAACATTCGCATTGAATCTAACTTTCCCACCATAACTACCATAGTCTGGGAAGCAGCTCCACCTTGCATTCGATTCACGTATTAAACATATCAATGCTCTCAATTAATTGAGTAATAAGAATACCATTGTCTAATGAGAATACTTCTTCATCTGAATCATACTTGATTCTGTAGCATAGGTGCCTCAGAAGTCAAAATGGTATCAAGAAACAGTTTAAAAAAATTTCGTTATCAAGTTTTTTTTTATTTATCGTGGAGTCAAGTTTAAGACCGCGTCATATTTCAGACGCTGCACTAAAGGGAAGGTGTTATTATTAGCAATAAATATTTATAATTTTTTAAAAGCATTAAGACTTCAAAAATGCTGGTATCCCAAAAAATTCCATTTTTTAATTTTAAATTATTAATTTCAGAAATAATACAAGTTAAAAGCACATTAAACTTGTAAGCGTAAGGGCTTTCGCGAGCTCCTAACCTGGAGAGTGATTATAAATGAACCAATGTATATTATTTTAAATTTTTATATAAAGATCAGTCAAAATTAATTTAAGTATTGCCATATAATTTTTAAAATTTTTCACTTAATATACCACTAATACATTTTATAAACTTTTTAAACGTTTTATAAACTACCACTAATACAGGAGTTTTTATAAACTTTAAACCTACCGTACACTATGCCATCAATCCCATTTTCATCAGTAATTACAATACTATTCGTGCAGTTAAAAATCTCCTTAAGTATTAAGATGACGTTTCAAGGCTAAATAATTCAAACTTTGTATGAAACCAACCAATTTAACAAGAATCTGTCTTCACGCCTCCTAATTATTGGCTGACGATATATCACTAGCCTTCAGAATATACCCTGCATACTTATTTGTTTGACTCTTTTCAGCATCGTTATCCATAAGACCAAAGTAACCGGAGTCACTGTGTCATTTTCACTGATAATAAAATTGTCCAAACAATCCATCACATGACGCCACCTTTGCATCTCATTTAATGCGGAAGGAAAACTGTTATAAAACGCAAATCACAGCAACAAAATCATGTTTTATATTAGTAAAATACTTTGCAAAAATAACCCTCTTTTCCAGAACTTGGGTGCTCAATCATTTTTTCAGTAACTAATGTGCATTATTCAATTTTCGACGGAAAACGCAACGTTCATCGAATTATCGTAGAGGAATTCTTTTAAATTCAGGATATTCAATTAATGTACCTCTACGTACCTTTGAGAAACATAAGCTAGGTTACAAACTCGACGCATTATGATTTTTTTATTTGTGGTATATTGTTAATGTAAGCGTTTGATCTAGGGTTTCGCTTATAAATTGTTACGATAGGGAATTTCAGAACTTTTGAAAGTATAATCATTATTTGTATGATGATAATTTCAACTTCACAGTCCAAATGAGGTCCATAACCTCTTTTTAAAGCGGTTCAAGCCTCTTTGTACAATATTTGCTAAGATTTAAGAATCTACCTTCTCGACAAAGGCTGAACAGATATTTTTACTTTGCAACAGCTGTACAAATTGAACAGTACAATAAGAGATCTTCTGCTTGAGATAAACAGCATGTTCTGAGAAGGTAGATGAATAAATGATTGGGAGTCCAGCATCTAACTTAATCCACCCCGATCCCTAGGAATTGTCTGGAATACGGAAGAGCTGTTTATCAGTTTTCTACCTTCTTCAATTGCAGCATTGTTAGGTCAGTTAAGTAAGAAATTCCATACAAAACAGTTAGTTTTGTAAGTACTAATATGATTGTACTTAGTTTTATGACCACTAAAATTAGGCAGTTCTTTAATTTATTTGTAAGGGAACGAAATCACACAGTTTATAATTCAATTTTCCAGTTAAAAATTGCATAATAAGTATATGTAGTTGTTCTCCTATTATTTAACTCAAACATATATTACTATATTAAATATTTAATATACTTAAAATAAATTAGACAAAAGTAAAAACGTATTGAATAATTTTAATGTATTGTATCTCCAGCTAATAATTGCATGGAGGTATAAACACAATTAATTACAAGTAATACAAGTTTCTGGATGGTTTTTTAGTTGACGAAATCATTATATTCCATTTATCTTCATAGAAATATCTCTTAGTTTTCACACAACTTATTAATAATCAAATTAAAAGAAAACATCAATCAGACAATGTTTAGGATTTACACTGTACTACATCGTTTAAAACTTCAAAGGCAAATCTATCATAGGTTCTCAAAGCATGGTAGCGCCCCTTAAATTCAAAAATGGAATAAAAAAATGACATGAAAATGTTTTAAAAGCATAACTATGTCATTCAATATTGCAAATTGTAACTGTAATTGAAATTTTCATTATTTTACTTGTAATTAGAAACAATATCCAATAAATGTTGACAAAAAGAAAACCAATGCAAGAAATAATCCCGTACAATAGAAAATAACGTCAAGATGAAAATTCTTTCTCATTAAAATGGAGTCGCTGACTCTGCAACAGTAAGATACCTTCAGGGATGACTTCAGCAGTGATTGTCAGAGTTGACAGGAGATCCGTGCCATCTTCCTTCATCTTTCTTCATTTCTTTAGCGTAGGCGTCTACTTTTAGTGAATCTTTCTTTGTACTTATTATTCACTGCTCCAAAGAAAGGAAAATGCACTATGGCTTCATATGAACTTCAAATCTTAACACTTCAGATAAATGAACCTTATTTATACATTTTCAAATATGGTGGAAGACATTTAGGTAGGTCTTCGTTATCCACTTAATTATCGAAGTTTTGAGTTCAGTTATCAACCCTAAAATAACCTGATGTGTGTAAAAGTGTGTCGATAATTTCGAAGGGTTTCATACGAGCTACCTAACGCCGAAGAGACGTTATAAAAAGCAGTTGGCAGTGCCAACGATATGTTAGATTCTTATCAGATGTCTAGCGCAGATTTTGCAATTTTACTGTTATTAAAATACCCCTTCCCCTCTGCGTCTCATTTAACAGTTATCTCCTGATTAGATGAGAGTAGAACTGAAATGACCTTAAAGTATATACAAACACCTGTATTTAAACTGAATTGTAAAGCGAAAACCGGCCAAAGGTGCTAAGAGTTCTCATCCAGTTCTTGTGCTTGTGGTAGTGATGGGTGAATCGAATATGGTGTATGCAAAAGCATCATTGAATTCGAAAATGTATTGCGTTGTTTATTTGTAACAGACAAGTCTAGACTTGTCTTACTTACTTCCAGTATTCCTTTGTTCCTTGGTTATTTGTAATTGCCCTTCCGAAAAGGTGGGAAAATCCTGTTCCTTTTTTCACCTCCTACAAACATGTCATACCCATGATTTATGGACTTCAAAACAAATTTATCGATTACTTGCTACTTTAATCCCGTGTAAAATACTCTTTTATAATGCAGGTTTTGTCATCAATGATCGTCTTGGCTTTCGATGCCATCAGTATTATGAGCAATGAACAATGAGAAGCGACGGAAGTTCATTAGTAGGGAGTGTTAATATATTACTTAAAATACGAAGATCATGACGTATTAGCTAGTACAGCTTTAGTTTACCAAATTTTGTCATTAGGAAGAGTCGTTAAATGTGCAATTGGTAATCTTTTATACCAATCTGCATGGGTGGACCGATGCTTCTAGGTGTCGAACGTAGCAACACAAACAAATCCTGCACGTTAAATATGTGCATATTAATAGGTAAATATTTACCCTCCCGATCATTAATTTCCCGATCAATAAGTAATCATTGTTATTTACACTACCTGTACCTGTATGGCCAAGTAGGCAATTAGCAAAACATAATCTTTCCATATTTTTTTTTAAATTTTCACAATTAATTTGATTTTCCATCTTTTTTGGAAATTCAAAACATAACACATAAGTTTAAAATTAAAAATATATTTTAAATTAAATATACTTTTGGGATTATATAATTATAAAGTACAGGTTATAGAAGAATTAATTATTTATATATAATTAGTTTTTTTTGCAATCTATATATAACATTTTTAGCATAAAAATAAAAAATCATGCAATAATAGTCGGATATTTAACGTTTAATGACAAATAAATATTAATTTCAGAGAAAAAGATGACATTACCAATAGTGTGACACCAGTGTGTGCTAATATTGGAAAAAGATATTTACTACGGATATTAAGCCCAATATTACGGCCTCAGGGATATCAATATCAACTGGCTGCTTGTTGGGTACATTCTGTGGTGCTTGGTCAATTACGTAATTATTTTTCTTGGTATTAACTGTTTAGTTTCTGTTTTATTTATTTATTTGTACATAGTGCATAAGCATTTTTTGCGAAGAATCATCAATGTTCATAGCTTCAATTCATAAATAATTAACAGAAACTGCTTTTATAAATGTTGTGGAGTTCTCACTTTCAAATATTTGTTATTAACAAAATTTTAAAATTCGATGAAAATTATAATGTGTATTACAAAATTTATGATAGAACAAAATTAAACCGATTATTCTCAATAATAATATTTCAATTTCAGCAATGTTTTAAAACATTATCTATAAAGATTGTAAACCTTAAAGTCACTATTAGTGCATAAAATTATTATATTGTTTTATATTTTTTATTGTTTTTAAATTCGAACATAAAAAGTAGCAACTAAGCTAAATATACAATGATAAAATTTTACTTTTAATACTAGAAATAAATATGATTGTATACGCTACTAGTGGAGCAAAAATAAGAATAGTTATATTTAATCAGATGCATTTTTCAGGATATGCTGATCAAACTGTTTAAGGGGAGTCAGGTGACCAAAATTGAAAAAATATGGATTTTCAGTTTAATTTTTTTTATAATTATTTGTTTTTTTCTGTTTAACATGGTAAAAAAATTATTTCAATCCGAGCAATAGTTTTTGACTTATGAATTTTTGAAATAACCCCTGTACTTGTTATTTTCTCGTGTCGTGGTTGTTGAACGTGCCAGAGTATTTCACTTTTGTTATAGTGCATATTGCACTCCACTTATACCTTGTTTAAAGTCGGGCATCGTTGTTACTTGAAAGACAAACACATCACTGAAATACACAGTTTGGCAACGACAGTGTATGCCAAAAAATCAAGTACTGTAGGTTATGTGTGGTTAAATTCGGGCAAATTTGTTACTTGAAAGACAAACACATCACTGAAATACACAGTTTGGCAACGACAGTGTATGCCAAAATCAGCTACTGTAGGTTGTGTGTGGTTAAAGTCGGGCATCGTTGTTACTTGAAAGACAAACACATCACTGAAATACACAGTTTGGCAACGACAGTGTATATGCCAAAAATTCAGCTACTGTAGGTTGTGTGTGGTTAAAGTCGGGCATCGTTTTTACTTGAAAGACAAACACATCACTGAAATACACAGTTTGGCAACGACAGTGTATGCCAAAAAATCAAGTACTGTAGGTTATGTGTAGTTAAATTCGGGCAAATTTGTTACTTGAAAGACAAACACATCACTGAAATACACAGTTTGGCAACGACAGTGTATGCCAAAAATTCAGCTACTGTAGGTTGTGTGTGGTTAAAGTCGGGCATCGTTTTTACTTGAAAGACAAACACATCACTGAAATACACAGTTTGGCAACGACAGTGTATGCCAAAATCAGCTACTGTAGGTTGTGTGTGGTTAAAGTCGGGCATCGTTGTTACTTGAAAGACAAACACATCACTGAAATACACAGTTTGGCAACGACAGTGTATGCCAAAAAATCAAGTACTGTAGGTTATGTGTGGTTAAATTCGGGCAAATTTGTTACTTGAAAAGACAAACACATCACTGAAATACACAGTTTGGCAACGACAGTGTATGCCAAAAAATCAAGTACTGTAGGTTGTGTGTGGTTAAAGTCGGGCATCGCTGTTACTTGAAAGACAAACACATCACTGAAATAGTCAGATTGGCAACAAGAATGTATGCCAAAAAGTCAAGTACTGTAGGTTATGTGTGGTTAAAGTCGGGCAAATTTGTTACTTGAAAGACAAACACATCACTGAAATACACAGTTTGGCAATGACAGTGTATGCCAAAAAATCAAGTACTGTAGGTTATGTGTGGTTAAATTCGGGCAAATTTGTTACTTGAAAGACAAACACATCACTGAAATACACAGTTTGGCAACGACAGTGTATGCCAAAAAATCAAGTACTGTAGGTTATGTGTGGTTAAAGTCGGGCATCGTTGTTACTTGAAAGACAAACACATCACTGAAATACACAGTTTGGCAACGACAGTGTATGCCAAAAATTCAGCTACTGTAGGTTGTGTGTGGTTAAAGTCGGGCAACGCTGTTACTTGAAAGACAAACACATCACTGAAATAGTCAGATTGGCAACGAGAATGTATGCCAAAAAGTCAAGTACTGTAGGTTATGTGTGGTTAAAGTCGGGCAAATTTGTTACTTGAAAGACAAACACATCACTGAAATACACAGTTTGGCAACGACAGTGTATGCCAAAAATTCAGCTACTGTAGGTTGTGTGTGGTTAAAGTCGGGCAAATTTGTTACTCGAAAGACAAACACATCATTGAATAGACAGTTTGGCAACGACAATCTATGCCAAAAATTCAGCTACTGTAGGTTCTCTGTGGTTAATGTCGGGAAACACTGTTACTTGAAAGAAAAATACATCATTTAAATTGACAGATTAACCGCTTCAGTCTCTTCCATGTTAATTACAACCCATTAATTTATAATACTTTTGATATTGTTTGTATTCTTCCTTGGTTACAACGACCTTTTTATAGTAAATATACCTGTATCTATTATAAATAATGGTAGTGAAGAACCGAAATAAGGGAAAGCGTTATAATTTTAAAATATTTATGAAACTCATTATAACTAGAGAGGGGATATTCCAACCCTTAATACAATTCCTAATTAATGATTCAAGCCCATATTTAATATATTTTAATCTTTAAATAAGAATCAAACTTTATTTGATTCCTAATTAGGTATGAATGAGCTTAAATTAACAAATGTTGTTAAATATACTTCGTTTTACGACCATGAACTCCAAATTCAATTTAGTTTAGTTGTGTGATGATCAGCTGTTTATCTAATTATTGGGATCGTGCTGCTTCTTATCAAGTAACTAGAAATACATCAACAAACAATTAATTAGCTCCCTTGTTTTTTGCATAACAAAGTAATACAGAAGTCTAGCAATAGTTATTCAGAAACATTAGTAACATATTATACATATTATAATAATAACATAATTCATATTGTAAAAATTAATGTGTAACAATTTCAAAGTAGAATAAGTAGATGAAAGAGCAGCCTTTTAAAACACAAGTTCTCTGACGTCGTATTTAGATCGTGTTTTCTTTCTTTACCCGGTTGTTGGTGGAGCAAAAAGCAGAGAAATTCATTTCCGTATATCGTGCTTCGTTTTGTGAAGTTACAATGTTACTTAATTTAAAACTTTTTTATATAAAAAAGTAAAATGTTATTTTGATTTCTTCAAAAATATTGGGAGCATAACTTCAAAGTTTCATTAAATATGGTATTTATTTGAGGTAATAGCAAAATATTTTACTATGCAATGCAAAATGATTGATCCAAACTGTATAGGCCCCCTTAAGTATTACGCTAAACAGTTTTATGTTTAATTATAACTTTCAACCCAAACCGTACATGAGTATTTTCAGTGTTATCAGAATAAAGATACTTTCTTTTATTCACTTTTACATTTACTATCATGAAAGATCATATCGTAGTTGTTTGTATATATATATATATATATATATATATATATATATATATAATATTTATTTTTGTACACACACACACACACACACACACACACACACACACACACACACACACATATATATATATATATATATATATATATATATATATACAATTCTTTTACTGTGCACGCTGCAGTGGACCGCCCAGCAATAAAGTGAAGAATAAGTTCAAAAACACTTCCTCATCACAGTGTTATATTTTCTGAACAATATTCTCAACTTTAAGTTGTTTCACTCGTTATACAGTTTAATTTTGATCTGCAATACCCATATTTGTAGACTTCTAGAGTAACACTATTTCTTTCTTTCATATTACCATTATTAAAGGAGATTTTATCAGTTTACCAAGATCTTCGTAAAGAGAGAATGTTACTGACAAACAAACGTTCTTTCAAACAATCCCTAAAATTGTAATTGTGTTCTATTCTTTTTATTCAATTTTCCTTGCACGGGCTAATAACCAAGAGGATGCGTTGAATAAGGCGTAATAGGGAATCAATCCCTCCTTGAAAACAATAAAAATACTTACAATTCACTTACATTATATACAACTTAGAATAAGCAAAATTACTATAAAAAGGAAATTCGTAGGTAATTATATTTAAAAGGAATTTACTTATTTATTATCTACTAATTTTAAAAAATTAATATAATTTCGATATCAAATGGCTTCAAATTGGTGAATTATCATTACTGAATTCAGTTAAGGTGACATTTTAGGGACTGAAGAAATATATTTCCCATAATCTAAGGAATACTCAGTGTGAGTAGAAAACGTTTAAAGGTTTTGGATTTCCCTTACCTCATCATCCGACTAAATGTATTAAGAAATCTAATTAGTTAACTTACATGTTTTTTCACGATTAAAGCTGTAACTGCTATACGTAAGTTGTCTAAGCGATTGTATCATCTTTAACACGATTCCTTACCAATAACAGGGAAAGGAGTAAATTTAACAGAGAGATGCATGAGAAGGTTTGATTGAGTACCTGAAGGCTCTGTGTGATAAATCTATAATCTTATTCAAACAAACTTAGTAAATTGATACGTTTTCGGGTAACTCAGGTGTATAATGCGAGTTAAATTGCTTGTGTAAAGCGCCAACTTCCTAGTGGTGTAGCCGAACCATTACACACACTTACTTTATACCCCATGTAATTTAGAGTGGCCTCTACTTTTGACTCGCTTTACCGTTAGTAGTGGAAAACATTCATGAAAAAAATAAAAGCAAAATAAAAGAACTGTTTTTTACACAGGATTAGTCAGCAAGGTGTCATAAATGGATATTAGGAGAACAGTTAAAGCTATAACAATTAATCAAAATGCTACAACCCTTAATCACATACAGAAAACCTATTTAAAGTACTAAAATATATTTACCAGGCGATCACTACAATATAATGTTTAGGCTTTAGAACTGACATACATAGTTTATTGCAACATTCTGATATTATATACTGGAACTTATCTTGGACAAATCGCTGTTGACCTAAAACTAAGCAACCTTAAAACTTAGTCCCTATATCCCTAAACACGTACTTTATTTTTAAGTTCCTTTATTAATTTCCTAATAAAAATACTTCCTTTTAACTGGACGACTACAAGTTTTGACTAAACGAAGGAAGGATGATTATGTAAGAATGAATGTTGACAACGAAATGGTGGTATCTAAACCTTCTTCACTACGAACTCGCCTAAAACATAACCTGATACATGATTAAAGGAAAAACTATTTTCTTTCTCAGAAGGGGCAACTTCATTACTGCCATTCATAATGATAATTAATTCTATTATATAATACGTTAGTATATATTTCAATATTGCTTACCGAAACGTAAGTTGAAAATAAAATAGTTAAATAAGCACATTCATTATCCACATTGTGGGGGGATAGAGAGAGGGAGAGAGAGAGAGAGGGGGGGAGAGAGAGAGAGAGGGGGAGGGAGAGGGAGAGAGAGAGAGGGAGATAGAGAGAGGGAGATAGAGAGAGAGGGAGATAGAGAGAGAGGGAGATAGAGAGAGAGGGAGATAGAGAGAGAGGGAGATAGAGAGAGAGGGAGATAGAGAGAGAGGGGGGAGAGAGGCGGAGAGAGAGGGAGAGAGGGGGAGAGGGGGAGAGGGAGGAGAGAGGGGGAGAGATGGGGAGGGAGGGAGAGAGAGAGAGAGTGAGAGAGAGGAGAGGGAGAGGGAGAGGGAGAGAGAGAGAGAGAGAGAGAGAGAGAGAGAGAGAGAGAGAGAGAGAGAGAGAGAGAGAGAGAGAGAGAGAGAGAGAGAGAGAGAGAGAGAGAGAGAGAGAGAGAGAGAGAGAGAGAGAGAGAGAGAGAGACAGAGGAATTTTTTCTTGTAATGTGTTACAGTTTAGATGAAGTTTCTAGCAAAATATGAGACCACATTCCATTTTATGGTGTATGCAGCTAGCTAACGAACTAACTCCATATGTAAATGCAGTCTCTTTAAACAGGATTGGTTGTAATCAGCGAGAACTGCATTACTCATAGTGGCCACACGTATAATTTGTTTTGTGTTTTTTTCCCGCCAATTTTTATTATCTTACTCTGAATGTCTTACCAGATATTATTCCAATAACAAGTACTAAGCATTCTAAACTGATAAATTTTGCTTCAATATTGTATTCATTACCATTTTTATAATATTATTTGAATTTAAATTAGGAAACAATTATTTTACGAAAATTTTACTTTGTTTTATCTTTAATAATGTTTTTCAACATTGCTTTAAACAAACTATTAGTGCATTCTCAAAGGTAGACTGAGGACTTAGAGTTTTGAAATTTCCGCGGGATATAGACTATTTTTGTTTATAATCTATTTATCTTTCTGTTTTGACACACTATTAGAGCTTGACATTTTTAATTGCATTTTTAAAAACAATAAAATGATTAGTGGGTTACCCACAAACTCTCTTCTTTGTGTAGTGAAATATTTTGACATTACTAGTACTACATGTAGGTAATAGGTAATTAACTCAGCCTCTGCTGAGATTTTAAAGCTCACTACTGTATATAATTCAATATGAGACATAACGTCCCAAGACTTTAAAACATTTGTATAGTAAGATGGTAAAGTTTTGAAATACATTTTACCATCTTATTTCACACCTAGGGGTATCAAATGAGACACTATGCCAATTTAAAACTCTAAGTCCCGTCAATGTGACATAAGTATCCATGAACGTCTGACGACCTTCTAACATTTTAATGGAGGGCGCCACACTTTGCAAATACTTGTTGAAAACTTTTAATGTAATTTTGAACTATTAAAGCATCTATCCAAAAAACCCAAATAGCAAAATTTAAGAAAGTACCTTTTATAAAATTCCTGAAAACCAATCAAAATTTGTATTGTGTTGTTAATGATTAAAACAAAACTTATAATCTACCTTGACTGAAAAGGAATGTTATATTCCTCACATATTTTGCATTCTCTATACCAATTAAAAACAGTCATCAGCAGTAAAGGCCGACTCTTCTATTTCATATTTGGTACCTTTAGTATTTATCCCATAACGGCTTATATCATACCAAAGGCCAATGCGTGAATTAAACTAACCTTTTCAACTGTTACTTCTACTTTGTACAGTTGTAAAATAACGTAAACAACTAACTAATATTCAACACTTTCTCAGTTGGATCGCGATCGCGGTAAATTTTTAATGGTTCTAAGTTATAAAGTATTAGTTTTTAAAATGTATAAAACAGTGATGTCAGTTACATAATAAAAGTTTTACAAGGTGTTGTGCCGTCCGAGAGTCAATAAAGACGGTATATAGTTTGTTTTTAAATTTCCTAAGGAAGGTTATGTTATTGTTTTGAGTTTCGTTTTAGTTAGTAATGTTATATTAGACATGATTTTTCATTGTTTTTAAAATAGTCTATCACTAAAGTAAAGACATTTCAAAAAGGATTAAAATTTAGTTTGTTATGGTGAAAAGTAAACTTTAACTGATTTTTTTCCAAAATCCCATGCTTTTTCGGCAAAACAAAGCTCTAGCGCTTGACTTATTTTTTAATATTGTGTTTATTGTACGATATCAGAATACTACACATGATTTTAGTGTGTTTTTAAATGTTTTTTATCATAAAAATATTGAAATTTCAAAAGTGTTTCTTATAGGTAGTATAGTTATTTTAACTTAAACTAGATTTTTATTTTGTTTCAATATGAGAATCAATGTCAAAAGTGATTTTTAATTCGTTTGTAATTATATAAACATCTTATTGCTATATATTTTCTGATACAAAATTCATTCATCTTTAAACGAATTAAAAAAGGAACCTTTTATAATTAAAAAAACAAATTTTAGGCGCATTGTTTCTAAAACCTTCTAAAACCCTAAAACCATCTGGTAATTTTCGCATAGTCATACAAAAAAATAACTCAGCACTTTTCAATAAGGAGTTTTTTATCTCTGGCACTAAAAGGGTTAACATGTTTACGATACGTAATCCAAAGTCAACTGACACTTTCAAGAAGAGGCAAAACATGTGCTTAAATTTAAATTTTAGCAAACATGAGATATACAGTGCTTGATCAGTAGAGTATTGCACACTGCAAAGACGGAGTTACTTTCTAATGGTTAATTTAGATTGCATTATTGACGAATGAACTACAGTAGCTAATACATTGGACATACTTTTTAAATGCTGTAAAACCCAACTTAATGATCAAAGCTGTGAATGTTTGCCCGCGTTACTAGAATCCAGTTGGATCCCTTTAAATTGTGTATGAACTTCTACTGTAGCTGAAACATCAAAGGCATGGAACGCTCTCCCCCTTAAAACCGGAAGCAGAAGAAATGCAACGGAAATAAATGTGTTTTAATTAAAGTAGTCTTTTTATTCTACTCTGGATCCGAAATCCCAAATGATAAATTGTTTTCTTGGTCAGTGCAACAACATAAACTCAACTATGGATCTGTATATAAGTTAGACCGGGAGATAATTTAAACGGCAAGAAATGCCACACTTGACAGCAGTATCTTTTTAGTCGTGCGATATATTTTCTTCATTGCGCCAAAGATGCAAACTCTATGTATGGCGCTTGAAATATCTTAGGCCGAAAGTAGATAGCAATTGCTGGTAATTATCGCTTTTTGAACCAAATAGATCTTTTCATGATAAAATCAGCGATTTACAAATGTAATAAATATAACCAGTTTAAATACTCTAATGGCAGTCTGATAGCAAACGTATTATAAAAAAAACTTATAAAGATTGCGAAGTTGCAAGGGTTGAGCATGTTTGTTTGGTTGGTTTTTTCGGATCACATTACATATCAAATAAAAGTAGTGTACAAGTTCAAAACCCACAATACAGTCTGTAGATCTGCACGACCCAAAATTCAGTCAGTGGTTCAGCACAACCACAAAGCAGTCAGTGGTTGGGCACGACTCACAATGCAGTCAGTGGTTCTGCTCGACCCACAATATAGTCAGTGCTTGGGCACGACTCACAATGTAGTCAGTGGTTCTGCTAGACCCACAATATAGTCAGTGCTTGGGCACGACTCACAATGTAGTCAGTGGTTCTGCTCGACCCACAATACAGTAAGAGGTTAGGCAAGACCTGCGTCGCTTTAAGGCTGTTAAGTAGCAATTACCCGAGGCTTCGCCTGCTATTTCGCAGGCTTTATAGGTGTACGTGTATGTAAACTTCTGGTTCGATTGAACTAATTCTGTCGCTAATGTTGAGTTTTTTTTCCATTCACCTGTAAAGATGTATAATTACGGCCATTGTAGTTTACTCCGGTCTAAATTTATTGTCCATTGCTTGATTTTCCTTTTTTTCTTAATCAAGAAAATAAAGGGTGGGGCAGAGTGGACTCCCTGATTTGATCGGTTAACTGTATAAAAACCATACAAGATTATTACAAAAGCTTTTTATTTCTGAAATCTACATACAATGCCATTTATTTTTTATTAAGTTTTAAAAATGATATCGTCCAGGTGACGACCTTGACGAGCGATGCACATATTCAGCCATTCAATGAAGTTTTCAAAAACTCTACGCAGCATATCTGGCGTTATTCCAGCGATAACATCAACAATTGCTTCCTTAAGGGCTTCCAAGGTCCTTGGTCAAACTTTGTAAACCTCAGATTTGAGGTAACCCCAAAGAAAATAATCGCATGGGCTTAGATCGGGTGAGCGAGGGGGCCATGAAACATCCCCTCGTAATGAGACCAAGCGGCCGGGAAACCGTTCTTGCAGAAGATGGCGAGAGCGACGGGCAGTATGAGCCTTGGCACCATCCTGTTGAAACCAAAAGGCTTCCATATTATTTTCCTCACCATACTCTTCAAATCTGGAGAAGAAAAAGTTCTCCAACATCTCACAATAGCGTACAGCGTTCACAGTAACGGTTGCACCTTCCAATTCAAAAAAGTAGGGGCCAATTATGCCTATGGAGGACACAGCACACCACACAGTCACTTTTAGTGAATGAAGAGGTTTTTGATGAAGAGTTCGTGGGTTTTCAGCTGCCCAGTAACGAAAGTTTTGCTTATTTACTGTGCCCGAGAGGTGAAAATGTGCCTCATCACTAGACCACAGAATAGTGCCGGGTTGTAAAGAAGCCAGTATTGCATTGCAAGCATCTGTACGTTTAACAAAATCTGCTGGCATCAATTCTTGAACAACCATCATCTTATACGGGTGTAAATGAAGGTCTGAGTGTAAAATTCGCCTCACCGTTCTGGCCGACATTCCAAGAGCAGCAGCATGTTTCCGCGCAGAGCGCGATGGAGATTGTTCAATAGACGCTCTCACCGCCATTATGTTCTCTGGTGTCCTCACACTCTTTGGTTGTCCGACTGGTTTTCTAGGCAGTGTAGATCCTGTCGCCCGTACACTTTTAATCCATTTCCTTATGGTTTTAGCATCAGGAACACTATCATGACGATTCAAACCAAACCGTCTACGAAATGCACGCTGGGTCGCCACCACACTATCCTTATTTTTAAAGAACGTTTCGACTACAAAACCACGATGCTCGCCAGTCCACGGCATGGTGACTACTAAAAATGGCGTCTTTCCCCCCACCAAATGAAACCACTCCCACTCCGCTACCTCACGCACGCGCTCTTCGGCGACTGATTGAAACTAGGGAGTCCACTCTGCCCCACCCTTTATTACAAATACACAGGTCAGGGAAGCCTGCTTCTGTCAAATGGTAACTAAGAGTTTTATAACAGACTCTAAGTTTATGGTAAAACTTATAGTAAAGTAACTTTTTCTTTTATATCTTCATTACAGTACTCACTAATCACTAAAAACTTAACATTTGCTAAAAAATTACGGTTATGAGTATATTTGTATTAAATTTATTTTTTATTTAAATATTTTCTTATTCTATCATTACCGATAGACATCGGTTGCAGAAAACTTTGGTATGAGTAATGGTGTTACTACCAAACTTACTCTAAGGATTGAAGATTATAAGTGTAACCAAATTAAAAATAGTGGTTAAATTAATTACAGATTTGTTATAGTGTCTTAAAGCTATAGTTATACATAGCATTGATTGTATTTGACAGGCCCTTTCAGTTAATAATATGAGTTTCCTGTAATGTTACTTTAGATACCAAGGGCTTTTGGAATAGGAATAGCCCTATATTTTAAGCAGAGAACCTAAGAATGTTCATGTAAAATTTCAGTACAATCGGTAGGCATGAAATAGTAAACTGGATGGTTATAAAGATGTCACTTTCAAGTTTATAATATTCATTAGAAAGTATGTCTCAGAAAATTATTTCAGTGGAAAATGGTCTCCTTACTTCTACTTCTTGCAATCCTCTTTCAGTCTAAAATATTTTAAGTGCCATACAATAGCTTACCATGTTGTCTAGATGAATGAAATATATGAGAAATCGGAAGATTGGGAAGACTACTTTGGTTATAAAGCGTGTCCTTCTAACCTTTTAAATTCACTTACGGCATAATTATTTACGGTCTCAAATTTTAGTTTTCCTTATTGTTTTGATAAAGATAATATGTAGATTTCAGAACCTATATCTGTCAAAAAGAGACATACAGTTCTTAGAAATATTATAATTTGTAAGAAATATGAGTGATGAGGCTATTTTAAAAATGCTCTATTTTTCTCTCGTTCATAATAGGCTTAATTACGACATATATATGTGGATGAACATATCTAACAAATATCAAACCTTTATTAACTATACAAATAAAAGTATTCGAATTGATTGTAAAATGCCCTAGGATCACCCTTCTTTACCCTTCTCCAGCGACTTCATATACTTCCTCTTAGAAATGTGATTATTTTAAAGGTTATGCGATTATTTTTTATAGAAATTAAAAACTGTGCTACAAAGTTGTAGATTACAGACAGAAACTACGAAACTCAGATTATTATCCCGTAACAAATCCCAAGGTTACTTTTTTTAGAAAAACACTGTATTACCTAGGACCTAAGTTGTTTTAATATCATACTCCAAAGTTAAGGAATGTTAATAGTGTACATGTGTTTAGTAAATAGTATGTTAAGGATTAAATTATGAGCATATAACAAGTAGAACAAGTTTTTTATCATGCGTTAAATGCTGAAGTGTAAACCTGTTTTATTATATCTTAGCAAATTCGGTAAGTTAGTTTATAGGTTGTTTTAAATAGTAGCTTACCTTGATGCAGTATTCCAATTGCACAAAATGTTATTCACTCTCATCAACACAACTACATGCCATACGGATTACTATAAACACAGCACAAATATAAACATTTTAATACACACGCTCACGCATGCACGTACGCACGCACATACATTATCTCTAGGTTGGCGACCTCCCCTCCCTGTCCCGCCAAAGCTTATCTATCAGCTGTTCGGTCTCCTGGTGTGGGAGGGGGAGGTCGCTGCAATCTGAACTCATAGTTAAATTGTTCAATGTCTTATTATTTTGTTATCCTTGTAATATAATTATATTCTAATAGCATTATTTACTGATACAGTTAGTATACTTTAAAGTTACAGATATTACAGTGTTTGATTTTTAATTTATTAGTTTTAAATTTCATCTTTAGTCAAGTTTAGGATGGTTATTTCTTTCAATTGTATATTATTCTGCCAGCCGTTAAAATAAATTTTATTTTGTTATGACAAGTTATATTTCCTGTATATTATAATTATTGTTGGAAATTTGAGAGTGAATGTAATTTATGTTATTATGCAAGATTTTATTTTTATGTACTATGTGGTATTTCGTGTTAATATGAAATTGTACATTTTTATGTATGTATGAAGAGAATTAGAGGAACACAAAGCCTATTATGCGTGAATTTATAACACATTTTATTTATGGGAATAGATTAAAATATTTAATATTTAGAGCCAAAGGAAAGAATGCCTTTATAAAACATTATTAAGCTATTAAACATTATGAGGTGTCCTCTCGATAAAACACGAAACAAGTGTCGCACATTACCAGGAAGTTTAACTGCCTGCATCTAAACAGCACTTAGCTAATCCCCGCCACTGCGACTTCTAGGGCTCTCGCTAAGAATAATCCTCAGTAAGTAGGACAAACCCGTCGTCTGCTTGGATTCCCGTATAAACCAAATTACACTTTCCATTCGTGGCCAATTTCACCTCAATTCTTAAAAAAAGTTATTTTTTAAATGACATTGTTATAACAATATATAAGTAACTATGTTCCTCAATGTGTAATTTAACTACTTTCATATTGAATCTGTTCCAACTTATGCATAGCAATTTGTTGTGGAATTCTATCCAAATTAAATTTGTACCCTTATCGATTTCTGAATCGTTCTAAATCATTATTATTTATGTAATTTAGAGATAAGGTCTCATTCCAGCCTAAGTTATGGCTTCCCTTTCAAACCGAGAGGTTCAATTCCCCGGCAAGTCGACCAAGTTTTTCGTGTAAACTTGGACGTTCTTTCTAATAAATACTTAATATAGTACATTATAATGCCGTTGGTGTATAGGAAACAACATACACATCAACTGTCACACGAGTAATATAATTCTGAAAAATATAAATGAATGGATAATTACATATATGTATACTAACTTCATTGCAAATTTCCAATGGTATGAAAGAATATTTTAAAAGAGATCATTCAAAAGTTATTTTATATGTTTAAATTAAATTAATAAAAAGCTAATATCTTTATGAAATTTTAATCTGTCTGTAAGTATTTGAAATTAATCATTGAATAATTTGTGATTGTATGTCAAATTATGTATTTTACTACACAACTGTTTTTTTCAATTTAAAACATTTTATTCCCACTGATGAGAGTTCCACAAATGTATTGTATTCCAACAATATGAAGCCTTTTAGAGGTCTGTTTCGTCGATGTGTTAAGAACAAGTGACGCTTAGATTTACATAACCAAAGAGAGTTTGTTGAATAGTTAATGTTCCACCCTGACATTGCATTTCCAACGTGACGGCCCGTCTGTTTCTGGGATTACATCTGCCGTAACAAATAGTAACACTGTGAGTCTTGTTACAAACAACGTCGTCAAGTTACTTGTCACTGTTAAATCGAGAAGTAGAAACTTATAATGGTATCAGGATCGCTTAGTTGTTTTAATGATAACCAAAGCGTTGGAGGAACTCACCGACAACAAGTGTAGTTCTAAGCTGGTCAATTAACTTATAGAGATATTTATAAAATAATAGTTTTACCAGGTTTGGACTTCTTTGATGTATTTTGATCTTCTCAACGTTCATTTCCAGGCTTGGAACTCCATCTCGTTCCATATGGCAGCCGTTTAAGCTCTAAAATAAGTCACAACTCCTGTATTTATGGATCCTAATAACAAGTAAAAACTGCTTTTGGGAGTTCTTATGTGTCCTATATTTTTCGTAACGATCTATAACAAAGTAATTGCAAACAATAAGGAAATTAAATTTTTAATTACAGGGTACAATAGTCTATATAATGGATAATACCAAACCTTACAGAAAAATAAAGATGTTCCGGTCGTAGGAATTCTCTTATATAATACAATGCGTAATTATCTTGCTTAACTTTGTAGCAAATTATCCTCCTTAAGTTGGTTATTACCATTTCATTAATTTATCCTGCAACTTTATAAAGATAGAAATCTATACAGTTGAAAGACATATGCAGTACTCGTAATTACATACGAAAAAATATTTTGGTCCGAATATATTTATATTTAAATTTGCAACAAATTTAGAGTTGTAGCGAATTTTTAAGGCAATGTCTAACAAGTTATGAATTTTCCGATTATTGAGCTTCAATTCTGAAGGAAATAATAAATTTGGTTTTTATTCTGTTAACCATACAGGTATTGCCTACATAATGCTAATATATAACTTACTTTCATTTTAGTACGAATTTACGTATATAAACTTTGGAGGTTTGTGATTATTTTATCAAATATTTCTCGGTAAAATGCAATAAAGTAGTTAATACCTGTATATTAAACTTATTTAATGGTAGCATGTCCTGAAACAAATAACGAAATGAACTTTGAATACAGGGTCCTAACAGCATCATTTATGAGCATTGAGTGGGTAATATAGAAAAAGTTTTAAGAGAAAGAAATTACTTGGAAACCCATTACGCCATCCAGCAGGTCCTGAGTGATTGGTTAAGGTGAGAAAGTTCTCGGCCTCTGTGTCCTCAGAGATTTACTGATTCGATGTAAAGTTATTTAAAACCAGAATAAGTTCTGATTAACCTTTAGGCTATCTTGAGCTCTGGCATTGACACTATTTCTGTTGGGAAAGTAATTTCCATTTATGCTGTTAAGTTACAAATAGTTTTGTATTTATACTTACAGGCAAAGGTAAAGTTTAAGAAAAGAATCCATAGTCTTCACTTAGTGTGTCAAAAAAAATAGATAATTTCTGCATCTTTCAAATTATTTCTAACAACGTAATTCAGTCGCAGTATTCTGCAATGTCGTAATAAATTATACTTATTGAATTAAATTAAAACTATTAAAGTTGTTCTATTTAAATATCCAATTGTTGCTGAAGAATGCACAAGTTGATTTCTTTACATGTGTATTAAAATATTCATTTAATTCTATAATAATATTTATACTTATAGGCACGGGTAAAGTTTAAGAAAAGAATCCATAGTCTTCACTTAGTGTGTAAAAAAATAGCTAATTTCTGCATCTTTCAAATTATTTCTAACAACATAATTCAGTCGCAGTATTTTGCTATGTCGTAATAAATTATACTTATTGAATTAAATTAAAACTATTAAAGTTGTTTTATTTAAATATCCAATTGTTGCTGAAGAATACACAAGTTGATTTCTTTACATGTATATTAAAATATTCATTGAATTCTATAATACTGCTATTCGAAACGTTTTTTTTTAAGTTTAGTGCAGAAGACGTGTTATTAAACTAACAAAAACGTAGTTTGTGCATAAGTTGATGTCATGTTGTTATTTACTTTTGGGTTATCTTAGGACAAGAAGCTTATAAATTGCACTTAGTCCTATGAGAACCTTAGCGCTGCTTCCGGAGGCAAAGGACATTCAGACTGGGCAAGGTTAGGGAGTAGGGGCGCCTCCTATCGAGATCCATGAGGAAGAATTAGGGCACTACATCTCACAGTCACGTCCCTGCGGAAGAAGGGGAAGCCAGCTCTGAACCAGCCGCTTCAGTCAAAGTAAGCAGGGAGTGGCACATCCATGTTGAGGCTAGCAAGAACCTCTGAGGTTAGGGAACAAACCCTACCAACTCCAACAGTCATCTCCCACAGTAGACTAGATCTATCGAATTGCCCATGAACCCCAGAATCTCAACATTTGAGGTTAGTGATGTGCCGCTAATGGACATCCATAAGGTTGCCCAGAGTTAAGTGACACATCGGTTTTTGCTGTGCCCAGTGATGGGTTCAACTGGAAGGTATAAACTAGCAAGAAGTGATCCCTGCTGGGTCATTCACTTAGTTATTCCACTATGCAAAATAGAATCAGTTATGAAGCATTATAATTACGTCACAATAGTTGGCTTTCAAACATGCGGTCATCAAAACTCTTAAGAGAGTTAAGGGACAATCAAGTTCAGTTCGCTAATAGCATTGAGTAATGTAACAGTTCCTGTTAACGTAACATTGAATCGCTTTTCCGAATTGCAATGGGGCATCGTCCACTGATGAGTCGTATTAAAACTTCCATGCGCCTAATTAGACTGATTTAAAATGTATCAATGAGCTTATAAATACACCTCTCACAATTTTATCGGATAAGTATGATAACACAACTGATAATAACGATCTGTAAAATGATGTTGGGGCACGCAATAGCAATGAATACAAGCTCTAAATTACATAGTTTAATATCACGCTATGATTTATTAGAAGAACAAATAACTTTGCAAAGAATAACTGTAAAATTTAAGAATTTAACATTATTGCATGTGTTTTTCTTGATAGGATATATCATCTTTGGCCCCGTAGGCTGAACTTTATCGCCCTTCAGAAGAAAAATCGTTGACGCCTGTTCATGAAAAGAGCAGTTTCAGGAAAAAACGTTTCCCCTGAAAATTGCATGTAGTGACAATAGTTTTTTACCATTTTATTGTGTATTCTTCATGAATTAACCTTTGGTACAAGTAAATCATGTAAGTTTGAGAAACACTTTGTTTTTCTAAGTTTGTAGTCACAAAATTCATTATATTTGTGCATTTTAATAAAATAGTAGTTTCATTGGATTTGACTTAAGGATTAGTGTAGAATAACGCACTTTTTACCTAGAAACTACATAAATATTCCAGGAATTGCTCGTTACCAATAAAATAATAAGAGTTTAAAATGAACTGCTTACTTGCCAGAAAATACTTTGTAATTATTATCAGTTCCGCTTTAATATAGTAATTGTTTCTTTCCATTCTTTTTAAGTACATGATTTTGTGAAGACCCTAATAAACATAATAAGTAATAATAAGCGGATAGTAATACAAACTTCTTGTTGGTCATTCCTTGTTTTCTCTCGAACATCCCTGTTTCTTCTAATAGGTTTGGCACAAGAAAAGAAATATTTTATTTTAATTGCTCGGTTTAGAAAGCAATAAAGTGTATTTTTTATACATAATATATAAAATATGACTAAAAAATAGCAATTTGTCAAGTGGCTTCTGTGAGTATTTGAACAAGTGCTGTCTCCTACTGTATTATAATACGTGCATCCGTTATATTTTGGGTTAATATTTTATTTTATTACATTTCAATACAGTTTTGTACTCTTAATCTCAATTTATTTGGAGTGTAGATAAATTGTTTTAAGTAATAATAAAGTCGTATTTTGTCTATTTACAATAGTTGGGTAACATAATAATATCAGTATACCTTCACCTTTTGTTTCATAATATAGTACATTCGTTTCCTTGAACTCTATATTCTCGCATTGTAGCCTTGAGGCGCAGTGCAAGTTAATCAGTGCAGCCAACTAACAAAGTAATATGAACCTGTCTACCTCATTAGCCTACTTCTCTAACCCATTTCTTCGGTAATTCAATAGAGAGATAGAGAGAGAGTGTGAGAGAGAGAATTCGGTACTTTAATAATGATATATATATATATATATATATATATATATATATATATATATATATATATATATTAAGCCCAAACATTACAATATATCGTATTTGTTATTCCACAACGAATTTAAATGTTATAGGTGTCACAAAGATCTATTAATTTTTAAAATTTGTATTCTTACATATTATACACATTTTTGAGCAAATTATCAAATTTATAAAATTAAATTTTAAATAAAGTTAACTTAAAGTGAATTTGAGTTTTAGATAAAAGCGTATCGTCTCTTATGTAACTGATCTAGGAAACAATGTTGATAATTCTACGATTGTGTCATTGGGTTCAACCTTTGTTGTCTTCATGCCCTCCAATTTAAGTTCAGTCATAAGAAGTCAATTTAACGCCTGATATAAATGCAATTGGAAGTTAATTTAGCACATTAACTTAAGTCAGAAGTAGGTAAAATATTTACTCCTCAATAATGGTTATATGAGCCCCCTTACTGCACACATGTTACAAGGAACCTTTAAAAAGGATTTGGATCTATTTCTTCATCCCTCTAGAACGGAATACAGGAAATAAAGTAGAAACGAGTATTTTAAAAGTATTTTCGAGGGATAGGCTCAAAAACTAAGACAAAGCTGCGTTAATTCAAAAAGGAGGAATAGATTTATTACTTGTATTTGTATATTTATTAAACTGTAGCTTTGTGCCAAATTTTCGGACAGCCCATTTCAATTACTGTTTTGTATAATGAATGTAAACTTGAAGTCATTTCTAGGGAATATAATTGTGTTTTTATATAAAATTATAACAAGCGATTATATTGTTATGGAATAATTAGTACGTAACTTTATATTTCGTTTACCTTTAATATAGAGAAGACTTATAGAGAACCATTCTATTGATTAACCGTATAGTGATGAAGTATACAAAAATAAAACTAGTTATATGTATTAATTGGCTGAGCTTTACACACTAAGCGCTGGAGAAAATTTATTTGTCTGTGTGTCTGTCTGTCCACATGGTTTCTCAAAAATAAAGTGAGTTTATTGATGGTGCTCGTCATTAACTGAACATTACCACTGAGAAAATAGCAGAATAAATAAAATTGTAAACAAATTTGTTACGATTATATTAGATTCTAACATGTGACATTTTCTCTTTCCGCTCCAAATGTATCGGAAGGTACTGAGTTTGTATCACTGCGATGATCCTAGATTAGTTAACGATTACTTTTCGGCATAGCCTTAAAATTCTGTTGAATAATAAGTCAATTGAAAGATTACGCAGTAGTTGATTAACATTACTTGATTAAAGTTTTACTTGCTGAGGGTTAAAACCAACACATAAGAGCTCTATAATAATGACAAGGTAAATATTTTCGATAAGCAGATAAAAAAGCCTAGACTCAGTGTTTGATGAACTCATTTCCATTTGGCGTGTTTAATTTAAACTTTCTCAACATTACTTTAATTTATAACATAATTATCACGTGTAGTAATATTCGTTGGTCGAATTCTAGTTGAGTATTTTTAAACTGGGTGAAAAATTTGATTCTCCAACTTGGTGATATGAGCCTTCTCTCTGCTCGACTGTTGCAAGGAACCATTAAAATGGATTGAGAACCACCCCTTAATCCCTCTAAAACCCTAGTTTGATAGAATCCGATTTTAATTTATATGATTTATTGAAGAAGTTATTAGATAAAATAAACCAAAAGAGAATATGGTAAAACTACTTAAGCATTAGGACAGACAGCGGTTATATTGAAAAAAAGGTTTATGATTTTCTACTAATTGCTAAGAAATATAAAGTTTTATAATATATTTTGTGAAGCAAATGTACCTAAATGCAGCAAAAGACTAATTAATATACAATTTCTCACTTCTTTGATCTTTTACACAAGAGGAAGACATTCCATTGGAAGAGTTGGAGCAAGAATTGAAATATAAACCAGTATTTAAGTATTACGCTTGCAATAGAGATTAATTAGCTATAGGGATGCATGCCTCGCCGAGCAGAGATTATTAACTGCAGCTACTTCACCTTTGGTACTAAAGAGGATTTATTGTGTCAGGGTGAAGAGATATTATACATTGAGTGGTTAAGACATGAATTCGTAAATTGCAGTTTTTCCTAAAAAATAAGTTTTAGTTAAGGGGTTTGTATTCGTTTCGAAGAGAGATATAAATGAGAACTCTGTCTGTTGAGGTAAAGTTGCCAACGTTCTTTGTATCAATCTTTTGTATCTTTGTATTTTTGTATATCTTTGTATCCCTCCTATAAAATAGATCCAAATAATATTAATTTACTTAATGTAATTTCGTATATGTAACTAATGTATATATAAAACAAATAGGAGGTACCATGTAAAAATGGTAAAATATTAACAATTTTTATTTTAAGATAGTAACATTCATTATTCTTCTCGCTTAAAATGAAGTGAAAAAGAAATATACGAATGTTACAGACGACTAACATTCTTTGCTTATTGTTTGGTTTCCATGATCGACCAATTACAATATTTATATTACTTTCAATATGCTATTCCCCAGAATCATTATTTAATGTACTTTTTAATACTACTAGAGCAATATTATTAGAAGGGAAGAGTGTTATGGACAAATTACAATGATCTAGTCATGTACAAAAATAGCCGGCTGAGACAGGCACAATGTACAAATCGCCTAAATCACTGACAGATGTTAATTTCCGTCGTAAATGTATTTGAAAAGGCTCCAAATTTCCTTTCGATCTGTTACCAATCGAAGTCAGCCGGTCAGCCCTGAAGTCTGTAAATAACTATTTAACCGTGGCAAAGGTGACAACTGCCTACCCAACTGGGTGGACTTGTCTATGACACAGCTAGCTATAATGATTGGTAGTTTTGACAAATATTTAATTAAATAATATTAACCAGTTTCATCTGGGGTGCATATATTTCCATACTTAAATAAAATTGGATTAAATAAAAAATTTTTCGACAAAATAAATTTACCTTCTCTCCTCTATCACTTTCAGAAACTAATTTGCAATTTAAAGTTACACAAACCATTTAAACCAACCTGGTACTCCTCATCGTCCCTTATTCTATAAAATGCTAAAATAAGTTTTGTACTTCATAAGTTTTGAATAAGACTGCAATGAGAACATTAACAGTGGTTATATTAATAAAATTTTTAAAACGTTGTACGTTTTTCATGAAAACGTCGCAAAAAACAGTAATATAATGAATTAAATAATTAAACTACTTTCGCGCTTGTGTGATTTAAATCAGTTGAGCAAAGCGTTTGTGAAGTAAGCTTGGAAACCCAATTAATATACTTCTTCACTTAATATAATCTGTAAACCATAAATCTATCGATATGCGAGTCAAATTGAATTATTCTATTTTAGCAATTCACTTTGGCTGGATTAAAATTATGAACATTTACTCTTACTTAAAAATAACTTTATACCGAATAAACTTAAATCTTTTATTGAAACATATCAAATAAATATTAGTTGGTGAGTGCTGATTACTAATGAACCATATAGCTATTATTAATTTTATTGCCTCAAACTCAAATATAATCCTCTTATGTAATATTAATGGAGCAATTAAGTTGGTCTGTGGTTATCTAATATATTAATTAGTAGTGACCGCAACGTCAAATGACGTGGGAAGAAAGTCCATGTTACAGCCAAATGTAGAAAAGTATATTAAAAGTTTTTAAATATCGTGAACTACATATTGAACAAACTGTTATGTTAAGTGCAAGGACAAAATAAACGAAAATTATATGTATATTATATTATTGTATCTAATATTGGTAATTTGTAACAAAGTGTTTGTAAAAAATTTGTAAAAGATGTATAGCTATATGTAACGTTGAAGATAACTCAACTACTCTAAATAAGATAGAATAGAAGATAGGAATTCGCCAAATGGTATAAATGAAGCTTCATTAAACGTTTCCTGTCAATGTGTGGGTTAGTTCCCGAGATATCATACGAAAAGACAGTTAGAGAGAAATACAATTTTACATCTCCTCGAGTGATAAGCTTTACTACCGGTCAGCCGATGAGAGGGGACGAATCCCTCCATAACTACCTGTTATTGGAGGTGCTGGAAAACGTTCTGTACGACTGTCTGCACGTCGAAAATGATCTGTTCTATACATTGAAACGATGCATAAAGCTTGATTTTTATATAGCCAGCATAGAATTAAAAGCTAGTGCATGTCACTCCATGTGATTTACATTAGTTTTGTGGGTAACTATTATGGCAACGATAAAATCGCAGAATAGATAAATGAGTAATAACGTATGACACAGCAACACATGCTCTTATTTACTTTGAATGTTGCATGCAATCTCAGCAATCCAGTTACAAGACACGTGGTGTGACCTTGTATTTTATTTAGGTGTGTAAGTTATATTTAATATGTAAGAGCTAAAGGAAATGATGACCACATAAAATATTATAAAACTGTTAAACATTTATGAGATGTCCTCTCGATAAAACACGACACAGTGTCGCACATTACCAGGAAGTTTAACTGCCTGCATCTAAACAGCACTTAGCTAATACCCCGCCACTTCAACTTCTAGGGCTCTCGCTAAGAATAATCCTCAGTAAGCGGGACAAACCCGTCGTCTGCTCGGATTCACGTAAAAACCAATTTAAATTTCTAGTTAGTAGCCGCTTTCACTTTAATCCTTACAGTTATTTTTTTAAATAGCGTCGTTATAACAATGTATAACTAACTATGTTCCTCAATGCTTAATTTAACTACTTTCATATTACAATATTTAATGAATCTGTTCTAACTTATATGTACAGATTTTTTTATGAATTCTTTCAAAATAAAATTTGAATCGCTATTGATTTCTGAATTACTGTAAATTATTTTTATTTACGTAACTAAGAGATAAGCCCCGATTTCAGTCTAGGGTCATGGCTTCAGCTTTCTAACCGAGAGGTTCGATTCCCGTGCAAAAGTTTTCGAATAGACTTGGACCGTCTTCCTAAGATATGTTTAATGTATTCAATTAGAATTTTGTTGGCAAATAGGAAACCTCATACACATAAACTGTCAGAGTAGTCATAAAAATCTTAAATATGAAAATTAATAGACAATTACATGTAAGCTTACTAACTACTTGCAAATGTCTAACGCCTTGAAATAAATTGATACAAAATATACTAAAGCTATTCTTATATGTTTTAATTATATTTCACAAAAAAACTAATATCTGTATGAAATTCTGTCTTTTTAATAATCTGCCTGTAAGTACATAAAACCAATCAATGAATAATTTTTAGTGTATGTAAAATTACGTATTTTACTATAGAATTGTTGACTGGTAAAGTTTTTCAATTTAAAATATTTTACTCCCAACCATGCGAGTCACATAAATGTATTGTATTCCTGCAATGTGAAATATTTAGAAATCCGTTTCGTCGATGAGTGATGAACACGTGACGTTTTAATTTACAAAATAACTAAAGGGAATAAATAATAACCAAAAAGAGTATTTTTTAATAGTTAATGTTCCACCCTGACATTGAATTTCCAACGTCTGTTTCTGGGATTACATCTGCCGTAACAAATAGTAACACTGTGAGTCTTGTTACAAACAACGTCGTCAAGTTGGTTATCACTGTTAAATCGAGAAGTATAAACTAATAATCGTATCGGGATTGCTTAGATGATTTTATAAATATCCATTGCTCTATAATGATAACCAAAGCGTTGTAAGAACTTAGTGACAATGTCGTACTAAGTTTAATTTAATTATAGCTAGTTCATATATTCTTCTACTTTCCCCTAGCTGGGTATTCATTTCCTGGCTTGGTATGGCATCTCGTTCCATACGGCAAACTTTTAAGTTTTAAAATAAGTCACAACTCTAGTATTTATAACCCAAATAAAAAAATAAAAACCGCTTTCGAGGGTGCTTATATTGTTTCCTACTCCTTTCGTCATGATCTATATTATGTACGAGAATGATAATTTATATTTGACAGGAACATCTTAATGTGGAAAGAAAGCAATATTTAATTTTGACTTAATGTATCTTTAAATTTTGGCATGGACTTTTTGCAAAAATGTTTGGTTTAATTCAGGATTACACAAAACTAATATGTATTTATGGGTTGTACGTTTTTAACAATGATTCTCACCCTTTACGGACTCATTTAAACGTCATTGCCAAATTGTAATCAGATCCGTGAATAATAAGAAGAGTAATCGTTCAAATTCATTTTTACATGTAATTATGTACGATAAAAAACAAATTATAACATTATATGTATGTCCAGGTTAGAATACATGGAATAAAATACATTTATATTCAAATTTTGTTTAACTGTCCATTGCAAGCAGTTGTAAAAATTGTAATTAATTTGATTTAATGTTATTAATATGTATGTCTGTACAAAATGCATTTATATACATTAAAAGGTACCCGTTAAACCAACTTTTCAGTAGTTTATATCAGGGTATATATAGGGTGTATTTAAATTATCATATTTTAACAGGTAAGAACTTTTAAAATTTGCATAGACTTGTGTATCACGTTCCTTTTTATTCAACATCGCCTTAAAAGTCTTAGTACAGTAGTAATTAAGACAGTATATACCTACTTTGGCACCTCCTCTACCTCTGAAACCAAAACACAGAGAGTTTCTTTATTTGTAATTTGTAATCTTATTATTGATATGTAACTCCAAAAAATATATAGATGTATGGCCTCTACATGGCCTTCTTTCGTATTAACTCAGAATTTAATAAACACAATTTAAACCTTATATTGGTTAAAATAAATGTTAATACTAACGATAAGCTGGGAAAAATATAACAAAAATCTGTATCTTACTCTTCTATATCATGCATTATTAATAAAAGTTTTTAATTATTTTCATACTATGACTACTAACCAGTCTAATATTTCTCCTCTGTTATGCTAGAAATAAGTCCATTCTACAATTACATAACTTTTTAGAACTAAAACTAATAGAAACAATTCAATAATTATAAATAAACCATGTAAAGTATTTCTAACCATAATATATACTGTTACAATTAGAGCAACAATAGTACATTTTTCTACAAAAAGGTACTAGAGTGACTCTTAGTACATGTAAGATCTCGTATGGGTATACAAATAGATGTTTTGATAGTTGATTAATATAAAACAACAATAAGATCAACAACAACTTAATAACACACATCTAATTTCATGAAACAATAAAGATAAACATGATTAACAAATATTAAACTTCTAAACGTAATAAAAGATATTAAAAATTTTGTTAATGTGTTAACAGAACTCACTAAATATAATAAAATGTATAAAACTCTTAAAATGCAAAAATATAATCTGGACCTACATCACGGAGAATTTCATTATATTATTAGTTTATTCCCTTTCATTTAAAATGTTAGTCTAATTTCAAACACTTACTGGCCACTGCCTTGTTTAATGAAATTATTAAATATTTAAATTCTTGCGTATGCTGACTACTTTCTAGACTTCTAGACTGAAAGTTTTCAGTTGTAAATTTAGATGACAAGCGTTTATTTCTGGAATAATCCGTAAGTTCATATCTATAAAAGTTTTTATGAGTAAACAATAAGCAGTATAGTGCATATAGTTGATTGAAAGTAAATAAATTACATTCTTAAAAAAATGTGTGTTACCTTTTAAAAGTTTTTTGAATGAAAAATATTTCTGATTGCAAATTGTGGATAACATATTTTCTAGGGTAGTACTGTATGTACCACCATAGCAGATAATACCATATCCCATAGTTCACCCACAAACCATGAAAAATAAAAGTTGTTTCAGATGCTCCGACCGAAGGAATTCCCTCATATACTACAGGACGTAGTTATCTTGCTTAACTTTGTAGCTAAACACATTGCACATTGCCATTTGTAATTGTTAAAAATAAATAACGCCAGATACTTTATTCCTCAATTACATTTATCCTTGTAATCATTTTTTAGATTACTAAAAGTTTCAATTCTGTTAAAAAAGAATACATAGTTATTTTTTGTATTTAGTATTGGTTTATGCTCTACTAACCAATTTGTTATAGACTCCAAGTATAGTAACTACTTTAAAAAATTTTTTTTGCTATAGAAAGAGTAAGCTAAACTGGTACATCCGCATATGCAATTTTTTATAATTTAATGACAATTTCAATAATTCATTTATATAAATGATAAACTTAAAGAGCTCCCAGCACTCCACCCTGAGCCACACCAAATTTTACTTGTAAAACATTACTAATATGATTACCTATGTTTACAACTAAACTTGTATTTTTACAAAATTGGATTAATCATTCTCCGACCTTATCCTTCTATCGCATATAACTTTTAGTACCTTAACAATAAATCAATTTCGTAGGTCTTCTTAAAATTAAGATAAATTGTCTTTCTATATTTAATTTTATTAAAAGATTCAGCAGTACATTGTTCATTCTTCTCAATAGCCAAAACCGTATCCTTGTTTGGTAGGAAGCCACACTGATTTTGTGAAATTAGTAATACAGCAATGAAGCTATTTAAAATTTGAACTTTTATAAAGCTTTCTAATATCTTTCTTATACGTTAGATTAATCAGAAAAAAGACGTATGTAAGGACATGTTTCTATTATCTCCCTCTGCTTTATAAAAAGATAGTTATTACTCCATCAGCAATAAAATATAAATTGTTCATTTCAATTCAATTTTTTACAGCAAATAAGGCTGTTTCAGAGGATAATCTATTAAACTGGAAATTATTGTAAAAATCCAAACAGCTTATGATAATTAAAGTTCTTGAAAAATAAATATGACAAACTTATACTCCATTAGTTAGTATCTAATAAACTTTCCCTGCAAACTTATATTTATAAGTAATCTATACAGTTGAAAGACATATACTCGTAATTACATACGATAAATTATATTTTGGACAGAACATGTTTATATTTAAAAACTTTTGTAACAAACGTGGGCGTTTTAGCAAATGTTTTAAGACATTGTCTAACAAGTTATGAATTTTCCGATTATTGAGCTTAGCTGCAATTCTGAAGCAAATCATAAATTTGGTTTTATTCTGTTAACCATACAGGTATTGCCTTAATAATGCTAAAATATAATTTATTTTAATTTTAGTAGGAATTTACGTGTATACACTTTTGAGGTTTGTAATTATTTTATCGTATAGTACATGGTAAAATGCGATAAAGTAGTTAATACCTGTATATTAATAATTATTTATTATATAATTATTAATAAAAATTATAAATATAATAAACATATAAATAACTATAAATTATAGTATAATAATAATATAATAAATTAATAATACTGATAAGAAGTAAATTAGAGTATTGTTCTGTTATCTGGAATTCAATAAATGTGTTAGAGTGTAGCAATTTAGAGATAATACAAAACAAATTTCTTAAATTTTTATTTTACAAACAACATAATTATGTATGTCCTTACGACATGCCCACTTCTAATTTAAGGGACATGTTTGAGATTAAAAAATTGTCCATAAGAAGGGAACTAGCCTCAATAAGTTTTTTTATGTAAGTTACTTAATAATTCAGTTGATAGTTCGTATTTGTTAAGTCACATAGGTTTGCATGTACCACATCATATATTTAGAGAATTTAATTTATTTGCTTTACCTACATGTAGAACAGTTTCTCATTATAACTTTCCTTTGTACAAGACTCTACGGTTTCTTAATTTAAAACCAATCAAACATAGATATTTTTAATGATAATTTGGAAAATATTTTAAAGATATGCAGCAACCTTTTATTTTGATTTAATTTATTGTTCATTGTAGAAGTGTATGTGTACAATGAAGCAAGTTGTTATTTTTTTAAATTTTATAGAGTTCATTTATTTATGTTGTGTAAAGAAATTTTAATATTAATTTGTGTAACTGCCAGCAGTTTAGTTTAGTTTAGTTTAGTTTGTTATGTTAAAGTTCATATTAAGAGTACATTAATTTTAGTTAAGATAGCTGTTTTGGGAATAATTGAAGGTTTTGTACTTTGTTTGTGCTATATCATGTCCTGTAGCTGTCATGTAAAATTGAAAATAAATAAATAAATAAATAAATATTAAACTTATTTAATGGTATCATGTTCTGAAACAAAAAACGAATTAAAGTTTCTACACAGGGCTCTAACAGCATCATATATAAGTGTTGAGTGGGTAGTATAGAATAGTGTTAAGAGAAACAAATTACTTGGAAACCCATTACGCCATCCAGCAGGTCCTGAGTGATTGGTTAAGGTGAGAAAGTTCTCGGCCTCCGTGTCCTCAGAGATTTACTGATTCGATGTAAAGTTATTTAAAACCAGAATAAGTTCTGATTAACCTTTAGACTATCTTGAGCTCTGGCATTGACACTATTTCTGTTGGGAAAGTAATTTCCATATATGCTGTTAAGTTACAAATAGTTTTGTATTTATTCTTATAGGCACAGGTAAAGTTTAAGAGAGGATCTCATAGTCTTTATTTAGTTTGTCAAAATGAATAGCGTAATCTCTGCGTCTTTTGAATTTTTGATAAAAAATTAATCTGATGGCAGTATACTGCTATATCATTATAAAATATTAATATAGTTCTTTGACAGGGCGAGCAATTATTCATTCGGCAGTTTACAGATTAAAAATATGAAACCAAATATGATTAGAAATATATCTAATGGTTAAACAAATTTAGACGTAAAATTGGTACAATATTTCACGATGCTATTTATTTACAGACATTTTGATATTTTTTTCCAGCAGATTTTTGTACGTATAGGGTACAGTACAATATGAAGTTCTCACATCGTGAAATAAGTTCGATAACAATGGGTTAATCTAAAGGGTACATTTATACAGGGTAATCTGGACAATCTCACTCAAGTAGAATATATGGGAAAAGAAAAAACACTAATTTATGTGACCTAGTTACAGAAAAGCTGGAGTTATTTAATCAACAATGAGTCGAGGCAATTCCTTTTAGTTATCGGCCTTATACAGTTACATTTTACAATTTATGCAACTTAAAAACATGAATGCGGAAGACCCCAAAATTGGGATAGGGCCATTAAGGCAACATTCTTTAACAAAATTGTGTAGTTTATTTAAAATAAAATTGCTCACTTTTCCGTAACGCAAGCAGGTGAGTGAGTGTTGTCGACTCTACGTCACAACAGAGCTAGTCGCACCACTTACATGTCCCCAAGATGTCTATAGACATATATCATGTTAGCTACGGTATGATTTTAATCATCTCACCTATCAATCCCGGAATAATTTGTAATTAAATATCTGTATAATCGAGCACTTTCATCATATTGACAAGATTCACCAAGATATATCAGATGTTAGTAATTGTATGATTTACATCATCTCACCTTATCGAGTCCGTAACATTTTCTAGTAAGCAGGAGATATATATATATATACATTAATGTTATTCATCGCTTTGGCATGATTCGCCTAGACATAACTTATGTTAACAACTGTTTTTGGAAGATATTTCCCTTCAAACTCTTAATATTATACTTTTTTATCAGTTCTAGAAACTGCATTGTAACTAGGACGTTATAGTACTCCTAGAGGGTGTTTATAAAAAAGAAACATTGTGGACAAGGTCACTATCTTTTTCGATCTGAACAGCTTTTGTTTCTTATTTCATCTCGAATACGGAATAATGAATATTTTTCAAGAAGTAAGAGCTACTACTTTAAACAAAGATAACAGGAATAGTGTAATTCTACTCTCTCCGGCTACAGTTAACAATCACAAAGGAGTCATGTGCTTCGTTGTAATATAAGGCGTTCTAGATTTTGCTCAACCATCTTCTCAGATTTTTATTGTACCGGAACTCTGTATGAGAAGTTTTGTAGACCTCACCAAATTTTAAACGATCTAGAGCCCCATCGTTACTATTGTTTGTAATAATTGCAGAAACATAATGTTTAATAAAATAATTCTGGAAAAAACAACATTCAACTATTATTATACACTCGACCTTCTGAACAACTTATTACTCGCTTTCAACAACATATGATAATAATAATACGCTTCCCCAATAATAATAAAAGTAAGTAAATTAAAAAATATGAGGTTAGTTTATAGAAAGTACGATTTCCCCGTTGTTATAAAGTAGGGTATAAAGTAAAACCTCCCAGAGTTGCCTTGAATGTATTTAAGCGCATAGATTATATTTAATATGTAAGAGCTAAAGGAAATTATGACCACATAAAATATTGTTAGACTGTTAAACATTTATGAGGTGTCCTCTCGATAAAACACGACACAGTGTCGCACATTACCAGGAAGTCTGCCTCCATCTAAACAGCACTTAGCTAATCCCCGCCACTTCAACTTCTAGGGCTCTCGCTAAGAATAATCCTCAGTAAGTAGGACAAACCCGTCGTCTGCTTGGGTTCCCGTACCGAATAGCATTGTCTCCCGTTTCGTGACCACTTTCACTTCACATTTACAAATTAAAAACCTACAGTTTTAAAATAGTTTTGTTATAAATATTTATAAATTACATGTTCTTCAATGAAGGAGGAGGAGCTCTTCTTATTGGAATATAAATTTTCTATTATTTCACAAAAGAAAACTCACAATTATCCAATAATTAGTGTATTTTTCACGAGGCCTTTCGACATCGAAGATGCCATCATCAGGTGTGAATCAACAATTTAAAAACAAATATCAGCTGAGTAAAACTATCAACATTTATATGGTTAAAATTAAAATAAAATGAAATAAATATTAGTATATGTATAAAAGTTTGGGTCAAAAAGAGAATTTAGTTATATTTTAAGGAATGGTAAATTTTGAATCGGTCCAAAATCATTGTTTAAAATTGTATCTTTGTGTTTTGTTATGTACAATGTTTCATATGCGTCGAGTTCTTCTTGTTTGTGGACTTCTTTTAATAATGTAAAGTTTTTAAATGTGTGGTTTGTTTCAAAAGCATGTTTGGCGATAGCAGATTTATCAGTTTGTCCATATTTATAATATCTTTCGTGTTCTTTAAATCTTTTTTTAATAGTTCTTTTTGTTTGGCCAATATAAATTTTATCACAATCTTCACAGTTAATTTTGTAATTAACTTTGAACACATTTAAAAACTTTACATTATTAAAAGAAGTCCACAAACAAGAAGAACTCGACGC
Source organism: Homalodisca vitripennis (assembly GCF_021130785.1). Classification (NCBI taxonomy): domain Eukaryota; kingdom Metazoa; phylum Arthropoda; class Insecta; order Hemiptera; family Cicadellidae; genus Homalodisca; species Homalodisca vitripennis. The sequence goes on from NC_060210.1 coordinate 19,420,177, forward strand.
ATATGAAACATTGTACATAACAAAACACAAAGATACAATTTTAAACAATGATTTTGGACCGATTCAAAATTCACCATTCCTTAAAATATAACTAAATTCTCTTTTTGACCCAAACTTTTTATACATATACTAATATTTATTTCATTTTATTTTAATTTTAACCATATAAATGTTGATAGTTTTACTCAGCTGATATTTGTTTTTAAATTGTTGATTCACACCTGATGATGGCATCTTCGATGTCGAAAGGCCTCGTGAAAAATACACTAATTATTGGATAATTGTGAGTTTTCTTTTGTGAAATAATAGAAAATGTTCTTCAATGTTTAGTGAAACTAATTTTATGAAAGTAATGCTAACTTAAAGTAAAAATCAACTACTTAAATCTATGTAATGATGCTGTTCCAAATTTTTCGTAGGAACTTGGTGTGGAACGCTATCTCAATAAAAATTTATCTTTAGTAATTTCTACACATTCTAAATCATAGTTATTTAGGTGGTTTAGGGTTGAGACTTCAACTTTATAACTGAAAGTTTACAGGTTCGATTCCCAAGGAAGTCAACAAAGATTTCAAATATATTCGGACCCTCTTCCTAGTAAGATTTTTAGTATAATAAATTAAAATGCCTTTGGACAATAGGAAACCTCATATAAATCAACTGTCAAGGGTACAGATAAATGAATACTGCTAAGTATAAATGAAAAGTCGTATGGAAGCACATTGACTGCATTGCAACTTTACAACGCGTGGACCGTATTGAAAAATTATTTTTTTAATTAAAAAAGGAGAGTTCTTTAAAGGATTATTTTAAATTATCAATGCATTGTTTTAAATTATAAATGAATAATTTTTTATTGAGTGTGACATTACGTATTTCATTATAAATTTGTTGACTCATGAAGTTTTAGTTTAAAAGATGTTATTTCCAACAAGATGCGTCATTCCAAAAAAACAATTCAAAATCTGCTTCGTCGATTATTGATGAACAAGTGACGTTTGAATTTACATAAACAAAGAGAGCCTGTTGAATAGTTAATGTTCCACCCTGACATTGAATTTGACATCCCGTCTGTTTCTAGAATTACATAAGCCATAACAAAAATAGTAACACTTCGATTCTTGTTAAAAATAACCTTTATCAAGTTTGTGTTAAATTTATAAGTATAAGCTTACAAATGTATTTCTTACATTGCTTTTACAAATGTTCATTACTACATATTGATAACCAAAACGGAGTAAGTATTTACTGAGTTTGTTCTGTTACAATATACTCTTAAATAGTCATTTATTTTGTGTTATCGTTATTTATTTATATCTACAGAACTACGAAATAGCGGTAAATTACTTCATTAAACTAGGCAATTAAGTAATTTTGACAAATAATTGATTAGCAAATCCTCTGTCTAGCTCAATCAAAAAAGGAAGGAAGATGCTAGTTAGTACAGATGTGATTTATTTTATTAATACAGAATTTCAGCTACTTTTATTTTAAATCATATTTCTATATACTCATAAATAATGGAAGTTTTAATTTTTAGAGGTTAAATGGCTACCTACCATTCGAATAAAGTGTCGTACCAAGCTCTTCAACCAACTTATAGAGATATTTATAAAATTATATTTTTATCAGGTTTGAACATTTTAAAATTTATTTATTTAGGCCATGCTCATTGCCTTGATTTGTGCACCAATTCTTTCCATTATTTCGGCCATTTAAATTTTATAATAATCGCAACTCCGTTATTTTTTGTCCTAAAAACGAATGGAAGAAACATGGGAATGCCCATAACTTTTTCTACACATTTCGTAATAAACGATTTTTTGTATCTGGAATGATGATTTATTTTTTGCCAGGAACATCTTAATATGATAAAAAAACAATAGTAACTTGGGTTATTTTATATTTAAATGGAGGCCCGTACTATTTTCACAAATATTTCTCTGGAAACAATATATCACCCAGAAAAAGATTAGGATATAATTGACAAATTTATAAAAATACAAGTTACTGAATTTCGCATGATTTGGCGTGAATATTAATATTATATAATATATAAGATAATTACTACTAAAATTTTTTTTAATTATTTTTTATTACAACTAAAAAATTTACACAAAGAGTTACCCTTTCTTGAATTTTAGTGTCAATATGTTTTAAAAAATTTTAGAACTAATAAAACTAGCATATTGTAAGTTCCTTGAGGAATTGATAGTCGTGAGCGCACCACGGTACTTTCAAAATTAATGAGGAATGATCTTGATAAATTCATTATATGAGTTAATAATATTGCGTTATGAGGGAATCGTGTATGAGAATTATGTGACTAAATTTGTAAAATGGAGTGAGAGATCTAATGCTGACAAAAGAACCTGAACAATGTTGTTGGTCTTAAAACTACAACTCATAAGTTTACAGAATACTATTATATAAACAAGATTATAGTACCATTATAATATATGTTTAAGAAACCCAGACATAAAAATAAACCTGTGAGCTAAAATTAGAATTATATGACGGAGAAAAGAGCTAATTTCGGTGTTAAGTACAAACCTAGTTTTACTCGAAATCGGTGGATAAACTGCTCTAAGAAGTAAATCAATCATCAATACTACTTTTGCTTTAGGTTTCAATCTGAAAGTGTCGAAAATGCTAAAAATTTAAAACTTTAGTTCTTCTTATAATAAATATTTTATAGCTTATGAAACATGAAAATGAACTCAAGTGTATAAATAACAGATACATTGTCATCAGATAACCTTTTAAGGAGACTTATAGGAAACTTAGATCCGTATATAGTTACTGGAAGCTAATATTTATTGAGGTGTCTGATGGTTGGTTTCAGGAATGTAGAAATTTAATATGAGAAAAATTTACGATTTTGACATCCACCAAAAATTTGGAACTAACGATCCAACTTTTTACTAGGAAACATCCCACTATAAATTTCAGGAAATTTATTCTCGGCTTCATAAAATATCTGAACTATCACACTTTAACTCAGAATATTTTTAAATAAACATTTTTATACAATTGTATTTAAAATCTGAGCTGGAAGTAAACAACAAACAGTTTGTTAGGATATTTTGTGAGTAATATGATAAGTCGAAGGTACACATTTTAGAATAACATGTTCTACACGCTATTTGCTTTGTTTATTGATCAAAATATGATATATAAACTGTATTTTTGTTAAATTTATTGCAGATATTTTTAGTATTGATATTTTTCGTGGTAATGCAAATGTATGATTTACTTTACATTTTTGATAAATGAGCACCATTGCTAAGGGAATCGTTAACTACAATAATGCTTCATAACACTGGAGTGTAAAAATAATAATTATCTTAAACGTTAGTTTGAAATAATTACTAGATGAAACTTAGTATATAAAGTGAAAGAGATAAGTACTTCAGTACTTTCCAAGAGATATGTATAATTGCAGTAGGTTTTTAAGAACATTACAAAAATATAAATATAAAAAGTCAGACGAAAGCATTTAGAGGTCTGAACCATTATAGTATTATAAAATCTTAATGGAATCACGAAATCACTAAATGATTGAAACGCCCTCGTGCTTGAACCTCAAGTGGACATCGGTTGGACTGGAGTGGAGTGAAGAGCTTGTCGATGTTCACTGACCCACCGACTGTCAGTTCGCGCTTTCTTTAAACTGATGCCTGTTTGTATTGGATTTTCATAAAATACCAGCTTAATATTCTATTTCGATTCAATTGGACGATTATTTACACACGTTTTTCATAGCCCACAGGTCACTAGCGTAAAAGTATTGCAAAATTTTTCTGTCTTAACTTAATGCAAATTATGCTTTTTTTTAACTGTTATATATTACCTGTCTTGACGTTCCATTTGAATCCTATATATAGTTAGGATATAGTTTTCAACGAATTATACTTGAACTTCGCTAATATAAACATAATTTTCCTAAATATATATGTGTGTGTGTATTTTAAGTTTTTTAGAAAATTTGATTTATACCAGCGAAGCGTATATATATATATATATATATATATATATATATATATATATATATATATATATATATATATATATTGTACATCAAGTATGTTGGATGTGAATTTTAATTTTAATTGGGGGAGGTATGAGTTGATGCTCCTGGCTTGTACAAGCATATCTATAAAGTTATCGCGGTCGCTTATACTTTGACGGAGTACGTTGCAGGGTACTGTTGGTACAGAACTTACTAAATATTTGATGTTTCTTGTATTTTTATTACTATAATAGTTTTTTTTTATTTCGCTAAAAAATATTAAAAAGTACCATTTTGTTAATATTAAAGCAAATCCCACCATTATTTGCTTGAATTTTCCTCTTATGTATTTCCTATGCACAATGTTTCGTATCCATACGTTTATAGTTATAGATATATTAGGTTAAACAATTCAAAATGGTGGCTAAATGAGCCAGTTATCGGACCTATTTTCGTATGATATTTTTAGTTTTAAATTATTAGTACTATCATCTACAAAAGATTGTGTCACCCTTATCTCAACACCCTGTATATTACTCACCTGGATACTACTTACAGTTGATATTACAAATGGAATAAATAGTGATGTATGGGCTATATCCAACCGTTAAACTCAGTTGGCGTTCCAGTTGGTGACAAAACAAAGACAAATAGTAGTTGGGAACTACGCCTGTCCACCCCCTCGCTTATACAATTTAACTGCCTACCATGTCCCTAGCTGTGTCTCTCCGCAACTAAAAAGAGAATATATTGTTTGTATATAAATCCCATATGTTTCACCTATAAATTATGCAATTAAAAAAATTGAATCTATTGTATTAGCAAAGAAGACTGTATAATACTTTTATAAAATATGGTCGGAAATATGCGTAGAAGGTGACGAACTTATATGTAACAATTTACTCACCCATACTTATGTTCTATCTATCCCCGCATGTCCACGATCATCTTGGCGAACGTGTGCTCTGCCGTTATCGTTTTGTCCTGTCCTCCTCTGGAACTGAAGGTAATCTAATGCAATCGTTCCACAGCACCTCAGTAGGAACAGCCAGTGTTAGACTGGACTGGCTTATCTTGCTTTGTAACATTGCTTAAGTAACTTAGCTGTAACCCAAATAGAGTTGGAATCGTCTAACAGATTATTTTAACAGATTCTCGTATAATCAATAATTGTTAATTTTGTATTTATACCTGTTTAGTCAGGTATATAGAGTTTTAAACAAGTTCGTATCCGATGCCAGTTTATTATGTAAATTGTACAAACAAGGTACCTTATTGAAATTTCATGTTCTCTGTAGAGAGACCCAGGACACATCTCAAATTAATCTAGAACAGGGCATTAGTAAGCCACTCTACATGTGCCTCACTATAGCTCATTTCACTCTCGAGATGTCCTGCATACAGATAATCGTACAGAAACAATTCCCTTACATCCCCTAGATAGACAAAACAGAAATTTAGTTAGCCTACTGAGTGTTTGGATTCAATGACGTTCTGCCCAATTTGCTGGATGGACTTGTACTATCTTAAAAGTCAATCTTATGTATTAAAAAGGAAGATTTAAGCAAAATTTAAAGTGACCAGTCAAAATATTTATAAAGATATCTTATAAGGATATCTTGCAAAGATATCTAATAAAGATATCTTACAAAGATATCTTATAAAGATATCTTACCACATCCAAGTCCAAGTAACCAAAATTATGTTGTAAGCTTTATGTAGGTAAGCGACATGTGCTATTATGTCATGTTCAAATCTCGTCTAATCGTACTTAGTTATTTACAAATTTATTTATTTTGAGATTTATAGACCAATATAAAATGTTTGCTAACGCTCAGCCAAATTCTAAGGAGCAACATGCACCATTATCGAACTTGACGTTGCTTATACAGAAGTCAAGCCTCATGCACAATTTCAATTGTATAAGTCATGCAGAAAGATAGACAGACATTCAAACAGTTAAACCGATAGACCCCTTTGAAATCTTTCCACCCCATTGAGTGACTGGTTTCGCTAACAATTAGCCAATAAGCTCTATTTTTAATGTGTTGTAATATTGTGGAAGAGATAAAGTTTTGTCACAACTATACTTAATTTATACAAAGTGAGTTTTATGTCCTGGCACACCTGGATATAATTTAAACGGCCCAAGATATCTATGTGTAACCTTGACCCTACCTATTGCAACATATTTTTTTAATTTTTCAAGTTGTTGAAATTTCCCCCCCCCTTTTCTAAAGGGGTGTAAAGGGGAGCAACTAAACCTTTGAAATACAAACCCCTATCATGTGACCCCTCATTTTAAAGAGAATAAAAAAAGAAATCCAATAATGCAAACTAGAGGTCTCTACGTTTATTTTAACAGATTTTATGACAAATTTACATTTGAGTAAAGGGGGTAATTAAACATTTTCAAATACAAACCCCTATCATGTAACCCATGATAGAAAAGGGGGGAGAAATTTTCAACAACTTGAAAAATTAAAAAAATATGTTATAATAGGTAGGGTCAAGGTTTCACATAGATATCTCGGGCCGTTTAAATTATATCCAGGTGTGCCAGGACATAAAACTCACTCTGTATTTATTACAGAGGCATGAGTAAAACAAATTTAGTAAATACTCAACGCCATATATTGTTTAGAGTAAAATTGGAAAATTAGTATAGATAAGTAACGTTGTATATTGCTTTTATATTAAAATAATAATGTTCGTTGGCATTAAACTTTCCCGTGGGTGATCGACCGTTACCGAAAGCGATTATCGCTCGCACTTATCGCTCTTGAGAAACTCTACCTAATGTCTTTCCGATACCAGCCATTTATGTAACATTGAGTATAATCGATGACTGTACTTAAGTAATCTGTAGCGTCAATGTACTTAGAGTCGGTTCGAGTAGACGAGTGGGTGTCCTTTTATACCCCATATCTCGGTTAGAGGGCAAACTTATTCACACGGTAACATACCTGTAAGTTCTTTGAGTCTAGCCGAAGTAATGTAGCTGTGTAAAATCCACGGTTTTGTGTTTCAGATCTTACAAACGATTTAATTTATCATCTTCATCAGATAATATATTGACTTCACATTTGACTAACAAAGTATGGTTTTCGACAACTGTTGTTTTCTCACTTCCGGCATTGCAAATGTCGCTAAAAATACTTACAAGACTAATAAATATTGTTTCTTTACAAATGAGTCCCACCTGAGACATTGAAATTCAATGCCACAGTTTCAATTATATTCCTAGGTTTCCGACTACACTATAGAAATGTACATTTCCGGAGTCAACGTTTTGATAAATAAATCAGACATCGTCATTCCAAATACATTCCGTTTTAGTATGAAACATGTATAATTAGTGTCGTTTTTATGGAACTTAGAAATTATAAAAACACGTTACTAGGTTTCTTGTTGTATCTGGTGGTCCCAGGGAACTCCTGTTTACATTAATATATGTATAAATCCATTTGAATCTTAAAAGTTGAGTATATACGGTGGATACTTCAGGCCGTCTCACTTTTTTATATTTTTCAGATTCGCAACTGAATTACCCTGACTGATAAGAAGTAATTATGTTATTTTGAACTACTCCACTTTATGCTCAATAGTGCAAATCTTGACCGTTTCGCTGACTGAAAGTTTGTTCAATAGGTTTTGAAGAAACTTCGCCGCTGAGTTGGATGAATGACAAATTGGATCGGCAAAAATGAGCATATGAAAGCCTCGAGAGGACAACCGTACATGTGTAGTATTACCATCGATCCAATTATCATTAAGTATTATCCAAATACCTCGACTTCACTATTCAAAATTGCACAAGTTATAGGTTTTTCCTTTAGAATGTGAATCTTAAGTGAGTGGATAGAATAAAGATAGCTGATTTTGTATTACATAAATAATGTAACTTAAGTTTCCACCCTGAATGATTAACCATCTGGCAAAAACATGTTGCTATTTTAAATACATGCATTATTAGTGCATTATTAATAAACTACTTTAAGGAAGACATTGTTCTTTCAGTAAAAAAATAATCATGAAATGTACATATATGTAGAATTCAAAAGGTTTTATAATATTAAATTTTTATTGAAAGAACATTTATCATAGTATTATTGTTGTTCAATCGTGGTAGTTGCTGTTAATTAATGAGAGAAATTTTATTTATTTAATATAAATAAAGTTTTATTTCATATATATTCTGATTATAAAATAAAAGAACTTAAACTAGCGTTTCTCGTTTAAAGTATCTGAAGTAGATCATTCCTTTATTTAGTTACTGCGATTAAATTATTATTAATCGTACTTATAAAAATCGTTAACTAGCGGTTCCATACATCGTGTATTTACTTTTCTATACGAGCACACCGTTATAAATATATAAATTTCTTGGTACATTTCCGCTAATATTTATACAATGATAATAAATAGTCAGTACGATGATGTAAAATGGATTCTCCTAACACCAAGAATTACAATGGTGTAAGAAGTTTTAGAAACCCTCCCCTCCCCTCCCCACCGACCTTACCGATCCTGTATGTTACACAGTGTCTGCAAGTTGGAAATATGCGCATTTAAATTGGATATTTTCTTTTTCTCCGTCTTGATTTGTTGTTACCATTACAACAGGCTGTCACCTACTTGCCTTTTCATTACTTACGGAATTATACAAACTAATTCAGTCATACATTGAGACTACGGCAATTCTGCATGATATTTTAACTCGAGTTATTTATAATTATTTATGAACTTGTATGCTACAGCGTTGATACAGTATTGTTATAAATATGTTATAAGAGCGACAAATAATATAAAGACGTATATTATTTGTTTATTCCGAACAAACTACATACAATAGTTGATTTATTAGTCTCAAGTTAAGAAACCATTTTCTGAGCTGCAAAATGTAAAGAAGTTTGTAAAGAACAAACCACGTATAGTATAGTATATATATATATATATATATATATATATATATATATATATATATATACATTAAATTTGTATAAGTGGCAATAGCCTAATTTAATTTCAATAAATATTGAATCGCAAAAATTACCTGCTCCGCCGGGACTCGAACCGGCAAGTGAGAGATCCGGGTTCGAGTCCCGGCGGAGCAGGTACTTTTTGCGATTCAATATTTATTGAAATTAAATTAGGCTATTGCCACTTATACAAATTTAATGAATGTAAACAGAAGTCATTTGACAGGTATTTGGTCTTCCGATCATATGTTAGTTTGGTTATTTAAACACATATGTGAAGGAAACGGCCAAATACAAAGTAATTGAATCGTAAAAAGTGAGGGCTCTGTGGTGTAATGGTAGCACATTCACCCGGCAAGTGAGAGATCCGGGTTCGAGTCCCGGCGGAGCAGGTACTTTTTGCGATTCAATATTTATTGAAATTATATATAATATATATATATATATATATATATATATATATATATATAATATATATATAAGTAAGTTTAATTTGAACCATTTAAGAATCCCTATGACAGGGCGTAGGTTTTACATTTACCATAAAGATGAAGATAAACCATTGGCAAGACATTGTATAGAACATAGACAAGACAAAAGACAAAATTGAGAAGTGTTTTAAATTAAAAGGAATACACCACCATTCCCTGATGAAAACTACAACAGATTAAAATTTAAGCACATGGAGCAAGCTCATCAAATTGTGTTGAAGACAAAAAATCCATTTCGTCTAAATTTAAGATAACTTTTTAAATAATTTGTATAAAAATCAACGTTCCAACAAGATTAAATTAGAAAAATGTCACGTCAGCTGGACTTTATCAAATGTTATGCACTGTGTTTACATTTATGTTTTCTTGCTTTTGTTTACTTGTTATAGTTTTTTTTTTAATTTTTATTTAAAACTTCCTGAAGACGGGGTATTAAATCCCTCGTAATATAGAAGTGAAAAAAGGTTCTTTTGTTTTCTTCTATTCAACACAGTGATCAGTAAATATATATATATATATATATATATATATATATATATTATATATATATATATATATATATATATATATATTCGTATATATATATATATATTCGTATATATATTCGTATTTACCACAACATAAGAAAATAAAATTATTTTAAATTTGTACAGAGCTCAATTATATCTTGAAGAATATTTTTAATTTTACATCATACCTTTAAATGCCAGTTACTAATGGTTCGCTAATACCACACTATGGGGAGAGTTATCTTGCTTGGACTATCCCTCAGCAATTCCATACTTTCTGTGGTAAAATATGGATTTTTATAACCCTAGAATTAGTTCAAGGATTGGTAAGAGAACAATGTATGGATAGCCAAAGTCCTCACAATCCCATTATTGTACCTATTTTTTATGTTAAAACTTGGTCAAACGTCAACCAAAAGTGCAAACTGTTTAGAATTCATATCTTCGCCTTTCCAAGAGAGCTAGAGAATCTTCAAACCATTAGTACTACAAAACAAGTAGATTTCATGCAGTTTTTTTTATTAGTTTTGCTTCAAATTTCAGAAAGTTATTAATTTAAAATATCATAATGAGATTTTATATTTCTCATTCTGATAAAAGTTATGTTCTATGAATATTATGTACATAACAGTCTCTTTCATTCACAGTTACAGACCGTCACAACTGCGTTGCTCATGACTAGGAAGAGGGTTAGATTGTGTAAACCGTGGGAGGGGGGTGCAGTCTACTGTTCCAACTACTATTTGCCCCTGTTTGTCACTAACTGGAACAGCTGTATCAATTACTCGACAATACCCACCCGTACGTAATTGGTGCCATTCCAAAATAACTGCATCTCAAACGTTTATAACCTGCCAGTAAATTCATAGGGATCATATATACTAATTTGCTTGTGTTTTAAGGATAGAAAGGGGAGTTATTATATGAGATGTTTACAAATTCTACATAAATCTTGTGGAGACTTGTTCTACGGGTAAATTAAAAAAAAAAAAAAAAAAAAAAAAAAAAAAAAAAAAAAAAAAAAAAAAAAAAAAAAAAAAAAAATGGTGTATGGTTTAAAAAAATTGCGATCCCAGATTATTTCAGATACCAAACATTAGAAAAATATTTATGTATATTTTGCACAATTTTGATCTTGCTGTCTCAAATGTAGAAAATAAATATTAGATCATATCGTATCACGTTTTAAGGTGGCGGTCAATGGTTGGAATCTTGAGTTGAATATCTCAATATATTAGCTATGATGGGATGGGTTAATTTAGTAAAATTTTTAGTACAACTCCATCCACTGCTGTTTATGAAATAAGAACAGGCCTATTTTTGTCCTAGGGAGCATAAAAATCTCCATGTACAGTATCAGTACAATCGGTTGAACGGTTTACGAGTGAAAAGAAAACAAAAAACACAAAGGCACTTTTGAATTTTTAATTTTATTAAGATGAGATCAAAAATACACTTCTCTAATTCGCTGAAGTCGCAAACCATACTTCTAAATGTTTTAGTTTACTTATTTTGTGGTAATTCAGTAATGTTTTGAAAGTTTCTTTAAATCTAGTTTTGAATGAATTATCTTAATAATAGTTGCAAAGTGTGATGCTTCTACAAACGTTTCTGGATGCCCATCAGAAGTTGACGGAAATTTCTGTTACGTTGAAGGAACTTGGCAGTTTTAAATTAGTATCAATTTGGATTAGATCTTTTCAAAATTTGATTAAAAACATTAAACTGTATCAGATTTGTGAAGAGTGAATGTACAACAAACTAGCTGTTTAGCGCAACTGCGAGCGTAATTTTATATATCAAAGTCCGTAGCCTGCTTAACAAACGCACTTTTAGTTGGTCAGTTTTAGTCTAACTAATAATATTAAGATAAGACAAGATAGAGTAGAGTCAAGAGTTATGGTTTTCCAGTTATGGGGAATATTTGTATTAGGAAATTCTTTGGGGGGGTTACGTTGCCATGAAGGAAGTGTTCAGAGATAGAGTGCTATGTTTTAAGGATGCTTAATTTAATGCCAATCACTTATTCATCTCAGGCAAATGTCAGTGCAAAGTATCAGAGCATTACAATAAATTATAATTATTGTCAGTTCAGAATTCTACACATGTACTTTATAGTGAATAATCCGTACTTACATAACATTTTTCGAAAACCTTGTTTGCTAACTTTAATGATAATATTTTAAATAAACTTTCTGTACTTTATAATTGAAGCACTTTGTTTCTTTGTATTGTTCTAACCGTTCTCCTAATATACGTTTATGGTACCTTATCTGACTCGCCATGTATTATAAATGGTTTTGTATTTTGCTCGCGAGTTCCCAGAAAATGCAAGCATGAATGTTTTCCATTACTAATGGTAAAGCGAGTCAAAAGTAGAGGCCACTCTAAATTACATGAGGCATAAAGTAAATGTGTTTAATGTTTCGGCTACACCACTAGGAAGTTGGCGCTTTACACAAGCAATTTAACTCGCATTTTACACCTGAGTTCTCCTACAGCGTATCAATTTACTAAGTTTGTTTCTGTGAGATTATGCACTTACCACACAGAGCCTTCAGGCACTCAATCAAACTTTCTCATTTATCTCTCTGTTAAACTCGTCCTTTTTATTTTTATTTTTGTAAGGAGTTGTGTAATGCATCGCTGATACAAATTATTTATACAAGTTGTAGCTTTAACCATAAAAACGCAAAAATAGAAGTTAACTGATAAGGTTTCTAAAAAATTTTAGGGGAATGAAGAGATAAGAGTTAGATAAACATCCTTTAATCGTTTTCTGTTGATAAGGTGTATAATCTGGAATATTGGAAATAAATACATGCAGTACCTAAAGTTTCTCATTAACCTTTTAAAGGTATTGTCAAATACCTTTGTAATTGAATAACCTGAAGGTATTAAAATCACATCTCTCCAAAAAGTGGGAAGCAGAATCAAATTTAAAATCGATTAAAAAGAAGATGCATGTAACGAATCCACAATTACGAATTTTGACGAGATAGATCCAATGATTAAACAATTTATTCCTGACAACTCGATCCAAAAGAATAAAGCGTTCGAAGTGAGTGTCACACGATGGGATTATCTTGGAAATGTTTACTCCTAACTCCTCATTTAATGCAGAGGGGTAAGATTTCGTAACACCTCATTCAAAATCCTTGATAAAAGAAGGATAGGACTGAAAATCAGAAGTATCTAAGCTGACTATTGGATATTACACATATTTGATGAACTAAGCATCCCTTCTTAGAGTGGGCGGGTATTGAGTTTTTGTTATTTGTTTCATTGGATTTACCATTAAAATTTTTAGTTTGAGGTATTGTTTTATGGGTTTATTTTAAAGATTAGGTTTCATAAACTGGTAATTTTGAATCGATGTAGGTTGTGCTGAAATAAATAAAAAATAATTTCATTTGATATTATTAATTTTTTTTAAAGGAGGTCTGTAAAGTTTTTACAATTCCAAATTTGTGGCCCTGACTTTTGGTTGCAACGTATACAACAATAAGATATTAGTTTTTTAAACCTTTAACATAACTTTTATTACTCCCCTCCAAAAAGTAAGGAGCAGAATCAGTTTTAAAATCTATTTCAGATAAGATGTATATAATGATTCATCAATTTCCATAATCAATTAGAGGGTCAGGTGTTCTAACTACAATCCTAAAAATCCATTTGTTTGACATTGCTATTACACATGTTAACCTAATTAAAAATGAGATTCTAACATTTAACTTACACAAACAAAATTAAATGCTTTAAAAAAGTCTTCATAACATGTTTACCAATCAGTTCAATATGTTACGACAGTGCGTACGAAAATAGTTTGAAATTACCGTGGTAAAGCTTGTTGTTTAATTAAACTGTAATTAGTATCCAAAACTAAACAAGTCAAACACTAACCTAACGTACTTGCTTACTACAAAAATTAAGAATTAAAAAACACACATAGTACAATCTCCAAACGATTCAAGACCCCATAATGAGAAAATATTGAACTGACCTTCATAGTACATCTGTAGGAACCGAGAAACGTTGGACTCTGTGAAGTTAAGGGAAAGTATTGGGAGATTAATTACAAGTTGTAAGTCTCGCGTTTCACAGAAGTTTGAAACCGGTGGAAGGAAGAGACTAACATTGACTTTGTTTTGACAATGTATTTTCTGTCAATATAGTACTGTCTTTTCATTCAGGTCCTTGGAATGGAATGCTACAATAGATTTCAGTTTTGGAAACATAATCTCATAGCTTATTGATACCATGGACCTTTTATATCTCAGCGATACAGCGACCTAACTTTATCTGATCACGTCACTCATGCTATCCAGCGTGCTCTTGGCAGATTAAGAGGCCTGTACAGATTCAGAAGTCTGCTGCCGGAATTCGCAAAGCTTCAGCTTATGCAGCCGATGGCCTTTTCTGTCATTTACTACTGCTATCCTGCTTACGGTAACAGCATATCGCGGAATGATCGCATTCAGAGACTTTCAAACTCTGCTATACGTTTCATTTTCAATTTGAGACGATTTGATCACGTATCCCCCTTTCGGGATGGTGCTAAGTTACTGTCGATGGAATCCGTCTGCGGGGTGCTGACATGCTGCATGGTCCACAAAATCTTATCACACAAGGAACCACGGTACCTGAGTGAGCAGTTGTTGTTCCGGGAGGAGGTCTCGCAAAGTAGCACCCGCCATGGCTATCTGCTAAACTTTCGTAGAGTCAGATATGAAGTCGGAAGAAGGAGTTTCTCATACTTTGGCCCTAAGTAGTACATAGACCTCCCCCTTAGCCTAAAATAATGTAGTTGTTCCTCATTTAAAATGAAACTTAAATACTTTTTGATTGTTGACAATTAACTTAGTTAAGCTATTAGTATGTAAGAATAACGAATTCTACAGTTTTTACCACTGTATTATTTTAAATTAGCTACTAGATTTTATTGTACCTGTTTAAATTAAGTTTAGTTTAGTTTTTTATTTATCTAGATTTTAAGACATTCAGTGACTTGAGTTGTTCTGAAAAACAGTAACTTTACTAAGAAACGCTTGGAAATAAATGCATTTTTATTTATTTATATTTCCACATATCTTGGTATAAAAATATATGTAGTAGATTTTAAATTATTATTAAGAAAGGTTATGCAAATTTAATCTAAATATTTTTCCAAATTTCACATTCATATTTAGATTTTTTTAAACTAAACAAACTTTCTGTGTTTTAGCTTCAGAAGTGTAAGAGGTGCCTAAGTAGGTATTTAGTCTTAATTACATCTGTTGTGAGAGGTAGAATTTTAAGAGACTGTTGAATAAGGATAAGCAGGCTACAAAATTAAAGAGGCTCATGTAAATGTATGCCGGTGAAAAATTAATGTGAAATATGTGTAAAACACACTTTATATGACACTTTTACATATACTACTGAAAGATTTGATTGTAAAGTACCATATCTTTCCGTGCAAATTAAAGCTTTATCGAAATCTTTATTATGTGAAATTAACCACAATTTTTACAGTTCTTGTACTTGGACAAAATGTTATAATTTAAATACAAATAAAATAGTCTTTCCATGTGTTAAAACTACTATATATAGTATTATTGTTTATTAATATTATCTTACACAGTTTGATGTACAAATGAAAGGTGTATATTTCATTGTATTCTGTGCTGATTAAAATTTTAATTCTTTTAAATTTTGTGAAAAATCTTCTTATTATTAAATACTCTTATAAAAATGTGTACAATTACACAACCTACAGGTTTAAAATTTCAATTTAAATTAAGGGTATCCTTAAAGGATGGGGAACATGGTTCAAACCGTATACCCTAAAAAACATTGTAGATTTTTGAAGCCTCATCATTATCATGAATATTCGGGGGATTCTTATATATGCTTCAGCGGCAAACACGCTAACCAAAGAATTGCTCACGCACAGATTTTTTTATATATATTGTTTGTGGACAAACTTTGCTGCATAATCGTGGACAAATAAACCAAAAATACTTAGTGAGCGCCTTTATAGAAGAAAGATAATTCCCATGAAATAAATTTAAGTAACAAAAACACTTTTTGTAGTTGAATTTTTTTTAAATTGCATGATTTTTCCAAAGAGCTAGTCTTAAGCAAGTAATGTTATTTATCGCTATCACAGCAAACGAGTGAACTTAACGACATTTCTGTAACTATCCTGTATGACCCGTCGTGTGTAGGGACAGATTTAACCAAAGTTTACATTACAGTATTATGTACAAATATTCACATAGATCTTGAATGTGTTGATAAAAGATTCATGACATAATGTTTCGTAGACTTTTAGTACTGTGTACTGTGTTCAGTTTACAATATAATGGATGCATTGGCCATATATTATAAACGGTGTACCCGCACTATGTGCCGAGCTGCCGGTTCTATGCACTCATGCTCTACACACCGCACTGAATAAAACTCAATTACTTTCTGTGCCAGTTGAAATTTCATGTGTGACAGAAACGTATCATACTCAGTTTTATCCTAAATTTGAAGACACAAATTATTGCCTTGCTGTTTTTACACATAACAAATGCCAATCTTTTTTAGCGGGAACTTTTATTATTAGCTCAATAAAATAAACAAGAATTCTCACGTGGTCTTAAACCATATGACTGCTATACCAATAATAAAGTACCGCACGGATGAGCACTGCTTTTTCTTTATGTAGTTACTTCAATTGTCTTGCCATTTTCATGCTCACCCCAAACTTAACAGGGGTATTTCTTGGACCATTGCTGGATAGAATCAACCCTTCCCACAATATCTGTGTTATGTGTATAAGACCCGGTTGCTCCACAGTGCTTTGGGATCGTGTCAGTCAACATCGTAGTGTACTTAATGTGCACCTGATGAGGCAACGAGAATACCTCTTTATCTATATTGCACTTTTTGTAATCTACGTGTCTCTAATGTCGAAATAACGGGGGGAGGGTTGGTTTTGAACTTATTTGTTCTTCGTCGCCGACTATTTTTGGATCAATTCAGATGAACATGACTTAAAATGTCAGTATTCAAGTCTGCAACAGCATTAGATTTCAATTAATGCGAGTAAGAGGAAGGTGAAATGGAGTTAAACCGAAAATTCGCATCGAATCATCTCTTCCCACCATAGATGCTTTATGTGTAGTCGTTTATTGGTTTTCCCAGTTCTAAAGCGAATCAACTCGTCGATATCCAGAGATCTCAGTTTAGTATTCCGACGCAAACTTTGACAAAAAGTAGATATTGACGATGATGCATGGGAGCATCACATCATGTATTACTACGAGTATATTCATTATTTGAAATGAAAGAACAAATCTCTATGATATTCAAAAACTATACAGTTCATTTTTGCATATATTGAATCTTTCTCATGGTTGCATAAGAAAGAATCACTCTGAATCACATGTTTAGTGAATTATTTAGAACGTGACTGCAGTGTTCTATACATCTTTTTGATATTACGGCTTTTAGGTCATGAAGCATTTTTAATTACACCAGGGCCGTCCTTTGTTTATCCAATAAAATGTTTAGTTGTTACACACATTTGATTACCATAATATCGGGTAAGAAATATAGATTAAGACATTTTAAATAGATCGACACAACAACAAAATAATAATACAAGTGACCACAGTAAATAATTTTAGTTGACATTTTTTCATATTGAATTAGTTCGTTAGCTATTTTCATGCATCATAAAATAAGTAGAAATGACGTGATTTATGTTTAGCCAGAAACTTCAGCTTGACTGTAACACAATACCAGCAAATAAGTGTTACACCTGGTAAATATTTCTATATATAATATATATTTACCATAAGACTGTTATTTACCTTCAATCTACCTAAAATAAACAATTGTATTTTAATAGGGTTATCTATTGATATAACCCTATATGAATTCTGCACTTCGGTATTCTTCTTTAAATTCAAACAAATATTGGATAAAAGAACAGTGAACTCTTTGATAACGGATCAGAATCATATACTTTTGCAAAGCCACTAAATTCAACAAATTGAAGAAACAAATTATGTACATTATTAGTTACATATGCCTATAGAGAAGAGAAATAGAGAAGCTCACTCGTAAGGGGTTTTAATAAAGCCCTTGAGAGAGATATGTAAATAATTTTTTTCAATGACGTTTAAGATTGCAGACAACAAAATTTACTGATTATTTTTTTTTATAATCCCAATGCAACTTTATCAAAATGTTAATCTTGGGGATGGGCAAATTGTGATTTTTGCAGAATAATAAAGGGAACTTATTGAAAATTTAGGATTTACTCATTGTGTTGTGTTATTTTCAGATTAGTAGAAACACCTATTTTCATGTGAAACCCATGTTTCTTACGTTTTGGTCAGCCGTTTAGAAACAGATAATTATTTTTTGAAAACTAACTTCAACAAAGTGTTTCTGCGGGCTAGAAGTTTTAAACAATGTGCTATATGTACCAGGTTTACATTTGCAAATTAATAAATTAAAACCAAAGCTAATACCGGGTTTACAAAATATTGTTTATTGCAATACTTACTTGATAGAATTATATGACTTTCGTCATAACGCATCTTTTTTAAGTGGCTGTGTTGGCCTATCTTAACCAAGGAGCCAAATTCCCGTAAACACTTCAGTCCGTGAGTATACTTTTACGCTATACGATAGTTATCAAGCCAAGAACTGCTTGTAAATATTAAATATCAATATTAATATTTGATATTAATATTTCAAATATTAATATCAAAGCTTGGATCACGCAACTGTGTGCGTCTTGGTTGGGTACCGGGCCACACAGGCATAGGTGGCAACGAATGCGCCGACAGGCTTGCCAAAAGCGGAGCAAGCATGCCATACACCGGTCCAGAACCGAGTTGTGGTATAAGCAAGTCAGCCGCTTACCAAAGTATAAACAAATGGTCCAGGAAGACACACCGCTTGCGGTGGCAGAGTCACCAAGGACAAGCACTCGGCAAAAGACTGCTTGCCGATTCTAGCTCCGGATTCACCAGATGGCTGATGGGGCTGGGCAGGGATCGGGTTAAGCAAGTGATTGCCTTGATCACTGGACACGGCCACTTCAGGAAACACCTAAACACTCTAGGTTTACGAAATGAGGACTCGGAGTGTAGACTCTCCAGGCGACGAACCAGATGCTAGTATCGGGGAAAAGCTTCTTAGCCTAATTAAGGGCACGAAGATAGGCTTACCCCTCTAACATCAAAGGGGCACACAATAAGCTCAGGTTGACGTGTGAGGATCTGTGAATCCACCCCAATATCCCAAAGGAAAAAAAAATATATATTAATATTAATGTATTATACTGTAAACTAGAGATTTAGTTCGGTCCTTACTCTCTGTTTTTATTATTAAGTTGCACGTGCCTTCTGTTTAAGCAGTTTTTTTTTTTATTAACCGTTGTCTCAGTTTAAATCTAATGTAGTAGCTGGTGTTTCTAAGCAGTATTTTTAGTCAAGGAATTCAAGGCAGCACCATTTTATAATCACATTTATCCTTAATTCGTGGAGCCAGGATTTGTTGGTCGTCCTGTTCAAGGACATAGTGACACATCACTGACAAGGGTGATTAGGGATATAGTACTATATTTAAAGGACGCTTAATCTGAAATACAGTCAGCTGTTTTCCTATACAAGTGTCAGTACAAAATATCAGAGGGTTACAATAAATTATAATTATCAACTCTAGGGGCTACGCATTTATTTGACAGTAAACACCCTCTTATACTTCGGTACAAGTTTTCGCACACATTGGTTGCTAAATTTACTAACAGAGAAAACGTTAAACATATATCCTGTAAGTGATTTAGCGGGATTATTATTTTTGTAACTATATTATTTCTTATCATATACGTTTAGGACATCTTAGCTAATTTACCTTGAGTAATAAAGGAGTTCTTGTATTTACTTACGAATTCGAAAAAACACATGCATAAATGTTTTCCATTACCAAAGGTAAAGCGAGTCAAAATTAGAGGCCACTCTAAATTACATGAGGTATAAAGTAAGTGTGTGTAATGCTTCGGCTACACCACTAGGAAGTTGGCGCTTTGCACAAGCAATTTAACTCGCATTTTACACCTGAGTTACCCGAAAACGTATCAATTTACTAAGTTTGTTTCTATGAGATTATGCACTCTTCACACAGAGACCTCAGGAACTAAAATATTCACATTTATGTCTATAAAGCAACAATGGAAGTCATTTAATTTGGGTTTTTTCACAGTTTTGTCTAATGGATAAGTAAATCCAAAATATTTAACCATTATCTTTTAATACTGTATGTTTTATAGATTATGAAAAATAAATAGTAATAAATACAAATATAAACAAATAAATATTTTCAAAGGTTCCAGGTCAACTCTTTAAATGTTGTAAAATATACTTTGTAAATTTAATACATATGTGGATGTTTATGAAAGATGTTAATATGACATATAATCATATGTAATAATAATGCCCCTATAAGACATGTGCCCTAAATATTACATTTCGGTTGATTAGAATCATTGTATAATACGTATATCATTGTCACACAACTAGATAAACACATTGAAAGTCAATTCCTTAAGGGTACGATTATCAGATGCTGATTATTGTTTATTCATCTGTCTGGAGCGAAGTGTCTCAAGCGAAGAAAAATGTCATCCGAAAATATTATCATTATTAATTTTAATAACCCTTTTGATACAAACCCATTTCAATCACCACTAGAACTAAGGTGCTGATGTTCGACTTTTTGCTTCGAGAAAGTTTTGCAATTGATGTATTAACCCAGGCTGTGTGTGTAGGGTGCAAATTGGTCTAAGATCTGTATTACATATTTTTGTAAAATTCCAAGCTAATTTGTATGCCATCTGGTAAACACGAAATTTAAATATCCAGGCCAATGGAATATAACCATTTGAAGCGGTTGGCAATACATTCATAGATTGGTAAAGCAACATTTATCTGTATTAGAAATCTGTGGAATGTTTGAGATTAGTGTTTTATGTGTTAAACGTTCTTCAACTGATTAATATAATGTTTTTAAAAATTATTTAATGTTAATCTATGAAACAGGTAACCGAAATTCATTTTTTCACAACGGAAAATTAGCTTGTAATTAGAAAATATAAACACTTCTTGTATAAATAGCTACTACCACACCTTTAATGGCAAAAAACTAATTAGTTGTACAGTAAGTCGTGGTTTTTACTCACAAATTTAGTAATGGAGTAATTTTCCTTGTTTATATTTAATTATTAGATTGTTTTTAATTAATTAAATATATTTAACATTGTAATTAGTCTAGCAATGTGGCACACTTTGCAATAAAGTGTTTAATATTCCTGTAGTACATTTGAAGTAAAAAATTTTCAGGGTTTGCAAATGGTACGTTATGGCACCATTCATTATATTAAGTGAGCTTAACGGCGATTCTCCGCAACACAAAATTTCAATCCAGTGCTATAATAAGAAAGGATTGTAAATTGTAAAAGACGAAGATTCCGTTATATCGAGAAGAATAAAAAAGCGAATGCACAGAAATTAATCAATCTGCTTTTTTATTCACCAACAAAAAGACTCGGAAAGAAAGCACGGTCTAATTGTGGCGGCATAAATCTTCTAGGCATTCTAAAATGGTGCAGTGAAAGCTTAAAACTTGTACATATTACACAGAAAATGTCACAAAAACTACTAGATGCAGATATTTTATTCTATACAAAGTAATACGAGTACATAAAATATATTTGTTTATATTGTGATATTACAAATATAAACGGTCATTACTGAACCATATGAGTAACGTAACAAAGTATATAAAATCGAATATTTTACTCGACTTCCATAAACCTGTATGGAATAACACATGATGTGTGCTTCCTATGCTGAGTGCTATGTTCGTGACACAAATGTAGCGTGGTAAAAGTGTGTATCATAAATAACAAACGTTGCAAATAATACAATTGGTTCAGACTCTGACCTGAAACATATTCTAGCCTTTTTTATTCATGACCTATAAATATGTTAAGCAGACAATGCACAGTTAAATTTTAGTAAAAGATGCACGTCGTGTTAAATAAATAATATGTACGTGAAACCCATAAAGAGTAGAGTTTTAACAAGGTCTCGAATTTACACAGCATTACAGGTTATTTGATCACTATATTTATACTACATTACTAATCCCATATAAAGGTATTCTTCCTAATATTACTTCTAAATTATTTAAAATATGAAACAATAGGAATCTAGCGGGTAAAGTTTTAAAATTAATTATTCAAAAGTCTTTGGTAAATTTTTTCTATACTGTTTCTATCCTGTTTACGAAATTAAATTTGATTTTAAATTCATTTATTTTCCTTAAAAAATGTTTAACTTTTAATTTTTTAAGTAAAACTTTTTTAAATTTAGTTTTTTTTCTATTTCAACTAAACTCCTCCTTGTTAAATTCATGATTCAGATACATTATAATCATTGATTAAGGATATAACTATGCTCGAATCCTGAACTAGGTTTTCATCTAAAATACATTCCAGGTAAGTGTGAAATAGCACATTTTCAGTTACTCTGAAGCTCATAAAAGATTTATAAGGAGAACTCTTCTTAATTTCAGGTCTTCCCCACCGTTTAATATATAGTATACTTATATTATAGTCACTAGAACCGGCACATTATAATCCAGAATATAAACTGTATCATAAGTATTATACAAAGGTTGGAGCTGTCATTCTGTCTATTTCAGTGATATCTGTCTTGGCAGGAGTGTATTGTAGCTATAAACCTGTTTTTTTTATCAGAACTATGTCTTTATTCATAGTAACGACGTCGGTACTTTGTTTTGACCACTCAAATTCTATAGTAAATGCTGCATGGAATGTATTGTAGCTATCAACCAGTTTTTTTTATCAGAACTATGACTGTATTCATAGTAACGACGTCGGTACTTTGCTTTGACCACTCACATTCTATAGTGGATGCTACATGGAATGTATTGTAGCTAACAACCTGTTTTTTTTATCAGAACTATGCCTGTATTCATAGTAACAACGTCGGTACTTTGCTTTGACCACTCACATTCTATAGTGGATGCTGCATGGAATGTATTGTAGCTATCAACCAGTTTTTTTTATCAGAACTATGACTGTATTCATAGTAACGACGTCGGTACTTTGCTTTGACCACTCACATTCTATAGTGGATGCTGCATGGAATGTATTGTAGCTAACAACCTGTTTTTTTTATCAGAACTATGCCTGTATTCATAGTAACAACGTCGGTACTTTGCTTTGACCACTCACATTCTATAGTGGATGCTGCATGGAAGGTATTGTAGCTATCAACCTGTTTTTTTATCACAACTATGACTGTATTCATAGTAACAACGTCGGTACTTTGCTTTGACCACTCACATTCTATAGTGGATGCTGCATGGAAGGTATTGTAGCTATCAACCTGTTTTTTTTATCACAACTATGACTGTATTCATAGTAACAACGTCGGTACTTTGCTTTGACCACTCACATTCTATAGTGGATGCTGCATGGAATGTATTGTAGCTATCAACCTGTTTTTTTATCAGAACTATGACTGTATTCATAGTAACAACGTCGGTACTTTGCTTTGACCACTCACATTCTATAGTGGATGCTGCATGGAATGTATTGTAGCTATCAACCTGTTTTTTTATCAGAACTATGACTGTATTCATAGTAACAACGTCGGTACTTTGCTTTGACCACTCACATTCTATAGTGGATGCTGCATGGAATGTATTGTAGCTATCAACCTGTTTTTTTTTATCAGAACTATGACTGTATTCATAGTAACAACGTCGGTACTTTGCTTTGACCACTCACATTCTATAGTGGATGCTGCATGGAATGTATTGTAGCTATCAACCTGTTTTTTTTATCAGAACTATGTCTGTATTCATAGTAACAACGTCGGTACTTTGCTTTGACCACTCACATTCTATAGTGGGTGCTGCATGGAATGTATTGTAGCTATCAACCTGTTTTTTTATCAGAACTATGACTGTATTCATAGCATAGTAACAACGTCGGTACTTTGCTTTGACCACTCACATTCTATAGTGGGTGCTGCATGGAATGTATTGTAGCTATCAACCTGTTTTTTTATCAGAACTATGACTGTATTCATAGTAACAACGTCGGTACTTTGCTTTGACCACTCACATTCTATAGTGGATGCTGCATGGAATGTATTGTAGCTATCAACCTGTTTTTTTTATCAGAACTATGTCTGTATTCATAGTAACAACGTCGGTACTTTGCTTTGACCACTCACATTCTATAGTGGATGCTGCATGGAATGTATTGTAGCTATAAACCTGTTTTTTTTTATCAGAACTATGACTGTATTCATAGTAACAACGTCGGTACTTTGCTTTGACCACTCACATTCTATAGTGGATGCTGCATGGAATGTATTGTAGCTATCAACCTGTTTTGTTTTATCAGAACTATGACTGTATTCATGGTAACGACGTCGGTACTTTGCTTTGACCACTCACATTCTATAGTGGATGCTGCATGGAATGTATTGTAGCTATCAACCTGTTTTTTTATCAGAACTATGACTGTATTCATAGTAACAACGTCGGTACTTTGCTTTGACCACTCACATTCTATAGTGGATGCTGCATGGAATGTATTGTAGCTATCAACCTGTTTTTTTTATCAGAACTATGTCTGTATTCATAGTAACAACGTCGGTACTTTGCTTTGACCACTCACATTCTATAGTGGATGCTGCATGGAATGTATTGTAGCTATCAACCTGTTTTTTTATCAGAACTATGACTGTATTCATAGTAACAACGTCGGTACTTTGCTTTGACCACTCACATTCTATAGTGGATGCTGCATGGAATGTATTGTAGCTATCAACCTGTTTTTTTTATCAGAACTATGACTGTATTCATAGTAACAACGTCGGTACTTTGCTTTGACCACTCACATTCTATAGTGGATGCTGCATGGAATGTATTGTAGCTATCAACCTGTTTTTTTATCAGAACTATGACTGTATTCATAGTAACAACGTCGGTACTTTGCTTTGACCACTCACATTCTATAGTGGATGCTGCATGGAAGGTATTGTAGCTATCAACCTGTTTTTTTATCAGAACTATGACTGTATTCATAGTAACGACGTCGGTACTTTGCTTTGACCACTCACATTCTATAGTGGATGCTGCATGGAATGTATTGTAGCTATCAACCTGTTTTTTTATCAGAACTATGACTGTATTCATAGTAACAACGTCGGTACTTTGCTTTGACCACTCACATTCTATAGTGGATGCTGCATGGAATGTATTGTAGCTATCAACCTGTTTTTTTATCAGAACTATGACTGTATTCATAGTAACAACGTCGGTACTTTGCTTTGACCACTCACATTCTATAGTGGATGCTGCATGGAATGTATTGTAGCTATCAACCTGTTTTTTTATCAGAACTATGACTGTATTCATAGTAACAACGTCGGTACTTTGCTTTGACCACTCACATTCTATAGTGGATGCTGCATGGAATGTATTGTAGCTATCAACCTGTTTTTTTATCAGAACTATGACTGTATTCATAGTAACAACGTCGGTACTTTGCTTTGACCACTCACATTCTATAGTGGATGCTGCATGGAATGTATTGTAGCTATCAACCTGTTTTTTTATCAGAACTATGTCTGTATTCATAGTAACAACGTCGGTACTTTGCTTTGACCACTCACATTCTATAGTGGATGCTGCATGGAATGTATTGTAGCTATCAACCTGTTTTTTTATCAGAACTATGACTGTATTCATAGTAACAACGTCGGTACTTTGCTTTGACCACTCACATTCTATAGTGGATGCTGCATGGAATGTATTGTAGCTATCAACCTGTTTTTTTATCAGAACTATGACTGTATTCATAGTAACAACGTCGGTACTTTGCTTTGACCACTCACATTCTATAGTGGATGCTGCATGGAATGTATTGTAGCTATCAACCTGTTTTTTTTATCAGAACTATGACTGTATTCATAGTAACAACGTCGGTACTTTGCTTTGACCACTCACATTCTATAGTGGATGCTGCATGGAATGTATTGTAGCTATCAACCTGTTTTTTTATCAGAACTATGACTGTATTCATAGTAACAACGTCGGTACTTTGCTTTGACCACTCACATTCTATAGTGGATGCTGCATGGAATGTATTGTAGCTATCAACCTGTTTTTTTTATCAGAACTATGACTGTATTCATAGTAACAACGTCGGTACTTTGCTTTGACCACTCACATTCTATAGTGGATGCTGCATGGAATGTATTGTAGCTATCAACCTGTTTTTTTTATCAGAACTATGACTGTATTCATAGTAACAACGTCGGTACTTTGCTTTGACCACTCACATTCTATAGTGGATGCTGCATGGAATGTATTGTAGCTATCAACCTGTTTTTTTTTATCAGAACTATGTGACTGTATTCATAGTAACAACGTCGGTACTTTGCTTTGACCACTCACATTCTATAGTGGATGCTGCATGGAATGTATTGTAGCTATCAACCTGTTTTTTTTATCAGAACTATGTCTGTATTCATAGTAACAACGTCGGTACTTTGCTTTGACCACTCACATTCTATAGTGGATGCTGCATGGAATGTATTGTAGCTATCAACCTGTTTTTTTATCAGAACTATGACTGTATTTCATAGTAACAACGTCGGTACTTTGCTTTGACCACTCACATTCTATAGTGGATGCTGCATGGAATGTATTGTAGCTATCAACCTGTTTTTTTTATCAGAACTATGACTGTATTCATAGTAACAAACGTCGGTACTTTGCTTTGACCACTCACATTCTATAGTGGATGCTGCATGGAATGTATTGTAGCTATCAACCTGTTTTTTTATCAGAACTATGTCTGTATTCATAGTAACAACGTCGGTACTTTGCTTTGACCATTCACATTCTATAGTGGATGCTGCATGGAATGTATTGTAGCTATCAACCTGTTTTTTTATCAGAACTATGACTGTATTCATAGTAACGACGTCGGTACTTTGCTTTGACCACTCACATTCTATAGTGGATGCTGCATGGAATGTATTGTAGCTATCAACCTGTTTTTTTATCAGAACTATGACTGTATTCATAGTAACAACGTCGGTACTTTGCTTTGACCACTCACATTCTATAGTGGATGCTGCATGGAATGTATTGTAGCTATCAACCTGTTTTTTTATCAGAACTATGACTGTATTCATAGTAACAACGTTGGTACTTTGCTTTGACCACTCACATTCTATAGTGGATGCTGCATGGAATGTATTGTAGCTATCAACCTGTTTTTTTATCAGAACTATGACTGTATTCATAGTAACAACGTCGGTACTTTGCTTTGACCACTCACATTCTATAGTGGATGCTGCATGGAATGTATTGTAGCTATCAACCTGTTTTTTTATCAGAACTGTGACTGTATTCATAGTAACGACGTTGGTACTTTGCTTTGACCACTCACATTCTATAGTGGATGCTGCATGGAATGTATTGTAGCTATCAACCTGTTTTTTTATCAGAACTATGACTGTATTTATAGTAACAACGTCGGTACTTTGCTTTGACCACTCACATTCTATAGTGGATGCTGCATGGAATGTATTGTAGCTATCAACCTGTTTTTTTTTTTATCAGAACTATGACTGTATTCATAGTAACAACGTCGGTACTTTGCTTTGACCACTCACATTCTATACTGGATGCTGCATGGAATGTATTGTAGCTATCAACCTGTTTTTTTTATCAGAACTATGACTGTATTCATAGTAACGACGTCGGTACTTTGCTTTGACCACTCACATTCTATAGTGAATGCTGCATGGAATGTATTGTAGCTATCAACCAGTTTTTTTTATCAGAACTATGACTGTATTCATAGTAACGACGTCGGTACTTTGCTTTGACCACTCACATTCTATAGTGGATGCTGCATGGAAGGTATTGTAGCTATCAACTTGTTTTTTTTATCAGAACTATGACTGTATTCATAGTAACAACGTCGGTTCTTTGCCTCGTCCACTCATATTGCTCGGTGCCTGATTTATTGGCAAGGTTTGTCAACATGGCTATGCCAGTGATGTTTGCTTTGACATTAAAAAAGTTGTTGCTTGGCCTTGGCTATTTACATTCAATAGTGGATACTTCATGGAAGACATTGGATCTTTCAACCTATCTATTTTGGAAATAAATATGTGTTACAAAGTTTATTACATAACTTAAAGTTGTGAATAAAACATATTTGAATGTATGAATCACGCAGTATTCATTTGTTTCTGTTTATTATTGCCTCATTGAAAACAATGGAAATTGATGATCCTTCAAAAAAAATGCTTATACAACCATTCAAACATAAATATAGAATTAAACCGTTTATATTTAAAAGAACAATCACGTAACGTACCAATCACCACAGTGTTAACAGCTAATATCCAGCATAGTGATATTGATATCCCTGAGGCCCTAATATTGAGCGTGGTATATATCCTTTCCCAATATTAGCTACACAATGTTGTCACATTATTGTTAATATAATATTTGTGACCTACATTAATATTAATTTGTCACTTAACCTTTAAAATCTATTATTACATTGACATTATTTTTGAACTAAGATTTGTTAATTATTGATTGTAAAAATAACTTTTTAAATGTTTTTTGAACTATAATTTATATATATTTATTGCAACTTTTTACTGAAAACTACAAATTAACTTATACATTTTAACTGTTTTATAAGATGTAAATAATACTATGGTAAATACAATTATTGAAAGTATCTAATTAAAAGATCAAATTAGTTAATGAAATTTAAGTGAATATCGAAAGATTATATTTTGTGTACTTTTTACTTGGCGGTGCAGATATAGTGAGTGCATTCTCTAGATAAGTTTAATATACTTTCATTGATGCATACTATTTAAATGTTTACAAAAGATCTTAGTTAATTCAGTGAAATTACCTTCAAACGTCTTTTTCAACACGTAAAATACTTGATATTGATATACTGCATTTAAATGTATTGTACATAACCTAATAATCCGTAATAGTAAGAGGAGCCCATCCTTGGATATTGCCTTTAAAGTATGATTGGCGCATAAAACTTCTTTGATCTTGAAATTTGTCCAAATAACCATAAATTAAAAAATTATAGATGTATTTTCTTGCGAAACATCTTTATCCCAAATTCTATTCCTCATAAGATCTAAAATTTGAAGGAGGGCGTCACTGAACACATTTATCTAACTCCCACATTTCACTTTGCATTCCTTACCAATATCGCATTCATTTCTCACGGATGAGATAGATGGTATTGATTAGGTATATAAATACCGATACAGTTCCAGGACTGAACCGAGGAAATTTTTTGACATGGATTGGGATACAAGAGAATGTCCTTTACTGTATAATGTATCATCTCTACATATGGATGACAATTTTTACAATGTGAGTATTGACATGCATTTTTATTTTTTATGTTGGCTTAGTTGTTAATTTTCAAGAATTTAATATCCATACAATTTAGGAAACTGTATTTCTAATCCAACCTCATTACAAAATTATACACATATAGGTCTATATATTAATTATTAGAACAAATTATCAACCTACAGTTTTGCGTTAAAAATATAATTTATTGGAACTAAATGTGCAAAACGTGAAAAAATTATTAATCGCAATTTTGCGTAACCTCTGGTATTCCTTGGGTACCTGATGCCGGATATATGAATACATCATTTAAAAAATATCATAGGATATTTATAGATTATAACACAAGCTCTAAACTAAGAAAGCTTTGAACTTCATTTTTAGAATTCTTGTAGATTAATCTAAAATAGTTCTAGTGTTTACGAAATCGTTGGAGCTATTCAATCATGTTGCATAAGAATTGCATTTTCAAAAATTATAATTTGAAATATATTTAACTGTAAATTATCTAAAACCTTTTTTATCATAAAACCAAGGCAAAGCTTTTCCAGGGGCGCAGAAGAATCCCTCCCATCTCTAATGATTTTAAGTATTGCAATCGTCAATTCCTCCATTTTTTCCTCAGAGACTCAAACGCTATGTTTTTATATTAAAATTTAAAAATAATTTGCTTAATTAATCTTAACAGATTATTAGATAAACATATAAAACCTGTAAATTGAGTATTTTAAAGCGTTTTAATCCTATTTGTGAAGAAAGAAGTTAACGATGAACCTGAGATTCGGCCACCAACCTCCGTTAGTTATTGTTATTTCGATATGAAGTGTAAATGCTGTACGGGGCCATACAAATGATGGAAACGAAGTCAATTTACCGGTCTGGTTATATTGAGTTGTTACTGAGTTTAATTGCTGCCGCTTCACCTTCTTCATTATTCCTTACGTTACTGTAAATATTGCCGATTTCCCAGCTATAGAACAAAACGTGTGCAAACAAATGATATTACCTATAAATTAAGTGATTTTTAAACTGTTTTACGTCTGCATAAGATATTTAATACATTTATAAGTACTTTTTAATCAACAATAAAATTTCCTTGTATGGATGGTTACGTTACAACATTTATTTTTAATGTGTTAAACGAAACGCACATATATTTTATCCAAAAGAAAATAAATGTTTAGTTTTTTCTAAATGTAATACGAAATAAAAGTTATTTATGAAATAAAACTTGAAACTGTATAAAAGGTTATTTTTCCAACAGATATGGGGACAAGGCCAAAGCTATAATATTCTAAAAGTTATTCATATTTATTCTGGGCTAAGAGGACTTTGCATTGAATCGGATAAACTCTGAAGAAGATACAGAGGCCGATAACTATCTCACCTTAACCAATCACAAAGGTCCTGCTGGAGAGAAGGATTGCCAAGTTAATGTTTTCTTCTAATACCAATGTTTCAAATACTACCTATGAACACTTGTAAATGTTTGTAACTACTAACCCTACGTTCAAATTTATATTCATTATTTGTCTAAGAGTACACTGACATTAAAATTGCTTAATTATTAGGCAGATATGGATTCTTTATTAACACTCTAATTTTTAATTATTTATATAATATATATATATATATATATATATATATATATATATATATATATACAGGGTGAGTTTTTTAAAGTGATTCAATAGCTAACTTTTTAATTACACGACTTAGCACCACACTTTAAATTTGGAACTTGCTCAATTTTAAGTTTCACTCAGGGATACACTTTCAAATTTTTTGAAGATGGCCGCCATTTTCCAATATGGCGGTCAACTTTAAAATCTCTTATGGAACACCCTGTATTTTATGTTGTTTTTAGATTCTACTCAACAAAATAATACATTTTTGCTTTTGAGAGTTTTTCAATATCTCTAATGGTTCAGGAGCTACGTGGACTGGAAGTTTTCATAATTTTTGCCAATATGGCGGCTAACTTTAAAATATTTTATGGAACACCCTGTATTTTATGTTGTTTTTATATTCTACACTACAAAATAAGACATTTTTGCATTTTAGAGTTTTTCTATATCTCTAATGGTTCAGGAGCTACGTGGACTGCAAGTTTTTATCATCAGTCCGAAAAAATCCGAAAACTTCATCTTCAAAAAATTTGAAAGTGTATCCCTGAGTGAAACTTAAAATTGAGCAAGTTCCAAATTTAAAGTGTGGTGCTAAGTCGTGTAATTAAAAAGTTAGCTATTGGATCACTTTAAAAAACTCACCCTGTATATATAGCCTATATACTTACTATGTAGAAACATAGAAGAAACACCTGGGTCTGAAAGTGTTATATAGATATACTGTTCTAGGTAATGGACACATAATGTCAACACTCTCAGGGCCACTTGATACTAGTGGTAAATATGGTGTTAAATGTTATCGAGTAATATCCATTACATAATCATAAACCTCAAAAGAAATATGTATATATATATACATATTTGTGTATATTTTATATTTATATTTACATAGTTACGTGAATTAACTATTAAAATTAGAGCGGAACCTTATAAAATTTGGCTCTATCTATATGGTTATGAAAGAAGTACAATAAAAACGAAATCTATGATTTTTCAGAAATATATTGAATAGAACTAAACTCAATTTTCAAGACGATTAATAAATTATTAGAAGATTGTCTTTAAAATATTTGCTCCACAGGTCACATTTGTTATCAGGTTGACTTTAAAGCAAAGCCGTGAACAGAAACGGGGTAATGATTTTCCACCTCTTATACTTTATATTAAAAATGTTAATAAACATCAAACAAACAAACAAACTTAAATCTAAATATTATTTCAATAAGTCTAGTGAAATTCAATAATTTTATACTGTTTGTGCCATAAAAAAAACAAAATAAAGTGGAACACTAACAATTCCTTTTTATCTCTGTCAGTAGCCTACTTATTTTATAGCGGATATTTTTTGTTTTAAAATCTACAGTCCTGAAAATTTTACACATATTTCCGTTATCTAGATATATAAAAAGTACAATTTCAACAGCAACCATTGGCAGTATCAAATATAACATTTAATTTATTGTTGAACGGTTACTTATTGTTTTTGAATAAATGAAACACTTCTTTGTAAAATGATAAAGCCAGAGTTGGGAAGGGATTACATTTGTTTCTATATGTTATATATTTTATACAACAATTTTTATTTGAACTATTTTTTACTCTTGTATAATGTATCTCTTGCTAAATTATTTCAGTGTCCATGTGTATTGGAAATAGTGTTATTAATAATTTTACGCGTTTTAGCAAGTGGTACATTTTATATTTACGAAGATATTTCCATTTGATTTTAATAATTATGTAGTCTTGTTTTAAAAATAATCATGTTTATATCTACGGTAGCAATAATTTTAAGTACAATTTTTTTATATATATATATATAAAATCTCGTGATGCACAAATGAGTTGATAAAACGTAAATAATTAACACACGAAAACTATTTTATGCATAAACATGTAATAAAACTGATTAAAAACCCTAACCTGTCATATTGCTATTTACAATACTTATTTATTCTATTGTGTGGAAGTGGGACCGCTCATGGTACAGTATGAAACATGTCAAAGTAATTGGATATGAAATGCGACGTCATCAGAACTTTGGTAGAGAATTAAGGGACAATGACGCATAGGTAGTTATTAGCATTCGGTAGTGTAACAGTTCCAGATAACGTAACATTGAAATGCTTTTATGAATTGGAACTGAGCATTGTTCACTTATGAGTCCTATTAAATATTCTTTTTGACTTTGATGATAATGATCTGTAAAG
Organism: Homalodisca vitripennis; assembly: GCF_021130785.1. NCBI lineage: Eukaryota > Metazoa > Arthropoda > Insecta > Hemiptera > Cicadellidae > Homalodisca > Homalodisca vitripennis. The sequence goes on from NC_060210.1 coordinate 19,453,524, forward strand.
TGATGACGGGGCACTCGATAGAAAACAAGCTAGTTAGCTGGTTTGTGGAAGGGGTCGGGGTGTAACGCAATATACTACAACGCGGTTAATTTAATTGGTATTTTTGCATCTTAATAGGTTCCTGTACACATATACGAGAGATTTTGCAAATATTGGATAAATTGTAATACAAAAGGGAAATAAGAAGATTTGAATTCACTCAATAATTAACGCAAGTTTTCAAGAGAGCACATGTCGTTGCAAATATAGTTAACAGTGAACTCTTCAATTTTACAATTATTTTAAAGTTGCTGGTGTTAACCATTTAGTACTCAACAGTTTAATGATTATACATCAACCATTGAGTCTGTACCAACAATAACAGGTTGGGATATATGGTACAAAGAATTTGCCAGGAAGTTTTTAGTTTTGTTTTATTTAGCCTCGTTTTTAATAGAGAAGACCATATTTTATTTTTTAATCTTATTTTATTTGAGTTTTATAAGAAAGTTGAATTTTTAGTTCAATTTTTATGAAGAAGTTGTTTTTAATTTTATATTTTTGTTTGAACGAGTAAATACTTTCTTGGGAAATCTTTTACAACAAAAGTGGTTGTGTAAGCTTTTGGGAATTAAAATATAAATGTCTAACAAGGACAAAAACTGTTATATTAAGTCCAAATTAATGAGCTGCTAGTTAATGAACAGGTTTTTAAGTGTTTTGAGAAAGTACTCTCCAGCCTATCCATCCTAACGAAAATAGTTGATTTTTAACTGGGTAATTAAGTGCAGTTAACCTAATAAACAAAATTATGTAAAGAGATTTTGTGAAACTTGCGGATCTCTCTTCGTTGACTCTTATAAATTAAACCTACTGAAAGTTGTGTGAATAAATTTAAATCAAAATGGCATTGAAAGTGGACTTGCTGTTTAAACAGGAACTGTTGTATGAGCTATTGATAGGCCTAAAAGTGACGAAATGCTAGGTGGGGACAATGTTTTGGTAATTATCATATAAACGGCCGGAGCGGTAAAATACGAGTTTTGCGTTATTAACTTATTGGAATTGTCCTATAGAACAAAAAAAAATAAGGTTTGCTGGGGTGGAAATGAGAAATAACGAAGTTCTAGAACAAAAAATGGAACAACTGTTCACGTCGAGCGTCACGTGACCTTTTGTGACCATGATTCAACCTCGTGATGACGTCATCTGATGGGTCGCCATCTTTGCAAACGTAAATGAAAAATAATACTGAAATCAGCAGAATTTTGATCAAAATGAACAATGTTTTTCTTAATTTCGAGCATCAAATTAATGACTTGTCATCGAAATGAGACGAGTGCCTCCAGCCATCAGCACGGGGCAGCACCGCTGCCGAAGCCCGTGCTGATGTCAATAAAGGAAAAACATCCCTCGAGATAGTACCTATCAGTAAAATAAAAAATTCTAGAGGGGCTGGTCAGAAATATAAATTGAAATGTAATGCAAAGGCAATTATGTAAAGTTAAAAAACTTAATAAATCATGAAAAACTCAAATATAAATATATAGATGGATATTAACAGAGAACACTTACCATTAGTGTGTTGGCGGATATAGCTGAACAGCAGCAACAAAAAAGTGGATTTTTAAAAATTGAAACATTTAAAACTTCTTTTTTTACTACGTTTTCTAATTTTCCTATCACAACGAAACAACAAAGTCTCCCGGTTTAAAAACAACACGTGACCGCACGACGAACAAATACACTTATTATTAAAAATTCCATGTTCAATTAAATAGGAAATAATTTCGTTTCGGTTAAAACGTAAACTCTTTAAGTGCCCTACTAAACACTCCGACACACACAATTCACTAGGGTTGGTCGAACTAGTGGATGGTTGATTCATGATTGTAACGCACTCACTCAATCCGACCTACTGAACACGATATCTTGTGAAGCACCGACTCTGCCCAGGAGAACTCAGATAACAGGTACGTTATCAGGCTGCTATCAGTGCCGGCCGCAGATAATATTCAAGTAAACAGATTATCCCGACACAGCACACAAACTGAACATTAAAACATTAGAAACTTGATCACTTATGAATATAACCCCTAAAATCATGTTATTTGTCATTTTGCACCCCCTAGTACTATATATATTTTTTTTGTTCAGGAGGGTGAGCAGAATACGTTGATAACGTCAAATTCGTGATTTGCCGCCCCGGCCTTTTATCTTATAGCTACCAATGTTTTCAATTAAAAAAAACTGGGCAAATATTGGAACTTAGATAAATGCAATTGTGAACAATATAAGAAATGAAACGAAGCTGTCATTATGAATATTTAGTTACCTGTCATTTGTTGTTATTACTTGAGATATTTATTGTTACTTGTTATTAGTTAATCGATACTTGATAAATTTCATATGAATAATATGACTTTAACTTATTGATATAGTGAAAGGATTTATATAGATATTATGATTCCAAGAACATGTATGGTTTTATGAATTATGAACACTGTTTATACCAAGAAATTTATATAAAATAGTTTATATCATTTTTTTAAGTGTTGATGCCTATTATGGGATAGATATAAACAAGGCAAATGCAATGAAGCTTTAAGCATTTTAAATTAAAGAACACTCTAACAAACAAAGTTCAGAGTATTTATATTTAAATAAAAATGTTTTTATCAAGTCTTTGTTAGAAAAAGTTTATAAATTTTATTATGATAATTTTAAAAAAACAATCTTAATTTTTTCAGGTATTTAACAATCCTAAATTATATCATTTTAATGAACTCAAGTTAAAACACGGTAAATCATTTAGCTCAATTTAAAAACTTATGATGTAGGATGTGTTTGAGATCAAATGAAAATCGCACACCAACTTCTGCTTACTCTGGAGCAGTTAGAAATGGATCGATATTGTTGAACCGCTGCAAAAGATTTCGTTCCATGACGAAAACGATATCATGATGGCAGTGGAAATTCACTGGTTTATTACTCTCCGAAAAACTAATTCAGGTAAAATATTACAATAATTAGTTGAGGACAATATATTTAAAGAGTTTTGACTGCGTGGATGTGTGATGGACTACTCAAGTTTTGAACTTTTATTAAATTACAAACCATGCAATAAATTAGTGTTGAAATGGGAACTTAGTGACATTTGTAACAAAAACTTGGCATTAATGGGTGTAAAAAATTATCTGATGCATTGTTACATTTTAGGAAGTAACATAATGAAAATTAGAAATTTAGAGGTAAAATCCGAATCATATAGTGTTTAAAATGGGAGACTTTTTATATTGTTGAATTGTAGGATACAAACTTAAACTACAGAATAAATATGATGGACTATTTTAAATTGTGGTGGTGATATCTGGATGTAGGTTTATACAAAAAAATAAACAATTGTTCAACATACAAAATATTTGAGCTCAATAAAACGTTGCCATGTGCAGGACTTGAATGAAAGGAGTTTAATATAAAGGAATGTCTACAGTTTTATACATAGGAAGATGGACAATTACTTTCTCTTTGAGGAAATATTTTCCTGGGTGAAATAAAAATTTTGTTATGAAATAAATTATAAATGAATCTATACATATAAAATTGTGAAAACAAGCGCTGAGTATTTGGTATTATTGTGTTTTTATTGCGGGAAAGAATTTGAAATCAATGTAAGAGATGGATGTCATGAATGAAGAGCAAACTATAGGAAAATAGTTTAATATTTGCTTGATGATGTTGTGTTCCAATGAGATCAATATTTGCTTAGAAATAAAAACCCTGCTGTGTTACAGATTACAGTATATATTTCTTACAGTGTTGGTCATGTTGTTGATAGTAATTGAATTCAAGGCTTTGTTCATAAATAATATGAGGCAACTAAACCACTAGTTTCCCATATGTTCCATATATTTATGTGTGTCGAATAAATGTGATTTTAAGAAATAACCATGTTGTCCAGTTTCATGTGAATAACAAAATAGTTAAGAGTTTAAATTTAGTGATTGATTGGAAATTACGAAAAAGTATAATCGATAATTTATAAATTAACAGTTGTTAACTAAATTATTGAAAAATCTGTGAGGCCTAGTCAAGCTATTGAATAAAAGAAGTTAGTTCCTTGGGATAACTGTTTCATGAACAACGTACGAGATGATGAACACACTTCACCAAACCACATCACAACGCAATCACGACACGAGAAGGAGAGACGTGGTACAATATACAGCGGGACACAGAAACACTGTCGGGGCACTCCGGCGGACGTCCGTCGACGGAACCTGGACCTTGAACTCATCAGCTGTTCCTAGGAAATCAATAACTGGTAGACATAGACAACTGATCATCGCTCCGGACTTTGTAGCGGTTAATGTAGAATTTTTATATGGTAGGGGCGTGGAATTGAAACATCAGATGATGGACAGCAGCTTTCAACACACAGACACTCTAATTTTATTTTCTTGGTTTTTTGATAATGATGTGTTAAGTATAGGTTGCTAAATTCTGGTTTCTTTTCTAAATGTTACTAAACACCTAACCTATTAAACAAAAGAAGAGGGGGGAGAGAAATGTAGTATTTGTTACACATGCAATTAAAAATACTGATGGGATAAATTATAAGTGAAAATATTTTAGAAGTTAATAATTAGTGATGTTAAAATATAGGTAAATTGAATTATTTAATTTCTGAATACAGGGTCTGCGGATGTAGGATGAAACAGTGAGATAACATGTGTTTCTGGTAGTCTAATTTGCTAACCTGATAACAAAACTTAATTTAAGGGCTTCATTTAGGCTATTTTCAAATGTAAACCGTTTACTCCTACTTATCAATAACGTAATACCGGATGAACTTACTTCATTTATTGTAGCATATTTGAATAAAGAAAGATTATTGGGCATATGGTAAATGAGATGTAGTTGTATGGCCTCAAACCCATGTACAATCCTCTTATGTAGTATTAAGCAAGCAATTAAAGGAGGTCTGTGGTTAACTAATATATTAATTAGTACTGACAGCAACGACAAATGATGTGGAGAGAAACTTCGTGTTGCAGATAATTGTAGTAAAGTAAATTATTAATGAGTATTCTACTACATGTATAAAAATACATTTGTACTTTAATTAATACTACTCATTACATAGAGGTTTTAAAACTTTAAGAAAATTATATTCTTTTGAAATGTTCGTAGAAATGCTAGTGTAAACTGTGAAAATTTATTTTCATAGTGTTAAGTAATTTTATTGTTGTACATAGTATTTGTAATTTTTAACAAACGTTTTTGTGAAAAATCCGTCCACTGAGATACCCGAAACTACAATATTAATGTATCAATGTTATTAATAATACACAAGCATGTTACATTGTTGAAGATATCTAAATACATATTATATATCCATATATATATATATATATATATATATATATATATATATATATATATATATATATATATATATACATATATATATATATATATCCATTGGATTTACTTTTGTTTTATTATGATGGCAAAGATAAAATCGTAGGATAAATAATCGTGTAAATACCTGTAGCTATTGACTTTGAATATTGCACGTAATCTCAGCAATCCAATTACAAGACGCGTGGTGTGACCTTGTATTTTATTAGGTGCATGGATTAAATGTTTTATTTAGACCCAAAAAGAAAAAGAATGAACTCATAAAATATTATTAAACCGTTAAACATTTATGAGGTGTTTTCTCGATAAAACACGAAACAGAGTCGTACATTACCAGGAAGTTTAACTGCCTCAATCTAAACAGCACTTAGCTAATCCCCGCCACTTCAACTTCTAGGGCTCTCGCTAAGAACAATCCTCAGTAAGTAGGACAAACCCGTCGTCTGCTTGGATTGCTGTAAAACCAATTTACACTTCGTAATCACTTAAGCTAAAATTTTTACAAATTGTAATTTTATTAAAGTACTCTTATAAAATGTATAAATAACCCTGTTCCACAATGTTCAGTTACACTAATTTCGTATTAAACTATGTATTGGAGCTGTTCCAGATTTTTCGTAGGAATTTAGTGTGGAATTCTATAAAAATAAAGTTTTATCTTAAGTAATTTCTTAGTCATTGCAAATAATTGTCTTTTATGTATTTTAGGGATAAGGCCTGATTGTCGTCTACGGTTAAGAATACGGTTTCTAACCGAGAGTTCACAGGTTCGATTCCAGGGGATGTCAACGAAATTTTGCGAATAGACTTGGACTTTTTTGTAGTTGTTTTATGTCTGTCTGCATGACATTCTTGATGACCATCTTAAGTGCTTCAACACGCAGAGGTGGACAGTGATAGGCAATGTACATTAACCTATAGAGTCGCGCTAGGCCTTGTATAACTATTTGCGTACGACTCCAGATCCAATGTTGAGTTTTTCCACCAAATACGGGTCTTCTTCTGTGTTAACATTATCTTCCAGTGGGGCATCAACCTCCATTGGCTCGACAGCATTTCCCTGTTGATACATCCTTACAGGGAGCTGCAGTTGTTGAATTTTAATATCATCAATTAAAATATTGTTGGCGTATAGGAGACCTCATATAAATCAACAGTCAGAAAAGTACAAATCTGCGACGTATAAGTGAATAGAAAACTGCATATAGCATACTAACTGCATAGGAAATTTCTTACTCGTGCACTCTATTAAACTGCATAGGAAATTTCTTACTCGTGCACTCTATGAAAGAGTTATTTTTTATTAATTAAAGGAGAGTGCTTGAAAGTATTGTTTACAAAAGTGTATTCAAAAAATTATTTCATATATATTACATTATTTTAAAAAGCTTATATGTGTATTAAATTCAAACCTGCCTACAATTATTTGAAATTATATATTAATAAATTGTCAATGTATGTGGCATTACGTATTTTACTATACAATTGGTGACTCGTAAACATTTTAAAATACAAATATTTAATCCCCCAGATATGACGTTCCACAAATATATTGTATTCCAACAATGTGAATCATTTAGAAATCTATATCGTTGATGAGTTATGAACAAGTGACGTTTAAATTTACGTAACCAAAGAGACCCTGTTGAATGTTCCACCCTGATATTGCATTTCCAACGTGGCGTCCCGTCTGTTTTTTGGGATTACATCTGCTGTAACAATTAGTAACACTGCGAGTCTTGTTACAAACAACGTCGTCAAGTTACTTGTTACTGTTACATCTAGAAGTGTTAACTTATAGTGGTAGCGGGATCACTTACGTTGTTTTTTTTTTCAAATATCCATTGCTCTTCAATGATAACCAAAGCGTTGTAATAACTAAGAGACTACTATACGTGCCGTTACAATATATTCCTGGTTACTGTTAAAAATATTAGGTATATTAGGTAGTTGAATTGCTATTTACTTCTGCAGGTAGACCTTCGACACAGTAAATGATTTCACTTGGTAAACGACCATTTAGATATTGTCGTACTAAGCTGGTCAATTAATACAGTCGATATATATATATATATATAAAATAATATTCCTCTAGACCCATAAATCATGGAGTTTTAAAGCTTAGATGGCCACCTTTTGGATAATGAGATTTGAATAATATTAAAGAAATATTTATATAAAAGGTCAGAAAAAGGATTAAGACGTAAGAACCATTATTTTATATCAAAAGCCCAATAAAATCGCGAAATCGCTACATGATTGAAACGCCCTCGTGCTTGAACCTCTAGTGGACATCGGTTGGACTGGAGTGGAGTGAAGAGCTTGTCGTTGTTCACTGACCCACTGACTGTCAGTTCGCGCTTTCTTTAAATTAATTTAGTGCTAGTAAAATACCAGATAAATATTATATTACAGATGAGTGGCATATAAGATATTTCATCATATTTTGTCTTTCCTTAATGCAAATTATATTTAATACACTGTCCCATATTAATTATCTAGATGTTCCATTTGCATTCTATTTTACTGTTAGTTAGAATTAAATATTTGTTAATTTCTTACATATACCATTAGTCAATATAGATTAGTATTACTATATCATAACATATAGCCTACAAGATAACTTCAGAAATTACATAAGCTTATATACATGTATTTCCTGTATTTTATGTATATTTGATGTTGATCTTTAAGTTCATAATTATTTAAACAATATATTTCAAATATAAAATGTTTTGTAGAAAATCAATAACTTATTACTAATAAACCTAGTGACTCATCTCTTAACAGGTTGCATTCAATTGGTTGAATTTAACTGAATTTAAAACATCAAGACTGTTAAATACTTAATTATCGACAGGTTGCTTTTGGCAGAATATGTAAATGATTTTAATAAATATGACGATGTGCAAATTGTCCGAGATTATTTCAAGGAATAAAGTATACATTTTCTTTAAATGAGAATCACATAAAACAGGAAAGGTGGTAAAGTTGAAGGGATAGAATTACACTTCAATTAGGTCGCGTAGGATTTACTATTAACAATGCATTAGGTATATTTAAGTAAACAAGTTAGCTAAGGGAATTTGTTTAGATAAACTTTCATCTAATGATACATTGAGAACACCTCTTTTCTTACATTCCACTATAATTTTTTGTTTAGGTTTCTGTAATGTCAAGACGATTTAAACAATGAAAGAGATAGATAATAGATAGATAGATAGATAGACAGATAGAGGGGGAGAAGAGGAGTGGGAAGAGGAGAGGGAGGGGGTAAGAGAGGGAGAAGAGAGAAAGAGAGCGGGGAAATCGTAAGGGAGTGAGAGAGATGGAGAGGGGGAAGAGGGAGAGGGAGGATAGAGAACTTTTCTCTTTAAATTTCTCTTTTTGGGTTACCTAAATGCGCGAATATCAAAAGTTAACAGAATTGAAGTCACACTTGATAATCAACAAAATAGATATAGTTTTTAGATATTAACAATTTTATCATATGAACACCATTTAAACAGGCTGGTTTGTGCCCTTAATCCATAAAACCCTCTATCTCCATACAAGATTTGGAAAATTACTGCAGCGTTTTAACTTGTTAAGTCCGCATATACTATTTCAAAAAGAGTTAACTGTAATAAGATAATAACAAGGTACTTTAATGTACTTTAGTTTCTCAGCCGACAAAGAAAAGTTATTGTAAAGTTACTAAGTAGTTGTTAATGGGATCCTGCACCTTCAATGGCTAAAAAGAGTCTCAAATTATATTTTTAGTATTGTAGATTATTTTCTCCATTTAATTCTAAATACGTAAAATAAAATATTTTCTTTTATATTAACACATTGATTTTATAAGGTCATGTTCTGAATTTGAGCCAAGTAAATCGTTATTTTGTTAAAATACTTTTCTATATGTTATGATTTTGTCTCTTTGGGATTTTTAGTGGTTTTTTTCCTTTGTGTTTTTATGTTTACTTTACTGTGGCAAATAAAAAAAAGGTTTCTGCCGATTTTTTTTATTAGTGTATTACTCATAGTAGTTCACTTATAGTAAATAATGCGTGTATGGAGAAAGAATGGTACTAAGAGACCGAGTATTGTAGGCGAGTCACGTGACAACCCCACGACTAGTAGCATATCGGCAAATTGAAGGCGCCAGCCTCTCTGCAGACTACAACAGTAATCGTGTGCATTATTGATACGATGGCTCATTGTAAATATAGGCCGATAAATATTGCAGTTTTTATTGGAATTAAGGATAAAAAAATATATTACAGCTAATGTTCTCTAGTACTTTAAAAAAATAATTTAACTGTAAATAACGAAAATGTTATTGATAATAACAAATAATTTAATGGTGCCTACAAAATCGAGTGATACCGTCGAGTGATACATTCTGTTGGAACAGAGGCCATCTCCTGACTCGTCTACAGTAAGAAAAATATACAAGCAAGTTTGCAAAGGTGGATGAGAACAACTTAACCTACAGATGAGGCAGACTAGCTGAAGTCTACAGGGTATTTGTTATTTATATGTACAGATTCACATTTTTAAACGTTCTCTACTGCCTAAAAATCGTATAATAATTTATACAATAAGTCATAACGAAACGTATCAGAGTGTAAAAACCAACAAAGACTGTAAAATATCGCTTTTACAGAACGATTTTAACATTTTTAGTATCCGGTGATTCATCAAAAGTTTTATTTGTGGTTCTTTAATAAATATTTATATTTCTGAACTCCTATAGGAGAGTAAACTTTTTCTACAAATTCTACAGTTCGTAATTAAAAATCATATGATTCTGTACTCCATATAAGAACTAACCATGTAACCTATGTATAACAATTTATAAAATAATATACATTTTTTAATGTACTTGTTTTAACACTGTTAGAAAAATAATGGGATTTTGTGGTTATCATTGGCAAAAAATCATAAATAAATCCTTGTTTTTTATTGTTCGGTCTCCATGGAATACCAATTTGAAATTTTTTTATTGTTACCCAAAATACTCATGTATACTTTAAAATTTTTACTATAAGAATATGAAATTTTATAGTTTTTATTATGTGGGCAATAAACAAAATTTAAATAAAACCTTCTAGATACAGAATTGTGTTGTATGCACAGGAAATTAATCAAAACAACAGCAGTCCATGTCTAATGAAACGTGAGAAAAATAAGAAATCAGATATCTAAAACTCGCTGTATACTTAAATTTTGACATTTACATTGAATTGTAAATGTCTGGACAGTTATTTTTTTCCATTTTACTTCACATTTCGATTCGAGACTTCTACTGATTATTCATAACTAGCGAGTAGTCCATGTTAGTAAGCCTTTATTTTAGTTCATTTTTGCCCACTATCTTAGATCCTTGGTATTAGAATAAGTCCAAGTAATTTATGTAAAGCTGATGTTGTGATGCCGTATGTCAATGTATTTTGCCCCTATTACGGATGTCGTAATCCGTTTTTTTAAATATCATTATTCGTTTAAAAAAAATTGCTAATATTTCTGTATCTAATGAATGGATTGCGGTAAGATGGTCAGTGTAAAATAGACGAGAATCATGTATCTAAACACCAGCCGTACTTAACAAAGTGTGTGATCTCACTTATAGGACAGATCCAAAGTGGCAGCCAAAAAAATACGTAATACAAAATAAATACATATTACTAAATTATGACCAGTTCAAAATTTAATATTTGAATAAATGTGGAAAACTTATGGGAATATTTAAACCCTACCCTGTATATTTTATCATAATTTATCTTCAAACATACATATTATTCAGTAGTATACTAGATACAGTTAATAATTTAGATGGAATAAATAGTGATGTATGGGCTGTATCCAACCGTTACACTCAGTTGGCGTTCCAGTTGGTGACAAAACAGAGACAAATAGTAGTTGGGAACTACGCCTGTCCACCCCCTCGTTTATACAATTTAACTGCCTACCTTGTCCTCAGCTGTGTCTAACTCAGCAGCTGAAGAGAGAACAGAGACAAATAGTAGTTGGGAACTTCGCTTGTCCGCCCCCCTCGTTTATACAATTTAACTGCCTACCTTGTCCTCAGCTGTGTCTAACTCAGCAGCTGAAGAGAGAACAGAGACAAATAGTAGTTGGGAACTTCGCCTTGTCCGCCCCCCTCGTTTTATACAATTTAACTGCCTACCTTGTCCTCAGCTGTGTCTAACTCAGCAGCTGAAGAGAGAACAGAGACAAATAGTAGTTGGGAACTTCGCTTGTCCGCCCCCCTCGTTTATACAATTTAACTGCCTACCTTGTCCTCAGCTGTGTCTAACTCAGCAGCTGAAGAGAGAACAGAGACAAATAGTAGTTGGGAACTTCGCTTGTCCGCCCCCCTCGTTTATACAATTTAACTGCCTACCTTGTCCTCAGCTGTGTCTAACTCAGCAGCTGAAGAGAGAGCAGAGACAAATAGTAGTTGGGAACTTCGCCTTGTCCGCCCCTTCGTTTATACAATTTAACTGCCTAACTTGTCCTCAGCTGTGTCTAACTCAGCAGCTGAAGAGATAACAGAGACAAATAGTAGTTGGGAACTTCGCTTGTCCGCCCCCCTCGTTTATACAATTTAACTGCCTACCTTGTCCTCAGCTGTGTCTAACTCAGCAGCTGAAGAGAGAACAGAGACAAATAGTAGTTGGGAACTTCGCTTGTCCGCCCCCCTCGTTTATACAATTTAACTGCGTACCTTGTCCTCAGCTGTGTCTAAATCAGCAGCTGAAGAGAGAACAGAGACAAATAGTAGTTGGGAACTTCGCTTGTCCGCCCCCCTCGTTTATACAATTTAACTGCCTACCTTGTCCTCAGCTGTGTCTAACTCAGCAGCTGAAGAGAGAACAGAGACAAATAGTAGTTGGGAACTTCGCTTGTCCGCCCCCCTCGTTTATACAATTTAACTGCCTACCTTGTCCTCTGCTGTGTCTAACTCAGCAGCTGAAGAGAGAGCAGAGACAAATAGTAGTTGGGAACTTCGCTTGTCCGCCCCTTCGTTTATACAATTTAACTGCCTAACTTGTCCTCAGCTCCGTCTCTCTTCAGCTAAAGAGAAAACAGATATTGTTTGCACATAGATATATAAGTTCATTTATAAACTAATCTATAAAATAATGTAATGTATTCTATTAGCGATGATAATATAAATTATATTATCGATTGTACAATAACTATCATTTGGTGTATCAGGTGAATAAGTGGTACGTAAGTAATATCCTGTACTAGTAGTAGAAGAAATAGAGGAAGGCTCTCAACTGAGTACATGTTAACACACTAACAGACGAAATCTGCTGTGTATTTGTGTCTGAAAAGACGATACAACGTCACAAACACTTCAGTATTCAACGTTGCTTTTCGATGGCGGACCGATACTTAGCGTGGCTGCTAAGTGACTGATTACCACCACGATTCTATGCGTTTCGAGTCCCTTGAGATACCTTATGTCGAAAAAAGGAGTAGAATATTCCTCAGCAAGCTCAATAGTAGTGAAGCTGCATCGATGTTATTTCGTCTCTCCAAACTCAGCAGATTTAAGCTGTCATTGTGTTACATCGTGCTCAGTTGAGATTGAGAAGTTCGCTCTTTCTTAGAGTACTATCTCAGCCAGTGTGGGGCAATAAACTCTTATAGTCAAACTTTCCTGGATAAGACGATCTGATAGACTAAAATTGGTCTATGTCTTGATAATTTACTTACCCATATTTCCCTAGCATCCACTCCCGTATGTCCAGGATCAGTTCGGCGATTAGGACTCTTTATGCTATTCCGTTATCGTTCTAACCATTCAGCTTTATTTGGACATCAAGGGAATGTAATGTAATCATCCTACAGCATCTCGACAGTGACAACCAGTGTTGGAGAGTACTTTGCTTTGTTACATTACTTTGGCTAATACCAACAATATATTTTTGTTAGTTTAAAAATTATCGTAACAAAGTAACATTGCCTTCTTCTAATTTGCATAAGAACTATATTTATACTTTCTTTACACTATACTACAAGAAGAATTTCAAAGAATACATCTTTAGTAGTAAACTGTACGCTATATAGAAAGATACATAATGTTTATAGACATATTCTGATTTAATAATTATTAGATTGGTATTTATATGATAAATTTCGTTATATATGTACAATTAATTGTAATCAACGCATAATAACCGACCCACGTTTTATAACTTAAATTGCATAAACAAAAGCATAAACATTATATGTAACATAAATGTACCGTATAGGAAGTTCATGTCCTCCACAAAAAGACCAAGATTACGCCTCAGAATAGCATGTAACAAGCCAGGAGCACATCACACCATATAACGCGTAACATCTTTAACCGAGGCTGCTCCGAAATTTCAAGTCTATATCTCATTTTATTCTCTAAATATCCTGAAAACATAAAATCATACAGAAAAATATTTCTTACGTCCTCTCGGAATACGAAAAAGAGATTGAGTCAACCTACTGAGTGATAAGTTTTAATAATATAACGCTGAGCCAAATTCCAGGCAAAATTTAAGAAGTTTAGCCAAAGTTTAAAGTGTGCTGGCGAAATATTTCTCGAGATGTATTTTATTCGTGTAGTTGGATTTCGTGGGAGCGTTAAAAATATTAGTCTACATACCATGTTACCAAAATATTGTGTTGAAAAATTTTAGAGTAGTTAGCCCATTTTGATTATTATATCACTCGTTCAAATCTCATGTTTTCAAATTTTTTTTCTCCGCTTATTTAGTTTCTATCTTACTTACACATAAGATCAATAGAAAAAGGTTTTCTAACGCTCAGCCAAATTCCGTGTTGTGTCATGTATCATAAATAAATTCAATCTTGATTATATAAAAAAGAAGCTTTATTCACAATGTTCAGTCTATGTATAGGTCGGTTTGTTTTCGAGATACCACATGAATAGGCATACAGAAAGAGTCAGACATACAAACAGTTAAACAGACTGACGTGTGATTGGCTTTGCCATTGATTAGCCAGTAGTTAAAGTTTCCATATGCTTTAATATCGAGAGATTATTCACTTTTTACTGCTATATTTATTTATTTGTGACAGAGGTACGAGTGAAACGAATTAATAAATTGTAAACGCCATATATCATACATTGTTTTTGTAAAATCGAAAAACCGTATATAAAAGTAAAGTTGTACATTGCTTTGATATTAAAATAATAATGTTCGTTGGCGTTAAACTTTCCCGTGGCTGATCGACCGTTACCGAAAGCGATTATCGCTCGCACTTATCGCTCTTGAGAAACTCTACCTAATGTCTTTCCGATAGCAGCCATTTATGTAACACTGAGTATAATCGATGGTTACGTAAGTAACCTCTAGCGCCAATGTACTTAGAGTGGGTGCTAGTAGACGAGTGGGTAGCGTCCTTTTAATGTCCCATAGACTCGGGTTCGAATCCCGGTTTGAGCACGACCTTTTTTGTTAAATGTCGAATATGTCAGCCAGGCTCTCGCTGACATATTCGAGAGCCTGGCTCGAAGTAATGTAGCCTAGTGAATAAACTGTTTTTAAGTTCCAGATCATAAAACGAGTTACTTGATTTTAGTTGAATTGCAAATTTCAATAACATTAAGCTAGTTATAACTTTAAAAGAACAAATGTCGGAAATATTTCAACACGGAGGGAAAAAATTTGTTGAGCTGAGTAATTCCTAAAATATATAACTAACTACGGAACGGCCTAGACATTATCGCGAGTTCTCTTCTGTAAAATCTTCCTACACCCTCTGCTTCCCCGCATCCGGAATTGCAAAGGTTGCTACAATTAGAAGACTAACAAATACTTTTAAAATGAAACGACCCTGAGACAGTGAGATTCAAGGCCATGGTTTTAATTTTATACTAGGTTTCCATATAAAGTAAAGGAAATCAAATTTCATCAGTAAACATTTTCAGAAATAAATCAGATGAAATAAATTGAAATATATGCAGGAATAACATTGTAAACGTTTTATTATATTATATGATGAAAAATTTCGAAAGTAATAAATTGTTGGTCCCAAGAAGCTTTTTCTACTTGTAATAATATTAATTATATTAATAGGTAAGCCTAAATTTTAATTAAATTTTTTTCTGAAATTGTAACAGAATTGCCCCTGAATGTTCGGAGATAATTATTTTATCTTAAACTACTCCGGTTTTATCCGCAATTGAGCAGATCTTGACCTTTTCAATGGCTGAAAGCTTTTTCATGGGGTTCAGATGAAACCTCGTCGCTGTGTTCGATGCAAGACAAAGAGGATCGGCAATAATGAGCATATGAGAGCCTCGAGAGAACAACTTTCCGTGTATTACCATCGCTCTTATTACCAATCAAATACTTTGTTATACGTTATAACAGAACTTTACGAGACATAAGTTGTCATTTTGGAATTTGAATCTGAAGTGAGTGATAGAAGAAAGAAGGGGGATTTTGTATTCAAAAATAATTACATCTACGTTTCTCCCATGAATGTTTAATCATCCAGCAACAAAAATTAATATATTTTATTGCTATTCATAAACAACGTATTCACAATTACCCATGTGGAACTATTGTCGATGGACATTCTCCTCCGTAAGAAAAGGATAATTTGTAAAAAAAATACATATAAATTGTAACATTTCAGAAATTTTAAATTCAAATTCTTCATTAAAAGAAATTTTATCAAATTGAATGGAAATGAAAGATGGGAATAAATTACTGAGGAAAATGTTTGTATCTTAATATAAATACAATTTTATTTCAAAGATATGCTGGTAAGAATATAAAATACGAGTAACTTGTATGACCATTGTTTAAAGTATCCATAGTACACAATTACATGAATTAAATTACTTCAATTCAATTAATATCAATTCTACATAACAAATTATTGATTAATTTTGCTATAAACAAATACACTCGATATATTCATGCTCGTATTTATTCACTCTTCAGTGTGGTTGTGTAACATTGTTACCTTTAACACCAAGAATTACAATGGTGTAAGAAGTTTTAGAAACCCTCCCCTCCCCTCCCCACCGACCTAACCGATCCTGTATGTTACACAGTGTCTGCAAGTTGGAAATATGCGCATTTAAATTGGATATTTTCTTTTTCTCCGTCTTGATTTGTTGTTACCATTACAACAGGCTGTCACCGACTCGCCTTTTCATTAGTTATAGAAATATACAAACTAATTCAGTCATGCATTTAGACCACGGGAAATCTGCATGATATTTTAACTCGTGTTAATTATAATTATTTATGAACTTTTTAAGCTACTGCATGGACACGGTTTTGTCATAAATACGTTGTAAGAACGACAAATTAAATAAAGATGTTCATTACGTTGTTTATTCTGAACAAAATACTCATAACAGTTTTATCATTAGTCTCAAGTTATGAAACAGTTTTCTGAAATGCACATTTGATAAAACGAACAAAGAGCCGCATATTTTACATAAGGTGCATAAAATATATATATATATATATTTCTATTTATATATTATGTGCACCTTATGTAAAATATGCGGCTCTTGGTTCGCTTTCTCATATGTGCATTTCAGAAAACTGTTTCATAATATATATATATATATATATATTTGTTTGTTTTAATATTATTCTTAATGTATGTATAGTAAAACTAACCAATGTTTTGACGAGGATTTGAATATTTCCCCCATCATAAGGCAATACAATTATTTTAAATTGGTACAGAGCTAGGTTATATCTTGGAGCTTGGATTATCTATCGGAATTTTCAATTTCTGTATATCTTTGGTGATAAATGGTTTCTAATACTCCCTAAAATTAGTGTAAGATTTTTTAGGATAATAATGCATGAATAACTAAGGCCACACTATCAGTTTCTTATACCTATGATATATATTTAAACTTGATCAAACTTTACCCAAAAGTACAAACTGTTTAGAATTTATATCTTGGCCATTCCAAGAGACCGAGAGAATTATAAAACCATTAGTACTACAAAACAATTAGATTCTATGCAGTTTTTTTCATTATTGCTTTGCTTCCAATGACAGAAAGTTATTAATTTAAAATACCATATTGAGCTGTTATGTTGGTAATTTTGATTCCAATTATGTTCTATGAATATTATGTACATAACAGTATATTTTATTCGGAGTTAGAGAATGTAACAGATGCGAGGGATAATTCGTGTAAACGAGAGGGGACAGACCACTGTTCCGACCACTATTTGTCTTTATTTTGTCACTAACTGGAACAGCCTCACTAACTAAGAGACAATACCCACCTGTACGTAATTGGTGCCATTCGAAATTAACTCCATCGCAAACTTCTATAACCAGTCCGTAAATTCATGTAGATGATAGACTAATATGCTTGTGTTTATAAGGATCGAAGTGGATATATTATATAACACTAAATGTATGGATGTTTCGAACCCTCCGGAACTAAAAAAATTTAAGCATTAATCGGAAATACTTAGATCACTGTTTACGTCTGTACGTGGTCTTAGATATAGCGCTTTGTTTTTGAAATCATGAGTAAGGCGTTAATTAATTATGACCGACACATAATTTCTAAATGTTTTCATTTTTAGGATTGATTAACTGAATATATTTAATAATTTAAAAGTCAATTTATTACTGATTTATTATTGGCTAATGTTACTATTTTTCTTTCTATTTTATATAAAATTGCTTTTTAAGGTGTTGAAAAAAAAATGATTCTGTCAAACAGAATTACAAAGTGTCATCTGTTACAGGTATAAAATTTGGAAATTATGAGATTATATGATTTTGTATTATTAAAGCCAGTAACAATGTTGCAAGTGTTTAACTCTTTTTTTGAAGCAGTATTTTATTGCCTTAATTATTATCGAAAACTTAAAGCTAATCAGTTTGAAATGTTGTAGGCGCGTTTGTGTTTAATAAGTTCAAGGCAGCATCATAATCAGTCAATAATCACCCTTACCATCATGGAGTCAATATTTGTGGTCGTCCAGTTAAAAGAAAATATTCTCATTAAGAAAAATTTATTTGGAAAATTTACGTTGTCATTAAGGAACCGTTCACAGATATACGACTATTTTTTAAGGTTGCTGTGTTACTTTAAGACATGTGTCAGTTCAAATTATCAGAGTGTTAACCCCCGCCATACTGCGGTATAAGTTTTAACCAACCTTGTTTCGAATATTGAATGATATAATTTTTAATATATTTATATTATGAAGCTAAGGGATCGCATGGTGTTTCTTTGTTATATCTCTAACAGTTTTCTTAATACAAGTTCTGGTCACCTTAGCTGACTCACCCTGTATGATACATAAGATCTTGTATTTTGATCACGAGTCCTAAAAACTTGGAGTGTGATTGTTTTTCTATTACTAACGGTAAAGGGAGTCAAATGTACAGGCCACTCTAAATTACATGAGGTATAAAGTAAGTGTGTGTAATGGTTCGGCTACACCACTAGGAAGTTGGCGCTTTGCACAAGCAATTTAACTCGCATTTTACACCTGAGTTACCCGAAAACGTATCAATTTACTAAGTTTGTTTCTGTGAGATTATGCACTTTTCACGCAGAGCCTTCAGGCACTCAATCAAACCTTCTCATTTATCTCTCTGTTAAACTCGCTCTTTTCCCTATTACTGGTAAGGAGTTTTTAGCGTTTTTTAAAGCTACATTGATTTATTTTTTAATTAAAACTTAAATTAAATAAAAATTTTGGGATCGAAATATTGGGATTTAATTTTAGATTAGATTGTGAAATGTCAGGGTAAAAATGAACATGTAATCCTTTGGCAAGTTAGTACTGGTAGTTTTAAATTGTTAGGAAGGCAGGTTGACTGCCTTGAATTGATTAGAACTTGTCTTGTTGCGAATATTGTTCCTCCTTGTTTGATACAGCTGGACCAATTGAGAGAACACCGCGGATGTCCTGAAAAGTTGGTAGGAAAAAGGAAGTATTTAAGCGCGCGCTCATAACTTTCGCCCTTCTTTTGGTTATTTTTTCGTGTATTAAGTTAATTACAGTGCGCCGTGTTTCTTAAAATTTTTTTTTCGCGAGGGATTTTGAGGAAACAATTAAATTCATAGAAAACTACAGAGCAATCTGAATAACTTATTCTCGAGGAACAATAGAGCATAATAGAATCATACAAGTTACATTTGGTTCATGCTTGCAAGAAAAGTGAATTAAAATTGAATTTTGTTAATAACTTTAATTGGGATTTGGAAAAGTAGTAATTTATTAATGTTTAACTGGAACTGTTTTATTGTGAATTATTAATTGGAAATTAATTGAACTTTTAATAATTGTTAGAGAGAGTTGTAATCTGAATTTCAGAGACTTAAAATTTAAGGTTCAAAAGTGGAAAGAGAAGTTTTAAATTTTTATTTTGAGTTTTGAGCGAACTTAGAAGTGAACAACATTTTTATTTTATTTATTTCCAAGTGGAATTTCATTTTTATTTTAAAACTTTATTATTTTATTTTAGAAGAGAGCTCTGATTTTTAGTTTGATATATTTTGATCAATATTTTTATTTCTTGCCAAAGGAATTTTTAAATTTACTAAAAGGTTTGTCAATTCTTTGTGGAACATAGAGTGATAAAAATTCAGAAAACGTTGAACTTATTAATTTGCCAGTTTAAAATAAATCCATTATTTTTATTCAGAACTGTGATTTTTTATTTTAGACAAACCAGATAATACTTGATAGTTAACCAATTCAGAAATAAATTGTACTGAATATTCACTAGGAGCTTACTAATCAAAAAATATTTTTATATCGTCTTGGATGTCTCATTGATAATTTAAATATTAATACTCTGGAATATTAATATCCACAATCCCAAGTCGTTATAGGTGTGATGTTCAATAAGTTGATGATACAACTTATTTATATAAGTTATAGTTTTGATCATAATAAAACTTAACTATGGAAGTTAATTAATTATGTTTCTTAAAAAATTTACTTGCCTGAATGAGGTATGGTTTAAATCCACATTCTTGAAATGTTTTCTATTGATACTGGGTGTAACCTAGGAATATTGGAAATAAAAACAACCTACAGTACCTATAGTTGCACCTTAACTATTGTCAAATACCTTTTAGGGTCAATTACCTGTGAGGATATTGTTGAAGTTTTGAAATCCTCACAACCTCACTCCACAAAATGGGGAAGAGAATCAATTTTAAAATACGAGTATAATGAAAGGATAGGATAGATGCATATAATATTTCAATAGCATATCTTGACGAGATAGAACCAAAGATGTTAAAAAACTTAATTTCTGGTCACTCGATCCAAAATATTCATACAGTTTTAGAAAAGAATATAAAACTCTTACTTTAGTTTTACGCTACATTGCATGCAGTCAAAGTAGATATCTATAATTTTCAATATTCTAAAGGTCTACTAATAAAATAGTATTGAAAATCAGAAGTCTCTCAGCTGACATCATCCATAATGGAATTTAATTAGGTTAAATAGCATCAATTTTTAGAGAGGGCAAATATTGGATTCCTGGAATTTTTTCTGATGTGTTCCACGACATACATTCTTTTTTTGTTGCTACTGCTTTTCAATATTACCACTATTTTTTTTTTTTTTTTTTTGTTCATTTTAAAGGTGAACAAAGAGGGTTTGTCTACTAATAATTTGTTTTATTTTTTCGCTCATTCCGGCATTTTATTTTTATGACTAAGGCGGACAGAACAACTGGCCTACACACAGGTGGACTGCTTTTCCTATTGAGTATTATTTTAATATAGTTATATTTCTAAAAATAATTAAGATTTTTATAGATTTTTACTAGACTATATTTTATAAATTTGTAATAGTTTAATAATGTATTTTGTGTACATTTTGGCTTGAATTCATGTATTCATTCATTCATTTATTTTACCATACAGATTTTTTATTTGAGGTATTACCCAATGGGTTGTAATATAAAGTTTGAAATGTCCCAACAGGTCGTTTTGAACATAAGTCTTTGATATAAAGATAAGTAAAAAATTATCTTAAGTGATATTATTACATTTTCTTAAAAGAGATTGGGAAATCTTTTACAGTTCCAAATTTGTAGGCTGAAACTTTTGGTATATCTGTATAGAACTGTGTTATACTTATTTATTTAATGAAAACTTGTAACAGAATTATTGTGTTCCCACTCATCCCATCATGATTAAGATGACAAGTTTTAAAACCAAATGCCAAAAAATCGCATTTTAACCTATGGTTTTAGTGATAGCTTTTGACAATTTTATTTACTCTGAATAAAAATTTAAAACTAACACCCACGCAACATTAAACATCTCAAGTTTTCCAACACCAACACCTGTTGCACAAACAAAATATAATACTGTATAAAAGTATCCATGACAAGTTTCAAATTAACCTACTATGTTAGATCATTGTGTACGTAAATAAATGTGAAATGACGGTGGTAGAACTTGTTTTTGAAGAATACCTTCATTAGTATTGCCTATATACTAATACATTACTAATACGAACTTTACGCAAGTGTGTAATACACAAACCAAGAGGAAAATAACACGAACAGTACAATTATTACACCAATCAAGAACCATAAAGATTTCCCACTATAAACCAGCTATTTTCAACTGACCTTTATAGTTCGTCTGTGGGAAACGTGAAACGTTGGACTGTGTGAAGTTAAGGGAAAGTATTGGGAGATTAATTACAAGTTGTAAGTCTCGCGTTTCACAGAAGTTTGCAACCGTTGGAAGAAAGAGACTAACATTGACTTTGTTTTGATAATGTATTCTCTTTTCGTAATTTTTTTCATTTCCATCTAGCTCATGAGGATTAACGTATAGTGTAGCATTTACTAGGCTACATAGGAAATTTACATTTATTTCTTAAATATTTATGGGAGAAAATATATGAGATAATATTTTTTAAATTTAATTAGTGATGTGAAAGTGTAAGTACATTAAATTATTTAATTTCTCATGAAAGGGGCTGCTTATGTAGATAGGATGTTACAGTGAGATAGCAGGTTTTCTTGTAGTCTAGTTTGTTATAGTGATTACCAAAGGGGTAGTTTGAAGATTCTCTGTTCTCTCTTCCTTGTGATGGGCTAGTTGGAGACCAATGAAAGGGTTGGTTTTTAGTTAGATGGTTTACTGGAAGGGGAGAAATAAATACCTACAACAAGCTATTCTCGGCGTCATTTTGGAGTGTTATTTTGAAGTTAATTTAGTTAGTGGTTTGCGTCTTTATTAGTAACCGACCGATCTGTGAGGCATTTTGGGATTGCATAAATAGTTATCCAGAAGAAAAATAAGGATATTTTAATTCACTTTATAATTAACTAAAGTTATTAAGAGATTACCTGTCATTGCAAGTATAGTTCAAAGTAAAGTTTTCCATTTAAATATTATTTAAAAGTTGGTATAAACGTCGCATTTATTTTTTGTTTATTATTGTTTTAACCATTTTCCTAATACAGGTTTAGGACAACTTAGCTGATTCACCCTGTATAATACATGAGTTTTTACATTATGCTCACGACTCCCAAAAACTGGAAGCATGAATGTTTTCCATTACTAACGGTAAAGCGAGGCAAAAGTAGAAGCCACTCTAAATTACATGAGGTATAAAGTAAGTGTGTGTAATGGTTTGGCTACACCACTAGGAAGATGGCGCTTTGCACAAGCAATTTAACTCGCATTTTACACCTGAATTACCCGAAAACGTATCAATTTACTAAGTTTATTTCAATGAGATTATGCACTTATCAAACAGAGCCTTCAGGCACTCAATCGAACATTCTCATTTATCTCTCTGTTAAACTCGTCCTTTTCCCTATTACTGGTAAGGAGTGATGTTGAATAAGTACATATGATACAAGTTATTTATATAAGTTATAGTTTTTACAATAAAAAAACTTAATATAGAACTTATATTTTAAAAATTTTACAATCCTCACATCCTCACTCCACAAAATGGGAAGCAGGAAGGTTCAATTTTAAAATCGATTAAAGGAAAGAAGCATCTGATATCTAAATTACATATCTTGACGAGATAAAATCAATGATTTAAGAAAATTATTTTTCTTATCACTATATCTAAAATATTTATACCAATTGGATAAAAAATATAAACTCTTACTTTAGTTAAGCGTTGTCTTACATGAAGTTAAAAAAGATATTTCTAATTGTCATTGTCTTTTATGAAGACTTAGAAATGAGAATCACGATGGGGTCTTTTTTTAGTAAACCTTATACTCCTCTCAAACTCCTCATTTGATGAAGAGGAGTTGAAAATTTTCAGTAGTAGATCCGCCAAATAACACCTCATTTCTAAAGGTCTTTATAAAAGAAGAATAGTATTTAAAATCTCTCAGATCTTAAGTGACATTATTAAAACTTCTAAGCGATTTGGATATTGTTTAACCGCACCAAATTTGTAGGCTGTGACATTTGGTATAATCGTGTACAACAGTAAGTTATAATATTGTATTTTATAACAACTTTTAACAGAACCATTGTGTTCTTCCTCATCCCATCATGATTGAGAGAGATAGAAAACCATATGCCTAAAAATCGCATTTTAACCTTTGGTTTTAGTGATATCAATTTATTTACTCTGAACAAAATGAAAAACTAACATCCACGCAACATGTAATAATCCCAAGTTATCGTGTACCAACACCTGTTACACAAACAAAATATAATACTAAATAAAAGTATGCATGACAGGTTTGAAAATTAGCCTACTATGTTAAATCGTGATGTACGTAAATAAGTTTGAAATGAAGGTGGTAAATCTCGTTACTGATGAAAACCTTCATCGGTATCACTAACAAACACGAACCTTACACATGTTAAATACACAAGTTAAGAATAAAATAACACTACAGCACAGTCTTTAAACCATTCAGACACCATAAAAAGATTATTTTCAAGTGACCTTAACAGTTCGTCTGTAGGAAATGTGAAACTTTGGACTCTCTGAATTTAAGGTAAAGTATTGGGAGATTAATTACAAGTTAGAAGTCTCGCGTTTCACAGAAGTTTGAAACCGGCGGAAGGAAGAGACTAACATTGACTTTGTTTTGACAATGTATTTTCTTTTAATAAGTTTACTTAACTTCCATCTAGCTCATACGGATTATCATTAAGCAATTGATTTTTATATAACAACTAGCTGTTTCCCGCGGCTTCGCACGCTTTTCGTAAGTTTTGCCCGCGTATGAGCATTTCTGGTTGAAGTAAATTATATTTCCAACCCCGATGTAGATTTTACCTTGATGTCACGATCAAGAAAATATGTCAAAAATGTATTGTACATGCATAATGTATTTTATTACAAAGTGGTCTACCACTCAACCTTTAAGTTCAACCAAAAATTTAGTTTAGACAATTATACATCATAACTTAGCGCCTTCAAATAGTGTTTCACTGTTTAATATACGTATCTATCTCGTAATTGCAGGTTATAATGTGCAGGCGCTTTGAAAACTTTTCTTCATTTTATTCGTTTATATTCACGACATAAGCGAATAATTCAGATAATAACTATCCTATCTTCTAAGTTAGACTAAATTACGGATACACGTGAAATTTGATTGAAATTGGTTCAGTCGTTTTGGAGTTTATTGGCAACATACATCGTGACTCAAGATTTTTATATATATAAGATTTGAAAGCTTATTGATTTATTGACATTTTATATTTCAACAAATATAATTTTAAAATGTGTCAAGAAAAATCAAAGTTACTATAAAAAAAGATCATGTAGATTTCCTCTCAATCATTTTCCTAATTACACGTGCATGTTAAGGTTTAAATTATAGCTAAACAAACTCTCTGTGTTACGGCTTGAAAAGTGTAAAAGTGCCAAATTAGGTATCTAGTTTTATTTAAATCTTAAGAGGTTTTTTAATAAAGAGACACATTTTACTAAATTGAAGAGCCTCATTTAATGTAAACGGGAGTGAAATCTTAATATTGTAGATGCGAAAGTCCCATTGTTTTTTTTCTCCTTTAACATGTTAACTATTAAAGCGGTAGTACCCTGTTAGGAATATAGGACTATTTGTATTTAAAAACATTCCTCCGGACTACGCCCTACTTGTCTTTAAAGCAGCGAAAAATACCATTTTGGCTTCTAAAGTTGGGTAATAATACTTAAAAGAGACCTGAATGCTAAGTTTCGCGGTCTAACAAATATAAACGATCCACAAGTTGTTTTGAGTTTTAGGGCGCCACCCCGTTGACTGTGTTGAGAAGAAGGGCTGTTTAATGGGGAAGTACTCCCTTTGTAGAGAAGTTGGTTAAAGTAACTCGTAAGATCGATTATTATAGTTACCAGTTCAATTGTTGACAAATATAATAATATACACAAAATTGCATATGCCTAATTTATCATTTTTTAACTACTATTTTTAAATCCAAATAATAAACTACTAAATCAGTAGTTCAATTAAGAAGCCATTATATGTACTAAAATAACTAAACTTAAACTGTAATGATTTGGTTTAGTTAGGTAAACGTACAACTAATTGTTTCCAGACAAAGCTGAAATTGGAAATGTAACTTAATTGTCTGGCTGAAATTGTGTAGCCATTATTACCAAAAAAATTGAGGAAAGCACTCTGTATCTTATTCAAAACTAAACTTAATGCTAGCCAACCCAAGGTAAATTAACTTGAGAGAATTTCTAACGAGAACAGTAAACTTTAATCTTATGTAATATCCCACAATATAACCACAAGCTTAAAATTTTATATCTCCATAAAGATTGTACTGAAGAAATCTAATCTTACTGCATAAAAAGAAAACAATGGTATGATCAGGTTGGTTACACAATTAATTTACCTTGGCAATAACCCTCTAATAAACGAATCAACAGGAAATAATACATTTAAACGCTAAACATTCATGATACAACAAATTATATGTGCTGGGTGACCACCGTGCTGGAAAAGAGACATTAACATTACAATTAAACAACACTTACAACTATACAAGTTCAATATACAGAAGACAATTACACAATTTTTTTTTTCGCTGTTGACTCCGAAGATGCCCTTGACGATCGTTCCACACAATGGTAAGAATGCACGATTGCCGAAATCCGCCAGTGTGAGCGTCAGAGGGTCGTGACCCTCCGTCAATGTCCGGTAGGTCGGTAGGGGGCAGGATGATCTCAGCCAAGGTCAAGGTCGTCGCAAGGTGTCCATAGCTCACTTGTAGTAGGTGAGGAACCAAGCTAATCAATCACAAGTCTCGGGTACTTCTATAACAAGTAATCCTATTCGTCCTAACATTTACAAGGACTTAATCCTGGATTTATATCCATATTTTGCTCAATTAGGAAGTTAAAAATGTTAACAATATAATAACGGAGCTATGAACGTTTAACAAAGAACGACTTTGCCTCTTCCATCAATCCAACTCATCACAATTACATAACATCTTGTTGCAATTTTTCATTATTAACCGTTTATCACAGCTGACTAAATAAAATGATGTACAAAGACTAACGTTAAAGAGTAACGCGAAATAAAACAAGATAGCATTACATTTAAATACCATTATTTACGTACATTGTGGGGATTATTGAGTTATTAATAACCGAATGTCGTTACTTATGCGAATGCCATTATATGTTTATCACATCCGAAAGGCAATTAAATCAATTTAATATGTAATTACCTCAGGAATATTTATAGATTACGATGAATTTACAATAAAACAGTAAAACCCAACAAAATGTATTTTACATCGAGAATCAATTTTAAAATTTATAACATTTGTTTATAAGCACCAAACTTTATCATCGATAAATAAAATATTAAAAGTTTAAATTTAGAACAAAAGTAATAGTATTTAATAAATAAGTTTAAAAATTTATGAGTATAATTTGTAATAAAGCATTACCTATATTTTAATCGATCTTACCTTTTCGCATAAACAATGCATAAATCCTCAGGTACAGTGAAGAGGGCTGCAAGTTGGGGCTTCGATTCGTCGAACTTATCATGAAGTCACTGCTAGGCACAGTACCTGGGCCTGGGCTTATCAGTAAAGAGTGTTATCAGTTCAGCAACCGGACTGGAGGCACCAGATAAGGCAAGTTCCCGGATCAGGTCACGTAGGCATAACCTTCGCCAAGCAGCAATATTTTAAGGCACCGTATCAAAGAGGCAATGCAACAATCCGACGTTACACTAGGTATCTTGGCTGTTGAAGGCGCACTTATCAACAGATTGATCCAAGTTTAGGTGATAAATCTGAACTATATCCGAGTTTAGTCCAGGAAAACTTGAATTGCTACAATGTAATCAACTATTTTGTGTAAACTTTGTTTTATGACAGCACAAGCATATGTTTTATTTATTTAAACACTGTTTTTTTTATTTGTTTACATCCATAGCGAGTATATTTTCTGAGGAGTAACGATTAGTTGTCATGCCGTTTTTATACTTCTGCGATTATGTAAGTATTTGACTAAGAAACCTACGGAAAAATGTCCTACAACACAAAATGGTTTGAATTTGACTTCGAGGATTGCCTTTCAAGGTGTGTCTGCAAGAACTATGCTAGATGAAAGTTCGCTGGACTGTGTGTTTCAATTAAAGTACCAATTCTAGCTCTAAATGTTCTAAAATGATAAAAATAGCTTTCAGTTTATAAAGAAACGAACACATAAATTTATTAATGTATTAATATATTACATTTTTAATGTAGTTTCTTGATCGTGGCAATTCGGCAAACTCAACAATGGTGTCGGAAATACAATTCACTCAAAATTGCTCATACAGGTGCAGAAACCTACAAAATTACACACGAAGCCATAGGTAAATGCTACTGATTACATAAATGCACTTTTCACCAAAATCTTTATTATATAAAATAAACTAAATTTTTCTAACAGTGCTTGTATTATACAAAATTTCAAAATTTATATATTAAAGTTATTTCCATGTATTATAAATCTACGCTTTATATAGATATACTATATAATTTAGTTTTAATATCGTATACCAATAAATGTAAATAGAACAGCATTTGGAACAATCTATTGCAATCCGAGTCAAATAAAAATGAAATTTCTTTTATTAATGATTTTAATTTCAATACAGGTTTAAGATTGGCAGCGAAATGGAACGAACATTTAAGACTCGAGAACTAAGGTTCAAACAGTATATTCAAAACAAATAAAATAGACAAACATTTTAGATCTATGGATCCTTTGTTTTAACCATCTTTGGTATGAACATTCTAAGGAGAACTTTAGCTCCTTTGGCGCCATACACATCTTTGGAGTTAAGGAGGTTACTTGTCCTATAATTTTCGATTTATTGATTGTGCCCAAAATTGGCTGCACCATCTAGAAAACATAAACCCAGGAGTATTATTGAGCATCTTTCCAGCGGAAGGATGATTCCCCCAGTTCTGCGTTTACTACTGGCCTCTTGTCAGTTTTCAGGGGTTAGTCATTAAGCGCAAATCTAGCCTTTCCTGAATTTCTTTAGTTTGGTTTCAACAATTCGTGTTTTGTTTTATTAAGTGCATGTTTTAGAAATAGTGTTGGCACACGACTTGCTTTATGCGTATTAAAACTCTCTCGTATAATTCGTTTATTACAATCTCTAAGTATGTGTTAGGCTAGTTATCTCCCTGAGGATGAGGTCTGAGGCAGATCTTGAGTTAGTGATGTCCAGAAAATTGTTGCTTCTTTCACATTTTTCTTATGGGTAAAAGTCGATTATCTACAACTGGCTATCAAGTCCTTTTTTTGTGTAAATACTGGCCTGAATATGTTGACTCAGTGGTCTGAATGAAGTAATCACATGACAAAAATAATCCTGAAATATCAAATTCGTATGAAATTTACAGAATCATAATAATAAGAGTTGTAAGATTGTTAGGGTTAACAGGAAACAAAGATTGAAAGAATTTCAAAATATATTTAATACAAATACTGATACGTTTATACATATTTACAAAGCGTTACATAAATGAATATTACAATGAACATACTTTCAGAAAATACTAGTGGTACTCATTATTAGAAAGCGTCATATAAAATATAAGTAGTAAACAAAAATAAAAGTTCCGTTATTTAATGATGAATTAATAAAAAATCTGTTTGTCAAATTTCATTATACTTCTGCAGCCTTGGAGTTGCGCACACTCAAAAATCCTAATTTGAAAACGTATTCGTGATCTGTTTGCTATAAGATCGTTAATTTATATCAACGTTAGGTAATTCACTTGAGAGCTTTCGAAAAGGATTGGTGAGTGTTTACTCCCAGGTGCAGCTGGCCAGTTCCAAGACTGTTATCTTTATAGCGATAACTCCTTTATCTTTCACTGATAACGTCGTCAGATTGATTGTAGTGGTTATCAATATTATATAAAACAGATTTAGGGTGAAATAACCTTACTGAAATACATTTTTTATGGGAAAATAAACGTTCTTTTACTACTAACTTTTAATACGAAATAAACCTGTACAGTGTGAAAATCCAAAGCACAAGTTCAAAGTGTACAAACGGTTGATCTAATGACAATAACTTTTGTTTTTTTAACCAAAAATAATCTCTCCAGGAAGCACATTCACATAAAACAGAGGGTAGTTTTACGGGCAGTCTGGCCCGTTTAGAAACTCCAAAAATAGAATTATTCAAACACATCTTTATCACATCGTGTCCAACATTATTGGAATACACAAAGCCAAATACTTATTTATCAGGATAGTACACATCTCTTAAAATGCATTGCATTTACAAATGTTTACATTACTGTCTCTATGGAGAGATTGTCGTGTTGTCACCTGAGCAGTGATATCATAAAAGCTACTAAGAATACGGTGTTTGAGATGGAGGAATTAGGCTGTGCGTCGGAGAACAAAGCGCTGGGAGCCGTGGCTAGACAGTTGTAGAACTGGTCTGTGTCTAGTCTGGTGATAGCGCAATAATGGTTGTGTGCCTGGTTCATGGATGTCATGAGGCCGGAAGTGCTCACGGAGTTCACAAGGTAGTATCTGCAAATATTAAAAACTTGAGTTATTCCACACAAAGATAATTAGGAGAAGTTCTCTTGCTCTTTCGCATGGGCCACTGGCCTGAGCAAAGATGTTATCAAAGATAATAAGGGGGAGGAATGTTTATACAGAACAAGGTCGATGATACTGATAAAAAGTGCTATGGTCATAGGCAGGATCTGAACCTACGCTATCACTAACTCAGATCCAAAGTCCTAGCCTCTACTCTATAGACACTTCCATTTGGTAACAGTTACTTTCACCAGGTGTTATCTTCAACAATCACAAATCGGGTTTGTAAAATTTTATCATAAGGCACGTGCTGCAAAGGAAATCAAAAGAAAACAAAAATTTAAAAAGTATATTAAAAAATCAAAAGACAATTCAGGTAAAAGATATTTCAAGATATACAAAGATACAAATGTTGCATAAAGAATCAGTATTTAAAATTAATAAGATAGAGGATATATCGTTATAAAGTATTTTTATATAATTTCGATAATGCTAAGGAATAAAAGCCTGAGTACGTATACATTCCATGAATTATTAGTAGATTTAAGACGGCAATTGTTCTTTATATATATGCAATCTTCGGTGAGACAGAGTACGGTACTGTTTATACCAGATTTTACCTCTACTTTTACATTTATTTACAGTATAAAAATTAGGTTCGATCTTCCTCAACTTTAAAATGCGCGTTTTTTATTCAATTTTACGAAGTAAGTATCTATAATAAATCTTTTTTGTACGAAATGGCCAGATTCTCCACGTTGAAATAAATAATATAACACCGCATTAATACGTTAACATCAATAGCCTCGCCAAACAAAATAAACGAAAAGAGCAAACTAACTTGTGTATGTCCACTTCCTTAGTTGCTACAGAGAACCCACTATGAAAATAGAGGATGCGGCTGTCTTGAGAGTAAATGTCATATAACGCAAGGGCTGCTATTTTGGGTGAATATAAAAGGAGCACAGGATTTCGGACATTTGCCAAAGGTATACGTTACAAAAGTTATAACACTGTGTGTTAAAGTAATTTGTATTATAACAAAGTTATAAAAATTTCTTGTTATTATCCCATTTACGCCTGTGCTGGCGTGACGTGTGATTGTGATTGTCGTACTTGTGACTTGATTTGAAATATTTTTTTATATATAAAGATGGCAAATGTCCGAGATCCTGTTATCCTTTCAAACCTTTCATCGTCAAATAAGAAACTTTGAACAAAGAAAAACAGTTCGTTACTCAATACAACATGAAATTACACATTATTGTAGTGGACAAATTTTAATTCTATAACGTTTTTTGCACGTCATGTTATTTACAGGAAATGGAAAGTAATGTTCAAAGTAAACGTTAGACATCACTTAAACCAGAATAAAATTGTAGACAACCAAATTTATAGTTTCGTAGTTTTTTTTTTATTTTAGAAAGATTTTCATTGCCCAACTCATTTTTTCTGAGATTCAAACGGATCATAAGAAGTGTCTGCATATTGACTATTTTTCCCCAGAAATTATATGGCTTTACGCAATCTCTGAGGATAGCGTGCAAGTATCGCTACTAAAATCCGAACATTCCTTACTCTTCTCCTTGCGAGCAATTGTACTTCTTTTTTCGAGCCTTGTACTTTATTGAATACGAATACTCCTATATATATTCAATATCAATGTTTATTGAATGACTGTTGATTACTACCAATTACTAGGTATAACCAACGCATATCACTCATTTGTTTAAGTTTACTACGACTTTAGCTTTACTATATTACCATAAAGAATAAAACTTTGAGAACGTTAAATTAAATCTTTTACTTTACTCAACTTAAACTAATAGAGAAATGCACTTCTTTAAAGATATAAACAAATTAAATACAAATATACTTCTCTAGTGACATTGTAAAGGATGTTTATAACTTGCAAATGCTGTAAGTATATATATTTAATTATTTAACAGCACTTCATAGTGTATTTAGTGATTAACCTTTGCGACAACTCACTAATTTCCTATATTACTATAAGTTTATAAATTTTCAGGTGTACAATCAGTAAGAGACATCTTGGATTCGTCAGTCCATTTGGTTCAAGGAGGCAAAAAGATCTTAAGAGTGAATGTTCGGTAGTAAAACCTTTTTCTAATTTATTGTTGTTATAGCAATTAACTCTGACAAGTCTATTATTATGAAAGACTACTATTATCATGAACATTATCTTCTGAACAAAGTAAAACGGAACTCTAACAACTGAACATAATTTTGAATGTATTCAAAGTTAGACTGTATTCAGTAAATAGACCACCAAATACATACAAACATATACTTTTTGGTACAGACATAATAATGGGAATCAGGTGAGTTAAGTGGAATAAATCAATAATAGAGTCGGCATCAGGATACAGCCCCTTGCTTATACTGGTGGCGAGAGAAAAGAAGAGACCTGGCCCGTGCCGGCGCACAGCTGTGTACTAGTGTGTTGCCGCGCGGTAATTTCAGGCGCTTCGCCCCACAACCAATCCTGCGAATTGTTTATCCTAGCAATGGAGTTATTTGTTTTCAGTAATGTGGCATTCCTGCAGAGTGCCACATTTTACATTAGCAAAATGTAATTGTTTTCTTTTGACTTGGTATTTGTAAACCTGTTGATGAAAATTTTTCTTATCCAATTACAAATGTTCCTATTTTTTTGCGTAAGAGGTTTTTTGTTTACTGTATATTCAATATTGTGTTAGTCAGTAAGGTATCACTGTTAAATTTTATATACATAAAAGCACTACATTTACATTATACATATATGAACATTAGTAATTGTTATCATAACAATAAAAAAATCTTCAATTTTAGTAAATCATTCCTTTAATTATTGTTTATTTACAACCACTGTAGAGCCTAATTATTAGAATTTATTACAAACAAAAATTTTACTCAATTTTAATTTATCAAAACAGTACCGTCATTTAAATTATCTCATAAAACATAACAATTAGGCCGCAAATCAATGAAAACAGTGAAACAATAATGGAATTACGAAACAAGGCGCGGCAACATACTAGTAGTAGCGCCTGCAAATTGTCAGATAGGCCAGAATCCAGGGTTCTTCTTTTCTCTCGCCATCAGTAGTTTATGTCTTCAGTTGTTTTGAGAAAAATATAGGGATGGAATCAGTTTAGAACATATGTAAAAAGTGGGTTTTTTTACTTTTTAGAGCATATGTCATTTTGATTTTGTCACTTTAGCACTATACCTGTGAGTGCACGAATGACATCTAGTGTATACAAAGCTAAGTTTTAAAATTGTTATCTATTTCAGTTCTTAGGAACTTAAGATGTAGGATTAGGAGTTACAAATTCTAAATGACCAAATTTAACAGAGCCGACATATGAATTCTAGAAAGTTTAACTGATATGAAGTAAGAAAATCGTAAGGTTGAAGTCTTTACAATGTTTAAAATGGTAAACGAGTTTGCTTCAGCTTACTGTAGTATAAGCAAGTAGAGAGGGCGGCTGGGTACAGGTATTTCACAGCAAAAAAAAAAAAAAAAACACACAAACACACACACACACACACCACACACACACACTACACACACAAACTACAACACAGCCTACACACACAAGCACAACTATTAGGTCCCTGTTAGTTTAATTAGCGAAATTTTCAAATCGAATCCATATTTTGCTATTTGTTAGTTTATCCGGGTCTTTTTCGTTTAAGGGCCGGCAAAAAGACCCTAGCCTATTCAAAACTCAGATCACGCGATGCTTGCTCTTTTAGAAAAAAAATTAACTCGAGCTTGCAAAGTCCAAGCCCAGATCAACTCACCACGCTTTATTGAACAAGAAAAACTAAGTATAACTCACTCACGAGAAAATGGAAAAAGATAAGCGGCGCGCGTTTATCACTGATAAGGTAAGACGAGTTTATACTAGAAGTAGTACCTGGACTACTGCCCTACGAACTAATAACACAAAAAAAAACAATTAAATGCACTGTCAGTCAGGTATAGTATGTTTGTAAGGTGCTGGCCCTTAAACGAAAAAGACCAGTTTATCCTAAAGTTATTGTTATATCGATTAAATAAAACATGAACAAAAATTTTTTACTAACAGCTTATTTTTTATTCACTATTCTAAAGTATTATTCAATAGCTCGGTAAGTGACAGCCGGGCTCAAAAATTTGCGCTCGTGACTGTTGGGGTGCGTGCGTGAAGGCCTGTCCTTTCAGTCGCATTCCCTATTTGATAATAATATAGATGTATCAGGACGACAAACTTATTGTTTTCATTCCTGTGAATGGTTTGTTGTAGTTAATTGGAGTAAACTAATTGTGAATAACATCACACTTAACTACCCACCTTGCAAACAATGGAAGTCCGTCGGTGATTGTGAAGCTCTCGGCCAGATCGTGGAACTCTGAGGCCGACACCTTGTGAAAGCCGTAATAGGTGGTCAAGTTGTATTCTATGGTCCAATCTGCAGACTCTCGCTGGTTAGCCGTGGCCAGGTCGAGGTAGTACTGCACGTAGTCTATCACCTATTCAGATCAAAAGATAACATGATTTCTCCATAGCGTATGTAATACAGCTTTAAAGGTATATAAGGATATACTTATAGTTCTAAAGGACCGTTCAACATTTTTTAATTTAATTAATCCTGTAAAAATGGAGGGATATGATACTACAAGGTTATGAAATATAAAGCGTTGTTGCCTAATGTCCGTATGTGTAAGTATTTTTTCGAAGAATACAAAATAAACCGTAAGGCTGAAAACTTGTTCCACCTCTAGAGTATACTTGGAAATCACACTGCGTAAAAACTATGAGACAAATATTAAGAATGATTTGATTTGAAATACTGAAATTGGAAAATATTTATTTTCAAAAGCTGAATGACGGAAAAGAGGTTTGTCCACGGCAAATATGACGTATTTTATGATACTTGCAACCAGATTACCAACAATGATGCTTCAATATACACATCTATAACTGTAGCCAATTTGTATCAAACATGTCATCATTGATGAAATCTCTAAACTGGCTCAGTAATTTGGATTTAGCTTTGTGACGGGAGATTTTAATATTATTTTTAATTTATGACTCAAGAACTTTGTTCTTACGTACTTTTTTATAATTGTAATTTTTTAATTTATTTATTTATGGATAGCTGCCTTTGTCCCCCATACGATATATATATATATATATATATATATATATATATATATATATATATATATATATATATATATATCATTGATGAAGGCAATATTTCGTTATTTTAATTTGTTATTTTGAATAAAACTCTGTTTAGATATTTAACTAACTCTTGAATACGAATCATATTTAATACGTTTATATACGAATACTATTTACATTACAAAAAGTTATTTTGCTACCCATAATGTAAAGGAAGGTATGTGACACATTTCACTTGTGATTTAATGTATTAATTTTCAATTTAAGGTAACTTATCCTTATTTATTTATTACTATTTTAGACTTAAACGTTTTTAATATAAGTAAGAATTTAATAATACAAGTTACAAGGTAATTGATTCATCTTACTTATTATTTATTATTTCAATTTTTATCGCACAGAAGTTCAAAAAGTGCAACTAGCTCTTATTATGCATTTTGCAAGTCTAGGAGCACTTCTGGTTAAAATCAATTATATTTCAGACACACAAAGAGTTATCCCTTTTCCCACAATAAAAACTTACCATGTCTAGGAAGCCTGATTTGGTATAATAACGTCTACTTCCGGCCCTTGTAATTTACTTCCGATGTAAGGTATTTCCGGGGCGGTACTAGCGTTTACAATGTTGGGAAGATTAAGAAAATATATAAGTAGACCTGAAAAGTTTACTTTCTTTGCCATATATCGTCAGAACTTACGGATGTCTTCATAACATTTCCCAACCCTCACGTTAATACAATAAGCATAACCCACGAGAATATCACATTTCCTTAGATAAATGTAATTTTCCTAGGATATTATATGCCGAAAAATGACTTATATGGGTTTTAGCCCTATTTAACCCAATATATAAGTTAAACTTCACGAAAAATCTTATTGCAAATGTGTGTCAAATTTAATTCTTCTAGGGAATGGGGAGTTGTATGAACAAAATATATAGTTCATCCTGGTTTTGCAACCCTAGTTCATCCTTTATGGGTGTTTGAGAGTTAATCCTTAAAGCATTCCCTCCCTTTAGGGGGCTATTTTATATGGTTCTAAAAAAGTGTAAGTAATCTATTGATAATTGATATATTGATAATTTACGAGTGACATAAAAAGGCATTACTGATATAAATAAGGTTTCAACTATCAAAGATATCGAGAAGTTGGATAGTTAGGGATGAGTTAATGTGGGCTTTGCCTTTTATTATATTGAACCTCTGTGTTTAAAATCCCATATATAACGTGTTTTTCTGTTCGTGTGTCAGAACGTAAGAAAAAAGGTTAAGCGTGCACAATAATTAAAAATCCAAAATGGTGATGAATAAACTACTAAAAATAACCTCAGCACTAAATGAATAACACAAAGAAGATACACAACACAACACGGTAGATAAGTAGAGTTGACCTAAGCAGGAAATTCAATTTCAGCGCATCCCGGGAAACGGTCCGGACAACGACGGGACACAAACACATCATGGCATCACATACAATACCCAGGATAGCGATGGTTGGAAGGGGGGATTTACATATCAATGCGGACTTAGTATGTGCTACACTTTTAATTTTTTTCTATACTCAAATAAGTTATAAAATTTGAGAAAATGTGTTTTGAGGCATCTCAATCATTGATATTCTTTAAACTAAAGCTACCCATTGTTTAGTTTGTATTTTGCCATTGTTAAAAAACATTATATTTACGAGATAATAACTAATTACAGTACGTTACTATGACTATTATAACGATAATAACAGTTTTTGACCATAAATGTATAAAATTTTATTACTCGTATTTTCAATTTAAGTTCAAATCTATTAAACTGTGTCAAATTATTTTATTAACCTGCCAAAGGATACAACATTCTACATATCAACAGCAGTTTGGTGACGTCAGTTGTTAAAGAAGATGATCTTTGTATATAAAAGCTTGAAGATATAATATATTACCACTCCTAAGATATAAATATGAATTTCTTCGTTGCTTTACAAAGTTAATGCACTTTATAATGTACATATTCGTCTGGTGAAATATACGTGCAGTTATACGATAAGTAAGAAATGTAATAACTTTGTTTTAATAAGGATCCCATTGGGAATGCGTTATAAAATATCATTAGTTCTTTTATAAAGTATTCCATATGATTTAATGATAAAAAATCAAGTTCGATGATGGAGCATGTCACTCCACGGGATTGAGCGGATCAAGAGTGGGGCGAAGGGGACAATAGTCCTCCCCCCTCTCCTTGGATCCTTGGGAGATTTGTGCATAATAACATACGTCCAATAACTCACGTCATACAATATTTATCAATTGTTTTTAAGGCTCTAAAATAGAGTAGTACCTGCTGGATGAATTAAAGTCAAGGACAATAAAAATAATGCATGCTGTATTTCCATTCAGCATTGCTACAAATTATACACCACCCCAAGGAGCACTTTATCCCTACGATCTGATTCCTGACATCTGGGGAAAGGTGCGCCCTGACAGTTGGTTGCACTGATACCCCCTCTCATCATGTCCACGTCAAGCGTTGCTAGTCAAGAAAAAGATCTTTGTCAACTGGACAAAATTATTTTCGCTTTACTTTTAAGTCCGTTCAAAACAGTGTTAGTTATGTGTAGTAAGGCTTTTACAATTCCCCATGAGGGTTCATTTTTTGCTGGTTTATACCTTCCAGTTGAAACTCACAGTGGGTACAGCAAAAACCAATGTGTCACTTAAATCTGGGCAACCTTATGGATGTCTAGGAGCAGCACATCACTAACCGCAAGTGTCAAGATTCTGGGGTACAAGTTAATTCGATAGGTGTAATCTACTGCGAAGATGATTGTTGGAGTGTGGGGTTCATTCCCTAAGAGGTTCTTGCCAGCCTGACATAAGGGTGTGTCACCCTCTGCCTACCTTGACTGGAGAGGGTGGTTCAAGCTAGCTTCTCCTTTTTTCTAGGGGTCATGACTCGAGATTAGTGCTCTAAACGTTTCCTCATGAATCTTGACAAGAGGCAGCCCCTACTCCCAACCTTACCC
This sequence comes from Homalodisca vitripennis, assembly GCF_021130785.1. Lineage (NCBI taxonomy): Eukaryota > Metazoa > Arthropoda > Insecta > Hemiptera > Cicadellidae > Homalodisca > Homalodisca vitripennis. The sequence goes on from NC_060210.1 coordinate 19,492,141, forward strand.
AATTAATTGGACTAGGTGCAATTTTCTAAACTTCTTGTCTTAAGAGATCAAAAATAAGATAAAAAGCTTTGACAAAGGACCGATTTGTTAATGTTTGAAACGTATAAAACCGGGTGATACTACATCACATGAGATTATAAATGAAGACTTTCAGCTCACTATACTCAGGTAAGCATTGCTCAGCTGGAGAATCTATTGCTTCGGTTTCACCGGGTCAGATTAATGTTAGTCGTGCCGGCCGCAGCGTATCCCCGATGGACACTTTCTGCCGTTACCGTCTCTCGACATTGACTGCCATATATTGGACATATGTGTACTGTAGATGACAAAACACTAGACTATGTTAATGAAGGATGTGGGGAACAAAGACGACTAAACTTTAACGTCATTCAGCCAATCATGTGGTCTCCAAAACGTGAGTCATAAACTCGTCTATACTCTACAATACTTTTGAGAGTATTCAACGAGTTTTCAATGCCTTGGGCATCGCATTTTATATTGTATTGGGCATTTTTTTAAATTGAACTCCTTGCTGAGAAGGAAAGCGTTTAAAAATTCTGTGTCTCCCAGTTCCGTATGTATCCCTGCCTCTAGTTTTACAAGAGTGAATGTTCCTACCTCTTATAGGACTGCAATCTGTTTTGAAAAAGACGAAAGTTTCAGATTTTTAAATCCTGGTCTCCATAACTCTATAATTCGTAGTTTTGCAATCATTCTGACACACAAAAATACCCAATAAACATTCTAAACGTAACCACTAAAGAACATGATTTCTGATAATACTACTGAATGTTATCACTGAACATATACATCAAATATTTATCGCTTAACAAACTTAACTATTCAAAATTCGAAGTTCATAAGAGAAAACATTGAACCATTGATCAATAAGTTTTATCTAGGCATAATGCACTCACTATAATATAATAAATGAAATTAATTTATTCAACAACTCTAGTAAATACAATTTCAGCTACGTATCTAGAAACTAAACCGTATCTAATCTTATTTGAAGTATTATCTTGTCTCTAGAGAAGTTTCCTGGAATTACTTATTGCTGGTATATTCCACTCGTGATTCTTCCCCCACCCCAAAGCCTAAATTATCGTTAATGGATAGGGTTGAATGTTAGTGAACATGTTTACATTGATCTTATAGTATTGTAAATAACAGGACTGCATATATGTCATATATGTATGTATATGTATGTTTTAAATCAGTAGGGTTAAACGAATAGTCGACCTTATTTTCAAATTTAAATGTTGGTATTTAGCTTGACGAGGGTGAGTGTTTGTGACTTACCTTAATAAATCTTTCTAGGAATGTCAACAATTTCATTCATTAGGATATCATCTTTTAAAGACTTCACTACTTAGATAAAAACATATAAAGTAAGTGGGGTTTTAAGAGTAAGGTTGCTTCTGTAAAGAGGATTAAGGTCTTCTGAAATATTTCCGAGAACACTGTAAAACGCGCTGTAATTGAGGCTTACAGCAGTGGGAACGCGGGAATTAGACTCGCATGAAATGGGATGTAAAGGCGCTGGAAACTTGAATTAGAACAATATTGAAAGGGAATAACTGGGCGTAAAATACACCATATCTCTGTTGAAAGGAAGTGGAAAATATGAAAGAGGTGTTTGGAACAAATAAATCATGTGATATCATATGTCTATCGTAAATAATGGAGATTAGTGAAACAAATTAAATCAGTGAAAGTAAGAGATCATTTAAAGGATTCTTGGTATAGGGCATACGACTTACATTTTATACAAAGCAAGTATAATGCAAAGCACGTATAAGATGTAGCCCTGTATGGTTAGAAACAGCCAGAGCGAGTCTTAGAAGGCGAAACTTTAAAATAATGAACGCCTTAGAAACACTCACCAAATAAATCGAAGCAGTGATAATATTTCCAACCGTCTAGATGCGAGAAATATGTGACAAATTTTATGAGTCAGAGTCTATTATTCAAATCGTGGCAGACATTTTGTTAGTAATACAAAAAAATTATTATATTGAGATTAACGATCAGACAAAGAAGATTGTTTCAAAGAAACATGTTTCTAATATTGAAAGAAATCAACTAAGTTTTATTGCATTGACAATAGTACATTGTATGGCAAACGTTTGGATTTGTACGTAAAATTTCTTACATTCATATCACAAAATTCTCATTCACACATACAATTTTACAACTATGAACCTTTCATTCCTCGCCAATATAACCCACTTGAAACAGAAGAATCAGTCGTCTAGTTGGGCGGTCTCCCAGTTAAATGCTAAAAACGCCCGTGCATTATAAAATGCTTATGGCACCAATAGGTGTTTAATAGATGTTTTAATTTTGTTTTAATAATGTCCTTTTTGAACGCCTGCCCTCGTAGGGTTATTATTCTAAAAACCACTGTTCTGTGTGGTTAATATATAAATGTAATAGATAATGTGTAGCTATGAAACTAACTTGTATACCACTAGCACACGGAGATAAAATTTAATTGGACGTATAAGTGTGAAAATCGGATTAGCAAGACATCCAAAGTAGACAAATTATATCAGAATCAGTGAATTATTACTCATGAAAATGTGAAGAAAAACTGTCCAATACACGCTGTCAATACTCATTAAAGTTGATAAAGTAAAAAGCTGCTAAAATTACAGTTAAACCAATAATAAATATTTTTAATTAGCGAATCCAATTAGAGCAAATTGACGTTGGTTACAGATGGACGGGGAAGTAATATTTACTAAAATATAAGTGCGTGACTTAGGTGAATCAAATGTTCCGCTTGAAAAGCAATTCAGATTATATCTTAACTTCAAGTCTTAACTTCAAATTTGAATGATGACTAATGCATACCATTTTCAGTGAAATTTTATATGAAATTACTGGCTTTGTAACTGTATTGTGCATTGTAACTGGTAAAACCCCTTACAAGGTCGTGTTAACACGGGCGTTTTCAATTTGCGTCCAAATACCACGCACGTGTTATCACGTTTCAAACAGCTGCTTCCGTACACGACACCTAACGGCTCTAAGATCATACATATTGGTCCATATTAGTGTTTATTTGAACTGCTCCAAATCCACAGCAATGTTGCTTAACTGCTACTAGACTATGACGGTAAACTAAGGAATTAACCATTGTACCGAATGGACGAAACACATGGAATTGGAGATCTTTGAGGTCATATTAAATACCCGGCATTTCAAAGTTAACTTTTAAGTTTAATTATGTTAAAGAAACTTACAGGCACTATTTTTATATGTTAAAATAAAATAATGACTTGTCACGTTGATGACAAAATATGATAATGATGAAATGAAATTACATCATCAAATCATGAAATCATCATCATCATCATCATCATGAAATCATTTTTTTTATGATTTTTATCATGAAATTATTGGTGTTGGTTGGTTCCAATGTTCTTTGGAATTTTACCAAATGACTTAATTACTTTACAAAACTTTAAAATGACTTCCCTTCACGTTGATGTCGACTTGACACACTCGGTGTCAGCATCTTACCTTGACATTGCAGCTGTAGTCACGAAAAAGACGATTGAATTAAAGTAGTCCTAAAGGAAAATCAACCCAGGACTCAATAACTCGATGATGAATTCAAAGAGGAACTCAAAGAGGATCACAAACTCGCGGACATGGCGCGCGAACGGCTACGAAGTTCAAGAGACAAGAATTAGTACGCGTGCCAATTAGGTTATTATTCTGCCAAAAAATTATTTTCAAGAACATGAGAGAAAAATAATACCAACCATTTATGAGCCACAGGGTTTCAAAAACATATGTATTATATATAATGTTACTAAATAGCGATACACACTAAAGCACATGTTGAAGTTTTCATTGATTTTAGAAACAGAAACTTTCAAGTGTCTACTATTTTAGTTTTTAATTCCGTTTATTAATTCGTTACTGTAAGTTTCTTAATTTTATATTTTGATTTCAGCCCAGTCTTAGTTGTATTAAAGATAAGGGCGTTTTGTAAATTTTATATTTATTCGGATGAGCTGTTGTGAGGCATTTAACAGTTGAAATTTTGTGAGAATGATGGCGACTGGGATGCGGACTCAATTTATCACAAAAACCTGGTGGACAATCATGAGATTCTGGTGACAGCATGTTAAACAAAGATATTATTGAAGTTGATCATAGTGGGAAAACGCGCTACATTTGCGCCAACTGTGAATCAGCTCTGTGAGCAAATAATCCTGGCAGTAGCCTATAACAGCACAGTTGAAATCTCGGCACTTAAAGGGTTGAATCACTAACAGGATTTGTAGCGGGTTTGTGTTGAATGTGCTGTTGTTATGGGAAACAGACTTTCCCACATGTAGCAATATGTACGTCACGTGACCTTTGTGTTTGGAGTATAATGAACTACTGATGGTAAATTTGAGTTCAAATAGTAATGGGAAAACATTTAAATATATTTTGGAAAGAGAGTGTCCTCACGATCTAGGGGTTCGACATTGCATCTTGTTTACTTAAAAATAGCTCAAGTTCAATTATTGTCTATGAAAAGGCAGAAGTACGTCACTGGGGTTGTATACAAAATTTCTAATCTATAGCTCATTTCATCCCTGAGATTTCCTGCAGACAGATAGACAGAAAGACAATTGTACGCTATGGGAAAGAAGTTCACACTAAAATGACGCGTTATAGAACTCATTCTTGTAGAAATTATGTTTCATGCAAAGTTTAAGGGTAACATGAAATCTTTTTCCACATATTTTGACACATGATACGTTCATATTTTTGTCTAATATGGGTTTAAATCAACATTTATATAATAAAAGTCGACTCACAAAAGGACTATTAAACGATACTGTAAGTGTTGGTTGTTGGTGTTAGCTGAATGCCATCATGGTTACCCATAAGACCAATGTAAAAATAATCACTAACGCTCAGCCTTATTCCATGGAATGTTCATATAGAAATGAAGCGTTGTGCACAATTTTAAGTGTAAAGTTCAGTTTGTTTTCGGGATATCGTACGGACAGACAGACAGACAGAAAAGTAATATCTCTAATCCTACGAATATTACGACTTCGCTAGAGATCAACCATATCGTTACTCATTAATAGCACTGCAAACCTGTAGGCTGCTGTACTCACTGGGTCTGTTGAGATCCTCGTAAACATTAATGACGCAAAAGGCAATAGGAGCACAACGAAGACTGGCTTCTCCTTTTATCAAATAGCCTACATTTATAACTCAAACATTACTTGAAAATAACCGCACATTCAAAACTTGTTTATTATTGCGAACAGGGAAATGGTTGAATAAAATTGTACCTTTTCGGTATCATGCAATTATGCTATTTACATTCAATAACGATATTTATATAACAAATAACCAGTTAAATTGTATTTATTACAAAACCCCTAAAGTTAAATTTAATTTTATAAAATTACTTGGTTTTCATATTTTTTCAATAATAATATCTCATTTACTACACTCACTGTAATATGTACGATATGTATATATTAAAAACGTTCCGCGTTTTTATCTTCAGCAGTTTTTGATGGCACCGGATAAAATAGTCTCCTGAATTTCTTATTTTAAATGTCTCTAATTCTGCGTTAAGTGATCAAAAGTTGTTTTTTAAATTTCTCCGTGTCCATAAAAGTTATCTTAAAGGACTATGAAAATTAACCATAATAATATACGGTGAAACCTTGTTATATCCAAACTGAAGAGAAAATATAAAACTTCGATATAGAGAATTTCTATATAATGAGGTTCAATATGCAAGGTTTTTTGGAGCCGACTTCAATATGTACAAGTTTGCACTTGTTGTTATCTTATTCATTAAATCAAGAAACTGATAGGCTCCTATGTATACATGTACAAAACACCTACAGTAATGATGAAGGCTTGATTATGAGAACTTTATCGGGAAATTTATAAGAAATAGCCGAGAGAAAATTCGCTGGTATACCAAACTCCTTTTCAATGTCACATTTTTTTATTCTCGGCCTCCACAGTCTCTATTATAAGTTTACCCTTATCTTGATAAAGTATACTACAGTTCTGAAATTGACATTGAAGTCAAGGGTGTCAGACTTTCATGAATAATTTATCCCAAAATGTTGTTTTTGGATTGTACAGTTTTCCAAGTTGGTGTGTTAGTATGTTCCTAGCTAAACTAGTTTTAATTCTAAATTCCCATTTATCATCATAAATTTCTACTAATAAGCGATCAAATAAATTTTCCTGACCTCAGCAACCCAACGGCCCAACGATCCCGTTTCGTGCTTGATTCACATAATTTGAAAAGAGTGTTGAACTTGCCAACTAGATTAACCATAACATCGGGCACCGCTAGTGATAATGCGATAATATTATCGTTTATCCGAGTTTGACTTCTCTATCTTCAACCATTCTGCCAAGGAGTTGTCTTGGGATGTGACCCGCTAGTAAAGATACCCAAGCCTGTTTATAAAAGGACATTTCTACCCCAAAATACAGAGAAATCAAAAGGCTTTAAATGAATGTTTAAATTTTTGTACAATTCTCCGGATGTTTGTTTAGAGCTTTACATAATTTTCTCTCTTGTATCACTAAAACTATTCGTGTCATTTTAATGTGTCAAATTTAAAAGCGAAAATGCATTAAAGTTCTTGGATTACTAGAGGAATTCTTGTATTGAGAGAGAAATTAAAAATTTTTCATTCACTATATCGGTAATCTGACAATGAAAATTTCAAAACGTTTTATAAAAGTTACATAAAGGCCGCAGAAGTTTATGAAGTAGATTAATAATTGAGACATAGACAGTTTTCAAAAATACCTGTTATATTATTAACCAATCAATACCCATGACTTACGATTCATTTCCAAATCAAAGTCAGGGTGAAGTGGTGATTAGCCACAGGTTTCAGTCTCAGTTTTAGATACGGCTGTACTTCGGTTCGTTGCTTTTATAAACTGAAACTACTATATATAGAGATTAAAAGTAGGGAAACTAAAGGTTGAAACTTGATATATTGAGGTTATCTACGAACCTTCAACCTTCATAAACCTTCAACAGGCAAAATTAGCGATGAAGTAAACAGCACATTCAGGAGAATGGCAAACTTCGATTTACCAAGGAATTCGATACATTGATTTGCGATATATTGAGGTTCCACTGTTAATTCTAAGCATAATATATGCTGAACCTCATGGAGAACTCGATAGTACATTTTTGGAACCGTATTGTCCTAATCTATGAACTCTTATTAAATAGTTTGTAAAGAATCGAAAATTAGTACGCAAGTTCCTCCTGATTCAAAGTAAAAACTTATTGATTTTAGAGTTCAATACAATATATTTCTATATCTTTTGCCCGTTGTAAGACATATCTTGATGAATATGCCCTGGAGACGAGAAACTTGGTATATAGGGGCCAAAAAGCAAAAGGGCAACCCTCTATTTGTATGTATCATCAATCATTAGTTACAATCCGTCGAGTCATTTATAATCCATTATAATAGTTCATTTGTTCGGGAAAGGCTTCCAGTTATTATGATCGTTCATACATATCACTTGTCCCAATGTATTATATTCGTATGATAAAATTAGTTAATGATGTTAATTTCAACTGTAGTTTACCTGTCCAGTGTCACTGTTGAACTTATAGAGTCGGATCCCAGGGTTGTTGAAACCGCTTGAGGACCTCTTGGGTGTCAGAGAAGGTGACAGGTAGATGTTAGAGACTGGCCTACCTGAAAATGAGAAATTACTCATAAAGTTTGGCGTTGATACTAGTAAATTGTATAATTGCATGACATGTTTTGTGGCCCGGGGGCTACCCACCAGCCTCGTTGTAGACGACCCTGAACGTGTCAGAGTGGAGGTGCCCGAAGAACTGACCCGTGATTATGTCAGCGTACCTCCTCACCAACCGCAGGTACCGGGCGTTGTGTCGCGGGGACATCACAGGCCTTGGGGGATTTCCCAGTCTCTCGTCCGTCCCTGGGGCCATGTGACCGACCAGGTAAATCTGGAATATACATCAAAAATGCATTAGCTATCAATATTGTATAAAATATAATTAAATTACAAAATATTTTTCGTATTTATTTCTAATAAAAATAAATAAACCATCAAGCATGTTAAACGTAAAGTAAGATCATTTAAAGAGCCATTAAAATTACTTAGAGACTAGTTTACTCAACTGCTAAAAAAATAGAATCACGAAGTTTTGTGCATAGTCCTAGCTTCTTCTTAACCCTCCAACTGTTGTTCATCAAAATTTTGATGAACACAACCCATTGTGGATTGTTGTTCGTCAAAATTTTGGTGACCAAACATTCCCTTGCATAATTACTCATTACAGTATATTCCGGCAACGTATCGATTCGATTCATGCACCATTGGATTCGGGAAAAAAAAGCCTAAGGAATACTATAGTTTTATTCCTCTTTGTATTGTAGTTGCAACGTACCAAGTTCGTAGTTTGGAACGTAAAAGAAGATGATGCAATTCATTGTGACCGCCATGTTGTCGATGCCGTCTGAGTTGTTGATGTGACGAGTCGTGTTTATTAGTAAGTTTTAGTAGGTTTATTTGTGTTTTAGTGTTGTGTTTAGTGTGTGGTGAATTGTTAAATATTGCAGTAGTGCAAATAAATATATTTTAGAATAATTAAATTTCTCGAAAATTTTTCGCAAAAGTTTTGAGTAATGACAAAATGAAACTTTTTTCGACTCTTCAAAAAAAAGTTATGGAATTTATTTTACTACTGCTGTATAGTTTACTTCATTCTGAGTAATAAAATATGCAATATAACATGTATTGAAGTAAAACTGTATTAGTAAAACTTTTATTAGCAAACTCTTACATATACACCCTATTTTCACAATTTATGCGCATCGCTGCTTTTTGTTATATAGTGTTATTATAGTTTCATAAATTTGTATAATTCTTATGTGTTTCTGAAACTAGAATAAATTTTACACAAAATGACTATCTCACTTTTATAATTTTCTTACTATAACTTGGTTTGCTAGGTATGGTCCCCCCCAAATAAAAAAAAAAAAAATTAAATTTTAAATTTAATGGAAAAACATTTTTAGTAAACATTTTTTTAAGGCCAAATTTAAATACTAATATTATTATATGTTCAATTCTGAACACAAAAATATATACTTCTATATATATATTACTTTTAATTTATATTTTTAATACATTTTTTAAAAAACCCTTGCACGAGGCTCGAAAACATGCCGCCACTACAGGAAAAAATGACCGCCAGTTGGAGGGTTAAAGAATAACCATTAAAATATTATAATGTTAAAATGACTGTTTAAGATCATTTAAAGATATATTTAAATTACTTAGAGGCTAGTTTACTCAACTGCTAAAAAAATAGACTCGCAAAGTTTTGTGCATAGTCCTAGCTTCTTCTTAAAGAATAATCATTAAAATATTATAATGTTAAAATGACTGTTTTTATTTTAATTTTACGCGTAAACATTCAACCGATTGTACTGAAAGTTGAAATGGATATTCTTAAGATCATTGATATGGACATAGTTAATATGAATATATAGTACATCTTTATTTAGAAAATCCTTCTGGCTACGCCCGACTGATATCTAGTATCGAAAAATCACTTTTTCGCTAAAGTTGCTAATTATTAATTGAAAGATCCTATTACACGCTCAATGTTCAAACGTTCAATTAAAGAGTTCAATGGAAACATTGCTTCATGGTAGCAAAACCACAGGTTTCATTATTTAACCACTTTTCAGTTTGTTTATATTTATAGTGTAAAAGCATAGTTTTATAGTAACATTTCTTACGTACAGTGTAATAAAATATCCACATAGGGAAATGAAAGTTAATGTAAAAGTAAATGTTAGATAACAAAGATAATATTACTATCTAACATTTAATATGAATTAAAACTGTTATAGGACTTATATTTGTTTCCTTTTGTCAGAAGTAGGTTAATCAGATCTGTGTGAAACCAGGTTAAATCAACCATGGAACAATAATGCTAAGATCGGAGTACATAATAATGACCGTAGTATACACATTCTGACAGATTTTCTTGATGACAGCAACAAGGCAAACTGAACATAGGTGTCGGAACTATAATTCAAACGAACCAGTACTCTTACACGTTCAAAGCCTAAGAAATTGAGAGCAAAGTTGCGGGTAACTGCTAGTATATAAATAACTCTATGCGTAGATAATAGGACTAAGTAAATGTGTGACTACACAGCTTGGGATGCTCTATAATTTACATTTTGAGTTACATGATTATTGTGTCTACATATTGTACAATGAAGGCGATTTTGGAAAAAGTGATTCCTCATTCACAGACGCTATGGGTAGATTTTCTTAAATTTCCTTAGTGTTTACTATAGATTCTAAAAAAGGAAGTAATATCTTCCATAATACTTATGACACGAGGGAAACATCATCGGTTGGTAGTTCGGCTCATTTTGAACGAAATATTTAAGTATAAATATGATTTATTAATATGATATTTTTATTTTTTGGTTAAAACAAGCTTTAAATTAAATTAAAATGCATACAAAATAAAATTATATATTTATTTGCACATTTTACAGTAGGTAACAGTTTAAACAGCCTTACATGTGTTCTAAGACACTGATTTTTGAGTAAGGATAACATGTAAATAATTTGGGCAGTTTTGTGTTATAACTAATCACCATAAGGCAACCATGCACATTTACTACGTGTTAGTGGTTAAAAATGAAGAACTTATAAATTCGGTTTATTATTAATGAATTATAATTATTTTTAATACGTTATGCGTAAATTATTTGCTTTAATTAAATTTATACAGTTTGAATACATTTGAAATCAATATCGTCGTAGCCATAATGAGTTTTTATTTCTAGACTTAAAATATATTGGAATAGTAAATAGGCCATGAGTTGAACCAAGAAACTGACAGATATTTGTAAACGTACGAAGGGATATTATTTATGCATGACAGAGGTAACAACGTTCTACCACAATCAGCTCATATTTGTTTTAGTTGTTAGTTTAGTCTGAATTAGAAGCTCTATTCTGTTCCACAGACATACTTAGTAGTACATACTTCGATAGAAAAATTTACAGTTTATCAAGAATTGAAAAAAAATACTTAAGGAAAATGTCCAGCATTTATTGTTTAAGAGAGTACACTTACAATGCTTAAGTAACACCCATCTACGTGAGGAAACCCTCTTTTAGTATTGTTTTTGTTTCTTACTGCCCTTTTTTCAACCCATGTCCTTTACGTCTTACTGTTTCTTTAAGTCGATAAGACTTGGCCATGAGGGTTTCCAGCCAGGCCCACTGCCCGCCAGGGTCTTCGCCCTCCCCCTCGTCACCAGTCCAAAGATTAGTATTGAGTGCCACCAGCCGTAGTTTTCGAGTCTTCTGCTCTATAGAGTAGAACCCTCCTGGAAAAGGTAATATCATTAAACACTAAATATCTTAAGTGATTCATTTTACATTGTAGTAGTTGTTGGATCTCAACTATCAATATAAGCCGTTGCAATAAGGGGTTACAATCAGTTATATATTTGTGGATTGTGACTGGAGGATGTTTTATATTAGACTTAAGTTTTTTAATAATACAATTGTCTAGTTTAATGAACTAAAAATCATGTATGAGTGATTATAAACCTCGTTATTTTATCCTCTTTAACGTCCAGACATACCGAAAATATCTTGGAATTTCCAATCAGGATGAAATATAACGTCAGGGACGATCTTGGAGTCGCAATACGAGTGTTTGATGTTGTGTTAACCACCTATCCGTGCGTCTTTAGACTTCATGTTCATGTAGTTCAAATTGTGCTGGCCACCTGAGATTGAAAATAAATAGATTTCTATTTTGATTAACATCGTTTTACCAAACATTTCGAATTTCTCACCGCAGCACTCCCATAAATTGGATGAATACTGAAATATTAGATATTATTACAATACAGTGCGTTTTAAGAACTACTTCTGATCTTTTCTTTGGATGTCGGATAAATCTCAAGCACAATAATCTCACGGAAATCTGTAGCTTACTTAGTATTAAGCTACCAGATCTACAAAAAAGATGGCCCATCCAAATTCGTACTGAACAGCTAACAATAATTAAACATATATTTTTAATGACCAGCAATAAAGAAAATCACTGTCCAATATTTTTTCATGCTCGAAGACGCAGTGGTGTTTAAACGAAAGCAGGGTGGCGAGAACAGAAATGAAATTGCTATACGCGTTTAGCGTATTTTGTTCTTAATTTTAAGGCTTTTACTGTCCAAGGTTTTTTTTAAATTTTTATTTAGTTGACAAGCAACACTACAGCCAATTTATTTGAACTTAATACAGCTCATGTTTAATGAGAAGAAAAACAACAAAGTGACGAAAATATTAAACATACTATCAATAAACAAAAATTGTAAAAAAGTATGATTGACCGTAAAAAGGCCAACATGTTGACACTATAACATTCAGGTTCGGACTGACAACAGGTTAGGTTCAAACATGTAACAGTTAGAAAAGAAATTATCGATATTTAACAACGGAAAGTTAAAACATACAATAAATCAAAGTAAAAAGCATACAATATTAATTTATAACTAATAGAGTATGAAAGAAAGAGAATTTCCGGGAAATTTGTTATCATTCATTTATTCAAAAAACCAGTCACACTGCGATTCGAAATCTGATATCTTCCACAGGTGAATAACTAACCTAGGTTACTACAATCTAGATTAAAATAAACCTATCAGTTCACTGTGGTTGGCCAGTGAGTGTCGATCTATGTTTCCTGCATTCTTTTGCTCAGTATTTTATTTCAAAATTATTACTAGTTAGATATACTGCATAAGGACTCGAAATACAACATTTTTGTTGGGATTCCTGATTTGTGCTTATTTACAACGAGCTGGTATGATTCGTTTATCTTAACCTAGATTGAAGTTTTATGTAATATTACTTGAGGGACCTATTTATGTGTACCTTGTAGGTGATTTTAAAGAAGTAACAATTAAAAATTAATTATTTTTACTATTTTTAGAAATTAAAAGCTTACATTTATCGAGTGGTTTGATAACGCTAAAATAATTTCATGACATCGCCAGCACGAATATATTTCAACAAGTTGTATTACCGAGTCTTCTTAGGACAGTACTTTTTTGAAAAAAACATGTTTCTTAATTTTTATACTGTAAAAAGACTGCATGGTGAAATATAAAAGTAAAAAATTTAACATACCTATCTTAACATACGTTTTCATGTAGCACGACTGGTACGTGGTGTGCCTTGTTATAAAGCAATTAGCTAAGGGCTTTGTAAGGACGGTCCGCAAGAGGCTTTAATATGTCACTCCTGTTTCAGTGAATAAAATTAGTTAGTCCAAACTTTTCTGTGGGTGTACTATAATAAATTATATTTATATGACAAAGGTATAATTCTGCAAAATTTAACATTCTTTGTATAAAAGATATATGTTGTTTTGGGGTAGTATTTTAAAATAAAGTTATTCTTCAACAGTACTTTATAAGGATAAAAGTATTTCGGACATTTGGCATCGTTATAGGTCATAAAAGGTATAACACAACGTTTCGAGGAATGGAATCTATCCCCTTTGTCAGGTGGAGGTATTAAAACGTTATATTCTTACACTAAAAAAGTTTGTAGTGTACCATCGGGTGTTCACACATAAAGCAATATTTCTCAGAGGCATAAAATATATTAAATTACATCGAATACACTGATATTGCTACTATAATCCATAGCAATACAATTTGCATTGTGTACCATTTTAGTGAAAAATTGCTTTTATAAATCCTTTCGTGCACCATGGGTTATCCACTCATGTCTATATATTCCTCAAGGTCATGAAATATATTCAACTTCACCGAATACATAAGCATCAATACACAGAAATAACGTTTGCATCCGTACCGTATATGGATGGCGTCAACAAGATTTTCTAAATCATCCTTTCGTGTACCAACAGTGGAAGGTACATGAAGGAATATTCCTCAGTATCATACCATAAACTCAGTTACAAGGCATACACTCACATTTATGCGCTAGTCCACAACGACAAGTTTTGCATTTTTACTATGTGGGGATCCGTAATCCTCCTTTGTCACACCGATAGTACTATAATAGTATGGTATGGTATGCTACGATACGGAACGGTATGGTATGGTATGGTATAGTATGATATGGTATGGAATGGTATGGTATGGTATGGTATAGTAGCCTATGGTATATTATAGTACCGCACTGATGCTAAGTCAGACTAACGATGGTTCTGAGCACCGACCTTCCACGAAGCCTTTAAGACTTTATCACAACTACAAAGTAAAATCGACATGTCTGACCTGTTCCCACTATTTCAAGTACCTTTGTTGAAGGTGTGCAGAGCCTCTGAGGGTAGCCAGTGTCGCCAGAGACTGCTGACGTGTCTGTAGGGCTGAGTGTCCTCCGCGACATACCGCGGGTCATCGTGTCCCAACACGGGGAACACGAACTGACTCGAGAACACGTGACCGAACAGGTGTGTCAAGTTCCTCACTGTCGCCAGATTGTGTGATGGGTTGTGCCGGCTCGGGTTGGACAAGGCATCGCTGTAACAAATATTTCAATTAATTATTAGTTTTAACACTCGTCTAAGGAAAATGGCCCTAAAGTGTGTGCCACAATGTGTCCGGGACGCAGACAAGAGTTACGTGGGCTACCAAAGAAAACTTATATAATACTTTGTTGCATTATACTTTTGTGTTAGAGGATCCTCACACACACACACACCCGAGAGGCACTCACATTCACCTCTGCTGTCACTTTTGTTTCCGTGACACATACTGAGCTTTGGTCTGCTTAAATGCAATTTTCAATTTTTTAATTAATGATTTATTATTTTTTAATTCTGTACTTTATTTTATGAAAATATAGACAAAAGCCAAATTCATACGACATTTCTGACGTGTTTTCTTAATAAAACGATCAAATGATCGCTTTCAATGAAAGAATGAATTTATTTACTCACTCCAACACAATACAAAGATGACCAGACCAAATGTTTTAAATTGTCTATTTATACATGATCATAATCATTTCATTAAAATTAAATAATACAAAATATAATGAAACTAAAAGATTATCACTATATTTCACATATTTTTACAGTTAAATGAGAATATTTATGGATTTGAAGGTTCCGTTATATGAAAATTATACAACAACATCAGCGCTCCAAGTGGAGGTTATTCAACAAAGTTGACAATTAATACACTAATAAATGATAATGTAGTAATATAAGCCAAATAGTGAAAGTTAACTGAAAAATATAAAATGTACATAAAAAAAGAAAAATTATAAATTATATGAATTATTCTGCTTGAACCAAAGATATTAAACAATCTTAGTCTAGGACTGAATTTCGACATATTTTTCATATCTTCAACTTTTAAAAGCCAATTTTTCAGCATTATAAACAAATGTTGATAGGACTTTTTTGTGCATTTGAGGTAATTAGACAGTTTATTATAAATGACTTTGCAATGTTAGATTATTACACTTTACTTTTTTATACACTTAATAATATTTTTAATAAACAATAGATTAAAATAATTGATAAGTTCAAGACAAACCAACAGAAAAATGTAAAAAAACTAAAATAAATCCCAACGGGGGTTCAAAGGTCACCTAGTCCTATAGGACTGTTGAGGCTACTAGTAAACTATAGTGAGTGATTCTTACAGATAATTCTTTTATCTAATTTTATATTTTATTCCATGATTAGGCAGCAATCGCAGACAATTACAAATGGGCGTTAATTTAGTAAAGGGCAATCCGACCTAAAGGCGATCTAACAAGTACAAGTACATTTTACAATGCTCAGCTAATACTAGTTTACCAATTTCTATCATTTTCAAAAACTTGTATCTCTACTTAAAAACAATATTAAAGTTTATAAATAGTAAAATCTTACACGTTAATTTGGAACAGATTGATGTAGTAATATGTTTATCTTGCGTATAATAATATTAGGATTATTTAAAATTATTTATTTTTATATTCACTGGTTTTAATCAATTGAAATAAGCATCGAACCTCTTACCATTTCCTGACTGATTTATGTGGTACAGCCATGTTTCAAGACACGCATGTTTGCAGGTATTCTAAATTATTACAGAGCCTATTTGTATTAATAAGGTTTGACTTTGACCTTTAACTAAGGCATCTCTATTATTCAGCCCATACACTGCTTGTTCGGCAGCGAAGTTTCGGAACACATTGTGCTTAGCCAAGAATTGTTTTCAATTACGATATATTGATATCGTGTCATAAGATTTAAAAATCATATTACCACTAATTACATTATTTTTGTATTTTTTTATTGACGAAAATAACAAATTAAGTTTTTAGCGTTATTTTAATAAATTTTGAATCAATATGGTTTCAGAAAATTTCAAAGATGTCGCTATGATATAGTATTTATATAATATATCCAATCTATCCTTATTAGTTACACAAATGTGTATTCTTCTTAATGTAAGATTCAACCAGTAAGTTATGCCTTAACGTTTACAATTGTAGGACTTTAGCTAGACAAATACACGTATGAATATGGTTCAAATATGTAATAGAACTTTGTTTTATATTTGCTCGTGAATTCAAATTTACATCCCTTAATTTTTACGGAACACTTTGCACTTATCAAAAAATATTTTCACTTACTCTAAGTAACCGACACGATGTATTGAAATCGTGCTATAAGATAAAAATCCTATTATCACTAAATCACTAATTAAATTATTTTTGTATTTGTTAATTGATGACAATAAAAAATTAAGTATTTGGCGTTATTTTAATAAATATTGAGTCAATATTACTATATAAAATTCCATAGATGTCGCTATAGTATAATATTTATATAATATGTCCAATTTATCCTTACTGGTTATTGGTTACAAAAATTTATATTCTTTCAAACAGAAAGTAATACCTTAACTTTTACTACTGTAGGGTTTTGTCCTAGACAAATAGACGGTTGAAAATGGTTTAAATATGTCATAAAAATTAGCTTTATATTTACTAGTAAATTTAAATTTACAACCTTTACTTCTACACTCAGATATACTTTTAGGCAAAAAAGTATGCATATACAATGTTGCAAAAATTGCTGTAATTTACAAAAGTAAATCTAGTTTGCAGTTCTAGTTTCTAGTTATGGGTCGAATGTAAACTTTTACTTTAATTTGTCTTGTTTTTATATCAAGTTGAAAATCATTTAGTTACAGTGAATATTTTACCAGACAACAACCAGGAAAAGCTCAAGTCTTCAATTTACTGCTTTCAGCTACACAAAAAGGCACAAAATAATTATCTATTCCCAAGATTAATCAACGTTTCATACTTGGATTTTATAGGATCGCATGCAAATATAGGATTGAATTTAAGGTCTTTAGCTACATTGACCTTATCCGAGCAGGTTGATTATATCCAAGTAATTAGTAGAGTAAATGAGTTTCTAACTCCACGCCAAAGGTAATAAGTAAGCAAACAAGACTACATTATGTCCAAGTAATTAGTAGAGTAAAGGAGTTTCTAACTCCACGTCAAAGGTAATAAGTAAGCAAACAAGACTACATTATATCCAAGTAATTAGTAGAGTAAATGAGTTTCTAACTCCACGCCAAAGGTAATAAGTAAGCAAACAAGACTACATTATGTCCAAGTAATTAGTACAGTAAAGGAGTTTCTAACTCCACGTCAAAGGTAATAAGTAAGCAAACAAGACTACATTATATCCAAGTAATTATTAGAGTAAAGGAGTTTCTAACTCCACGCCAAAGGTAATAAATAAGCAAACAAGACTACACTATATCCAAGTAATTAGTAGAGTAAAGGAGTTTCTAACTCCACGCCAAAGGTGATAAATAAGCAAACAAGACTACACTATATCCAAGTAATTAGTAGAGTAAAGGAGTTTCTAACTCCACGCCAAAGGTAATAAATAAGCAAACAAGACTACATTATATCCAAGTAATTAGTAGAGTAGAGGAGTTTCTATCTCCACGCCAAAGGTAATAAGTAAGCAAACAAGACTACATTATATCCAAGTAAGCAGTAGAGTAAAGGAGTTTCTAACTCCACGCCAAAGGTAATAAATAAGCAAACAAGACTACATTATATCCAAGTAATTAGTAGAGTAAAGGAGTTTCTAACTCCACGCCAAAAGTAATAAGTAAGCAAACAAGACTACATTATATACAAGTAATTAGTAGAGTAAAGGAGTTTGTAACTCCACACCAAAGGTAATAAGTAAGCAAACAAGTCTACATTATATCCAAGTAATTAGTAGAGTAAAGGATTTCTAACTTCACGCCAAAGGTAATAAATAAGCAAACAAGACTACATTATATCCAAGTAAGTAGTAGAGTAAAGGAGTTTCTAACTTCACGCCAAAGGTAATAAATAAGCAAACAAGACTACATTATATCCAAGTAATTAGTAGAGTGAAGGAGGTTCTAACTTCACGCCAAAGGTAATATATAAGCAAACAAGACTACTCTGAATTGACCTGGAGAAGTTCCCAAGCTATTATTATAAAATTAAACCTTAAATTTAATTTTCCTTTACTTGGTTTCAAAATTGCATTATTGGCTGAGGTTTAGTAAAGAATATCACTCGCGGAGCAACAGGCAAGCAATAATTTTATCAAGCAATACTGCTAATAATCCTAATCAACTAATGAATTTGCACACATTATACGAGAATAATATTAACTATCGATTACTGTTAATATGGTAATAATATATGGTATCCATCTTTTCCATCCTCCCTGTGATGAGACTAGATACACCATTTTATATTTGAAACCATTGGTGATGTAAGGGGAAAACATATGTATAATAGCTATTAATGCCAATCAGTACACAGGTCTGAACAAATACATGTGTCTAATTGCTAACGAGATTGTTCAACTATGTGTTTTCCGATACCAATATTAAACATATGTTGCTGTTAATATGGTAATAATATATGGTATCCGTCTTTTCCATCCTCCCTGTGATGAGACTAGATACACCATGTTATATTTGAAACCATTGGTGATCTAAGGGGAAAACACATGTATAATAGCTATTAATACCAATCAATACATAAGTGCGAACCAAAACCGTGTATAAGTACAAACGAGACTGATCTACTAAGTGGTTTCCGATACCAATATTAACCATATATTGCTGTTAATATGGTAATAATATAGGTCTGCATGTTTATCGGCCTCCCTGTTATGAAGTGAGCCAACATGCGAAATTTGAAATCATTCTTGAACTAAATGGAAAACACATATATCATAGCTATTCATACCAGTCAATACACAAGTGTGTATCAATACATGTTTCTAATTGAAAACTAATTTGTTCTGCGGCAACATTAACTATCGATTGTTTTATATGGTCTCCATATTTAACGCCACCCTAAAATGAGACAGATACAACAATTTAAATTTGAAACCATTTGTAAACTAACGGGAAAACACATGTATATAGCTATTAATGCCAATCAATACACAAGTGTGTATCAATACAGTTCCTAATTTCAATTTTATTTTCTACAATGTAGAGCTATATCTGCTCATACTTATAAAGGTTTTGAATCAAGATAATTGCAATAGCCTTCCAAGATAATTTTACCATTGCTTCAGAAACATGTGTTATATATAATTTAGATCGAGAAAGCACTGACTGTTTATTAGAGTTCCCTTACAGATTGTATGGCATTAAATAAATAACTGTTTACCAAAGGGCAAACACTAACTTTTTTACCAATAATTATTAGGAGGCAATAAACTTTATTACAACATCTGAATTTATTTTCAATACTTACATGCATTTTGATCTTTAAGTAAAGTCTTCACCGTCTCCAAAGAAGATAATTGCTCCAATATTATTAAAATATCCATAAGAAACATATTTTGTCATAACTCATTTAGAGCAACAAATCTCCAAGTGCTTTTTAACGTTCTATTCAGGTTTATATGTTTATTGTTACTGCATGTATTCGAGGAACCAAGGAATAAGTGTTATCACATTATGTAAATAACACTCTTTTAACGACATCCATCGCAGCGGATGAAAAACTTTATGGTGTTCTGAATTCCCTGGCAGATCAAATCTCAGAGTTTAACCAATGCATATTTCTGCTAATCTCCGAATTCGGCCAACACCCGAATATTAAGGGCGCACAGCAAGCCGAAGACGAGTCTATCCACACGATATCTCGAAAATTCACTGACCGATACGTTTTAAACTGTGCATGAACCTTAATGTATACACAAAGATCACTAAGTTATAATATTGTACATGTCACTCTATGTGTTAGCGATAATACTTTTTTTAATTAATTAGTAAAGCCATTAGAGATTCAAACACATGACGTATCAACACCCGTAGCCTAACTTCACCACACGTACAACATCATTTTATAATGCCTTGGTGTAAAGATTCTAATTATTTAAACACTGATATGAAAACCAATGTAATGAACAAGAATGTGAATGTTGTAAAGGAATGGACGAAACACATGGAATTAGATATCACTGAGATCGTAGTAATAAATACTCGATTTGCAAAGTTGCATAAGTTTTCTTGTGGCTACTTAAACCTACAAGCACTACTTCTAAATGTAAAATCTAAATAATATCTTGCCAAGTTTCTGAAAAAATAGAGTAATAACGAACTTAAATTATATATCTTGGGGATGAGCCTAATGCTTCCACAGTTTTTTGATATTTTGCCTACGAACTTAAATTTTTATTAAAAATGTAAAAGTGACATCCCTTCAAGTCGATGCCGACTAACACGCGCGGCGTCAGGACATGGCTCGTAGTTACAGCTGTAGTCGGAAAAAAAGGAAGATTAGAAGACTAGCAGTCTAAAATCTAAATACTGAAGGTACTCGAATTTGTACTCATAGTTCAAAAGCACTCATAAACTCGCCGACAAGGCGCGCGAGGTGTCGCTTGGCAGGAAGATGTTCAGCTACAAAGTTCGAGAGAAAAGATTATTACGCATGACAATCAGATTATTAATCCACCAAAAATTTAGTTTTAAGAACATGAGATTAAATTAAGCTAACCGGTAACGAGTAATGGTGGTGGGAAAATATTTATCATATAAAATGGAACTAAGTAACGATACATCGTATTGTATGACAAGATATGTCGAGAAAATCTTACGTAGACTTCGCATTTAACATTAATCTTCATTTTTACAAGAATGAGCATTATGATAAGTAATTATCGTGTCAACCTGTTTTATGTAGTTGTCTACTCTCTGTCTGTCTGCAGGACATCTCGAGAATTAAATGAGCTACAGATTTGAGGTTTTCATGCAACCTCAGCGAAGCCTGTTACGACACATGGTGTGGAGTATGATAAGTAATTATCGTGTCAATCTGTTTTACCATATTTGTCTACTCTCTGTCTGTCTGCAGGACATCTCGAGAATTAAATGAGCTACAGATTTGAGGTTGTCATGCAACCTCAGCGAAGCCTGTTACGACACATGGTGCGGAGTATGATAAGTAATTATCGTGTCAATCTGTTTTACAATATTTGTCTACTCTCTGTCTGTCTGCAGGATATCTCGAGAATTAAATGAGCTACAGATTTGAGGTTGTCATGCAACCTCAGCGAAGCCTGTTACGACACATGGTGTGGAGTATGATAAGTAATTATCGTGTCAATCTGTTTTTACCATATTTGTCTACTCTCTGTCTGTCTGCAGGACATCTCTAGAATTAAATGAGCTACAGATTTGAGGTTTTCATGCAACCTCAGCGAAGCCTGTTACGACACATGGTGTGGAGTATGATACGTAATTATCGTGTCAATCTGTTTTACCATATTTGTCTACTCTCTGTCTGCCTGCAGGACATCTCGAGAATTAAATGAGCTACAGATTTGAAGTTTTCATGCAACCTCAGCGAAGCCTGTTACGACACATGGTGTGGAGTATGATAAGTAATTATCGTGTCAATCTGTTTTACCATATTTGTCTACTCTCTGTCTGTCTGCAGGACATCTCGAGAATTAAATGAGCTACAGATTTGAGGTTTTCATGCAACCTCAGCGAAGCCTGTTACGACACATGGTGTGGAGTATGATAAGTAATTATCGTGTCAATCTGTTTTACCATATTTGTCTACTCTCTGTCTGTCTGCAGGACATCTCGAGAATTAAATGAGCTACAGATTTGAGGTTTTCATGCAAACTCAGCGAAGCCTGTTACGACACATGGTGTGGAGTATGATAAGTAATTATCGTGTCAATCTGTTTTACCATATTTGTCTACTCTCTGTCTGTCTGCAGGACATCTCGAGAATTAAATGAGCTACAGATTTGAGGTTTTCATGCAACCTCAGCGAAGCCTGTTACGACACATGGTGTGGAGTATAATGTTATTAATTAAGTTGTTAATAGTTGGGTCTTTACTTTTATAATTATCTATCTTACCCGGTCCACAAGACGAACTCAATATTCTCTCCATGCTTGGCCTTCATGGCGTAGGCTGCAGACTCTATCAGCTGCCAGGGAGAGTCACAGTTGTAGTCTCCGTACTTGCCCAGGGGGAGTCTGCTGGTCCCGCCTCGCCAACAGCCTGTATTACAGTACAGTTATCTACTGTATTACAGTACACTGATAGTTATCTTGCGTTCTATCAAAATCCTAAAAACTTATTTACATCATTGAGAGTCTATAAATTAACCTGAAGCCGAAAGAAAATCTTTTGTAGTGAAAGGATAAGTGCCATCGTTATATGTTACAAGGTATATAACACAACGTTTCGAGAGTTGAATCTATCGTCTTCGTCAAGTGAGAAATCAAAAAATTAGAGTGTGTCAATGGACTGCCACCAAGAAATAAAAGAAAAAATGGAAAAAAGAGGTCAAACATACCGGTATACTGCTTTGAGTCCAGACAAGAAAAAAATTAACCCAGACGTTGTCAATGCAAAGGATGCAAGTCAAAAAAAAGAAGAGCAACAAACACACGTCACACCAGCGCAGGAAAAAGTGTAACAACGTTCGTTCTAAATTTTGTATACTAATTGTCTTTATTTACCTACTTAATCTGACGAAGAGGTTAGCTTTCACTCCTCGAAACGTGGTGCTATCCTTGTAACATATAACGATGGTTAATGCCCGAAATTATAATATTCTTTCAAACCTTCCATTGTCATTTACTAACTTGTAATCATATCACACACTACTTGTTTAAACCACTTTAAACATGATTATACTTACTGTTCTCTTTATGGGAATGGTAGTGTGTGTCCAAGTGTATGTCCGTGATGTGCCAAAAGTATCCTGAAACAGTTTAATTACTCATATGAGAAATATACAACAGTCATTATAAATTAGTATTTAAGTGGATAGAATTTGTTATTCAGAAGAGAACCTGAAAGTAAATAGCATATGTTCAACCTTAACCAAAAACATAGATAGTATTCCTTAATGCAATACACATTTAAATACGTCTAAAAATAAAGTTGATTTTTGTTGGTGTTATTTCACATAGTTTTAAAAAAAACTATTCAGATAGCCTTTAAGGAGTTTTCTTTTTAATTTATTTATTAATCCATAGATTTGGAGGCGCAATCTCACATTATTTGAAATCAAAGACCAAATTTCACATAATAGCGTTTGTAAACATAGCCAGGTGGGCTAAATAACTCTATTTTTTACCTATTTAAATTACTTTCGGTGTATCTTTATACAAATATTCAATGTGCGGAAAACCTGGCCTCTTTCATGTAACAACACCTGAATATATGGTTCATCGTGACAATTATTAGCCAATGCTCTTCCACTATTTAACCATTTAAGAGCTAGACTATACTTTGAACAAACGCTTAAGTTGTAAAACATATATTTAAGCTTTTATAGATGTGTATTTACATATATTGGAATCATCAGGTATATTAATACAAGAAATATTTGAAAAACTGTTTATATTCTTGTGATAATAGCTATTTAACCCTTTCCGGGCCAGGCGGCAATATATTGCCGCCATAGATCGCGTCTGATAAGTGCCGCCTTGATATTCGTCATTTTCTTAAATAAATACGACGTCAAATGATTAAAGTTTTATGTTTTTTTTTATTCCCTGGTATATTTGTAGATAATTAATATGAATATCATTTTTATTTTGGAGGACTATGCATTTTTCTTTCGTAATTGTCACGTGACATTATCAGCTGACTCGATCTCTTGTTGTTAATTCTTTATGCTTTAATGTAATCGTACTATTGTATGCTGGATTCTTCTTCATTATTTTATTTTGTGGTTGTAAATATTAGTAGTGTTAGTAGTTACCTGCTTAGCTATTGTGTGTAGTAGTTACAATGACTGACAATTTGCGATCTCACGGGAGTGAAATTGTAAGTAGCATATTTGTAAATAGAAAAAGTGTAAAAAATTTCAAATAAAATTGTGTAAATATTTCTTGGTAAATAGTGTTTTTAACTTTATTGAAACTGTTCATAGATCCTACAATCATCTGTTTACCGGTACATCCATAATGTGAATATTTATTTTAAGTTTCTTGCACTGAAAGAGTCAGTTGCTTTATCATTTATAAAATGTTGCGAAGTACAATTATGCGTATTTATACAAAATGTGTCATAAAAAATTTATTTATGAGAGGAATAACACAAAATTTTGTGTAGTTGTTCCTTTCTAAATGTACAATATAATAACATAGCTTCCCACTTTAAAATTATTTTTCCTTTTTTAGTTATTTACAAAAAAAATTAAAAAATTAAAAAATTTTTATGTAATCCATTAAAACATTATTTTTTCAAATTTTAAATTACTTAAAACTACATCTATATATTTTTTTGTTGATAGTATGTATCTATACGAGTAATTTGGTGGAACTTTTAGGTCATTCTCTAATTGTTATGAAAAGTTATAAATTTTAATCTAAGAGACTGCAAAATCGCCAATTTTAGCCTGGCACTTTTGACTAGTCACAAGGTGATATGATATGTCAAAAACTTTTGCAACATCTCATATTTGGTCCTGGCCCTGAAAGGGTTAAATGTATGCAATGTAGAGCAACATACCAAATAACACAAAAACGATTAGTGCAGTATTGTTTGATATTAGTTTACCATAACAATTTTATATATGGATTATATGGTAAACCACTGTACATTTAACACAAAAAGTTTACTTTTGTGTTATAAACCTCAAAACATGAGGGTAGAATATGAGTATGGTTACATTTTATGTTATTTATAACTCACAAATTACAACACTATTCAAAACAGTAATAATCATAAACTATAGACTAAAACTTGGTAGTAAATACAAAAGTAAGCAATTAAGAAGTAACATATATTACGACGAATACCTCGTCAGGGGACAATCGAAAATGAACCATTGTTACTATGGTAATCACGACATACAGCATTGAAAAACCACTTTTTTAATCCAAATTGTAGAAGTGAACGGGTAACTGCTCTCTGTCATATATTTTCAGCAGCTAATTATACGTTTTACCGTTAACCGTTAACTCGGCCGCTTTTATAAGCGGCCTAATTCTATATTCTATATAGAAGATATTTTCTAATTCTAATTCTAATTCTATATAGAAGATATTTTCTAATTCTAATTCTAATTCTATATAGAAGATATTTTCTAATTCTAATTCTAATTCTATATAGAAGATATTTTCTAATTCTAATTCTAATTCTATATAGAAGATATTTTCTAATTCTAATTCTATATTCTATATAGAAGATATTTTCTAATTCTAAATTCTAATTCTATATAGAAGATATTTTCTAATTCTAATTCTAATTCTATATAGAAGATATTTTCTAATTCTAATTCTATATTCTATATAGAAGATATTTTCTAATTCTAATTCTAATTCTAATTCTAATTCTATATAGAAGATATTTTCTAATTCTAATTCTAATTCTATATAGAAGATATTTTCTAATTCTAATTCTAATTCTATATAGAAGATATTTTCTAATTCTAATTCTAATTCTATATAGAAGATATTTTCTAATTCTAATTCTAATTCTATATAGAAGATATTTTCTAATTCTAATTCTATATTCTATATAGAAGATATTTTCTAATTCTAATTCTAATTCTATATAGATTCTTTCTAATTCTAATTCTAATTCTATATAGAAGATATTTTCTAATTCTAATTTCTATTCTAATTCTAATTCTAATTCTAATTCTATATAGAAGATATTTTCTAATTCTAATTCTAATTCTATATAGAAGATAGCCGCGCTCAAAGGCATTTGCTACAACCTTGAGCCTTTGCTATTTGGGACTAATTACAAAACTGCCTATATATTAAATTTACGTGCTGTCTGAAATAAAACCAAAGTAAATTAGAGCAACGATTGAGAAATCAGTAGAAAAATAGGGTTTGGTTCACGAATATTAAGATAGATTAGTTGACAGAGTTAACCAATTCTAATGTTTTAAAGCACATAAATAATTCAAATTGTAGGAATATTTAAAAGCTCTTTGATATTTGAATCATATGGTGAAATTAAAAACTAATAATAGTGTTGTACAGTATATACTTACAACACAGTATTTGGAATTTCAATGTGTTATCGTGTCTGCCAATACATGTAAAATCAATAAGTATGAATGAATTACAAATGTGCAAATTGTGCAATTTTACTAGTTAAAAATTTACGGTTTTAGGAATATATTATTCAGTACAACAAACAGCATTGCACAAGTTATTAAATTTAAATATTTTTTTTTCAATTTGAAGACAAAAAATTCTACAGAACCACACATAAATAGCTATACAGACTTAGAATTTGGACATTAAAAGGCAGAGAATAGACTCTTATTGGATTTTATCTCAAGAGGTTTCTAGGCTATCTTAGAGGTTAGTAGTTAACATAATATTCAATTTAACTATTAACAGAAAAGCTAAAAACATTTATATGAGTTCAATTGAAATACAAACTAAATTGTCCAAATTATATTGTGACGTAATATAATTTCAAAATTAATATCTTAATCAATAAAAAGATTATTTATTATCTATTTAAGATTATATGCTAACCCCATAATCTTAACAATTCTACTGTAAACATCAAAACTAGATATACATAAACAATATTCAGTGAATTATAATTCCATTAAAATATTATAAATATATTGTTTAATATGATATACCTGTTTCTATGGTACACCATAACGAGTTTTGAGATCCGAGTTTAAAGTTTCTTATAATTTTTTATTTTATTACATTTAAATTTATAATTAATGTGAGACTAGGAAAAAGGTTGGTGCTATGATATCTTCTACTGTTAAACATTTACAATGACGTTATATTATTCTAACATAAACACACATCACAATTCTAACAATTATAATTTTTTTAAACAATATTGGTTTTATATTAATGCTTTTAAAGTGAAACAATAATAATGATGGCTATTTAAAAAAAATGGAAGAAATTAGAATTTTGGGGATTGCCAGCTTGTATACTTTGTGAACGTAGCATACCCTCAAATTAAATTTGGCCTATATTCATCGGGAACATCTGTGAACAATCTATTAACACTTCCCTGACGCAAGATTCAATTACAAATATTAAATAAAGTTTCTAATAATGTATTGGAATACCCACTTTCTATTTCAATACGGTTCAAATCAATAACTTTGTAATGATTGTATCCAATACTACTGCCTAATTTTAATATTTCGTGACAACCTACGAAATTTAAAGTTAAATATTTGTGCAATAATCGAAATTTTCTGTCAATGTGAACCTTATTTAATTAACTCTAAATGAAAACTTGCTGGATTCACATGAAAATTCACTGAACAATAAATAATTCCATAAATAAGAATTTTAACAAAACTTCTGGTATGAGTAAATGCTGTTGTAGTACATGAGTCTAAATCAACTACAATTTAGAGGAGTGTGAAATTCTTTTATTTTGCATAAAAAAATTAGTAGCCGGAAATTACTTGCTAAAACTGCTCAATTATTACCTCGTTTGACTATTGTTTTAATAATTTAAACACAAAACTCTCATTAAATATTTGTGAAACTATAGAAAAGCAGTTACCTTTTTTAAGGTAAGAGAAGTGAATAAGAGTTCCAATGCCTTCGAGGCAGTTTCGACAGTTGACCTATGATAATTAATAGTCAAGTTTTAGGATATGAGAAAACGCGTTTAAAGAAAGATTGTCAGTTCGAATAATTCGTTCAGTTAATAAACACCTAGATAAGATAATAAATCCATGATTTATAGGCAATTTCATCAGTTAATATACTTTTTATGAATGAACTAAGAAAATTCATTAGAGTTAAAAAAAGTTCGCGGTCCAGAACTGTCATATCATTAATATCTTGCATCTTTTTCAAGAATTCTCAGATAACTAAAGAAACTTAAATCCCAGCATTTGTCTATATCATGTTGCGTATGCCAGTGAATGAAAATAGGAAAGTCAATATCAAACAAAATTTTGGAGCAGAAACCGCAGGTCATTTATAGATGCGGGTGTGCCAAGTAAATATAAGGCTTTAATTCGATAAAACTGCAAGAGATTGCAGAACAAACCCGTATCAGCATCATACATAAACCAATTTAGTTTCCTGTGAAGGGCTATTAAGTTATTGCCATCAATATAAATACATAACTTTTTTTTAATTCAATCAATACACCCTGTTGTGTATCATGATTGTACCCAGACCTACGTACCCTTTGATATTATCAGCAGCTATTACTCAACAGGGCTAATGAGCAGGTTCATTCACGTCATAACCCAGGATTAAAGTTTCTGCTACTTAATAGCTAAACCATAGCTCCGCACTGCGAGGATCGTGTCCTAAATTTCGATTAAGCAATTAACATCACTATAAATAAACACCTCTGCCTGAACCTGATCAATACACCCTGTTGTGTATCATGATTGCATCTAAACCTACGTATCCTTTGATATTTATTAGCAGCTATTAGGGCTAATGAGTTGGTCTATTTACGTCATCACCCAGACTTAAAGTTTCTAGCATAGCATCGTCATAGCTAAACCACAGCACCGCACTGCGAAGATCGTGTGCTAAAGTTCTATTTAGCCATTAACATGACTATAAATAAACACCTCTGTCCGAACTTGATCAATACACCCTGTTGTGTATCATGATTGCATCTAGACCTACGTACCCTTTGATATTATCAGCAGCTATTAATCAACAGGGCTAATGAGCGAGTTCATTTACGTCATCACGCAGACTTAAAGTTTCTAGCATAGCAACTTAATAGATAAACCACAGCACCGCACTGCGAAGATCGTGTGCTGGAAGTTCGTATAAGTGATTAACATCACTATAAAAAACACCTCTGTCCGAACTTGATCAATACACCCTGTTGTGTATCATGATTGCATCTAGACCTACGTACCCTTTGATATTATCAGCAGCTATTAATCAACAGGGCTAATGAGTTGGTCTATTTACGTCATCACCCAGACTTAAATTTTCTAGCATAGCATCGTCATAGCTAAACCACAGCACCGCACTGCGAAGATCGTGTGCTAAAGTTCTATTTAGCCATTAACATGACTATAAATAAAACACCTCTGTCCGAACTTGATCAATACACCCTGTTGTGTATCATGATTGCATCTAGACCTACGTACCCTTTGATATTATC
The DNA here is from genome assembly GCF_021130785.1 of Homalodisca vitripennis. Classification (NCBI taxonomy): domain Eukaryota; kingdom Metazoa; phylum Arthropoda; class Insecta; order Hemiptera; family Cicadellidae; genus Homalodisca; species Homalodisca vitripennis. The sequence continues at coordinate 19,521,864 of NC_060210.1, forward strand.
AGCAGCTATTAATCAACAGGGCTAATGAGCGAGTTCATTTACGTCATCACGCAGACTTAAAGTTTCTAGCATAGCATCGTCATAGCTAAACCACAGCTCCGCACTGCGAAGATCGTGTGCTAAAGTTCTATTTAGCCATTAACATGACTATAAATAAACACCTCTGTCCGAACTTGATCAATACACCCTGTTTTGTATCATGATTGCATCTAGACCTACGTACCCTTTGATATTATCAGCAGCTATTAATCAACAGGGCTAATGAGCGAGTTCATTTACGTCATCACGCAGACTTAAAGTGTCCATTGATAAAGTTTTCAGTTTTGCCTGGTTTCTTTTGATCAACAATTTATGTTAATCTTATGCCAAGTAAGTACACGAGTTATAACTATATTGGAGTTAGTTACAAACATACCGGTATGGTTATTTATGTATTGAACACAATACATAATAATTAAAGTAAATGCAGGGCAGGTTTTAAAAATGGTTCTCAGTCGCCTTGCCAATACATAAAAATACTGAACCCTAGTATTTTTATATTATACTACTATTATACAAAAATCTAAATGTTTGTGTGTGAGTGTGTGTGTGTCTTGTCCTAAAAACGTACCATGTGCTAGTATTGTTTGTATATGTGGGCTTTTTCATTAAATCACCTAACAACTACAATATCGGTTATTAAAATTATGACTAGATATCCTGGTTAACATAAATGCTTTTTCAAAAACATCTCTGGACTACGCCCTACTAGTCTTGAAACTCCATTTTTTTGCTTAATGAGGAGATAATAATTGTATATGTTAATTACTGTTGTTTTTAAACTGTATAGCAGTTTGTTTATTTAATTTTAGTAACATTTTAAAATTCTTTACTTTTGTACTGTTAGAAAGCATATAGTAATCTTAAAATAACAACACTTATTTTAACTTCTTTCTAGTCACTGATGAGCACAAAGGTTATCTTATTGAAAATATACTTTTAACTGTATATAGTCTTTAGTGTAATGCAGATATCAAAGTTAAAAATTACTACATAACGTTTGCTACAGTTTTAAGACTGTTATCAAACCCACCATAGTTGTTATTTTACTGAAGTAAGCATTTTACACTTTGACACTTGCTATACAGGAAAATTGAAACTTTATAATTAAATAGTTATGGGATGAAATAAATAATTTAGAATATAAGTAGATTTTCAAAACATAGGTTAATTTTAAAATACGGTTTCTCGAGAAAGGCTCCGCGAAGGTAGGAATGTTACAGACTGTTTATCTGGAAGTCTACTACGATAACTAAGTACAATAGGGCTGTAGAATGGTTAACAATTAATTTTTTTAGCCTCGTGATTGGATAGTCGGGAACCAATCAAGAGCGTCAATGATGAGGTAGTTTTATTAGGGAAGGGGTTGGTATAAACACTTCGACTAGTAAATCTCAGTGTCTTCTTTCAAAGTTCAGTGATTTATTTTAGTAGTGCACTCCTCTTTTTTTCTATATCCAATCTGCGAGAGACTTTACGCGTTATTGTACTATTTTGATATAAAATTATGAAGAAGGAATCAAAGCATGCTGAATTATTAATGGAACATTGCAAAATACTACAAGTTATAGCAAGATTTGTTCAAGAAAAGTTTTTAATTTTAATTTTAGTTGTTAAAAAAGTTGTTTGCGATACAAATTTTATATCAACCAGTCAGAATAAATATACGCATAAACATTTCAAGTTTGTAGGTTTAATCACAGTTTTCACTTTGAATCAGTGCCAACAGTAACAGAAAGAGACACACGTGGTACTAAGATGTTTTCAGTGAAGTTTTATTTAGATTTTATAAAAAATATAATTTGTAGTTCGATAATTATATTGAATTAAAAAGTTAACTTTTATTTATTAAAAAGCCCCTTTCTTGAAAAGATTGTTACAAGAAAAGAGTCCTGTAAGCAATTGGTGATTAAATCTTGAATCAGTGATCGGTATAACTGCTTCATCACATGATAATTTTGAATTTTTTACATCTTAAGGTTTTTTCGTATTTCAATTTATTTTATTTATTTTTATGTACACTTTAGGGACTCGACCCTTGGTTTCTGTACCCATAGACCAACCTTAACAACAATAGAGGGTTTTATGCAGTGTAGATATGTTTTAATTATAAATACAAATACAGCCAAAGCCGTTATTTATGTAAGTTTTAGCTACGACTGAAATCTAATTTACTAATTTTCTTGCGTCACCTACTTAGTGAACTTATTTGAGAAAATTACTCACCAATTTTTGCTGGTGATGCTCTTGAGGCAAAAATCACAAGCAGTAGTACGTTTAGGAGCATGTTCTGTAACAAATACAATTAGTTATTATTACACTATAATTTAGTGGCTTTTGTAAGATGCAATATTTCTTTAGCTAAAATTGTAATAAATAGACCAAAAAAACAGAAAATAAACAATAAAAACATTTGTTGGTACACTGTTTCAATAATTAACTCGTAGCGAGGAACTTAAGACAATTTTATTTAATGACAAAATTTTGCTAAAATTGTTATGCTAGGGTAAATTATAATCACGTCTTCTGCGTTACCTGAATTCCTTGTATGTCCAGGAGAAGAAATTGGAATTGTTGTATTACAATGTAAAACTTGTATTGATTTGGACTCTACACAAAACCGCTGGAGTCTTCCAGTTACCATTGTTTATGGGAAAGCGTGTCTTTGCTAGTAACAAAGCTTTACTTTCTTTAGGATCGGTACTTGGATATGTAAACTTGGAACTTGGGATTTTTAATATTGATATGATTGTTCAATAAACTAAAAATTGGACTGTATTCAGGCTAACGTCAGTAACACTATTGCAGAACACTACCACATTATGAAACCGATCAGTTTGAATCACTACTACAGAGTGCAAAGCATCCTCGTTACTTAAAAACAAAGATTTGAATTTAGTTGGATTCTCAGGTTAAGGCAACACAAGAATTCAGTTTGATCAATTTTGGACAATTTGACGGTCTCTACGAGGTGGGAAAGATCTCGATATATTTATCGATGAAAAGCAGTTAACAACTTTTTTGCCTCCGTAGAAAAGCAGTAGCAAAGTTAGGAGAGCCGTTGGCCAAGCGGTTTCAGTTATTGTTGGATATTGGGTCGGAGTTAGAGATAGCGCAGGTCAAAATCTTGCCTATGACCGTTGCACAGTTATCAGTACCAATCGACCTTGTACTGTATCGACTCTACCCATAATCTATTTGCACAGGCCAGTGGCCCATGAGGACGGGCTAATAAATCTTGAAGGAACGGCCTCTACTTGACAAAACTTAGTAACCTATAATGGATATTTCAGATTGTAGATTACCGAACTATTAATTATATATCAGTATAAAAAAACATATACTGACATGCTTACGAACTAAATAAACGTTTTCCAGTTGGTGATCGAAGAAATACTAGATGTCTAAACATCTTAATTCAAATAAAAGTTTAATAATAACCTGAGAAATGGTTCATTGTTTAAAACGTCACAAGTTACGAAACACTACACGAGTGTCTTGAGGCTGACCACCTTGCCGGTCGCCTTATCGCGTTACGATAAGATAAGGCAGTTGCGCTCAGCTTATCAGTTACGGAATACATGAAAAGGAACTAAACGCACAGCATGAATCGTAGGTTCATAGAAATTGATCACAAAAGAAATCAAACAAGAATATTGTACAGTAATTGATAATGCTGCAATGACAGCTAATCGAAACTGGATTTCATACTTCACACTTGGTCGTATGTGAACCCAACAGTACGTCACAGCAATATCGTACCGTAACTAGTTATTGGAAACGGCACGAAAATGTCTAGCTTACATTAGGACAGTGTAATCAAACAACGTCGAGTAGAAGCCCTCAGATACAGACTGTCGAACTGTTTGATTACACCATGGGTGTGATGCACCATGGATCTTAACTAATACACGCACACACGTCTATGTGTCTACACCATGAATATGATATGCTATATCCGTAACTAATGTGAGTGTTTTCGTATTTATGATCCAACATCATAGTGTGTGCGATCCAACACAAGAAGTTTCGGCCACCCATCAGGATGTTGTGTTTACTTCTTCCTTATCTACTTTTCCGTTTATTCCCCTGTAGTATAAGTAATGCCTGGTCTAAGGCTTACAAAGATCATAATTTTACTAAACTCCAGACTTGCCGTTTGATGAGGTTTTAGTATACTCGCTGGATATTATTCCTTTCTACGGAAATAAGCATTTCTAAAGGATAAAGTCTAACTAGTCGGCTACACACCTTACACGTTTTTAGTTATCCTCCCAATAAACAATTTCAAGTATTTCAGAATAGCTCAAAGTTTGATCTTGGTTTTTTGATATCTCATAAAATTCCTGTATCGTAGCCAGCCATTCAAAGTGTTGTAATGCAAGTTAGTATACTTTAGATATTAAAACTTAATCCTAGAAGAAATTTTTTTTTCAAAAATATTTAATAGTTTACATCATGTTTTTTTGCATTGATAACTCGTAGAACTAAAGAATGGTGGTTTTAAATAACCGGTATAATTAGCGTAGTACCGAGCTGATTAAAAAAAAACTGGTATTGGAATTGTTTACAATCCACTGTAAAACCACTTCCTCCCTTTTTTTAGGGTTATATGGTATGTAAACAGTTGTCTATTCACAGTGTTAAAATTTATGTAATTACAAGTGTTTTCGGCTTCACTCGTATTTATTGGCAAAGTATATCTAAAAAAATACTTGTAGATCTGAAAAAAATTTATTTCTGCTTGTCTGTCCGCACGATATCTTGAAAACCATTTGATTTATAGACTTGAAATTTTTTATGAAGCTTCATATCTATATGAGTAAAACAGAGTTTTAGCGCATATTTTTACATTTACCATATGAATAGTCATGATATCATTAAGGCTTTATGTATTCTGCAGTCTTCTTAAATAAATTCCTCAGAAGTGTTAAAACTTGGCTTTTAAGTATGGACAGAAGCAACGTTGAGTATCTGTTAACTATTATTCAATAGGTAATTTGTTTTTCTCTTATAGTGTATATTACTGTGGTATGTAAATATGATAGTGTAATAAGTTTCTTTAAAATAAGCGTGCTTCAGTGTATAAAATAAAACCTTTATTTATTATTTTGGTTTGGCGGTTTGTGGCAATATTTAAACATGTATTTTCTTTAAAATAAAGTATATTATGTTTATTCACGTTATTCACGAAGGGTAAGTTTAAGTTTCGTTAATTCTGTTTGGTAAGCCATAAAGAGTGTAACAATAAATTAATTTATGGGATTAGAAGATATAAATAGTTATAGTGTCTGCAACCGCACATGAACTCTTTATCTAAATAATCTTATCCCTCATCAGGCTTTGCCTTTGGGACCCTATTTTCCTAATAAAATTATATTTGATTAGTCATAATAGAATTTTATATTAGGTTAGTATACATTTGTAATACTCATATGATTTTGTCTTGCTACTAATATTTGTGTTTTTTTTTAGGAAATAAATCATTTATTCATTTATTCTTATGGAGAGCATAGCAGAATAAATCAGTTCTTATAAATATTTAAAACCCCCACGAGAGATACAAACATGGTGACGTATTGACGTAGGTATTATTGTATGATATAAGATAGTTAAACAAGATAAGTTTGTATTAAAAATGTATATTAGAGTTTTTTTCATTTATGTAAACAATTACTTTATGAAGTATAAATTAATTTAATTCGTTTTAGAGGTTGAGCTGCATCACCTACAGTGCAGATATAACGAGATAATTGAAAAAAAATCACCGTAACAAATATTTTAATCCAGTACGACTGATATTGAAACACCGTAATATTTGTGAATCGAGCAAAAAAAATATATATTAACAGTAAGGCACGAACTGTCAAGGGATGTTTAGTATTATTAATATAGTGATTTAAGAATACCTTGTTTCATGTAAACAAACTTAAAAACGTCAAAACTTAAAATTTAAAAGTTGAGAAATCCAGTTTAACATAAAACTCACGTTCAAATCTAATGTGAAGTTCCACATACACACTTGCCACCCCATTCCTCCTCTATATACATTCTTGCACTTAAACTTTACAAGCAACTTAAATAACTGGAAAAGGATGACAGTGAAGTTGAAAGGTAAAGAACAATAGGACCCACAGTATTCATACTCAACTGTCAAAGGTACGAAATTCTCCTTGTCTATTACAAGCCTCCCCAAAGCTCCCTATATCTTGCGGTTATTTTGTCCTCCTTGAGATCTATATGTACAGCAATTACCTAGAAGAAACCGTGGTGTTTCTTTTTAGCGGCCAAGAAGAGAGCCTAAAGTCTTAGATAAGTGAGATTACGAAATTCAATCTAAATAAGTTGATAGTTTCATCAGGATTATACCTTTACAGTTTTGTTTTCTATACTATACTAAGTTAAAGTTAAAGACAACGATAGGAGCACTAATTGTTAATCGTTAATTATAATTCTAAATTGTCAATAAACAAGGAAATATTTTCCATTATTTCGAAAACGTAACTTGAACACTAGCAATTTTAGTTAAACAATATTGATATAAATTCCACTAAGGTTTCTCTATGGGACGTTTTCTTTCTTAAAACTTCAATACAAGTTTTCATTTTTAAATATTGGACTTGGAATTATATAGCCGGGATTTTTATATGTAATAAATTTTGTTTAAGTTCATTTTTATTTAAATCTAGTTAAAACTATTGATAAGAGTTTACAGCATTCACAAATCACTTTATTTTTAATAACATTTATAAAGCTTACAATACCAGATGCTCACAGAGCACGTTTGACTACATATGTAGCATATTAATATTAAATTTCCATAAAATTTAAAACCATTTTACAGTTAGTAAAATAGCACAGTTTTCTTCTTAGATGTTCATCTACCGTGGCGTTTTTCAAACAGTTATTTTGATGTTGTGTAAATGATACATTAATTCTCAAGTATCCATTTCCAAATCACATTCAAAAGTATAACTTCAGCAAAAAAATGACAATATCAACATGCTTATACAGTGTATAACTAAGTAAATGTAACAATAATAAATATTTAATAAACTCAAAAATTATTTATAGAAATATAAAAGATAACAAATAATAAACAATAAATATCTAAAAATAAATAAATTATAATAGATAAATAAATAAGACATTCCATGAAAACTGTAATTTGCTTCGCTGTACACAATTTGAAGAAAACGAATTTCTTTTACACCGCATCTCCTCTCTCCAACCAATATAAAAAAAAAAATAAATAAATAAAAATCGTTTATTCTCGGAATAACTTAACCAACGTTACCGTATATATTAAGACATTCACTGTCTTAAAAATATATAATTAAGTTAAATATTTGGTTTTTAAAGTGTAATGTATAAAACAAATTTATATTTCCAATTTAAATTATTTGAGAAATATTATCACGTAAGCTACTAAAGCCTGTGCGTGAGAACGAGTCACCACAAAGTATTCAGCTGGTATTTCAAATCGTATAAATTTTAGTATATGTTAACGAAAATTAAGTAAAAAACAAAATAAAATTCTGTCGAAAAGATAAAAAACACAAGAAAAGTTTACATCCAAGAGATGGATAATTTAAAACGGATTGAATATACATATATACATATTGTTGTAATTCTGCAAGACTCTCTTTGCCAAAAGAATTGTTAAGTCCAGGAAGTGGATATTTCCGTGAGTGTTTTCCAGAATAAGGAAATCCTGATCCTGAGAAGGAAGTCCCCCCACTCCCTACGGACAAAGTGGGGGTCAATCAGGTCAGCACCGTAAGCAGTTGTGGCCACTTGAGTAGACGATTCATGCATATTAAATGCTGCAGCATCACCAAGCTCCCAACACAAGAGCTGCTCTAATGCTGTTCCCCGGCACGTTCATTAATGAACAATAGCTCCACCTTTCCCCCGACGTGGCAAAGTTTACTTATTGAATTCACATTCACAAATGCTATGTGACAACCTAAGACGTAAGATTATGGTGATTTACTATAAAAACGTACTTTGTTGTTTTTTAAAGAATCAGCGGACATCCCTGCCCATTTCAAGAGTAAATATTGGTCTGCTCTGTATAATAAATAAGTAGTTTAGCTCCCCAAAGAGAATTTTGCAATAGACAAAGTAATATAATAATATTAATAATCTTAAAACTATTGTTTTTCTCAATATGATCACCATAAATAAATGACTAGGTAAATAAATTAACTTGCGTTTAAAATCCACCATATATTTTATTTCTATGTAAATAATCAGAACTGTCCCATAATATTTTTAATTTATAAATATACAAGTTTCTTGGCACTTAGAATTATAATAAAATTTTAAAACTTTACATTAAATCAATATTTATGCATGTATTTGAATTTTAACTAATACTTTAAATGTACTATATGCGTGGCCTGTATTAATTAAATTAAAACTTTTCTGGTAATTTAATATTGCCTAAGATTTAAAATCATGCAATTTAAGCATTAGTCAATCTATCCATTATGATTTGTAACTTTTTAAACCAACTAATTATACAAGTAATTATATAGACAGCTGTTCTATGTTTTTAGTTACTGCTACTAACTTAAGCACTAAAAATTTCTTTGAGAACGTTACAGAACTACAGTGTTTTGTAAATTCTCAAGAATGTATATTTTGGTCTCACTATCTTCACTAAGTACGGTACACAGTATAATACCATATAACAGAATTCATTAGGATTACTACCCAAAGGGCACGCTATTAAAAATTCGTTTAATTTAAAGGGAATGTGTATATTAAATTAGAAAGGTAAAATGTGAAGAATGTGTATAGTTTAATATCTACAGTAAGGCACTTTAATACGTTCGTTATTTCCTCACATGAAACACGTTCCACAATCGTAATATCTTATGAATTAGATTTTTGCTAACCACACGTTTTCTCCGAAAATGTACTTAATATGTTGCAATAACTTGTTACTAGTGGAGTAAATAGAATAGTTATGTATAGTGAAGCACACATACGTGTGTTGGCTATTATCCTACAAGCTAGAGTAGTGCTGTTGTAATGTGTGCTACATTATCTAGTTAGCAGCAATGTCAGCTGAACAAGCGTATGTGACATCGCACTATGATACAACTTTTGGGTGTTTCATTTCATAAAATAGGCAAAACAATCATTACAAATATTATTTAGTATTTCCAAATGGTCATTTGAAAAAGTGAAATGGAATATTTTATTTAGACTCAAAGATTTTGTTGATAAAGAAAACTTTCAAATAACTTGGTTAGTACGAAAAGGAAATATTCAAATTTGCTTATTCCATTGTAAAATAAAATTCTATTATTTATTGTGCATTAATTACGGATTATTGTTTATAGAACATTTTCAATAGTGTTACGCTTATGGCTGAAGACAGAAGGCTATATACAATTATAAAAGTAAATCGTAATCAGATCTAAATGATGAAATGATTAGTAACATAACGAAAAGAATATGAAGCAACAAAGTGTTTAAACTGGGACTATCTAATTAAAAAAATGTACCGTTAGTCATATACATAAAGGATAGGTATGACAAATTTCAATCGTTTGGAATAAAACAAGAATAATTATGGAATTATGGAAAAATCAAAAACTTTAATTGAGAACGGGTTTAAAAATAAAAAATTTCGACCCTCTATATTACTTATTACTTGTTGCCTGATAACTCTTAGTTCTACCTGCTTAAGATACCGTACGTTTCTAACGAAAAGTAGATTATCTTGTGATAACAAAAAATCTCCTAAAATAAAATCAATTCAACTCACTATTTACAACAATAACAACATTATACTTGAGATGCAAGTAATTTTAATCACATTTTACAACTAACGCTCATAGGTGATCCTCAATATTCTATGTTTGAACAAAAATAAATGAAATACAAATTACTATTCACGCCTTCCACAAAAAATACTTAAGGTGCAAGTAATTTGAAAAAACATTTTACCCAATCATCACAGGTGTTCCTAAGTCTGAATAAAATACAGGTAATTCAACTCAATATTTACACTTTGCACAATAATATGCTAAAGATTCAAGTAATTTAAATAGCACCATATACGAATACATAACTCTTATAGGTTTTTTCCCGTTCTTCTCACTAAGTTTAAAAAAAATAGAAAATTCAAGTAATATTTTCAACTTGCACAATAATATGCTTAATATTTAAGTAATTTCAATCACACTTTACATATAATCTTCTAAGGTGTTTCTGAATGCTCTCATTAAGTTTGAACTGTAATATTTTAGTAAAGCAAGGTTTGGAACTGTCAGGATGAACCCTTCCGAAACCAGTTTTGCTATTTGCTACTTTTTGATTTCCATGAAGCCTTATTTCTATATAAGTAACAATGGGATCGATTATAATGCATGTAACTCCATGGGATTTAGCCGAAGAATATCATTTTTACATCGGTCATAAGGGTAACCATAATCACAAGGTGGAAGCAGTAGAATAAACATATTTGTAAACTAGCTGAGTAAAATAAAATGAATATCAACATGAGAATATTTGTATTCATACAGAAAAGAGAACAAAATAATACAATGCAAAGAAAGTATTAAAATTTGGTGACAAAATTTTATATCGCCGCATTCTTGCATTGCAGTAGCCACCCTTTCTACACTTGAAATTTTATTATTTAAACAATTTTATGAAACCTAACTTAATTATTAAAATTATAAAATCTTTATGTGACATGATACCTTGAGACATGTATATTTCAAATTTAGAACGAAACTTCGTGTAACATAAACAAAGTCTATGCTGTTGTATGTCCAACCATGATATTTGGCTGAGATTTATTGACGCAAATCATTCAGTAGGCTGACGCAAATAATTCAGTCGGCTGACGCAAATCATTCAGTAGGCTGACGCAAATCATTCAGTAGGCTGACGCAAATCATTCAGTAGGCTGACGCAAATCATTCAGTAGGCTTACGCAATTTCTCTTCTATCTGCCGAGCAATGTTTCAATATATTTTATGTACAATGTCTGCCAGTATATCTCTCCGTATAACATATCAAGAATTAATATGTAGCCATGAAATCTCGTATACGACCTCCACCAAGCTAGGTTAAGCAACATGTAGTTTGGATTACTTCTACCTTGTTATTACAGAGCAACGTTCCGTTTTTACGATGGATGATTTGAATTTCAAAAATTTGATGGAACATTTTTCTGGTTTAGTTAAGTTTATTCGTTCCACATAAAATTGTTTTATCACATTAACAGTGGGATTATAAATATAAATACATTATTTCTTGCAATATCAACCTTCAGTAAACGAGGTGCTTGTAAGTTGTTAGTAACTATAATATAAGTATGTTATTAAATTTAATTCAACTTCCACACTTCTATTTTTGTTGTTGTTGCTGTTGTCAACCGACTCGAAATATGTTTTGGAAGTGTGTAATCTTGGGGTCTATGATTTATTAACCGAAACAGGGGGTTATATAAGTCAAAGAAACATCCTGTTTCTATTGTTTTAATGTACCCAAGTGAAAATAATACGACATCACTTCACTTTAAAATACAGTAGGAGTCTACCGTAAATATTAGCAGTTGAATTCCAGAGACTTTAGAAAGTTTATTTACTCAATTGTGAACTGACATTAATAAACAAATGGTAGAGTGGAGGTCAGTCCGATTTCGTATTGTTGTAGTTCACACTCTAGTGTTTCGTTCCAGCTAAGTCCTCTGCAAGACCATTAAGAGCACGTAGGATTTCCACTTAATTGTGAACTGAAATATATCAGCAAGGGGTGGACTGGACGTCAAGATGATCTTGTATTGTTGTAGTTTACACTCGTGTTCTTTATTTCTCCGAAATTCTCGGTTAGACCTTCAAGTGCACCTAGGATTTCCACTGAATTTCGAACTCAGCAAAAGGTGGTCTGGACGTCGAGATGATCTTACATTGTTTTAGTTCACACTAGAGTTCTGTATTTCTGCGAAATTCTCTGCTAGACCTTAAAGTGTACCTATGAGTTTTACTGAATTGTTGTGTAAACATTTTTCTCATTAGTGCTAAAACCTTTTTTTCACGCAAATGTTAGTAATCGTGATAAGCATTGAACAACGTATGTATGAACGTTTTATATAGCTTTGTGTAAAAGAAGAACTGTAATGGAAGTCAGGAATGTATAAATTATTATCTTTAATATATTAATACAAACGAATTTCAATTATTTTGTCGTTTCCTACCATACCTTTATTCAAAAACACAGATTATTTAAAGCTTTGAAACTCAATCAAGCTGTAAAATACATTTCAAACCTTTATTATGCTTTTTAAATCTCTTAATCACACTAAGGGTTCACTTAGAGCTGTTCAGTGTAAATTCAATGTCTCTATAACATTCATAAGTATTGACAAACTAGGTTTTTCTAGTCTTCGTATTTAATAAAGCTAAGTTAAATTATACCAATCTCTATAAACATTACTTAAACTGTTTAAAGGTTTTCCCTTTTCCTTTCCTCTTCTTTCCTTTGGCATTATATCGGTTGCCTAAACCAGTACTTATTGTCCCGCTTGTCTAAATATACTAACTTTTTTATGTATTTAATGTTTAATTATTATGCATTACTAATATTTTTATTGAATTATCGCTGTAACTGAAATTATGTTAATAACTGAGTTCACATTCAACATTTAGAACAAATGAAAGAAGCGTGTTCACGACAAAAAACAAACAAAGAAAAAACTGCCTCTGAGATTTACGGGTCTGCTGGGCGCTCGACGAGATAAACTTGCTAAATTGCCTCAAGACAAACTGCTTTCGGCGTTGTTCCTTGTAATGTCACTTTGCTGCGACGGCCCGTCGACAATTCTGTATTTTTCGACAAAATTATCCTGCTAACTTCAATTCAACTGTTGATTAAAACCAGGCGGGAGACAAGGAAGTGAATCGCTCTGAATCATTCACTTGCACAATCATTCAAGTTGTACAAATAATACGTGAAAATTAAAACGTGTTGCAGTGTTATCCTCGTAAATTTGTGTGTTTAAAACGTGGTAACTTCTGACACAGTATAGGGTGTGTGCTAAATGTTATGCACAATGAAGGGATATTGGAAGCCACTTATATATACAGCAAAAATAAACGGACAAAGATCTGCGCAATAACAAGACCAAAAACTTCAGTGAAAACTGCCTGAGCTCTCTTATTAGTACCTATATTGGAATGTTTTTTACTTGAATTCTGCATTAAATTTCTTCTAGTTTTCAAATACCATAATAAAAAAATAAATAGCCAACTTCATAAACTGAGTCTTTACGTTTATATTCCAGGTAATAGTCAATTTCAGACTAACTTTGTCTGATATTTTCTATATTTCAGTAAACAGCTGATTCCAACACAGTGTGTAGTGAAATATCAGTCAGGTTTACCAACAATTTGAATAGTATGATTAAAATTCCCTTCCCAAATCATACAAAAATAGTTTTGGTTTTAATTTATTTTTTGATGAAAAACAAGAGGAAAGTATTAAAAATGTGGTATTTTTGATAACAGTAGAAAATCTAATTTTTGTATTAAGAAGAAAAACCTTTGCATTAAAACATTGACTCCAACCCAACACCTCCTACTTTCTGATATTTAAATGTTTTTAATTATATTACTTAAAAACTAGAAAGGATTTCACGCATATAAACATTTTTCAATACAGGTACAAATAAGAGAGCTGTAACAGTTTGAAATTTTTTTCACTAACCGTTTCTCGAGCTCAGCGAGTGAACGACGCAACCAATAATCAACTTGACCATATTAATTTGTTGATGTTCTTATTACGCCCAACTTTGTTAATTTTATCTTTACTGTATCTTTTAAAGTTTCCAACATCCCTTTAGTGTGCATAACATTTGGAACACACTGTATGGTAATAAAACCCGAATACATTAATATAACCTACACTATAATTATTGCACCTTTAATGTATATGACAAAATAAACAAAACTGATATCATATTAAAATATTTTAAGAATAACCTCAGGTCTTCACTGGTAAATCACCCAACAGCGTGCTTAATTTTACTAAATTACCTGTTTGATAAATCCGCTGTTATTTTCAGGTTCTTACTGCACCAGTGCAGTTTTTAATTGATTATATCGAAAGATTTAATAGAAAACGATCCAAACCCAAACGCAAAAATGTATTGGCCTCCTCGGAATCGAACTCGAGAGCCTGCCTTACCCATACGCTAGGCGAAAGGTCGAGGTTGGCTGTTACATTCATAGTTCACATTTCTAGAACTAACAATTAAAAATGCAATAATTATGTGAGTAGATCTCATAATTGTTTAATTGTGTTTATTGTGACTACGTACATTTGTATTAATGTTCAAGTTCTTTGATATAATTAAAGTTAGTGATTTACGTGGTCTACGATATAACCACAGAGACAAAATTGTGTATTGTACCTTAACTAGAACCTACATATTCCCGCAACCACCTAAGTCTTCATATAATTTAAAACCCAATGCTGTTATGTACTTTTAACCCAATTCTGTGAGTGAAATACGTCTGCCATCCGCAGAGTGCAGGTGCAGGTAACACAGTTGAGAAAGATTCTATGGCAAGTTATAACACGATTGAGTAAATCCAATGAAGGAGTTTGCGACAACGCTCCGCAGCCACTCCATAAATGTTTGGAGTTGAATATTCACGAGTTAATACAATTCTTTACATTTACGTGACAGCTCCAGATAGTATTTATTTTCTTGCAAAAAGTTCCTATTTGAAATCGACCGGTGCACTGAGTTAAATAGAATACAAACATACAAAGGCGCTGAAAAGTCTTGAAACAGTCTGTTCTCTTCTTTGCATAGTTAGTTTTGCTATTTTTACTAACCACAAAACAATTTGTGAAATTAAACTAATTAAAGCAACTTCCTGAATTTTCTGCTGAATTTACATTTTACTTTTAAAACAATTGTACCGCAACCATTTTGTACCAGCTTTTTAATTGCGGTATGTGACATACTTCTAGGAGGATATTTAATCACCAACGGACTGGTTTTTGAAAACCATATTTACTGCATTTTTTCCTCTTAATAGTTAGGATTGAGCAAGCAAACAAGGATTTTACAGGACATTTTCATACGTATCTGAAACAAATTATTTTTTTTATAATTACCGATAGCCTAGATGCGGGTAAAATATTGGTTTAATTTTTTCGGGGTGTTCAGGAAAGAGATTTTTTTATAAAATTACAAACCTCGCATGTGCACGAAGAGAACGATTTATACGAAAAATCTAAGACCTCACAACCGTCTTGGCTTTCATTCGATCATTCATCACCGTTATGAATATTAATTATAATACAATAATAAAGATACAATTAAGATACAATATACATTCTCACCAAAGCCTGAAGTACAAAACAGAGGTGAGCCGAATATATCTGCTACTACATTATAAGCCGTCATGACGTCAAATGTGGATGTCGGATGTCCATCTATGGAAATTCTCGTTCAACAGACAATGTATGACGGAGATAGTTTTATCGACTGCTGAGTTTTACACATAAGTGCATAATTTTTGGGAACGAAATTATTGTATCGCTAAACCCGATCACAAAATCTAAACTTAAAAACTAATTTCAGCACCGAAATAGCCGGATCATCGATTTTGTTAGTGTAGCTTAGTAACATAAATGTTTTAAAAACGCGAATATATTCAAATAGGTCAACAAATTATTAAGAATAACGATCTGGAATATACACGCAACACCTGAAAACTACAACGTGAATATTCAGTTCCAGGTATATTGTTTATAAAGTTGGTATATTTATTGTCAAAGTTGTATAATGTAAAAGAATAAATATCAATTAAAGTACTCTGAGAGTACAATATACGAGTACCATCAAAGTTCACTGCACTATTTTAACGAATCCTATAAAGATAATTTGATTATGTACGTTTTAATTAAGAAATACAAGTTAATTAAACGCTTATATAAATCAGCAAGAGACTTTAAGGTGTACATAAAGTAATCGTAATGATAAATTAATTAATAATCTCAAGCCGTAGTTTATTTTAATATTGCACCCAAGCTGAGCAGGCTAATGTTGGGAAAGTCAACAGTCTCAGGGCAGAAGTAGGTGGCATTACAATCCATCGTTCTGCTGTGTTATATCATATTTGTACTTGTAAGAAGTTAAAATTAAATTTTAAATTTTCTAGTTACAAAGAAAGATTTATTGTATACTTCCGTTTTATATCTTAACACATATCCTTCATATGAATAAAAGAAAACAATTCTCACTAAATAATTAGGTGGTTCTACATACCATAATTATCTATGATACTGGGAAATATTAGTTACAATAACAAAACCTAAATTTTAAAAATAGGTAATGTAGATAGTAGGAATAAGTGTTCAGAGGGTAGTAATAATAAAAATGACTTATTTCAGAAATCAAATCCACTATACTTTATTTATTCCTTTATTTTTCAGCGGGTAATGTGATAGTAAGAAAATAATAATACAATTTTGGGTGAAACACTGTACATTTGATGAAACTTTGACTACATGATTTCTGTGGGATTTTTAATTATATACATAAATGCTTCTACTTAAAAATAATTGTTAATTTAACTTATATTGGATATAAAACTAGTAAGTGGCAACTTACTAATAGGAACCTTTAAAACGAGATGTTTCGTTCGAACATGTACGGCTCACAATACACACGTGACGTGAATCTGCAGACACAATTCTTTCAAGAGTCTTCCAATATCACGTTAGAAATTTCCATAACATTAATCACAGACAACAAGAAATAAATCGTTATAGTTAAAGTAAATTATTACAACTATTGCCGTGAAATTCGCCCTCGCGACAGGTGGTGGTGGGGGAGGGGGGTGACAAAGTTGTGTCGTTGTGTGGGGCCCAACTAAGTGTAACTGTGGGGCAACCAGAACACAACTCAACAAGACCGCACATTTGTATATCCGAGCAGCTTGCTAACTCACGTGAACCACAAGTCAGGTCATATTAACGAACCGAGTTTAGAACTTTAGAGATCTTTTCACTAACAGGGAACAAAGTTAGGATAAGGTGCACGTTGGTATTAGCACGCTCATAAGACTAAAGCTATTTATATGTTTAGCTTCAAATATTTAATACAGAGTTTTAAAACAAGCAGTAACACATTCAGTACCATGGTTATCATTTTTACGGCATTAATGTTTACGTAAAAGTATTTGGCACCATCTGCATCAAAAGTTACTCATACCCTTTTAAAAAATTAGGCCACGTGGATCATTTCTGAGGTTCTAGTTTGAGTCATATGTTTTAAAACTGAACTTTATAGCATTATTTTAACAGTATAGTATAGATAAAATCTTCACGCGGTCGAAAATAACTATGATAGGCTAGTGACATAGGCTAAGCCACGTATATCGCTTTTGCACAATCATGATCAAAATGACGTCTTATTAATATGATTAGACCAATTTAAAAATAACTGAAGTAATGAATTGTGAAATCCTTATTAATCTTTGAAGCATTTTGCTTGGACAATAAAAATAAAAATTCCACCTATATCACTGCCTTATCAGGCTATGGTACTATAAGAGAAACGGTACACGACATAAAAGAATAGAATTTGGAAATGAGGTTTCCAAATTTCATGTTCACAGAGGATCAGTTCTCAAGAATCGTGCGGGAAGTAATGCTTCACTGACGCTCAGCATAACAAAATAAAATTCATCAAAGGATTTCTAGTATTACAGTAAAGTAAAAAAAAAATAATTTAAGCTATGAAATTGACAAGAAATTACTTAAATTTTAGGAGTATTTTTGGGACAACAGGTACAGATAAGGGGAAATACCAAAGAACATTTTTTAAAGATTTTCATCGTAAATATCGCGTTTTATTTATGTTCTGACCTCTTTACTGGTCACAATTGGCATTAGAATACAAACAAACACGAAACATTGCCCAGATCTAAGAAGTTTTTAAATTTAAACGCGTTTTGTGGCTTAAGAATTAGACATACTACAAGAAGTAACCGGTTTTTTTTTATTGAAAATGATTCTACAGTCCGATTTGAGTTTTGTCTTGAGCTGGGGAGAAAATATTGCATTGGTCAGCTCATCTAATAAAAAAAGAATAATTTCAATGTAGAATTTACTACTTTTAGGCGGTTAGACTACGCAAAATTACCAAAATTTAGAGAATAGAAGAATTTGGAAATAAGCTAGGCTTGAGATTAGGTTTGCCAGAAAGTGAAAAGTAGACCGTAGTTTCTTTAATTTTTCGGATTTAACCAAACTTTGTTTTGGGGAAGGTTTCGGCTTAACCGTTGGAGTTACGACCAAAAAAGACTATATCTTTCTTGAAGGAAATTTACTCTTTAAATTCTGCTTAGGATTTGAGCTAGATCATTTGGTTTAGCCGTTAGAGAGCTTGCGAGCAAAATTAATATTATTTTACTACCTCCCATTGGTAATAAAAGAAAACAAATGTTTAAAAAATATATGTCGTCCTCATAGTGCACGTTTACTGTATTAAGCAGCAACAGATCTAGAACAAGTAAGATTTCAGGTGGTGAGTAGTGTTTCTATAACAAGTAGTGAAATAGTAAGTGCGTTCCGGCGTTCAATAATGAGGTAAGGAGTGGAATTCTGCATTACGTACTCAAGTAGTGAGTAACGCTCCTGCCTTAAGCACAAGGGAAGTGAGTGGTACTCCTGGGTTTAGTACTCGGAAAGTAAGTGGCGTACCTGCTTTAAGTACTCAGGGAATGAGAAGCGTTACTGCTTTAAATACTTAGGTAGTGAGTTACGTTCCTGCCTTAGGTACTAAGGTAATGAGAATTTTGTGCCATGAATGTAAGCAATTTTAGATTAAAATTTGTGACGTTTGCTATACAAATTTACAAATACAATACAATAATATTGTCGCTGCAATAAAGCTGATTTGATTTGATTTGATTTGAATAGTCCCTGCCTTAAGTACTCAGACTGATATTGAGAAGGGTCCCACCCGAAGAGAGTTAGGTATTCAGGAATTGGGTGGCATTCCTGTATTTAGTATTTATTTTATGAGTACTTTTCAGTGTTACGTACTTAGGTAGTGAGTTACGTTCCTGCCTTAAGTACTCAGACTGATATTGAGAAGGTCCCACCCGAAGAGAGTTAGGTACTCAGGAATTGGGTGGCATTCCTGTATTTAGTATTTATTTTATGAGTACTTTTCAGTGTTACGTACTTAGGTAGTGAGAAGATTCCCTGCTTGAAGAACAAATCTACTCACAAGTGTTCGTGAGTTAAATACTCAGGAATTGGGTGGCATTCCTGCGTTTACTATCTATTTTGTTAGTGCGTTTCAGTGTTAAATATTCAGGTAGTGAATGGTGATCGTGCCTGAAGTACTCAAGTAGTGACAAGCGTTCCTGTGTTACGTACTTTTACGATGACCTTTGGGTAGTTTTACCACTTATCCATCTTGACCAAATGCTGTGATAGTCGGCCATAGAGACTGCTTTCTTCTCAAAGTTATCGTGCTGATAATTATAATTGAATAATATTCCGATTTCTTACAGAGGGTACTCATCATATTCGCCACTAAGAATAAATTATCGTCTATGCAAACGTGAGTGGGTGGGTCAACATCACCAGTTTGGTGCGAGAGTTGCGCGATGCCATCCTTCATGTGGGAGTTGATTGAGTTAAATCTGGCTACTACAGTTAGCTGCTTTATCAACTTCTATCACTGCAATCCTGTCTCATTAATTATTATTCCTTTCCACGTTTGCGTCCGTTTATACAGCCATCTGTGTATAAAATCCCGAAAATTTGTGGAATACCATTTAGTTGATGAATCAACTACTCGTAGGTTTCACAGTTCAAAATTCAAAAAAAGTAATCTGCGAATCCATTATTAGTACATAGTAATAAAGATCATGATTTTCAAAATTTAATACTTGTTAATATATGTATTCTTAAATAATGATCATCCAACTACTGCTTACATGAGGACTTTAATTCCTTTTCTGTGTTATTTTTATAATTGCGGAACTCAGATGATAAATTTAAACGCTTATAATATTTAAAACTAAAAATTTTCAATAAAATATAATTTTGTGATCTGCTGTTTTCATGATAATAATAATGTATGTATAATATGTAAACAACATATAGCGAATTTCAGACGCAAACTTAGGAATTGGTATAAATACCTTAACAAGTAGTTTTTTTCTAAATGTTTAAAACAATTTTAAGAATTCAAATAGTACTTTGCCGAATAGTACTTATGTTTTATTAATCAGGAACTTTATATATAAACAGGCATAGCCTGTTTTCGTCAATAGTCATGTACTGTGGCATGTGGCATGGTAGGTAATGATGCTAGTATTTTATCTTGATTCACTTTCGGTTGGCGAACACAATAAGCAATATCATATTTAAACTTTTGAAACTCAATAAATGCCAAAAAACCGTCATTTTGTTTTTTT
The DNA here is from genome assembly GCF_021130785.1 of Homalodisca vitripennis. NCBI lineage: Eukaryota > Metazoa > Arthropoda > Insecta > Hemiptera > Cicadellidae > Homalodisca > Homalodisca vitripennis. The sequence continues at coordinate 19,542,389 of NC_060210.1, forward strand.
TTCACTTAACTATTTTAATTTAAGAATGTAATGTTGCAATTACATGCAATTTTATATATACGAGTAGTTTTATAAAGAAAAGGTCTTATATACAAATAGTAAATTTAAAAAACTTTATTTTCAAAATAAGAAGTTGGTTGTTAAAAGATTAAACTTACATATTTATACTTCTAAACGGTATGTTACTAGTAGACGATTGAGAGCAGGTTAACTAACACTTTTATATTTTGTTACAACTGGTAACCAATTACAATTAGTAAGAAGTAATGGTATAAGAGTACCCTTCAGAAGCTACTGCTCTGTAGACAAGAGTGCTGAAATTATTATAAAAATCAATTGCAACTGTAATTTTTAAAAGGGCAAGTACTGTTGACGCTAATTTTGATATCCGTGTATGGAAAGTTTCAAGTTTTGAGACAGAAATTTAAAGAAACCCTTCTACTTAAGTACGCACTATGATTCCATTTCTATTTTTAAGTGCTAATATTATTTTGACTATACCAAGACTTGGCATGTTTTAGTATAAGTTTATTGGAATTTTATATGGTAAATAAGAAAGGGAGAGGAGAAAAGTTGCCCATATCTCAAAAGTCGAGATGAAATTTGCATAGATAAGCGAGAATACTTTCTGTCGCCAGGAACGCTTTGTCTGATGAAAGTTATTCTGCCGCCAAGAAGTTTCTCTCGGTCTTATACTTTCAGATCAATATCAGGGATATATTTTCTCATTTTAAACTGATATCGTAAAGATATTTTTTATCGAAATAGTGTTATTATGATTGTTATCATTCAGCTTAAATATAGAGGTGTTTAGGTAATTTTAACAGCGATACAATTCTCATTCAGGTTACCGTTGCGTTCTTTGCAACAAAACGTTTTAACCAAGATCACTGAGTCATTACTATTAGTTTCTTTTATGAAGAACTATATAAAAAGCTTCTAACTGGCGCTTAAAAAATTAAAAACCACGAGACAAAACTACGAAAGCTTACGTTTACTTAAAATCATTATTGTGGGAATTTATAGTTGTTTCCAAGTCAAATCAATAGGGAAATAAGGCGCTAGGTATTTCGGTGGTATTTGGGTGGATCAAGAAATTTAGAATTGAAATTTTCTACAAGCGAGAAGTACATAACCAGCCCCATCACCACATGATATTGCAGACGCCATCTGCAGGATGTCTGCTTCAGATGTGGTTATGAGAATTGAAAATTACATTTCAGTATTACAAGTAAAATTTTAATTAAAGTATTGTGAACAATGAGCAGTTAACTTTAATAAGTTTAGAAGAGTTTAACAAAATGTGAATAGTTTTTAGGAGTTTAACAACAGACTTTTAAGAGAAACTTCGATAACATAATTAGCATAGCTTAGAGACAAATAATAAACATTCGTTTCACTCAGTAATGTATATTGTTGAAAAGAATATTTAGTTTATTTCACTTGTGGGTCACTAATCCCTCCTAGCATCGCATTTTTCGTGTTTTACGCAGAAATTGTGGACTTTTGTGGCTTAAAACTGTCTATATACAGTATGTATTAATATGCCAATCCTTTGTAACATTTAGGGACAAGATAACATTTGAAAATATTGTTAAAGTCTCTGTCTAAACAAAAAATTTACGTAAAAATTTAAATTATCGTGACATTAACGCAAAGTGACGATATATATGTAATATATATATATATATATATATATATATATATATATATATAATATATATATATATATATATATAAGTAGATATGAATGTAAGGGTTCTAGCTCACTTTTGGGACAGTCAGAAAAAATCAACGTAAAATACTGTTTAAAGGACAAATAAACTAATCTGTAACTCACGAATGAAAAATTAACCGAATCTATAGCTGTTTTACTGTTCATTGTAGGCTTTCTAATTTCTAAGCTGTTTTAATGAAAAAATCCAGAAATCTTAATAAAAAATCTATAAACGGAAATAATGAAATTTGCTAACAATCACTCGAGAAGTCGGGGAGAATGTGAGTAAAAACCGCATTCTTTTCACGAGGTTCTTCATTTACTTTCTCCAAATGTACTATAAAATCATCAAAGAATTTCAGGTTTAAAATCGTAGTCAAATTCAATGTCCAAATAGTGAAAGATTATAGGTAAAATCTTCTCATAATAAACGTGTGTATTTAAACCTACAAACCTAATGTATTCTTTGAAAAGGAAAATAATTTTTTTGTCAACGGTTCCAAGAGATAAGTAAAAATTTTTATTCTGTTTTCTAAATTCTGTAACAAAATGTGTTTGCTTCTTGTCTCCATATTGTAATTTCATAAGCAGGTTATTTCAAATATGTTAATTTATTTCGAAATTTTCCTAGGCTTAGGTCTTTCGTACAAAATTAAATTACAATCTCTACAAACTAATCTTTTTATCAATAATTTCTCCTCTATTATAACACTTGTAACAGTTGGCATTATACTCTTCCATTTTACAAAAAGAATAAATGGAAGCTATGGAACTAAGTCTGCCGAGATATAAATTTTCAGCGCAAATGTTTATGTTTATATTTCAACTACCGAGATAAAAAGAAATAATTTCATTCTATTGTACAACTATTTAGGATATTTTGTTTATGATTACAAAGATTATTCCGGAAGAAATCGAGATTTTTCATCAGCGAAAAGAGTATATTTTTGAAGTTTTTAGAAGGAATGAAAGAGAACAATATGAACATCATTAACTACTGAATTTCTCTAATATCGTTCTTAATCACATCATAGGCTAAAAAATTTCTCAGAAACCACAACCACATAACAAATCGCGTTTGTAACAGCATTTTGAAAATCCATATTGATAATTATATCGTTCTTTGAACTAGAAATATTTGTCAAACTCTTTGTTGTATCAATGACATAAATGGGTCTATTTGCTATAAATTCTTTGGGGTTGTAATACATTTCCATATTTTTGTAGTAAACTTTCTTAAAATCTTGATACATCTGATACATGATTCTGAAAAGACCACCGGAAATGTTTAAATTTTGTAATTCATCTGGATAATAAGAACCGTTCAATTTTACACTGATATTTTTTACATCCAAACTATCAAACTTTGAAGGATTTTTTTCTTGATTATTCTGTCTATCTGTTTGAAAACCAATGATAACGAACTTGGGATTGAAGATATTTCTATAAATATTTGTGATATCGAACGAATAAGTTGTTCCGGAAATACCTTTTTGTTCAATACATTGCCAATCTAGAAAATTAAACATAATGTTTTGACTTTTTGTAATTTCATCAATCAACTGAATTTTACTCGTGGTTTTGTAATCAATCATTGGAACTCTAATGAAAAAACTCGTTAATTGTAATTTTGCCATCAACAGGCATAACATTTCCAGTTGCAGTCTTCAGAAATCACATCATCGTCTTCTGCTCTTATAAAACTTAGATAAAATCCTCCTTTATAGATCGGAATAGTAACATTTTCAAAAAATCCTAAGCCGAAATGTGCTAAATCACCGACCGCTTCAAATTGTCCAAATTTTAAAAGTTGATTCAAAACTGTTTGAAAATACATCACTTTTGGAATAACAAATGGTTTCCTTTAATAGTGCTTAATTGGCCACAGTTTTTCGACTTCTTCTATCAATTTATTGTGTTTTCTTACTTCAATCTTAGAAAATAAAAACGGTATAAAATTATCGATTAATCTAACATTATCAGTTTCCAAGATATGCTTGACCATCTTGTTTTTGTTAAAGTTCCAGAAATATAAAACTGGAAGTTAGACGAGCAAAAATTATCTCCAAAAATCAATATTAAACTCAGTTCTTTTATTCGTTCATTCAAATGTTGTTTACTAATTGGATAGAAATTTTTAAACTCCGCCCTTTCAATATCGCCTGAATACTTTTTGTAGTCCACCATTTAATAAGAGAAAAATTTAGAAATTTTAAACATCATGTATAAGTCGATAAGAAAAGATTTTAGTCATTTTTTAATGATCTACTTCGTCATATTCAGGATTCTGTTCCTTAAATTTTGCGATCTCGGTCACATATTTCAATAAAATCTGCACAGGATAGTAACCGCTATCTATAATATTGTTCCAATCAACTGTATCTTTATTTTCAATCCAAAAACTTTATACTCAAGTTTGATAGAGGCAAAGAACAGACATATGATCTTTTAAATTGATAATGTATATTTTCTTGAATGAACTCTGATGATAAAGTTTGATATTTAGCAATGTTATACCAATTCAATTTGTTTACGTATAATCTCATCATATCTTCGGATAATTCATATTTTTGAGAAATGTCATCCCAATGTTCTTTTTTCAAATCTCTTTCGTGTTGCATTATAAAAAGATCGAAAGCACTGTAATGTCCCGCCATCTCTATTTATTAAGAAAAAATTTCAAGTTTTTATAAATTGACTCTTTTTTGCGTTACATTCAGCACATTTTCCAGAAATTCTCTTAACTCCATTGATATTTGCATAGTATTTTATATCATTTGTTTCAGTTTTTGCCTTACACCTCACACAGTATATGAAGCGCCATTTATAATAAGGAAATTTTATCATGCATAAAACCCTACACGAATACCTATTTCAGTAAGATCTTCCTCCATATTATTAAGTTTTTTTTCTAATTTTTGAAATTTGACAGCATAAGAATCATTGTATTCAACAAATTTATGACCAATATTCTCAAAAGTTTTCGTAGCATCTAAACTAAACTTATCAAAAGACTCTTTAAAATTTAGTAAGTTTTTCATTAATTTCACCAACATCGTCTAACTGATCTTCTATTTCTGGCTTCTAACTTGTCATATAGACTTCTGTTGTAAAATCTTTAACATGCTGTTTATGATTCTCATAATTTTGTTTTAGTTCATTAAACATTTTAATAGGATCTTCTAATTGAAATCATTACAACAACATCAAATGGATTAATTCCTTTACTAAACACCGCTAATTCTTTTTCCTTTAAAATCTAAGGCATTTTTAACATTCGGATCATGTAAATCAACAATATCGATGTTTTCTGATAATTTTAGAGGTTTTAAAATTTGTTCTTTAACAACAACATCATGTTTGTCAATACCAGGTCGAACACCGACAATTCTTTTCTTATTAGCCAAACTAACATAATTCTCTTTTCAACTTTGATCGCTTCAGTAAATTTCATCAGCTTTTTTCGATATGAGACATTAAATTGGTAAATAATTTTTTTACACCATCATCAACTTCTTTTTCCAATGTTTTTATTTTATCAGCAACTTCATTTGAACTCATGAAATTTTTGCAAGTTTGTTATCATATTCTGCTTTAAAAATCTTCAATCTCGACAGCAAACATATCTGAATCTGGAAGGTTTTGTAATAAATTTTCTAACTTGTTATCAAACTCATTTCTCAAACTATCAAAATTCAAACTATTATCTACATTTTGAATAATTTGTGTTTCCAAATACGTCAAAAATATTTTGTGAATCCATATTTATTAAGCAATAATTTGTTAACAACTTCTTTAAAATCTTTACCATACTCAGTTCATTCAAAACAAAAATACACCAAATGTCCACAAATTGGGGGATCGTTATAGTCTTGAATCTGAGAGTCATTGTAGTAGACGCTTGATTTTTTCAAATATTTGATCAATTCTATCGGCGGTTTTGTCCTCAATTCTTCCATACGAATCAAAATAACAGGCATTCTTATCATTCTTATAATAACAAACCCAATGCGTTTCCACTTCCCATAATCGAGTCTAAATTCACAATTCCACATTCAAATTTCTTAACTTTTTCAGGTAATGTATCGCGCATAAAAATTCCTCTAAAATGTTTAAATATTTTTGCAGATTTTCTTCCAATTCTCCAAATGTTAAGGGTTCAAATTTTTTTTCCGATGTTTGTTTTCACGTAATTCAAAGTTTTTTCATCTAATCCAGATCTGTAACATCTTCCAACTCTTTATCTAACCAAATTTAAAATGTTCGAACAATAGGAATCACATCTTTTTTAAACGATTGGAGCAGCTTTACGAACATAAGGAACAACATTTTTTAACAACTGGAATATTTTCCTCCAAAATCTAATAAATCTTTCAAAAGTCCACCATTTTTTAAGTTCTTTCAACTGATTATAAGAAAATTCTATTCTGGTTCCTTTATTGTTTTTCTTATGTATTTTTTTCGAGTTTTATTGTATTGTCTATTTGTTAAAAATATCTTATCTTTCGCCATTTTTTAGTTGATCTATTTTTAAATTGAATACTAACGGGTATTTTTTTCTTAAAAGCGGATTTTATTTTTTCTTTCTGATTTTTACCTGAAATTTTACGTTCACCTCCATTTATATAGTTTAAAATTTCAAGTTCTCTTCAATTCCCATTCCTAGTTTTCTCTTCAAAAACATTGCTCCAACTGTTGGAAGTGCAACAAATCTTTCACCTAAACTAGCATCTTTTGATAAAAATCGATCCATTGCCTTATCTTGCAAAGTTTTATCCGCAATATGTCTGGAATTTGTGTCTCTATGTTTTTTGCATAAAAAATATCGTGTTCCATAGCAGCTTGGTCTAATTTATTTATACCAGGATCTCCTCTTTGTAGTCTTTTTTCGAGTTTTTGTTGCCAGGCCCAGATACTGATAAGTTGGTACGTGTAATTCAAAAGGTAAATTGTTGATAAAATCATTCAAAAGTCCGCTACCTTCAATCATAGATGAACTTATTGCTGGCAAAACTCGCTTTAAATATTTAATTCCATCAGGTTTTTCAAATCATTTCGTCAAGTTTGTTCGAAATAAAATCTTTAATTGCTTTCTTTTCATTCAAAAAATTGTTATTTCCAGCCTTCTCTTGAGCATAAATATAATTAATAATTCCATGGAGTTTTGTCAAATCGTCGATATATCTGTACTCAATCTTATTATCATTGTATTTTCTTACACCTGATCCTTCGATTCGTTTTTCCAAAATTGGTTTAATCAAATTGATATATTTTTTACCTCTACTTGACTTAGGCTTCTTAGTAGATGGATCATTATTTTTGTAAATTGAGTCAGATTCCCATAAAATTTCTGTATACTTTTTCAAATCCTTCTTCAGAATATAAATTATCTTTTGGAACGTCATTGTCTGTTTAATAAATCTCCATAAACCTTGAGTACCTTCGTACATTTTTTCATTAATAATTATATCATTTTGTTCAAAATTAACGGGTAAATTTCCAATCATAAAAACTTTTCTTTTTTCTATCCCAATACAAACCAAATTTTATCATCCTTTCGCTCTAGGAAGGAATTTTTTACCAATTTCACCAATTATTATATCCGTTGTTCCAGGACTTATTGTTCAACTATGGTAGGAGTCTTCAATGATTCGAGGTCTAAATGGTGTTGAAGATGGTAATTTTGGCAATTCAAACTCAGATTCTGGAATCGAAATATCGGCAAAATTGTCCGTACAACTGGAACCAAATTCATTAAATTTTGATTATCGCTTAAAAACGTTTTCAATTTTACCTTCAACATTTTTTATTGCAGAAGTTACAGTTGATTAATTTTTTTGAATAAATTCTTGTTCTTTTTCATCAATTCGAATCTGTTCTTTAAATTCTTTGATTAATTTCTTTTCGATTTGATCAAGTTTTTTCGCTTCTTCAGAAGTTACGTTCACCATTTAATTAGAAAAAAATTTTGAAACGTAAACGTGGAACGTGGAAACGTGAACACGAAACGTGAACGTGGAACGTGAAACACGAACGTGGAACGTAAAAACGTGAACGTGGAACGTAAAAACGTGAACGTGGAACGTAAAAACGTGAACGTGTGAACGTAAAAACGTGAACGTGGAACGTAAAAAAACGTGAACGTGGAACGTGAAACACGAACGTGAAACACGAACGTGAAACGTAAACACGAACGTGAAACATGAAAACGTGAAACATGAACGTGGAACGTGGAACGTAAACGTGAACGTGAAACGTAAAACGTGAACGAGAACGTGAACACGAAACGTGGAAACGTGAACACGAAACGTGAAAACGTGGAACGTACAACGTGGAACGTGAACAGATTTACCGTTTTTTCTGTATTTTCATAATGTAAATAAAAAGTAAAGATAATATAAAATAATTGTAACAAATATTTTATCGAGACCACTGAGCAGCATTTATATTAGAAAATTTATTCAGATATTTACCATTTTTTAGGCTTCAAAGTTAGATTAATAGTTAAAAATCCGTAGTCTTCCTTCCAAATTTTATCACATAACTTAATAAAGTGGTTAAAACTCATATCAGATCCCACATAATTGTTATAAATCTTTCTCGAATAGTGATCGTCTTGCTTAAAAACACACAACATATTCAGGTTATTTCTTATAACTTGTTTATCAACCTTTGAAAAGCATTGGGAAAGATAGATACAAGAGATATTTTTGTGACGAGACATTACGAAATATTCCTTAATAACGTCTTGATTTTCCAAAATACAATCATCAAAAACGATTAACGAATTGGGTTTTACATTCGCTAACGGAACTATGTCCTCAGAAGCGTTATAAAAATGTGATATTTTTTTGTTTAAGTTTTTCTCAATATTTTCAAATCTTTCTTGTAATTTTTTTATAGGCGTCTTGTTCTAAAGATTTACTAAAAACATACAAATTGGAATAAGGAATCAACCTATTGTAGATAAAATTTAATAATAAAGTTGTTTTTCCACATCCACTTGAACCAACAATTAACAATCTGATTGGTTGATCTTTCTTATTTTCTTCAAAACGTTTGAAGTTTTTATCTGATCTTTTTGCTTTAAAAATTTCTCCATTTAAATAGAAGATTTTCATCTTGAAGCAACGCTTGCGAAAATGAAGCTGTTCAAGTTGACTTCAGAAAGCTCTAAATTAGTTTTAAAACTTGGAACATCCTATACACTTAGAGGAAGAATCAAATTATTTTATCGGTTTAAGCGGTTTTTTATTCTGACAATTTTGTAATAAATATTAGTGAAAGTTCTCCTTATTGTATAGGATTTAGTGAGAAGAACATAACAAAATATTTATGGTTTAAACAAAGGATATTATACTTTCGATCAAATTAAAAATTCCCTTAAAAAATTATCTGAAAACATTCAAACAATCAGATAAATCTTTAAACTTTGACGAAAACAAGTTTGAAATGCAAAAAAATTATCTCTCTAATAAAATTCAAATAAAATCACCAGTAAGAATAATGTTTTCAGCAATTATTGTAGATTTATTAGGGTTTGTTCAAGAAACTATTGAGCCAAATCAGGTATATTTAGGAAATAAAACGCCAAAATTTAGACCGTTTGATGTAATTGAAGTGCACTGCAATCTCGTTGAACCTAGTTTTGAAAATCATACCGAACATTTACACAAAGAATCTGAAATTTTGTACACTTTTTTCCCAAATGTTGCTTATGGATCAAAAAATCAGTGAAAAACCGAAATGAAATCGATTATATTCCAATTAGAAAAAATATTAAAAGAATTCAAAAAATCGTTCTAACTATACAAGACTCTGATGGAAATTTATTAAATAATGAGAGTAAAACAACAATATATTTAAGATTGTCGAAAGAATGATGAATCAAGGGGGGAACGAATCGTTCTTACCTTCAAACTTTCAAAACGAGTTGATAATGATGATAAATACCAATACTTTTATCTAAAAGATAAGGTAGCCCTCGAGGGCCACCTCACAAATATTCACAAAAAATACGAATAAAGACAATGTTTAAAGAAAAATACAAAAAAAGCTTTGAAAACATAGATTCTGACAAGGGTATCGAATCGCGACTCTTACAAAAATTACATCCAGACACTGTTTTCGTTAATGAATCTGGACTTTATACTCAAAAATAAAAAATTGCTTGTTACATTTTTTCTATCTAAATGGAGTCAGTTGTAGACCTACTCAATAATCAACTTATATTCAATAACAAACATATCTTTACGATTGTTGACGAAAACAATGTGATCTGGTTTAAGGCTAAAGACGTAGCAAAAAATTCTAGAATATGAAAATACTATGCAAACGATCAGAATAAACGTTGACGAAGATGATAAAAAACTTCTATTTTAATCTAAATATAAGGGGGCTATAAATAGCTTACCTTCAAACTTCCAAAATAACACTGTTTTCGTTAATGAATCTGGACTTTATTCTTTAATTTTGAGATCGCATAAACCAGAAGCGAAATTGTTTAAAAATTGGGTTACGAAAGAAGTATTACCTTCCATTAGAAAAATAGTGAGTACAAACTCAAAAACGAAAATAAGCAGTTAAAAGATGAAATAAAACAGTTACAAATTAAAGATGAAATGAAATCATTGAAAATAGAGAATCAAGAATTGCGAATGGAGTTAATGAAACCAGATCTTGTTTGTAAAGATTTTGATAAGAAAAAACACCATGTTTTTTTTGTGTTAATTAAGAAGAATCACATGTGGGAATGGCCTTATTACGTTTATCAGAGCTCAGAAACGAGAAATACCAAACCGATTAAAACATCTAAAAATAAATTAATCCTGAATTAGAGATTTTGTTCATTGATGACGAACCAAATTCTATCAATCTGTATAACCAACATGAAAGAATCTTTGAATATTTTATACAACGGAAATCATTTTACTACAAATATGGCAGAATCTCGACTGATTTATAGAATATCTAAATTACACGATGAAAATGTTAAACTCTCGAATTATGATATTTTGTTTGTAAATGTCTTTTAAGACTATAGAATTGTTGAATTTCCCTTCCGCATACGCAATGAACTGGTCCAGCAAAGATTTCTCTAATACATTCTTTACAATATGCTTGTTTTTTATCTTTACTATAATGCCAATTGTTTAAATTCAGAAATATTCTTAACTATTTTACAGCGTGTGCATTCTTTCTCTTCTAAAGTTAATTTTTCCATTTTATCATATAATTTCTTTTCTATATATTTTTTTCACAAGCCGTTACAATAAGCTTTCTTTCTATCTTTACTATAATGTCGATTGTAAAATTCAGAAATATCTTAATTTCTTTACAAATGTGACACTCTTTCTCTTCCAAAGTTAATTTTTCCATTTTATCGTATAATTCTCTTGCATATTTTTTTTACGACAATCCTTACAATAATAGTATAATCCATCTTTTCTAAGCTTATCTTTATGAAATTCTTCAAAATCTTTAAATTCCTGACACTTTATACATTTCTTTTGAGACTCCATTTATATAGAAAAAATCTTTGACTTTCTCAATTCATATTCATAAAACTTTCCGGGTTATTTTCTTCATTATTTAAATCTTTTATACTATAAGTTACAGGATCTGTGTTATTAATTTGATAAATCACAAAGATTTCTCTTGACCAATTGTTCTTATATTTGTTCGAAAATGTTTGTTTTTTACTAACAATTCTTACATGATCATTGACATTAAATTTAGTTTTCGTGTGAATTTCAGGTGGAACATACTTGAAAACTGTCTCTAATAACTCCTTTTCTGCATCTTTATCTACGTCTTTGGGCTTCATTTTGATTGTGCTGTGAACTGTATCGTTATAATTGTTTACGATTTTTTGAAGAATATCGATCCATTTAAAGTTTTTATTAATCTCAAAAATTACTTTCATTCTCTCATTTTGAGTTCTGTTATATCTCTCTACAATACTTGATTTCTCTTCGTTTTTCAGTATGATAAATCTTAATGTTGTATTTTCTCAAAACTTCGTTAAATTCTTTATTTTTAAACTCTAAAACCCTTATCTGTATGAAGTAGGTTTGGAGGTTTGTGATTGATCCTTAATGGCATCTTTTACTATATCTTCGAAAGCTTTTTGAAATATCCTTGCCGTTTTTTCTTTTGATAGCTCTTGACCAAGCATATTTTGAGAAAGTATCAATAACATTTAACATATACTTAAATCCATCATTTTGATCTGAATAGTTAGACATTATAACTAAATCTGCTGCCCATAAATCGTCCAATTCCTAATGTTATAATTTTTCTCTTTTTAAACTTCTTTCGTACTGGTGCATGAATTTCTCTAGCTTCAATCTCGATTTCTTCCTTATTCTTAGATTCTTTCTTTACTTGTTTTTCATTTGGATTCTTTATAAATTTACTCTTATTTGTCTTACATTTTGAACATTTTGCTGCAATTCTATACAACCCGTTTTGAGTTTGAACGATTTTAGAATCTATATTTTTCGTTTTTTTTCTTGCATTTGTGGCCAGTGAATCAAATCATCTTCCATTTACATGTCAAAGTTTCCAAGTTTATTTAACTCATCTAATATATCAGATTTTTGCTTCATTTTTTATAGCCATAAGGTACTGTATCGATCTTATTTTCTAGAACGATTCTCTTATCATCTTTAGCGTTCAGTGCCAGCTTGTTTATGGTAACTGTGTACAATTCATGTTTATAGCTTTTTATTACAGTCATCTCCCTAAATTCTTCTTTATCTTCGAACAAACATCTCTTCAAGTTTTCGATATTTATTGTTTTATTTACAACGCTTCTCTTAATTCCTTTACACCTAACTGGATTTTTGTCTAGATATTTGTAACGAGTACATCTTTGATCTTAAACCACAAAATTCTTCTAATATCTCGCTATTTAGTTCGTCTTTGAATTTCCCTATTACCTTCTTATTTTTAGTAGTGAAACATTCATGATCTTTTGGATAATCGCTCGTATCAAAGTCCTCTATATTTTCTTTAATAATTTTAAAAGGATCTCGTTTCAATTCTAGGAAATAACTGTCTGTATCCATGTAACACAGATTCAAATCTGGATCAAACTTCTTTAATTTGTTGTAATAAAACTCGTAACATTAGCAATTTTGAGAGGTCGAGAGACTGAAAATCCTATGTAAATCGGTTTGTTAAATTTAACCTTTTGTTTGTACATGTGACTCGCTATACAGTTGTCGTCAAAGATATTGAAACATTTGAAATTTGTTTTCTTAGCTTGTTTCATTGAAAATTCTTCATTTCCTAGTCTAATATCACATCTGTTTCTCACATTTTCCATAGATTTTCCAAAAAACTGAGTTGTTCATTAACTTGTAAAAGTCCTTCTCAAAGTCACTTGTAGCTTTGGTTCTCATGTTAGTATTAAAATCAATGTAATCTTTCATAAAAGGCTTCTGATCGAATGCAATAACTCTATCACATGTTTCAAAAAATCATACCTTGTTCTAGATAGAATTTCAAAATTTCTAGAATGAACAACATATTCTGTTTTGTTTAAAAGAGTTGTGCAAAGTTTGTTGTTATAATGTTCTGGAGCAAGAGGTAAATCTTTGTGATGTTCATGCAAATTCGTTGGATATCCAAGATCAACTTCGAGAATATAGCCATAATCTTCGTCGCCAGTGAGTTCCAAAATTGTTTCTTTCCATTCTGCAGTTGTGTAAGTTTTTGGATCCATCCACTTGATATCACTAAACGGCAGTTTTTGCATTAGGCCATACCCATAAAGGTTATTAGCATCAAACGTATAACAAATAGTTTTCGGGCTTTGTCTTATCAAAATCTTTTAAATATTTGTTATTTGCTTTCACATATCGTTTAATACACTGAGAAATGCCTCCACGAATACCTTTTTCAATCATTAAATACATATCGTAATCGTGTATCAGTTGAAGCTCAATTTTCGTTAATTTTAACATAGCATCCCATGCAAGACTGGGAGCTGTTAGATAGTGTGCTGGATCAAGTTTTATAGCAATTCAAACAAATATTCCTAAAATTTTCAAGATATCAGCGAGCAATAGAACATCTGAATGTTATAGAGATCGGAGTAAATTTCCTAGATTTTTTACTTTTAATTTTGTTCCATACATTTAAGTAGTGTTGAAAATCTTTCTCAGATATGCTCTCGTCTGTCAAAAGTGAATAAAATCTTGAATTCTCAATTCTTCTGTGTAATCAAGTTTTTCAATACTATCGATAAATTTCATAGGGAAATATTCCTTTTCCAGATAGAAATTTTAAAGATTTCTTCTTCGTCATTTGGTTGTCTATCTAGAATTGCGTTCAGACCATCTTGTATAAAATGATTTGTATGCTTGAAATCATCTTTTTTGAGGTTTTTAGCTAACTTTTCTATAGACGATGCCATAAATCTGAACGTATCTACGAAAGAAAACTTGGATGAACTTTCTTGGTTTATCATCTTCAAACTCATACCCATATCCTGAATTTACTGAATAATTTTATGTATTTTTCATCGGTGTTTGCGATCAAATCAACGTTTCCATAGTGTTTCGCCAACTCTTTTTATGTACAAATGAGTATCGTAACATGACATATTGTGGCAGAAAACTGGAATATTCTGAGGAAATTTGAGATTCAAGTTACAAGATAAATGAGCTGAACCTCTAAATTTACCTGTTAAATGACAATGATCTCGTACTTTTTCTTGTTTGATTATCAAAACCCTCACATTCACAAATATGACAAAGACTGGAATTTTGATACGAAATTTCTTCTTCTTCGGTCAATTTCATAGGTATTTTATTCTTAGAATTATACTTTTTAGCTATGTATTTCGATAATTTATTAAGTTCTTCAAACAATTTTGCAGGAACATTTGGCAAATCTTCTTCATTTTTTGCTCGATAACATATCGGCTTGTACATACGATTGGTCACATTAGACACTAAGTATAGAGTAAAACCATATGGAATGTGCGCTTCTGAATCTTGGTTGTGATCGATTTTTGCGGATTGTTTTTGCATGTGGGAATCTTCCTCTAATATGCTTTCAAAATCCATATAAATAACGTAAGGATGAGAAAATGTCTTTTGATAATTAATAAATGTTGTTGTTTTGACCTGGAAACGGCATAATTTGGCTTACAAACTTCGTGATTTTTTACAAATTTCTAAATGGTCTGTTAAATCTCCAGATTTGTAGAAATGGCTTAAACATCTTCTGCATAGAAATTTTTTATTTTTACACTTAGATAACTGAGAAAATACAAGTTTTGTTTAAATCTGTTTATCAAAACATAATGAAATTTTTCATCTTGTTTTACATACAATAAATTGATTTCTAATTTGGCGTCATAAACTTCTGAAATTTGCAACGGAACAATATTGAGTTTTTCATTCAAAACTATAGACATTTACAGACATTTTCGGATAATTATACTTTGCTTTACTGCTTCGTTTTTCAAATAATTGTATATCTTTTAAAGACATTGGATACTCGAAACCTGAAAATATCTCGTCATTTACAAATTGTTCGTATTGTTTTGCTCTATCAGCATTCTTTTCAGGTTTTTCAATAGCACATTGGATAGAATAAATAAAGCAATAATCATCTTTATTTTTGATATTTATACAAGCTTTCTTATCTTTGATTTTTCTTTGGTAAATCGATATATGATCCTGCGTTCATAAATTCGTGTTTATTAAGGCTCAAAATCAGTTGTTTACAGCGTTTTAAATGTCCATCCAGAACCTCGATTTGGATGATTTGTCTGTTCTCGATGTGTTAATTTATTAAATTGCTTAGTAATAAAGTCGTTTATGTCAAAGATTTCGTCTGCTTTTATAGTAAAGTACATTGGACAAGTTTGTGTTTCACCGTTCACTAAAGTACGTTCGTATTTTCGCATTCTAAAGAGAGATAGCCCTTCATATTTTTAACGGTTTCTTGAAATTTTTCGATTAAACTTTTAATTTCTGGACGCAAAATAGAAAGATATTTGTAAATTGACATGAAATTTTCATTTAAATTCGTTAAAATGTATTGCTTGAAAAGAACCATGGATAGAGGATAAAACTTCTACATCAATGATATTTTCGGGTTTCTCATTAAGAGTTTTGTCAATTTCTTCGATCATTTCAGACTTAGTTTTATCGTTTGTTTCAATGGACAATTTCTCAGCGATTGATTGAATTTTTTTTCATCTTTAAATAGATTGAGATCTTTTTTAATTTCCTTAAAATTTTTTCTTTAGTTCACGCAATTTTTCTATATTGTACATCTTTTCATGATCGACAATTTGATTTTCTTTAGCCCAATTCCTCAAATAATTTAGTTCTTTCTCATAAAGTTCTTTGTTTTTTAGATGATTTTTTTGAATTATAATGCCTGGTAAAATGATGTTCGAAAACATCTTTTTTGCAGTACGGGCAGGATATCTTTTTCCTCTCCATTTAAATAGGGAAAATTTGAATGTGCCAAGTTTTACTATTTAGTGAAATATCTTTTTCTTAAGCTGAAAAATAGCAATAATTCAGTAGATTTCTAAGGATTTTTTATCAAAATTTGATAAAAATCAGCACAATTTATGGTTAAACAGCCTTTGATTCTTCTATTTAAAGAAGAAAAATTTGTTTAACTAACACTTTGAAAAGTGGAGAATTTTACTAGAATTTTACACAAATCAGCACAAATTGTAGTAAAACAGCTGTAGATTCTTCTATTTATTATAGAAAAATCTGTAAACTAAGACTTAAAATTATTGAAAAAATAGTATAGTTATAGTAATAAAAGTACTTTTATTACTATATTGGTTTGTAGGGGGTAATTTAAATTCTATAATACTATTTTTTCAATATTTTTTTCTTTAACTTTTCCAAGATTTTTCATTAAGATTTTAATATATTTACAACAGAATTTTCGAGAAATATCGTTCACATTATCAACTTTAAAGCTAAAAATTCGCAATAATTAGAGAGAAATTCAGTAGATTTTCAGGATTTTTCAAAAAACTCTAGTATATGCACCTTAAGAGCTGTGGTTTTGACCCTAAAAACACGTTTTTAGGGTCAAAACCCCGGTTTTTTGTGTAATTTTGGAAGTATAGTGTTTGATTTTTTCACCTTAAAAGTGTAGAAGTATTAATTTTTTCTATGTAAATGGCACTGTTACAAGAGTTGAATAAGGTTTGGTGATTTAACATTCAAAGAATATACAAGAAATTAATAGAATTAGAAGAAAAATAAGAAATACAAAATTGTGAATTTGGAGAAAATGAAAGATAAATTCGGTTTAACAATAATTGCCGAGTTGGAAGATTGTAAAGTACACTTGCCAAACAGATTTTTGACTGTTTTGGATGAAAAAAAGATAAGTAAAGAATTGAACAAAAATGAAAAATTACACTTGGTTGTTACTGGAAAGAAGACTATTAAAGATAAAGACTGTGTTACAATTATTACTTCGTGGAATAAAGATTTCGAAGATTTCTGGATTTTTTCATTAAAACAGCTTAAGAAATTAGAAGCCTACAATGAACAGTAAAACAGCTATAATTCGGTTAATTTTTCATTCGTGAGTTACAGATTATTTATTGTCCTTTAAACAGTATTTTACGTTGATTTTCTGACTGTCCCAAAAGTGAGCTAGAACCCTCACATTCATATCTACTTATATATAGATATATATATATATATATATATATATATATATATATATATATATATATGTATGTGTGTGTTGTGTGTGTGTGTGTGTGTGTGTGTGTGTGTGTGTGTGTGTGTAAATTTGCATTGATTTACATATATTTACTACTATTTACCTCGTACTTACTATTTAGGCCTACTTTATAGAGTTGTCACAAATAATTCCTTAACGATGTTGTCAAACAAACCGATTTGCTGTTTTTGTATTATATGCTATTTATGTTAAATGTATAGGATGTAATTATTAGAAATTCGAATCCTCATCATTTATTCGAATTCAAATGACTTTATTTTTATCATATATACAAAAGGGCGAATTTATGGTCGTAAGGCCCTGTCTTACAATTAACCCTAATATAATAGTATAGTACTTAAGTCAAATCAAACTACTACATTTAAAATAAAACAAAACTATATAATTAAAAACTAAATAACTTAATTATTTCTTAATTATTTATTCGCATGTATAATAATTGGCAGATAAAATATCTAGGAAATCACCAAAATTAATTTTGTTATGTTTTCCATATGGCCCTAAAAAGAATTTGGTGTATTAAAAAGAACACTTTTTGTTGCCTATATCTTTTGAACTTACCAATCCATAGAATTCTAACTTTAAGGTAACTTAATTATTATAGACTCTTACTAAATAGAGACTAATTCTTATTAAAGTAGAAAGGTAGTAATTAACTAGACACAGCTTGACTTTACATATTTACAGTTTCAGTAAAATATATTCCAAACCATATATGTAAATATGAATCAAGAAATGTCATTTTATTGTAATTAAACCGTAACTTGAAATATTGTTAAAAGACAAACCATAAAATATGAGAACTTCACATATAACTAAGTACGTTCGTCTACATCATGGGCTCAATGTTTCCTGACGATAACTTCTATTGTACACCATCTGCTGAGACGATAGTGACGTCAGCAAACCAATACTTCTTATTTGTTCTTCTCCTGCCATTGTCCAAACAACAATATGAAATTTTTAGAAGGCAGGACGTTTGTGGCAACAATGGAATGTGATTGCTCCTCCTCCAACTCAAATCCCAATATATGGAGACAAAAGTCGCAAATTGTCATCCTATTACAGAAAATCAATGACGGATAAATAATTTATTCACACGAAGTAAGAAACTATTTGACAAATAGTAATATGCAAAGTAAGCTTTAACTATTCCTGTATTGTTTCTGTATTCCATTAGATATTTATAGCAAACAATCATCGATTATAGTTGAAAACCAAACTGTCACAACAAGTATAGAAGCTCTTTAATTTTAAAACATTTGACTTGAATTGCCATTAAAGGTTCTAAAGATGCAATTACAAATGAAAATATTAATTCACCTTGGATTAATGCCAAATTATGTACCAGTAGTTTTATTATCGCTGAGCGTTAGTGTAGCCTATCACTCGTGAGGCCGGAAAATTATAACTTATGTCCACATTATATCTCGAAAAAACTCGCCTATAAACTTGAAGTTTTGCATTAAAATTCAAGTTATATATTATCAACACTGAGATTCAAGATGGTACATGTCAATCCATGGAATTTCGCTGAGAATATTGTGAATGACCATGATGACAACGACAAATTAGCATATGAGATTATAACATGTAGTCTTTAGTAGATAGGTTGATAAGACTTCCGTTACTTTTTACCGGGTACTTCGGTACTCCGTCATATACTTTTTATTTTTAAACAGCAGTTGCCCGCAGCTTTGCACGCGATTTGCTATCGAACAACAGGTACGTCCTTGCAATGCCTTTTTACACGAGTTAATCAACCCTCCTCCAAATAAAATACTGTCATAAGATATTTCAGTTGTTATCCACTTCAAAATAACTTAACAACGATTGAAATTATGATGTCTGAGAGAGAAACCATTTAAATGCATAATATATTATGCAACAATGAGTATAATACCGCTTTCATATCTAAGAGTTCAGAATATAATCAGCATAAAAGATGCACGAAACATGTTGATTAGGTTCAAAAAATTAATGAACCTAATCTCATTACTTTGGTTTTTCTTTTTTATTTGGTTGCCAAAAATATCGTGAAAGGCTACACCTATAGCTATGTTATATGTTTAGCAATATCAAAATAAGTATAAATAAATATTTTTGTTATAACGATAATACGTTAATAACTCTGGTAGTTGAGAATAATAACTCCCTAAACTTTTAACGATACATAAATAACAGCAAAGCCAGAACGAGCCAGTAACGCTCGCAATGATTCTGATAACACGTGGGGGGGGGGCATGGGGCGCATGGGACTTTGGGATCTAACTTGAACATACAAGAGACTATATTGTGTTTGTTCCAGTTGATTGCAACCCTACAGACCTCTGTGTATTTGGTAACACGCAATATTGTTTTTGCTCCCGGATCCAGTGTTTTTACCCCAATGTCATGTACTTTTATGGCCCCTTTGAGCGAAGAAATAATGTGAATTTATGGCCACAACTCGAACAACACACTGTTAAAATTTTGGAGGCAAATGGTTAATATATCTTGTATTTTAAAATTTCTGTAAGTGACAAAAAAACATTAAATAATGTTTTTGGAAATTATAAAATGCGATCAAATATCATTATATGGACAAGCGTGTGTATACGATTTAATTTGTAAAAGTCCAAAGTGATGAGGAAGTTATAAATGATATTGAGATGCTATTGTATAAATATGTAAGGTAGCGAATCAATTTTGGCTTTGGAAAATATGCTTTACATTAAGCTCACAGCTATAAGATATCTTCTATGAAAAAATCATTTTATCAATCCACGTAAAATTACAGACATGGTAACCATGTACACAAATAATCGAATTTTTGAACATTTTTTTTATTTTCCTATAAAATTCTCTTGTGTTTTTCTGAACAATTTGATATATAATACATGTACATTAGTTAAATAATAAGCTAGTAAAAATAGAAATACATTGTTCAGTCAGTGACAATTATTCTATTTTTCGAGTATGCACTAAGAGCCCAGTAGCATGATTTTATATAGTAAGCTGTAAGACAGGTGAACAGTTGTATTCTGTAGCCTTTGGATTTGTCTGTCTATTCCATCTGTCAGCATTATTTAGAACAGCTGATTGTTCAAGTGACAATACTTTTGTAATATTGTTTGTTTACATAAACAGTGTTTGTATTTAGTGAGCTAACTGCAGTGTTTAGTGTATTTACAATGCCTAGAATAAGAAATTTTGGAAGAAATAAGTATAAAGGGAACCAGTTTGATTCACAATCAAAATCAACAACACCTAACATATCCAATGTTAGTAGTTCTCCAGTTTCTAACCCTGTCTCAAATGTAGGCTCTAGGCCTAGTTCTCCTGATGATGGTGAGGTAAGATGTTTTGATCTTTCTGCTTCTGAGAATAAGCTTCGATATGTGAAACTGTGTGGCAATAAATGTGATTACCTACCAGATATAAATACCAAAGGGAATTTCATTATTGACTTGGAGGTGTTGAACAATAACCTATCATTATTTGCAAAATGCAGTGAATGTGATGGCACAAATTGTAATGAAATCGTTGAGAAACCTATACATAGGAAAGGTCTAGCTGTTATGTTGGTTTTTTTATGCAGTATCTGTGGATCTGAAAAGCCTTTTTACAGTAGTAAGATAACACCAAAAAATGTATTTGACATCAATGTGCGCTGTGTTTATGCCCTATCGTTCTATAGGAAAAGGTAAAGCAGCAGCGGAAACATTGTGCGCTGTAATGGACCTGCCACGACCACCTACCAGATTTCAGAAATATAATAAAATAATTAGTGATTCAATTGAAGAAGTAGCGGAAAATATAATTATTGAAGCTGCTCGTGAAGCAAAAGCAGAAAATGACGATGACCAAAATATAGCTGCATGTTTCGATGGGGCATGGCAGAAACGAGGGCATAAATCACTGAATGGCGTGTTTACCGTTACAAGTATGGACACTGGCAAGGTATTAGATGCTGTTTGTTTATCTAAATACTGTTGCTGTAGTATCAAAAAGAGATTGTCTGATACACATGATGAACAATGTACCAAGAATTTTGAGGGTTCTAGTGGTGCCATGGAGGTAGCTGGAGCAAAACAAGTTTTTGAAAGGTCCCATACTCGAGGTTTACGCTATGTAAAATATTTGGGTGATGGTGATAGTAGTGCTTTTCAGTCTGTTATTGAGTCCAAACCATATGGTGACGATGTAATAATAAGCAAATTGGAATGTGTTGGACACATACAAAAAAGAATGGGGAGTAGATTGCGAAGGCTCAAGACAAAAATGCGAGGTGAGAAGTTATCGGACGGAAAACCTCTGGGTGGAAAAGGAAGATTGACAGATCAGGTGATTGATAGCTTACAAGTGTACTATGGTAAGTCTATTCGAGACAACACTGATAGTGTAGAAAATATGAGAACAGCAGTTTGGGCCACTTACTTTCACAAGATCTCCACTGACGACCTACCCCAACATGAACTGTGTCCAAAGGGCGTACAGTCCTGGTGCAAATACCAAAGGTCAAAAATTACTGGTGAAAGGTACAACCACAAGCACAATGTACCAGAAGCTGTGATGAATGTAATAAAACCTATATTTCGAGACCTCACATCATCAGAGTTATTGAAAAAATGTGTTCATGGCCGAACCCAAAACTGATCGTTAAATAACGTGATTTGGACCAGAATACCAAAAAACAATTTTGTAACCTTATCTACACTAAAAGTAGGTTTATGGTATGCCATAATAACATTCAATACAGGAGCCCTAGGAAAAGTTCAAGTGTTACAGAAACTTTGCAATGAAGCTGGTAGAAACTGTGTTATAGGCCTACAACATATCGACCAAATAAGGATTTTGGAGGCTAAATATGCCAATAAAATTAACAGTAAGACCAAGAGGAAAGCCAAAAGAAACCTAAAAAGGAACAAAGAAGACAAAGAAGATGAATCAACTGTGCAATATGGTGCAGGAAACTTTTAGTTTATAAGGAACCACATAAAGACAGTTTTTTGCCTCTAGCGAAAAATCTACTTTTTTTATAGGTAGGTACCATTTTTTCCTAAACTAATAGTTTGATTTACCTGAATTTTTTTACAGAGTTACTGGATACAATTTCAAACAATGTTAACCTAGTTTTATAACCAAATTAGTCCACAGTTATTAATAAAAAATATATAAATTTATAAAAGTGAAATTTTTTTAAAGTTTTTAAAACAAATTCTTTTACAAAAAATAATTATTATTTTGAATTAGTAATAGGTTAAAATTGTAGATACATATATAAATTATGACAGGAAAAAATTTCATTGCTCTACTATTTATAGTTTGTTTTTAAATGGTACCCAAAGTTGTCCAATTTAACATTGGCGGGATAGGGCGTACATGGTTACCTTAAAATAGGAAATTTAGGCAAATTTGTATTTAGACCCCATTAAAAACGCTTGGATAAAAACGTGTAAAATGTTTTCAATATGTATATTGATAAAGACATAAAAAAGAAATGGAAAGGTAGTCGTGGGACTGACCGACAGAAGTGACTTCTTATAACGGGTTTTGAATGTATGTTATGAAAAATTATGTTTCCTAATAATTATGAAATGGTTATCTTTTATATTTTAAAATAAAAGGAGACACTGCAAGAGTTATATTTTCTACTGGTTTGATACATATTTTTGTAATATTTCTTACAAATTTGTTTATTACAACGACTTCTAAACATTAAAGAAATAACTATTTAAACATTTTCACTATTATCCTTTGTATTAGTTTCTACAATTTATTTGGTCACCATCATTTTTACAAGAATCTCACATTTACGAAGAAATTTCTTCATTTTAATTGTTACTATATCCTAAAAATTAAATTACGGGCTTATGATAACTGAAATAAGAAACTAAACACAGCATCTATCGTTTTACCATATCGCGTTGTTCTAATGTTTTTGTGTTTGACATTGCTAAAATTAATTTTAAATCTAATTAATTAATCCTTCTGCGGCTTCTTAATTCAATGATTAGCGACAGGCTTATAAAAGTATGCTTTGGCCGTGAGGAAAGTTCTTTCAGGCAACTTAAAAATGGCCTCCCACAGGCCTCAGTACTTGCTCCTTTGTTGTTCAACGTGTGCTCTGCCGACATCCCAACAACGTTATCCAGAAAGTTTATTTATGCGGATGATATTGCCTTAGCCTACCAACTGGACATAAAGAAAACAGAACAGGTACTCACTGATGATCTTTCAGTCCTCGCAGATTATTTTAGAGCCTGGAAGCTAAATCCAAATCCTACTAAAACTGAAGTATCATGTTTCCACCTAAATAACAGACTGGCGAACTACAAGTTAAATGTAACTCTTGATGGTGTCAAATTTAAACATAATGAACATCCGCAGTATGTGGGAGTTACCTTAGACCGATCTCTCACTTTTAAAAGTCACCTTCAAAAGTCAGCAGCAAAGCTGAAAACAAGGGCTAATATAATACAGCATCTTGCTAGATCAACTTGGGGAGCCAACGCAAAAGTACTGCGTACCACTTCTTTGTCCCTTGTGTACTCCTCTGCTGAATATTGTGCTCCTGTGTGGCTTAATAGTGCACATGTGCGAGAGGTCGATGTCGTTCTTAACAGGGCCATGAGGACAATTACTGGAACTCTCATGGCAACACCAACACCTTGGCTCCCAGTGCTGAGCAGTATAGCACCACCTGAGATTAGACGCAAAGAGGCTCTACTGAGAGAGAGTTCAATAAGATCGTGTCCAATCCCGAATTGCCCGTTACGCGCGACGTTCCTCAGCAAGATAGCCGGCTCAAATCACGCAAGCCATCACTACGAACAGCATCCCAGTTGATAGAGGAGAACTTTACGCCTAATGCTAACTGGGCGACATTCTGGGAATCATTCGATGGACGGAACAAGTTCTTGATATCCGATCCTACGAAAGCAGCGGGTGGCTTGGAAATTCCTGATATCGTTTCCGAACTGGGGTTGGGAGAAGCAATCACTGGAAATTTAAGTGGGGTATTACTGACGACCAGACATGAGATTGTGGCGCAAACACTCAGACAATGGAGCACATTGTAAACGACTGCCCTTTGCGATTGTTTTCTGGTGGTCTGGCTGGTCTAAGGGGTTTAGAGGATGGGTCTCTAAACTGGCTTAGTAATTTGGATTTAGCTTTGTGACGGGAGATCTTAATATTATTCTTAATTTATGACTCAAGAACTTTGTTCTTACGTACTTTTTAATAATTGTAATTTTTTATTTATTTATTTATGGATAGCTGCCTTTGTCCCCCATACGATATATATATTTAATTTATGTGTATAAGTTCAATTAATGGCTTTGACGTTTCTTTAGCAAAATTGAAATTAAAGTCTGTTTATACGTAATTTATTTTTTAAATAAATGAAAATTATAATTATGATCAATAGAAAAATTTTTCTTCTGGAATTCAGTTGCACTACGCCTTAAAAGCTAGAAAAGATCCAATCCATTTATTTTAAATCTAATAAACATACATCCACAGCCCGCTAAAAGAACTAGTCGCTGAAAACAGTTATGTTTTTATTCCGATATATTGCTCATAAATACTTTTAAAAATGATTTTAAGAACATTTATTTACTATACCGATAATACTAATTTTCACAACCGATAGACAATTACAGACGACACTGTCACATTGATCTGCACAATAGATATCAGCTGTCATTTTGCGATGCATATAGTAATGATATATAGTTTAATCTAACTTTTATTATAGATGACAGTAGTGGCGAAAACAAACCGATAGTGTATTCTGGATTTTACTCAATGCACAAAATTATAAATGCATACATGTAGGGCATTTGAATTTGGTTTCCTTAGAAATTGTGGGACGGTATATTACAGCAGATAAATAATAAAAACTGTATTAACACGAATTAAAAACGGTTCGCTCTGTGAGACCGCAATGAGTCCGTAACTGAAGCAAGTGGAATAAAAAGCAATACGCCTGACACAAAATTAATTTTCTATGACAAAAACTCGTCGAGGGGACATCGCGTTTATTTTTCACTGATGAGGAATACGATACTGGTTAGGTATATAAATATTGATATAAACGCTAGACGAGTAAGGAGGGAGAGTTATACTGTATATTGAACATGGTTCGAGCAGCAAGAACAAATACGGTAAGATATCAGATTTAAAGATATTAATTCTTTAAAGAAATAAGTAGCGAGGGTACAAACACAGATATCGGGACGACTGGTCCGTTAAGTATCCAAAAATTTCGTTTGAGAAATTTAATTATTTCATAATTGGTAAACAGTTTGAAAATGTTATTTCTTTTTGTATTTGTGTGCACGCCTACGTGTGTTTGTTTACACATTATCGTAAAAGCCGTATGACGTAGAGTGAAGAGTATTAGTATCATTGGTATTGATGTATGACTATGAAAGAGTAAGGCACAGCGGGAAGTTAGGACTTTTCATTCTATTTCCTACAAACAAAGTGGTAGAAGTAGGAATTTTACCGAGGTGGGGCTATTGGTCCAAAGCAATATATTGGCCCAGAAATTATATTGGAAAATCAATTAATACTTAAAGAATAAGAATAGCTTAATCAATGGTTTAATATTGTTCAAAAAATTCTGATAGACCATTATCTGCACATGGAATTCAAAATAAACAAAATCACTTTTGTTTCATCCAATTACTTCATCCTAAAAGGAGTGTGTAATTTATTACTTAATTTAAATTTTTAGGAACGTTAAAATCGTACATCTAATAAGATAGAAGTATATGCATCAAATATGAAATGAATGTGTATTTCTCCCTGGTAAATGTCATTTTTTTGTCAATACCATTTAATTTTTTCACCTCCTGAACCCTGAAATACTTTATATGAAACATATAATATGAATCCCTAATATTATAGTATGGATGACAACTATCATGATGTAAGTATTAGTAGCCTATTATTGATGTTAATTTAAGTTTAATTTTTATTTAGCCGCCGGTAAGTGGTGTTATTATATAACTTTTTAAAGTATTTATTTCATGAAAATGTTCTTTGAAGGTGATATGTTTGAATAATTTCTTATATGACCTCAAACCGTACTATATTTTGAACTTGGTAATATTTGGAGCTTACATCAAACCCCTTTGAGACAGGAATAAGCTGTTTTTGTGAATGCGTAACAGAAATTGTAGCGTTTTCTAATACCAGTTGGTGAAGCAAGTTCTGAAAAACTGGGAACCTATTTTCTTTAGTGTTAGAATTCCATGTACCTGAGTGTATGAATTTGGGGGGAAATGCCACAAAATTTAAAGTATAGCATTGATTTCAATGGTGTATTTAGTTATATTTATAAAAAATACTGCTTTATCGATAAATAATATTTAGAATCGTAAAAAATAGAAATAAAGATAATTTTTGTCATAGCCTCTGAATAATTCAAACTGTACTGGGGCGCCCACGTTATAATAATGTGGTAGGTGTCAATGTAATGAAAATGACACAGTAACCAATTAAATGGAAGGGAACAGATGACACTGTAATATATGGACACTGCCATTTCCATCTGATACTTTATGTTAATTACGACAGCCTTTCCCACCAGCGGCGAGGGATTATTCACTGTTTTCCATCCATATATATTTTGTAATTAGCTTAATCCCACTTTAAATCATATCCCACTTACCTGTCCTTATTTTTCGTTATTCGTTATCTGAAACAATAAGTTTACAGTTAGTTTTACTCAGTAACCGTCGACAGACTAAAACAACAGTTTTGGAATACATTTATTAAAGTATATGAGCGAAATATAGTCCATGTCAAAATTATACAAAACCGTTATTTAACGTAATTTGTTTTTAATAGAGTCGTTTATTTATTCCAACGGCCATGCATTTTTACATGTTAGTACAAAGGAAATGATTACAGAACCAGTTTACGTATAGCGATACATGAACAGAAAGAAATTACTTATAAATATAATGTATAGCATCTATAAACAAAATAGTAACAAAATGTAACTAAATAGTATATAAATAGTATCATAGAAACAGTATCCCGAAGCATATCATTACAAAATAAATTTACACAGCAATAATAATAATACACTGTAGTAATACCTATATCTCTTGAAAATGTCTTAAGACGAAATATATTACTATTTTTTCTATTCTTATTGAAGATATATATATATATGTGTGTGTGTGTGTGTGTGTGTGTGTGTGTGTGTGTGTGTGTGTGTGTGTGTGTGTGTGTGTGTGTTTTGTGTGTGTGTTTTTTCAAACATAATACGTTACAGCAGAATATAAAAATTTTTTCAGTGATGAAATAAAACACCGCTCATGTGTATTGGAAAATTATCAATGAATTCGTTTGTAATTGCAATGATTCTAATAATAATCGTAATTGTTTAACTCTTCATATATGCTGTTTAATAATAAATATAAAATGCATGTAAAGTTTTTCTCTGCTTGACTGGATAATGATGTCAGAAAATTACAAAAATATTTCATGATTCTGTAAATATATTATACATTTTCTATTACTATAAGCTTAAGAACACAAAAGTAAAGAAACACGTTCGGAAGTTTTGATTATGATAACATTCTACACTTAGGTCAACTTTATGAGCATGTGTACAAAAATGTAATTTCAAACATCGTACGGCGTCTGTCATAATGAAGAAAGTCTTTTTTACATCCGAAATGGTATAAATAAGGTTCCCATAAAACATATAGGTGTCGAATATTAGAGTGGGTTGATGATATATCATTTTATATCTGTAAACCTACATTAGTTAAGTAATAACACATAAGTAATTTCTCAAAATTCTATGAGCGTAATGTACCCGACCGATAATTTTAATATTGTGCTCTTCAGTTTGTGTCTCTTAACATCTAAAATACTACTACATATATTCGTTGTAGAAATTGTTTATATATTTATTGGCTATACTTAGATTTTTAAAAGATAAAAATTTCATAATATTGATTACACAAACGGCACTCAACATATAGTTCAGGGCTGAGTACGTAATCTGAAGAACATAGATTATGCATCTAGACAAGACACGCTACAATGTGGAGGGTGACTCACTTTCCTTGTTCAACCGATAAGGTTCGTATCGATGACGTAAGATCGCGCTAGTGCCGGTAGATTATGTTGGCAACAACGTTCACTAGTAACTTCAACTCGATGCCACCAGAGTTCTCTGTTGACGTAGTGCCACTCGTAGTAAAATTGCAAGTCTTCTCTACATTCATTATAACGTCTGTGATATAATGGCCCAACTGTCATATCTTTATCCCTTACTATCATTCTGATACGTTCTCATGAGCTGTACGATATATACCCATAACGCATTTCCCCAGTAAACTATCAGAGAATCTCTGATGAGTAAGTGTATAAAACGCATATATATATATATATATATATATATATATATATATATATATATATATATATATATATATATATATATACAATCTATTTTTTGATCAGCAAATGACAAATCTAAAGTATAAAAGACTCAATCGTATTATGCCCAATTTTAGAAACAACCAACCTTCGAAATATTTGTAATGACATAGCAAACATGAAAGATATTTAAGCGGTCTATAAATAATATTTCTTGCTTGCTTGTACAACAGACATGGCGAGGTTATGTTACGTAAAAGATACGTTTAGAAAATAGTTAAGAATATCATGTATTAATCATTACAGTACGACTTGTTATAACTCGTGTTTATTTTTTTTGCGATCTGGATTGATGTGTATAAACATTTGTTTATTCAGGATTTAGTATGAGGATAAATCTCTTGTTTATATTTTAAAATTTAAACAAGGCAATAGTACGACACACTAAGCGTAGCTACTAAATGCATAAATATGTCACATTTAAAATCGTATATGACTGTACTCAGTTTGTTTACAAATTCATTTACCTGCTATTTCCTCGTTTCCATGAAGGTTACCCACAAGACAAATTAAAACATTTTGGGTAACGCTCAGCCTTATTGTACCGTTATTATAGTACATATATTATATTACTTTGGAGCTAATACTTTATAAATCAAAACAACTTTTCGGAAATACTTGATTTATTCCGAATTAAAGTTCACCCAACAAATTAACAAAGTTTACAAACTTTAGATTTGATTTTCTCCAAAACTTCTCACAATCGATCAAATATAATTAAGAGTATGATCAAAAAGAATTAAAATTAAAATGAAACTAAAAATGCATACTTCTCCAAAAATGGTTTAAATTAACAAAATAAAATAAAAAGTTCTCTTCTCAAAATATTTAAAAATCAATATAACACAAAACTTGATATTAACTTTACGAGCAAAATTTAATTCACAAAACTTCAAAAAATTGAATTAATTCTCAGACTCTGTAATATGGAAAACTTTAAAAATTTAATCACATCAGTATAAAAATAAAAGATATTAACTAAACGCTGAAGACTACTACTTTGAAGACTATGGAGACTGATAGTAAACTAAAAACGCACTAAAGAAAATTAATAACTTGATTTGAATTTACACCCGATTAAAAGAATTACTCTAGATCCAAACTATAGGATTAGAGGAAGAACTACTGCTTCTCTAGTGGACGTCCGTACGCCGTCGTCAATACTCCAACTCTGGCCCCCCTCTCTCCGGGAACCGGCTCAGGGAACGTATCACCGTAGATATCTCGATCAGCTGATGTACCGGTCTAACCAACAAACAATGTCCACGCACCGCGTCTAGTTAACAAAAGAGCCTACTTCCTACCGCGATTCAGCATAAACAATCACAACTACGGTACAATATCATCGAACTCAGTGTCCATCTTATAGAAATTGAGCTTCGTGCACAATTTCAACTCCATAGATCAATTGTTTTCGAAATATCTTTCAAACATATAAGCAGATATTAAACTTTGGTTAGTTACTTGTAGAATGCGACTTTAAACCCATTTTTTGAATTACTCAAACGATCTTTACTATCGCTTACCTGCATTGCTTTGGAATTGAATTAATTAGAGTCAACCCTTACTTTCTCATAACAAGTGTTACCGCATACGTGAAGTCCTAGCATTTATTCTTACAATTTTCGTTTACAGTTGCAGTTATATGGATAATATGGATCACATAGAACACTTTTAAAGATTTTTCGGCCACAAAAAATATCCACTGGTTATAGTTTAAAAGTACCTTCATCTCCCCTAAGAAAGAGATTAATAATTTTTTTGTCTTTTCCTAGACCAAGTTATTTTATAACTACCATTATATTATCTAGATCTTAATTTAAGACATTATTATGTGTTTGGTTTATCAGTTAATATACAGTAGGTCATAAACAAATACTTTGAAAGAGTTTGCCAACGTATAACCTTACGGCCGTTATTATGGCTGCTACTCACGCAGGGTAATATATGGGGGCAATTTACATAAGCGATCAAACAAAATATAGGGCTGGAAAAACTAACCAATCACGTCAAACTGCAGCTTATCTGATAAATAGTGTTGAAATAAAAATTTAGCTGTCAAAATAAAAAATATAGTGTCAATAAACAATCTCTAGTATAAATTTGATTCTGAATATTCATTCATAAGTTCATTCCAAACTATGTCTCATAACATTAGGTAGTAACTGGATTGTACGCATAAAGACTTTTAACTTTATCTCATTATCTTATAAAACTGCTTTTGAAAAAAGAATACTAGTCTCTTTGTTGATATATTCATAACACTTAGAACTTCAATTTGAATCCTCTTTGAATATGCATTATCAAAACCCAGATTTTAATGTACATCAAATTAATTTTGACTTGATTTCTTAAATACCTAAATTATAATTTACTGTGATAAGAGTTCTTGTGTCTTTCACAAGAAATTCTACGATTAACATTTTCCTCTTTTAAGAGATATATCTTTGTGTCTGAGAAGTAATCTTAAGTTTTTTAAACCTCAATCTACGAAAAACTTCCTAATGAGCTGAGTTTTAGTGTACACCTTTATTATGGCGTTTTAATGAAAATGTGAAAAATCTATATTAACCGGCTAAAAAAGTTATAAGGGTCAACAGGTCACGAAAATCAGTTTTTGCAAATATCTCGCGACCTATGGCTTGGAGGTTAATAAAGGTCATTATAAAAATTACTTATCATACGACTATCTACAAAAAATGTATCTTGCATTTTTCTGTTAAGTCAACCGTTTTCGGGCTAGAGCACTGAGAAAACGACTATATTATGATGATGCACTCGTTTCCGCACCGCCTTTCAGGTAGAATGAAGGCGCCTTTCTATGGTTTTCCCCGTAGGCATAATCCATGATCTGTAATATTTGTTTTTTATTTTATGCTCAATAATTAGTTATTTTTATATTGAAAAATAGGGAGAAAATAGTTTGTATATAATTTTCTTTCATTACGTATATTCGTCGTCGATATCCTCAATTTCAACTTCATCAAAAGTAGTTGACAAAACACCGAGTGGACTTATTGCTGTATTTAAATTAAAATCTCCATC
Source organism: Homalodisca vitripennis (assembly GCF_021130785.1). Lineage (NCBI taxonomy): Eukaryota > Metazoa > Arthropoda > Insecta > Hemiptera > Cicadellidae > Homalodisca > Homalodisca vitripennis. The sequence continues at coordinate 19,574,364 of NC_060210.1, forward strand.
ATTTTCTTTGGAATCCGCGTTTAAGCATGCCTGGCCACGACAATAACCACAAGCTTTAAAACATCTCAATCCAAGCGACTCTGCAGGTTTTAAAACTGTGTTTTTAAATGTGAGAGTACTGACTTCTCTTATAGCGCGTCTGTATATTTTTTTATTTTTTTTTTCTTTCGATTTCTTCACTTGCTTCTTCTCCACAAAACTAACATAATTTTTTGAAATCAAAACTATGAATTCTTTTTTGCGCGGAGAAGTTGATGTACTCGGCTCTTCTTGGCGTTGTTTGAAGGCCACAATACTCAAATTGTTGGTATAATTTTTACGACAATTACTGTAAACATTTAAAAATGTCACAGTATTCAAATATTTAATGTCACCATCACTTCTAGCGACACTAGCATTTTTTAATGTTTGTAGACCAAGTCTAAACTCTACTACGGAACCACTAGGTAACGATTCATTACATATGAAACGTTTATCACTCATGAAAACTGTTCAAGAGCACAAAATTACGAAAATAACGTCTTTAACACTCAAAAAATATTTTTAAACTGAGCTAAACACAGTCCGAGAGGCAGTAGCATGTATAAAGGGGCGGGTCACAGAACAATAAACAACGGACCATGTGCCAGTGGATGTCATTTGTATTATATATAGTAGATTTTACTAAGTTACAAAATCTCTATAATATAAGTATATTTGTCACAAAACGCCCGAGTAGAAGGTAGAAGTTTTAAGAAAACTTAAATACATTGATAAAAAGCAATAGAGTTGACGCCTTATATGTATAAGGTATATAATAACCTATGTGAGTGCATTCTACTCGCTTTCTCAGCACTCTAGTCCAAAACAGGTTGACTCACTAGGAATTTTTCCGCAGATAAAACCTTAAATGACTGGACTACTACTTTAGTTGTAATGACAGTTGCTCATAGTGCAAACCTTTCAATCAGTCTAACGCAAATGCTTATTTTAATATTAATGTTATTAAAACTTTGCCTTAAACTTTATATTGGCAAAGTCCGCCTTAAATGTATCAGGAATTTATGAGTTTAAACGTAACGTCGTCAATATTCTCAAGTACAAGTTTTAGTAGAGAAGAGGCGTCGTGTTGATTTTTAAATTTGTCTCTAATCATCAATAGTTCAATATTCTACTTTTCAATTTCACATTTTCTACGTTTCATTCAAACTCTGACGTTTAAAAATGTTCTGAAGAAATAACAGAGGTATATGAGACCCAATACCTAATACCTCCCAATTTAAATCAATTACAAGTTTTAATTTTTATTCATTGAATAGTTCATTATACTTGGACAAGTCTTAGTTTTATAACAACTATGTTTGAACAAAGATTTAACTATTTAAGCAGCGCAAAACACTGAACTCTTTATTTATATTGCAAAACTTATACATATAATAACCTAATTTGTTACATCAGTGATTTTTTTTTAACAATAACATTTATCCTCAAAATTTAAATTCGCTAATTACATCCTAAAACAGTGTCAGGTTCTTCAGCTCTTGCTGATATTCATGAGTTCAAATGTTTCTAAGCCTCATAACCTCACCAAACCTAATGTGGCTATTTCACATATTAATGTCAATCATTAATAGAGTTAATTAGTTATATGAACTAAATTAAAAAATTAACCCTGTAAATATTCGAACATTCACTAATGATTGATAGTGATACAGTTAGCACTGACAGAAACATAGGTCACATAGTAGGTTGACATTTAAAATATCACAGTAAGAGATGAACTATTCCTGCCTGCAAACAAACAGTGTCTATATGTATCTACCATCAGTGGGCGGGGCGGGGGTGTGTATCGTGACGTCATGCGTCATAGTTTAAAAAAATCTAGGCCACCTACTCCTCCTTCACAGCCATGAACCATGTGTATTTAAAACGGTTTTTTTTCACTACGATTGAATATTTATTGGGCAGTGTTATATTAATTGGTGATATTAAGCTGGAACAAAACCAAGGTATTTTTCAATGCCACATGTTTACTAAATGTCCCAGGCTTTATTTATTCATTTCGTATACATTCCTACATCTTTATCAGTAGAAGAGATTTTTTATTTTATCAGCAATTATCGCTAAAGCTGTATAGTTTGGAAAAAGTGAGACTAGTTGTAATGTATCTTTAAGAATACACAATATTGATACAAAAGTTATTTTAATTGCGGATTATTTTACAATGTATATATATATATACACACATTAAATTGTATAAATGGCAATAGCCTTATTTAATTTCAATAAACATTGAATCGCAAAAAGTACTTGCTCCGCCGGGATTCAATGTTTATTGAAATTAAATAAGGCTATTGCCATTTATACAATTTAATGTAAATAAAAGTCGTTTGACAGATATTTGGTCTTCCGATCATATGTTAGTTTGCTTATTTAAACGCATATGTGACAGATACGGCCAAATACAAAATAATTGAATCGGAAAAAGTGAGCGCTCTGTGGTGTAATGGTAGCACATTCACCCGGCAAGTGAGAGATCCGGGTTCGTGTCCCAGCGGAGCAAGTACTTTTTGCGATTCAATGTTTATTGAAATTATATATATATATATATATATATATATATATATTATAATTCATTGCTCGCTTTTCTGTATTACCTATGTCATTCAATTGAACACTGAAATTTTCACACTTAAATTTAGAATTTAACAATAGCAACAAAATAAATCAAATATTTTAAGAATATCGGTTTTATTATATTTTTAAAACATATTTTTTAATAAGTACTTTAAATAATGATATAAAAAGTATTTTTCTGATAAAACTACCTATTCCAAAAATGATATAGCTCTATAATCCTCAGATTATCAAGCCCGTACACTTACTAAGTTTATAAGAAATTTCAGCATTACATCGAATAGTACAACAATGTTTATTTGTTGATTTTGTTATATACCATCATGTAAAAGGTTCATCACTTGTCACATAAGTAAAATAGACATGAGTGTAGTATATTGATTTATGTCTTTTAATTCTCTTACACTTTTTATACATATATTTACTTTAGAGCACATACATTTACTATCTGTTGTTTCATATTTTATAAAGGAAATTTTAAATTAGTAACTAAAAATGTTTTACATATTAATTAAATATATTACGTACTTTGGTAAAACGAACAACATACCGAACTTAAAACTAAAGTTAAACAAAATAAATATTGAGAATAAATTATAAAAGCATATTAAATATTTCCAATTATTACAAAATTAATTAATACATTAATCAAGATCCCACTTTTGAGTACGCTTCTGTGGATGTATTCGTAAATTATTAGTATCTGTAGCCTGCGGTAGCTGGTTGCAGACATGCTATCAAAACAAACACTCTCCAATATATACAACCGCAAACTATTATTGTATAACATAACGGGTATATATAAATTTAATAATTCTCTTTCTACGACCTAGTTGGCCATAAATATAGATTTGTACAACGGTTTCTTTCTTGTCACACTGAGTATCCGACTCAGTGTCGTACGAGTAACCGGAACTTCGAAAGTTAAGATTCCCTGTAAGTATTATTAACATGGTTTGTACTGAAAACCTTTTGCAAAGATGAAGGATTTTGCATGCTAAAAGTATACATAGATACTGTATTATTAATATGGTTCGTACTGAAAACCTATTTGCAAAGATGAAGGATTTTGCATGCTAAAGGTATGCATAGATACTGTATTATTAATATGGTTCGTATTAAAAGCAAAGATGAAGGATTTTGCATGCTAAAAGTATACATAGATACTGTATTATTAATATGGTTCGTACTGAAAACCTTTTGCAAAGATGAAGGATTTTGCATGCTAAAAGTATGCATAGATACTGTATTATTAATATGGTTCGTACTGAAAACCTTTTGCAAAGATGAAGGATTTTGCATGCTAAAAGTATACATAGATACTGTATTATTAATATGGTTCGTACTGAAAACCTTTTGCAAAGATGAAGGATTTTGCATGCTAAAGGTATGCATAGATACTGTATTATTAATATGGTTCGTACTGAAAACCTTTTGCAAAGATGAAGGATTTTGCATGCTAAAAGTATACATAGATACTGTATTATTAATATGGTTCGTACTGAAAACCTTTTGCAAAGATGAAGGATTTTGCATGCTAAAAGTATACATAGATACTGTATTATTAATATGGTTCGTACTGAAAACCTTTTGCAAAGATGAAGGATTTTGCATGCTAAAAGTATACATAGATACTGTATTATTAATATGGTTCGTACTGAAAACCTTTTGCAAAGATGAAGGATTTTGCATGCTAAAAGTAAACATGGATACTGTATTATTAATATGGTTCGTACTGAAAACCTTTTGCAAAGATGAAGGATTTTGCATGCTAAAAGTATACATAGATACTGTATTATTAATATGGTTCGTACTGAAAACCTTTTGCAAAGATGAAGGATTTTGCATGCTAAAAGTATACATAGATACTGTATTATTAATATGGTTCGTACTGAAAACCTTTTGCAAAGATGAAGGATTTTGCATGCTAAAAGTATACATAGATACTGTATTATTAATATGGTTCGTACTGAAAACCTTTTGCAAAGATGAAGGATTTTGCATGCTAAAAGTATACATAGATACTGTATCGGAACATTGTAATTATACGGTAAAACATGTGCGCAGGGGATATCGAGTTTAATAACTTCAATTAGGCCACCTCTAATTTAATATCAAATTGAAAACAATTTACTAGCATATATTTTCGTCACTGTTTGTCACTTCTACATGCTCAATATTGAATTTTTCTAGAAATTTAAAATTGTAGTGCTCCAATTTTCCTTATTAAATTCGTTGTGAGTGTAGGGAATAGCGCATAGTACATATACTAGCTCATTTGGAGAATGAAATTTGATCTTTGAACTTTTTTTTTCCATTCCTATTCCCTAAAAGCACGTTCTTGTATGAATAGAATCTCGTATGTATCTCTGATGTTAAACATGCATGAACTAACAGTACAATGTTACTGCGATTCGATATACAAACGTCGCAACAACCAGACCCCATCCTGAGGGCAATCTACACACACAGGAAACGTCAGCAAGATTTACCGTTTCCCGCGCAAACAAGGTAATTTGGCGCCAGATCTGGGCCACTTCCGATGGCTTTATTTATTAGCCTGTAGTATGTTGTGTGGCAGCTGTTGATGCGTACAATGCTAATTGTGCATTTCCTCAATCAAGTAAGTAATTCATTACTGTATTTTGTGAACTACATATGTGTTTTCAATTAGAACACAATAAAACGGATTAGAAAAAATATTATTATTTATAATAATATATATATTATTGTCTGAATCCCTTGTATAAAGTTTATTATTGACGCAGGAAGGATTGTGAGGATTTGGAGTGTTTTGGACATTTGCTATCGTTGTATGTTACCTATTAAGTTATAAAAGGTATAACACAACGTTTCGAGGATTTGAATCTATCATCTTCGTCAGGTGGGGGGAGATATTAATACATACAAAAATAAAGAGAAAAAGGGTTTTAAAACACTGGAAACCTGCTTGGATTCCAGTCCAGGCTTTGTCACCGCACAGAATGCAAGTAACGAGTACGAGAATCACAACCACACATCACAACAGAACAAGCTACAGTAGGATACTAACAAGGAAAGCAATGCTGGCACTTTCTTCGGCACCGCGTCGTGTCATCTGAAAATGGAGAGTAGTCGAGTTCATTTCAATAAATTACTGAATGTATGTCCCATAAACTTTGTGACCTCATTTCTTGAAACGTTTTACTTTTATGGGATTACTGGCTGGGATTATTGATACATGGTTTATCTTTTAGACTATCTTTCCAAACACCACCTCTATACGCCGTTAAGTTTGGAACACAGCTCAGAACTGGATTACAGTCCGATAAGGGTAATACACCGTATTACATAGTAAACACTCGTAAATTCTCACAGGATTGTTTGGGTACTGTATGGTCAAATCACTGGCACTCCGTTTACGTAATTGTGTATAGATTTACAATATGGTACTATAAATCTATTCATTCTAAAATCTACGGTTGTACTATAAAAGCCTATGTATATATTTAAAAATATCTCCGCTGTGAAGTTAAATTGGATGCATATTTAACGCATGTTTTCCCACCGGTTGATGAACACAGAGTCTGCTTGATATTGATGATGTGTCCGCCTTAATAATTAATTTCGAGGCTTGAAATGTGGTTTGAAATCCAACCTTTACTATTTGTAGACAAGTATAGAAATTTTACGGTATAAATATAAATGTAGCTTAAGGAAAATATGTGTTTTCAAATACTTGCATAACCTATTACATCTTGGCTTCTTTAATAGTTTTATAGGCCAGATAGAAGAGGCTGTTTTCACGCCTAATGTGCTACATTCCAAGTATGAATGAGCATTGAATCTCAGGAATTGTTTTAATTGTACACATTGGATCCGGTTAGAGGATATTTAAACATTATTTATGAGAAAAACATCATACCGGGATAGTCCACCAACCCGCCAGAATTTAATGGGAGCTTGGATGTTGTGCCCAGCATCGCCTGTCCGAGAATGTGATAACATCTTTACAACCATTAAGAAAAAAATCTTCATCACTTTCTTTTAATCTGGTTAATAAAATGCAATTATGTTTTATTTTCTTGTTTTAAATTTTAAGCTCATTTAATTACTCTAAAGACGTGAAAACATTGTCTGATCCCTTGGAATTACAGTCATTTAAATGGAAAAGTATATAATATTATAATTAGACCTGCTGACTAGTTGAAAATAGTCAGGTATGTCTAAGAGTTATTGCGCTAGAGAGTGACACAGCTGTTGTTCATTTATGAAATATTTAATCATATTTTTCAATTTAATTCAGATTAATCTAAGAAAATCAAAATAACTAAGGAAATCAAATTATTTGCAGATAAAAACCACATGCTTAAATAAAGTCATCTTTCACCTAAGTACTGTGAAAAAATGCTTTAGTGTGAAACGGTTAAAGATATCTCTTTTCCAGTTTTTCAAAATTCCCTTTCTTTCTTTTGAAGTTCCTATGAACTACTCTCGTTGAATAATATCAAAATATGTTTCTATTTTTCATCGTTTCATAAATGGAAACCAATAGGAATGTGACCAAAAAGACTTTAGACACTACAAAAATATTGTTACCAAAGATCGAGAGCACCACTGTAAGTATAATAATATTGTTCTTGAATATGATACTATTATACCAACAAGAACTGTTTAAACTATCAGTCATTCAAATTTACTTTCAGGCACAATTAGTAACATTCATAATATTCGCCACTAAAAGTCGCAGCAGTGTTAGTGCAGGTTAAACTGAGAACTGCCATTGTGTGTGTGGGGGTGGGGAGGGGAGTGAGACCGGCAGGGCAGTTGAGCCCTGTACGTGCTTTATCTTAAATGGTCCAAATAAAGTTACAGACGCGTGAGCTGTGTGCAAATATTTGGGTTAGCTTTTACGGTAGACTTTTCTTAACTAAAAATATTATTTTAGTATCACAATACCTACCTTATTTAATTTTAGTTACTCCTAATACTTGACATGTACAGTATTGTTGTTTGTGTATCAATACACTCAGTGTCTTATAATTCATTCACTAGCTCAAAATATGTTCCATTTAAACATTACATTCATCTTTTAGTTCCATTAGTAGTTTAATTTATCTCGTACGTAATTTATCTCGTAAGGGCTGTCTTAACAACAATGATTCATTTTACCATTATTACTTTAATTCCTTTCAGTTTTACGGTACATAGTTTTATTTAATTTTCACTATTTTCATTTTTAGTATTTAAATTAAAGAGTAATAATATATATAACCAACTGGTTATTCAATATATACTGACATTTTTTACAAATTGTATTTTTGAGTAATATATCACAATCTACTCGCTTCGATGTAATCGTAATTGCATTTAAAAGGTGCGCTTTAATTTTAATTAAAAAGTTCTTTCAACTTTCACCTGGACAAAGGATTTTTGTATATGCGTAGGATTACTTTGTGTTGATTCCTAAATGTTCAATACTCTACGATTCTATAAAGCAGTATTCCAAAATGATAAACTGAATACAAACGAATATGGGTAGACAGTAAATGTATCAACCGTAAGTAATGTAAATTATATTTACTTCACGAATACCCTCCCTAGCGCTGGTCAAATAAAGACAATAAAACCCGCAAATGTAGGCTTTTTAGTATTTACATAATTTACCCAGGTTCAATTAAGAACCAATGGTTGTTTATATTATCAAAACATGTTTAGTTATTAAATGTGGACCTTCAAACCGAAGGGAGGTCAAGTTACATTAGTTTTATTTAGTGTTGCAATTCAAAGATTCGTTCTTTGTTTGCATTTAACAATGACAGGGTTGTGAAGGATACAGGATCTTGGATTAGAACAGGAAATAGGGATTGGTTCTGATAAGAGATTTATAGACCACAAACCAATAGAGTAAGTTTACATAAACTAATGCACAGTAAGAGTATGCTCTTGAGTTTATCTGGAATGAACCAATAATAAAAAGGCTCACCACCATTCGTTAATTTTCGCCATTTGTTTATGTCGTGATAATCACCCTTACTATTGGAACCTTGTTAGTGTTCAGCACAGACCTATTGTGACCTGTGTTCTTTACTTATTTTTTGATAATTAGTGATTTTTTCCTAGTAAATGATTGTTTTAGAGATGGTGTGCATGGAGTCAAGACACATGTCTGTTACGATGTGCACTTACCCTGGAGCGTGTCACGACGCGCTGATACGATTTTTTATTTTAACCGAGATTCTAATCAAATGTTAGGATGGTCCTCCTGTACCTGAGGAAGGGATCAGATTGCAGAGCTCGAAACGTACTGTTACTGACTTCTTGATTCACTGTTCGACGGCAAATCCTGTTTCCTTCCAATACATGAATATTTCACAAGAATTTATGACCAGTAATTTCTTTCAAAAATTTATTGGTATTAGAGCAGTATTTACTTGTACATGCACAATCATTCAGAAGTGATAACATGGTTTGATAGTCTCTACTAAAAGGATATTTAAGTAAATTTCTATTTTCTACATTTCAATCTCTTTGGTTTCTATTTGTTAATCGATTGAGCAAATATAAATTTCATACTTCTTAAAACTACTTAACACAAAACTTTACAAAAAAGGGATTTATTTATTATTATATTAAATCTACTATGTTACGTATTACATAATAGTTTCAACAACAATTTTGTATTTTGGCCGATGATAAACAGATTATATAGTATAAATAACTAGCCACTAATAAATATCATTTTATTTTAAAATTACATTTTTTACTTCATACCAAACGAGTCTTTAAACCGTTATGCATATATTACACATACAAAAACAAAAATTTTATAACAGTTTAAAAAAAAATGAGCAGCTCCGAAGATACCCAAGCTTTACAATTAAATTAGAGTATGGATTGTACTTTTTTAAGTACTTGGGACGTATTTAAATAATGCAGTTACATCAAACAACTATTTTACCAAAGATATAGATTTATAATATTATCTATTGTCTTAACAAATTAAGCGTAAATGTTTAAAATAGGAATTTTAATCAAACAGGGCTAAAGTTTTACTTTCTATACAATATTATTCAAGTATAGATGTATTAAGAATAAGAATAATTAGAAGGTGAATTAGTACTGCATTGCAATAAAATTTACTTTTTGCTTTTTGACACTTTTTCACGTTATGTAATACAAGTTTTACTATTTTAGATGTTGAATTCAATATATTATCCATTTTTTAAATAATTCTTTTTTTGGATTCTTCAACTGCATTTTCAAAATATACAATATTTAAAATAAATAACAGCAAGGTAGTACGCTATACCATGTGTTCTGTAACAGGCTTCACTGAAGTTCAATGCAAATTTCAAATTTATATTTCATTTAGGCAAAGAAAGTTTTATATCTCCCGGGAAACATCTTTTTTTGAAATCGTGCCCGTCTACTAAGTGATAGACTTTTACGATGCACAGCCAAATTCCATGGTTTGATATACAAGATCATAGAACTCATTCCTATATATTTATAAATGAAGTTTCATGGCAAATGTAAAGTCTATAGATGAAATCAGTCTCAGTATTGGATGTGCTGGGATAGTTAGGCTACACGTGTTAAAATGTCACATGTTAAAATCGATTATATTGAGTTTTGTTATAATTTTTTATTCTGATATTTTTTCTCTAACGTCACGGTTACTGTTAAGAACAATATCAAAGTATTCGCCAACGCTCAGACAAATCGCATGAAGTGACATGAACCATGATCGAACTCAGTGTCTCATATACAAATAAAGGTTCACGCACAGTTCTGTGACTATGCTAATTTTCGAGATATCTTACACGGAGAAACAGACTTCGCTAAAGCTCAGCAAATAACTATATCGCTAACACTAATAAACAATATAAGCATTAAAAAAATTACTAATTTACAGCCAAATTCTATTATAAATCCGTCTTCAATTTGTTTTTATAAGTAATAAACGAAAGGTTGTAGTGTCTTGAGCGTGTTATAATTGCACGGTGTAAAGATTTACATGTATCGCCATGCATCAATTATTAGAACGTAAGAACAAATAGCGTAAGGATCTATTGACGTCATTATAGCGGCAGCTGCATTGTTGAATGATGTGCATGATGTTACAATGGCTATTCATTTGATCATGTTTCAGTGGTAATATCACACATGGGTTCGTTGTATGAAACAAAGAATAGATTTGTCAGTGTTACAATAATAGTATTGTTGGTCTGTAAACTACTAATGGGTTTGACTCCTTAGGGCCTTTTATTTCTAGTGTTTGGTAGGAAGTAGGATCTGATTACAAGAGTTTCTTCTTATTTCAGAAAATATATGAGGGACACAAAAGAAGTGTGATGGAAGCTACAACAATGGCATATGGCGTGGTTTACAAAAATAAACGTGCCTAGAATAAAACGGTATAATATGTCTTTTGTAAACTTTCTCTTAGCTACAATTCAATTATTACTTTCTTATGAGTATTATTTAGAGTAGATATGTAGTGAAAATATGTTTTCTCGTAAGAATTACGTTTAATGCAATAAAACCATATAGTGAACAGTGTTGTCTGTCTGAAAAGGAAAATTTATCTTTACTTCTTTAATATATTTTATTGTTGGTAACTACCAATCATTCGAACAATCTGATAACAACGACGTGTTCATGTTTATATAATGGAAGATCCACATGTGTCCTGATTCGAGATATTGATAGTCAGAATTATCGTTAGTCTACTTCAGTAAAGCTAGATATATTGACTACCCTACAAACACTAATGCTTCGGTACATCGAATGCTCTGCAAATTTAAAGTTTTGTATTAATTTAAATTCGAGCGTGTTCCAACAGAAATGTTGGGAATGTTCATACCATTCTTAGTAGTGATTGTAGAAAATGTGAAATATATGAAGTTTTTCTTAAGAAATACATATTCAAATTTAAAAAAACTACACAAAAACCTATATAGCAATTGAAACTATAAGAATCTAACCATACGTATTAATTGAGACTCTAAAACTTCATATCTACATATCTACTCTAAATAATACTCATAAGAAAGTAATAATTGCATTGTAGCTAAGAGAAAGTATACAAAAGAAATATCATACCGTTTTATTCTAGGCACGTTTATTTTTGTAAACCACGTCATATGCCATTGTTGTAGCTTCCATCACACTTCTTTTGTGCCCCTAATATTTTTTCTGAAATAAGAAGAAACTCTTGTAATCAGATCCTACTTCCTACCAAACACTAGAAATAAAAGGCCCTAAGGAGTCAAAATCATTAGTAGTTTGCAGACAAACAATACTATTATTGTAACACTGAAAAATCTATTCTTTGATTCTACTATATCTTCAAAAACTGTAAATACACATACTTTATGAAAATGGCCCTTGGTGTTTTCCAAACTACATAAAAAGAAACCTATTATAAATTGGTGTTAGTCTTTATGTAGATAAGATAATTGTTGTGTACAGACTAGTACGTATGAAAAATTAATTTAAAACTGGAAATTCAGTATGGAACACAAATTTACGGTACCTTCTGTGCGAATATATTCAAACTCAAAAGACCACAAAAATGATAACGTAAGAAAAAATTGTAAATGGCTTAGATTTAGATTTAAGTTATCAAATACAATTTTACTTATTTGTAGGTGGAAATAATATATACAATGTTTACACTGACCAAGTACAAACATGTAAGGTGTAAATGTAATGACTCTTCCTAAATATCAATATATCCTTGTATTAATGGTAAAGGTAATTTTGAGAATACAGGAATCAGAAGTAAGGCTTCAAATAATATTGATAGATTAAATTCTATACATTATACTCTATTGTATAAGACGTTATTATGAAATTCAAATACGTAAGTTTCAATAAACATTTTCATTAACTTTGTTACATTCCAACATATTTTCAATTCTTGGGGAAAAAATATTGTTATTCAAATTATAAGTCCAGTTACCTCAATTAAAATCTTTTAATACATTCCAAAGTGTGTGAGTTCCAGAACCGAAAAGTATGTACTGTACTTTATCCTTTAGAAACAGCGTAAAGTCAGACGCGTGACGTGTGTACAAACACAGTGTACACTCTGGAAGTGAGTAAACACATTTTACACCAGGCGGCGCGCACAGGAGAATGCTTAAGGAAGTTAAAGATGAACTGCTTGTTTTACTACATGCAATTGCAGTTTATGTAGTAATATAATCAAATACTAATTCCCTGATTGCTTTGTAAAATAATGTTATAATCAAATATTTGGTGGTTTTATCGTCAGTAACTGAAAAATAATTGTAGCGCCAAGAAACTTCGTTAATTCATTTATTTATAGAGAATGCATTATAAAGGTTTCAAATTTAAAATAGAGAAATATATCTTGTATATATTGATCTTCAGAATAATAAATAAGACGATAGTAATGAGCAAGTTCTATACTTCGGTTTTAACTGTTTTCATTTAATTTAATGTAAACACAGAAAATCAAAATAACGAATTAATGAGGTAAATAGGTTAGAATTCTTTAAATATGGTTTTGTTTTCTAAATGAACTTTGTTGAATAAGTCGCCTTAAATTAAATTCACTAGGACATTTTTTTATTTTTTGACAAGTAATGAATAAAAGTAATGAACTGATGAGGTAAATTGGTTAGAATTCTAAATATATGATTTAATTTTAAAATACATGTTTGTTGAATAAGTCATCTTAAATTCAATTCACTAGGAAATTTTTATTTTTTGGCAATTAATGAATCAAACTAATGAATTGATGAGGTAAATAAGTTAGAATTCTTAATATGTGATTTAATTTAAAAATTAATTTTGCTGAATAAGCCATCTTAAATTCAATTCTCTAGGTAATTTTTATTTTTTGGCACGTACATTGGCTTGTTCTATAGTTATTAGGTTATTTTTATTTAGTTTTTACGATGTTTCTCTTACTGGTTTGATTGAAAATGTATCTCCATTGTAATTTAAATGAAATTGAAATTGTTGAATTTAGAGTTTAGTTACAGTTCATCTTCCCTTTATTGCAGCGTCTGACATCCGTCACCGTCCCAGACCTGACTCCTGGAATCTGGAGTCACGTTCGTCTGTAGAGATCCAATCACATCGCAGTGCACCCAATTGTGTTCCTCAAGATGTACACTCACTTGTGCACTCAATTGTGTTCCTCGAGATGTACACTCACTTGTGCACTCAATTGTGCATCCTCGAGATGTACACTCAACTTGTGCACTCAATTGATGAGACAATGAGACTCCCACTTCACCTATTTATAGGTGTCTCTGGTGTCGAAACGATGTAAATGTTTCATTTTGAGCTTCTTCGTCGACGACTTTCTTTGGATCTCTACAGACGAACATGACCCAGATTCCAGGAGCCATGTCTGTGACGGTGTCGGATGCCAGGCGCTGCAATAAAAGGAAGGTGAATTAAAGTTAAAGACTCAAAATTAAATTGAATTAATCCTTCCTACCATAGATACGTTATTTAAATTATGTTTTAAGTGATGTACCACTACAGGTTGCTCTGCCCTGACATACTTGTTGTTTTATAATTAAATTAAATACAAATGACAAATCATAACAACTCTGTAGGGCATCACAAACTAACGCTCCTTGGTCAGTTTCAAACGACCAATTAAAAATTTAAACATCCTTTTGTTTTAAATGTAGAATTAATTAATTATCTCAAACAGCACTGTTCCACAAGTAATTCAGTCACGGTTTTGAAATCAAAACTATGTACCTAGTTACGATATCCCAAGTCCTTCTGGCTCAGGCGTCAGTAGATTTTGTGGAAAGAGAAATATTATTAATTCATTTCTTGTTAGATTGACATGCAATAAATTTTGTTATTGTTCAAGATATGTAAACATTTTCTTAACATCAGATTTGAAATTATTTAACATTCCTGAACACTTAAAATTTTATATGAGTTCTTAAATAACCGAGTTGGGAGTGTTTTTTATCCCTACCATATTAGAACGAAGTAGCTTATTAATCTGGCAAATGAAAGTAACCAAGATACTTATGAAATACATTTTCGTACAAAGCTTCAGCATTCACCAATTAGGCCTATTGGTGATCAAAGATATTATTATGTGATTTATTTATAACAGATATCTTTAAAACAGTTCTTCTTGGACATAAGAATTAAAAAATTTTGAAAATGCCATAAGCATTCTAAAACACACTTTTTCTTTTTGATCCACATCCATAAACAACGCTGTTGTTAATACATACATACATATATATATATATATATATATATATATATATATATATATATAAAATATATATATACAAAACAGTAGACTTCCATGAAATAGTAACAGAAAATAAGAAAATAGCAGAGTATAAAATAAACAGGTAATAGTTTATATTAAAGATTGGTTTTTAAATTACGTACAGGGTATTCACAAAAGGGGGTCACAAATTTCTTTGGGTGATATTATTAATCCTTTCTAGCCAAAACATTACCTAAAAATATTGCCAAGAAATATGTCATTTAGCAGCTAACAACAAATTTGTAAATTTCATAAAAAATTATTATCCATAAAACTATTTAAGCTAAGGTTACCAAATTTAGCTGGTAATTTTTAATAGATAAGAGAATAATTTAAAACAATATTTAGTTATTTTCTTGAATATTAACAAAATGGTGTCTCTTGAAACTATTTAAAGTCGAATAACAAAAACCCGTATAGTTATAAACAATGTACTAGACACCAACTATTTATTACCAAATTATTCAAATACTTACGGTACTTGATTTAACGAAACCCGTCAGTGCCTAAGAGAACCCGACCACTTTAAAGATACGCTTGCACAAGCCGGGAGTAAAAAAAATTATGCCTTTTTCATAGGCATCGAAAGTTTTACATAGGTTTGAATATTTTAAAATATACCAAATATTTTAAATATTAAAAAAATGCGACTGTACTTTTTCTTACAACTTCCGTCAACTCATGAGCGAGCAAGACCACTTTAAAGATCCGCTTGTACAAGCCTGGAGCAACAAACAACTGATAACTCTCAACTCTGACATGTTTTGAACTTTTATATATAATCTTATTTTATATATCTAAAACTCTTCAGTTAATAAAATATTCAAGTATGAAATTTCATCTATATTGTATACGTAAAACTATTATATTCTTAAAACGTATAAAACATAATATAATGAAGATATCTTGCTATTTCTCATAATACTCCGCCATTGTTACCGAAGCGATATCATTATCCAGACAATGGGAAGGTAAACATAAAAAGACAAGGATGTGTAGAAAGCCTTCTCAGCAGTCTACACAATGGCGCTTATTGTTGTTATAATTTGAGTACTTCATCTGTCGAAATACAAGAAATACACTTTTACTAAAGCTTCATGTCTGGCTGAATGCGTTATGTTGGGTAATCGATATCAACCTCTCTAAAGCTAGCTATAACATATCCGTTATATATAACAATGTCTGTGGTCTTGACTAAAGGAATTACAGCATCATCGAACTTGTGCAAACTGTACATTGTAAAAATGCGTGAAAATCTTACTATTGTTTTCAATCACATCGATAAAATTAAATTCAATTGCGTTATCCTTGTTTTGCTAATCATTATTTTATCTTGAATTTAAGAAAGCACTCTCAACAAGACAGTCTCAAATGTTTTGATAGATTTTATATTCAAAATAGGCATACTGCAATTCTCCTTTTATGTATATATGTATTATTACATTTATGTATGTATATATATATATATATATATATATATATATATATATATATATATACATAAATATAAAACATATAATAATAATATGACATAAAACTGTATAAACTGTGCAGAAACATTTTGTATACAAAAATAAAAGTGAAAACGGATGTGATAAGTTATTAATAAGTTATTATATATTTCATTTCATTATAATTTCCATTACAATTGCTTTACATAACTGTACAGTTTCGAGTTACGATTATATACATTTTTCCCTTGAAAATATTATTTTATCTTCTATTGGTAGCTCATTTAGATAGTTTCCCTGAATTAAGAAAATTCTAACTATGTATAATGTTCCCACGTTAAGTTACATGTATTCTGCTTTAGATATTTTATTATTAGGCCCAATATAAAAGGCGACAGATAAAAGTGTTAAAATGTTACATCATGTGTGATACTAATACCTTCAGGTATGGACATGTTATTTTGATTATAATAATTTTTTATCACATTTGCTTCAATAATATATTTTTGATAAAATATTACGATCAGATTTATGTAAAAGTAAATTTTAATTGCACAATAAAGTTGCTAATATTCCATTTTCTTAGCAAAGTTTTTCCTTTTTACCTATGGAATCCATATTTTGGAATAAAAATGATTTACTGCTATTACGTTGTGTTTTATACGACTGTATTGCTCTATTACAGTTATAAAGTCTAGACAGTAAATGCGTGTTTAAGTGCCCAGTATACACGACGGAGAGGGATGTTACTGTGATTCAAGAGACAAACCCACACAACAGGATTACCATCCTGAAGGCAATCTACACACACAGGAAACGTCAGCAAGATTTACAGTTTCCCGCGCAAACAAGGTAATTTGGCGCCAGATCTGAGCTACTTCCGGTGGCTTTGTTTATTAGCTTGCACTATATTGCGTGGCTTCTGGTGGTGGACTCTTTTCAGTGTAACTTAGGCATTTATCATATCAATCGTTATTAAGTATTTAACAAATTTGTTTTGCATTTATATACAAAACCTAATCCACTTCTGTTCGTAAAAATGTTAGATTTTAATATTTCTAGATGTTTTAATAAAATACAATTTTCCCCTTGTAATATACAGGATGTTTCAGACTACACGTATGACAGGTCTACCGATAAAGCGGCTAGCTGTAGAGTTTTAGTTTAAACGGATTTCCAACTAAACTAACCATAAATGAATAGTTTAAAATCAATTTTAATCCATAAAAAATACAGGGTATAAAAAACTATGAAGTACAAACATACATCTATCTAAAATAATATCTAAGTAATTTTAAAGGTTTTTGCATCTTGAGAATTGTAGTGAGAACAAATTTCATTATCTCTATTCTTTTAAAATAGTGATCTACATTCTATAAACAGTTCTTTTTTTCTTTTATTGGCACTGCTGTGATATGAATCGTACCCCATTTCTTTTGTTTAGTTACTTTATGACACAAGCTAGAAAAGATAAACTTATAAATTACCCATATTTTCTTTAAACTGCTGCTTTGTCTTTTTACGATTGATTAAGCAATTAAGAAGACGAAAATAAAGTTTAGTGTTGCCTTGTAATATACAGAGTGTATCAGAACACGTATCACATGTCCAATGGTATACTGTGGAGATTTAGTTTAATGGATTTCCAATTAAAATGACCATTAAGGAAAAATGAAAACAAATGCTTCCATTTATTTCCTGACCGTAAAGGAAAGGAAACAAATGTCAAGAAGCTTTGTCCACTAGGTTAATAAATATCACTTTAACCATGCTTTAAAATTTAAAATGTTCTTTTTATCTCACTATTATAACAATGGGTCTCAAATTAGATTATCTGGATACTTTCAACCAGTCTGTATAGGCCTACATTCTTGGAGTACATGTCGCTCGAAGTGTATGCCGTTGTTTTCCAGGCATAGCTGATCCTGCTGAGTAATCCGCGAACAGATCGTAACACTTCCGTTTAAAAAGGTCTGCACAAGTAGAAGTACTTACCGTATGTTCTATGCCGATGTTCTATACTACATTTTTACCATGCCACATGTAAAATATCAAATTATTGTATTCAATGTGTTAACACATTTTTATTCTGCAATTGTCTTGTTGCCGCACTGTTTACCAAAAAGAACAATGTAAAAACTGTCCCAAAATCCTAAATAAAATCGCATGATTTGATATTTACCATCATCGAACTCTTTTTGGCTAAATAAAAATGAATCTTCATTTGAAACCGTATGTCTATCAGATCTTTTCCGAGATATCGATTGGACAGACAGACAGACGTATACACAGATATGAAATTTCTCCAGGCCCTTGACTACTAAGCTTAGCCAGCACTCAGACAATAATAGATTTATTGGAAAACGAAATTACTTATACATTAGTTCGTTTCTAAACCGAATATATTGCCGCCGAATGTAGTAGTTATTCTAAGTTAAACAGCGCAAAGTGGAGGACTTCGACAAAGGCAGCCTTGCGCGTCACCCGTGTCATATAAAGTTACACACGTGAGTTGTGTGATAATGCGTGCATCTGTCTCTACGGTATATCGTCTTCATGTCCATTTCTGTTAATATGTATTTTCTTGTCTTAAACTTCCAAATGATTTCATTTCAGTACAAAACCAAGTTTTATTGATGTTTAAACAAGGTAAGAGAACGCCATACCCCGTATAGCGTATCAGGCTACGATAAGGTTGCAAGTACAATTTTAAATCCATATAGCCCATTTTATTATTTACATGTCCTGTGGACAGATAAGCCCGATAAGTGACGAGCTTCAATGACGCTCAGCCAAAGTCCATGGTTGGACATGCACCATTATAAAACTCATTATGTATAAAAGAAACTTAATGCAAAATACGAAGTTTGCAGATAAAATCTTTCTCGAAGCATTTTGACACCTGATACATTTACATTTTATTTAAAAGTTTCATAGCACTGTTGAAGTAATGAAAATTGCCATAATTAGATTCCCTAGTGGCTCAAGTCGAATATTGTCCCCAAAATTTTGAAGTTGTCCCAATCCTATTCAATTTCTATATATGAGTGACTTAACTTGTCACTTATTAAACTCTATTATAACTGTGCATAGTTTGTTTAAGAAGTTATTTATTCTGAAATTTCCCCTTTGGCATCATCATTACCCATAAGACCAATGTAAATGTACTCGTTCAGCAAAATCCCAGGAGTAGACATGTGCTATCATCAGACTCAGTGTTACTCGTATAGCAATGACGCATCATGCACAATTTGAAGTCAATAGGTTAGTTCGTTTCCAAAATATCTTGCGGACAGACAGGTGTATATACAGACGACTAAAAATGAAATCTTTCCATCTCCTTGAATGAGAGGATTCGCTAACGCTCAGTCAAAACGGAGATCCGAAAGGTGACTGGTCATTGGATATTCCGAAGCCACCTGAACAGAATAGGTATTCCAGTTCAGGAAACACTGTGCAGGAAATGTGGCGAGGCTGACGAAACAGCCAAGCACGTCATATTTGAATGTCCGGCATTACAGAGCAAACGCTCAAGATCCCTAGGTGTTCTTATGCATACGGAAGATGGGTTTGAACAGGAAAGCATTGTTCAGAAGATCTCATGGTTTTGTAAAGGCCTGGGATTTGATACAGTTAAACCTGGGAGAGGGTGCAAAATAAGCCGGATGGCTGAGAGGCAACTACCAGGCCTAGGAAACCTGGCCCTCTGTTACAAAAAATAAAATAAAATAAAATAAAACGCTCAGTCAATCACTGTTGCAATAAACTAAAGTTCTTCAGTGAATTTTGGGACAGTTGCATTTACAGTAAGAAGTTGTATGTTACAATTAATAATAATGTGTTTTTTCACAGTTTTGACGTATGTTTATTCAATAGACACGTAATATTTATACATTGAATAAGGCAGGAGTACGTTACACCACATGTCTCGTAACAGTCTCCGCTGAGGTTGCAAGCATAATTATTTCAACTCTACAGCTGATTGGATGTTACATTTGTAACTATTTGTCCTGTTAAAATGTCGTATGACTGTTCTACCAGATTTTTTACAAGTTTATCTATACCCATAAGAACAATGTAAAAATGTTGACATTCAGTTATTCCCTTGGAGTGCACTACTATCGAACTTATTGTTGCTTATGTAGAAATTTAGAGATTAGTTCCTTCTTGAAATAACGTGCGGACAGACACACATATAGAAAGAAGTTTGTCCAGATCCTTATAGATTGATAAGTATATTCACTGATACCAAACCTAACTTATCATGAAAACGATTGTATAACGTTTTCATTGTTTCATTATTTGAACTGCCTTTTTTCAACTAAAACAATAAAAAAATAACTTATTAGTCAAAAACTGTGTTAGTTTTATAGATCACTTAGTACTAAAACGAGTTTATTATAGGCTTTTCTTCCAACTATAAAATTAGGTGACGCTTTTCTCTCGCCTATGAGCTAATAGTTCTCAGATTAAATCATTTCAGAAGCGAAAATGTATTAGATAGTTAAGTTATACGTCTCTTTTTCTTTGTGTAATAATTTTAATCTTTCCAACTGTAAACTTGACGATTCAGCTGTTTTGAATGACTGACGATTTTACAAACAAATGTTATATCTCTCATTTTTTTTTAAATTTTAAATCCTTAAAAATAAAAATAATATCTATAATTTCATTCAAATTGTATTTCCTTCCACCCCCTCCCTAAGAAAACACAATTTTTTACCTAATGCGAGTAAGTAAATTACAATAAACATTTGTGTGTGAAACAAAACGTTACAGCGAGACATCACAATGTAATGCGTTAAAAATAAAATAAAAAATGTGATTACAGTTTGGTACTAATTTTACTACCATATTGCTTTATGTGGTTTATTTCTAAATTACATTAGGTTTGCATTTTATAGCGTGAAATTCTCAAATTTATCCTTCTCTCATTTAAATCTCAAAATGTACAACATCAATATAAACGTGATAAATAAAACTTTCAGAATGCTTTCGATTTTTCGCAGGCGTTATAACAACACAAAATTTTATTTTTCATACGTCATAAAGAACGATTCAATATTGTATAGGTATTTAATAATTTTCGAATTCAAAATAAGTCTAGTAAATACAGTGTTGATGGAAATCGTTAATATAAACCATTCTGCTTAGGATTATCTAGCTCTTTGAAAGAGTTGGAGTTTAAATCCACAAATACTCTCTTAATTAATAGGGATTAAAGGTATATAATAATGTGAATCTCATTCAAAAGAACGAAAATGCTGGTTATATAATTTATAAAATTTGTTATCAAATCGTGTATTGGTGTCAATACAATAATTGGGTCTTAAACGGGATAATTCTTATACAATTTAGTGGTAATTAGAGTTAGGGCTGAAATTAAATTGATGACAATAAGTTGCCCCACGTGATAGGGATAGCTATGGGTGAGGTACGCTCACTGAATTGAAACCTGGTAATAGAAATCCGTACGTGCTTTATCCCTTAGGACCCGCATAAAGTTAGACGCGTGAGGTGTGTACAAATACACAATACACGGTTCTCTGGGAGTGAGTAAAAATATATCTCGATTTGAGAAGCATGAAATTGTTTAGGAAAGGTAAAGTTTACACTAAAGCCGTTTGCATTTCGCGTGAGGTGTGTACAAATACACAATACACGGTTCTCTGGGAGTGAGTCAACATATATCACGATTTGAGAAGCATGAAATTGTTTAGGAAAGGTAAAGTTTACACTAAAGCCGTTTGCATTTCGCGTGAGGTGTGTACAAATACACGGTTCTCTGGGAGTGAGTAAACATATATCACGATTTGAGAAGCATGAAATTGTTTAGGAAAGGTAAAGTTTACACTAAAGCCGTTTGCATATCGCGTGAGGTGTGTACAAATACACAATACACGGTTCTCTGGGAGTGAGTAAACATATATCACGATTTGAGAAGCTTGAAATTGTTTAGGAAAGGTAAAGTTTACACTAAAGCCGTTTGCATTTCGCGTGAGGTGTGTACAAATACACGGTTCTCTGGGAGTGAGTAAACATATATCACGATTTGAGAAGCTTGAAATTGTTTAGGAAAGGTAAAGTTTACACTAAAGCCGTTTGCATTTCGCGTGAGGTGTGTACAAATACACGGTTCTCTGGGAGTGAGTAAACATATATCACGATTTGAGAAGCATGAAATTGTTTAGGAAAGGTAAAGTTTACACTAAAGCCGTTTGCATTTCGCGTGAGGTGTGTACAAATACACAATACACGGTTCTCTGGGAGTGAGTAAACATATATCACGATTTGAGAAGCATGAAATTGTTTAGGAAAGGTAAAGTTTACACTAAAGCCGTTTGCATTTCGCGTGAGGTGTGTACAAATACACAATACACGGTTCTCTGGGAGTGAGTAAACATATATCACGATTTGAGAAGCATGAAATTGTTTAGGAAAGGTAAAGTTTACACTAAAGCCGTTTGCATTTCGCGTGAGGTGTGTACAAATACACAATACACGGTTCTCTGGGAGTGAGTAAACATATATCACGATTTGAGAAGCATGAAATTGTTTAGTAAGGGTAAAGTTTACACTAAAGCCGTTTGCATTTCGCGTGAGGTGTGTACAAATACACAATACACGGTTCTCTGGGAGTGAGTAAACATATATCACGATTTGAGAAGCATGAAATTGTTTAGGAAAGGTAAAGTTTACACTAAAGCCGTTTGCATTTCGCGTGAGGTGTGTACAAATACACAATACACGGTTCTCTGGGAGTGAGTAAACATATATCACGATTTGAGAAGCATGAAATTGTTTAGGAAAGGTAAAGTTTACACTAAAGCCGTTTGCATTTCGCGTGAGGTGTGTACAAATACACAATACACGGTTCTCTGGGAGTGAGTAAACATATATCACGATTTGAGAAGTTTGCATGAAATTGTTTAGTAAGGGTAAAGTTTACACTAAAGCTGTTTGCATGTTTAGGTAGATTTCATAGAAATCTGTCTATTACTATCGCTCTCATGGTGGGGTTTCTGGACATGTTTTGGATTTTCTCCGATAATGATCCCCCGAGTCCTGTGAACTAATAATAAAAATATTTAAGCTAACGCAATATAACGCGAGCTTGTGAACCCGATAACTGTCATGTAATGTATAAATATGCAGCCTTAACTTACTACAAAGGCAGTACTTGCTCATTGCTTGAATGAGTCATTAGTCAATCTTAACCAATCGTCAGTTCTAGATGAAGGGCATTCATATCAGAGAAAATATTTTCACTGAACTAATTCCCAACATAGGCCCAAACCACTAAAGTTCTTACATATACTATGTAACTATTAACAAATTTTATTCTTTAAAGTTTGTCGACGTCCCTTAAAGTTTTCTAAATAGTTACAATTCAAGAATTGGAAAATGAATGGTTATACTGTATAAATAATTTATTATATTATAGCGCAAAAAGTGTTTTTGAATTCTGAGGTGATTTACAACAATTTTTGTTCCAATGTGTTTTTTATATAACGTATGGTTTCCAGATAGCGAGCGTACACAGTTTTCAGTACTAAGCAACATTACGGGAATAACTGTGAACAAGATAATAATTACCATAGTTACAAATATATACAGACTGATCAACGTGCGGAGACAGTATATGTATATAGTTTGGATAATTTCGTTAACGAGTATTAGTCAATAAATCGTTTAAGATGTCGGTCGTTCGTATTTGAGCCTAAATTTATGTCGAGGAGTTCACAAGACAAATAAAAATTCACACATTCAATAATAAATTTGGCTATGATAATCACAAAACAAGTTTTACATTGCAGAAACTCGACGACGATTTCAATTAAAACAGTTAGGAGCTGTAGTTGGAATCAAGATAAATATTCGTCCACATGTAGTTAAGGAGGGTATTCCGTGGCGGCTAACCCAAATATTTGCACACGGCTCACGCGTCTGTAACTTTATTCGGACCATTTAAGATAAAGCACGTGCAGGGCTGAACTGCCGTTGCTGATGTTTCACCATCATTGAGATGTACCACTTCACAGCTCAACGTGCAACTGCCCTGTTTAATAATAGTGATTACTTGTTATTGTTCTTTTCATGTAAATGATAAATCCAAGTAGTATTTGAGTTTTTATATGATGAGTTTTTATAGTATTATAATTGAAACAATTATTTAGCACAGGTACTACAGTTATCCGTTCAAGTTGTTGTATATATTATTGTCTGAGGGTTTGCAATGCCTACACTCAAGCTGCTGAAACTTTAATTTCTATATATCAGGCAATGTATAATGAATTTAAAATGATATATACAAATGACAATAGCAATAATTTTCTTAATTACAAACAAAGGAAAATAAGTGTATATTCAAAAGTTGAAGGATTGTATGTATATGTATATATGACGACTGCGTCACTAAAATATAATAAACTTGGATTATTTTATTAAAAGAAAGTTTATAGAAACAAAACTAGGTTTTGAATTAAAGTTGAAAGAACATTTATGTGCATATTTATCACTGAAAGTAAGGATAGTGACGAAGGCGATTGTATATTTAAATACCTATTTTATATTAGGCCGGATACATTTATAGATCGATTATTTATTACTTTTACTTTAGATTCATATAAAAAAGTAGGGCAGCGATTTTTTCATAACGGATTAAAACAACCTAGAATATTTTAAAATAAAAATGTATTTATTAAGTGTGGTAACCGACTTTTTAATATATATTATATATATACACACACTTGACATTACGTTTTGTTGTAGGCCAATGCACGGAAATTAATCGTTTTTCAAAACTGGTTTAAACTGTACGTAATTGTCTACCTCTTCCGGCAACCCAACATCTTTATTGATTATTGTAGACAGATGAATAGGAATGGGTAATACATGATAAGACTAATGAGCTACTTAGTCCTTTGACTATTCAACATGGTCAGGTATAACCCAATTTATTCACTTTATTCGACTTTTCAGGTTTATCTTACAACTAATTAAGTAAAGTTTTCTAAATACTTGATAGTATAATGAAAATTATATATTTTATTTACTTATATTAATAATAGACTGAATATTTTTGAATCACTCCTAATTAATAAATCAATGTTATATGTATATGATATACCAATATTCACCACTATAAAGTTTATAATGTTACATTACGGATATGAAAGATAATTGAATATAATGATGTGTCTTAACTGTAATATAATATAGTTGTAAAGCTTTCCGCTGACAAATATTGTACTAGCGGGGCCTCAGTATTACAATATTTCTTGAATAAATTCAATTTAGTTCAATATAACATTTTTAGAATTCACTAATTTAACCGTATCTTATTCACCAATACTTTAATATAACACGGAATCAAAACTTCACTACTAGTTGACAGTTTAACCCATCATAGAGAAATATACAGTGGGCCTTGTTGCTGTGGGCAGGTTTGCAATTGGGATTCGGGTAATTAAATTAGTTAAGCGCCAGCCTTATGTGACGACTGTGATTGTGTGGAAATGAACAGTGGAGAGACAGAGCGACACGTCATCATTGGATACCACATGGTAAGGGACGTCATTGAATACATTGGGAATTACATCATTAGAGTTACATTCAAGAGAATTTTCTTCATTATTGGATTGTCTTGTGACAATGATTGCATTATATTGTAGAAGTTAATTTAACGTATACTTTTGAAAAAACTAACATATTTTAAATTGCTTAAATGTTTGGTAAAGATAATTAATCAGGTTAAATCAGTTTAAACGTTATTATTGACTATCCATGATTTGTAAGGATAATAATATTTCGGATAATTACCACCGTTATGAATGCAGAAATGAAACACTGCATTTCGAAGACTAGAATCTATTCCCTTCGTCAGGTTGCCTTTTATCTCTACCGTCCTGTCCCCCACTCATGTTTCAGATGACCAACCTAGCTACCTCAAGAAGTGCCCATATCGGTTTTCTTCAGTCTTCACTACGTTTCGAAGATTGCAATCCATCTCCCTCATCAGGTGTCAGCATTGCTTCCTTTTCATGCATCCCTTCCTGTCTCCAACTTATGTTTCAGGTGACCAGCCGCACAGGAAGTGTCGCAATGATTTTTCATAATTCTTTCAGCGTCGCTGAAGTGGGGGGAATTTTCCTATCCTCAAAAAAAGTATTTTAATAAGTGTAGCAAAGGCTGTACATTGACATCTCAATCCGTTTAGGCATTGAGACAAGAAATGTATTGTTTATCCGCTAGCCACCATTTTGTATTTTTTATAAGAAATTATTATCTATAGAACTAGTTTAGTTAAAGAAACCAAATTTGACAAATATTTCTTTAAAAATTGTTTTAAAATATACATAAAATATTTCTATAAAATATATATAATATATTATATATATATATATATATATATACATATGTGTGTGTGTGTATAAAATTGTGTTATTTAATTTAATATTAACATAATGGCATCTCTTTACAATATCTAAAGTTAAATAACCAAAAAACTAGCTAAAAATAATCTACTATTTTTAAAATATCATTACATTTCAAACGAAATCTGTCAATAAAAAGCGAGCTATACCACTTTAAAATCAGGCTTGTACTAGCAGGGAGCGGAATAAAATTTGTCTTTTGATAGGCATCAGCTTTTTTTATGAGATTTTATAAGAGACAAATTATTTTGGAATTTTCATACACATTCCAACAGTACTTCTTTTAACGAAATCCGTTAACGCATAATCTAACACGACCACTTTAAAAATACGCTTGTACAAGCCGGGGAGCGCCAAACATGTCAGTTTTTTGTTGCACATTTTTTTTCAGTTGTTAGCCAATTTTAGTAGGGTTTCCTTTTAATCGTAAGCATTACGGGTTTTCACAGGAAGAGGATATTTTTTAATCTTTGAAAGTTTCTGTTGTATTTTTCGAAGTGTAGGTAAATACTTAACTGTTCTATTGCGGTAGAATTATAAGTATTCAAAAAAAAAAAAAACATAACGCATTAAATGTTTTTGTTGTATAATAATTTTTCATAAATAAAACTAACAAGTCATTGCTTACACAACTATATCTATAGTCAAACAAATAAAAAGTGAACCAAAAAAGAAACGGATGTGGGGAAGTCCTCTCTGCAATCCCAGCACAAGGGCATTTACTGTTGTAATAAATTGTGTGACAACATTCTGGAGGAAAGCACTTAAACCCAAGCGTTAGACTTTAGAGACTAATGTTTCAAATCAATAGATTTTGTTCTTCAAATATAACGGGCAATTCGTGTACCAAATGAGAGAAAAATTTATTCAAGGTACCGGTACTCAGTATCGTGTTTTCAATTTTCAAAAACCTACTGACCATAAAACATTTTAAATTATACTAATACTATTTCAAAATATCATAATATATTGTTTCGGGACATTTCAATGTTTCTAATGAGCTTTCCTGGTAAATGAATATCTAAAGTGATTTTCAAGCATATGATGTCAACTGATATATTTTCAACACAGTATCAATGACTCGTTATGAACTTAGTGTGGTTTACATTCTTAAAATCAAGTATATAGGTCAATCCCTTCAACGAGAGATCTCTTCGTTCAAATCCTAGCATCCGTAGCATTTGTAAAACTTTGATGTAAATATTTATGATCGAAGAAATAAACAACAAATATAGGCCGAAAGAATGCCTACGGCAGATAAAAACGGTGGCAAACTAAAATATTATCGATAGAAAACTGCCTTACGTAAAAACTGGTGTGATACTGTATATATATCTACAGCTAGTAGTACTTGTTCGAAGTACTTCAGAAATGTAAAGATTTGCAACCAATAAAACAAAGATATTCCATAATAAATTAATCATACAGAGCATCTGTTTCACTTATAATTAGAACAATGTAATGATTACCCATCAGTACGTACTAGCTTTGGTACACATTGTAATAATACTTTGGTGCCAAGTGGACTGGTCATGAGAAAGTGAGGATATTCACCCATCATTGGGAAACTTAAGACTTGATATCACTTATTGTACTTATTGTATCGTATAATGTCTATTAATGTATGAACTAAATTATAGATTATTGTCTGGGCGTTTACATATTCTATACCTAGTTGTTGATAACTAATTCCCTTTCTGTCTGTCTTTACGCATGATAAGAGCCGAAAGCGTTGACCTAGAGAGTTGATATTCGGTGGGAAACTATACCAATACTACCTCACATCGTCATTAGAAATGGTACAGTTTGGTTCCTATTTTTTTATATTGAAAATTGAAATGGTCCTCGGTTGAAAACAAGACACGTACAGAATGGACAGGTTTGTAACAAATTAAGATATAGTGAAGGTTTAATCTTGTGTTATTTTTCATTAATTTATAAACACATGTAATTAAATTAACGGTTATATTAGTTGGTTTTTCACAAAGCTCAAAAATTTATGCTAAACCTCCTGAAATGTCAAATCTACAACAAGCTAAGGTTTTTAGTGTGCTATCTTGACGGGGATGATGAAAACTAGATGTGCATGGATCTCATGATTGTAGTTTCAAAGTGTCTTTTAACCCATCAGTGGATGACAAAAATAGATTTATGTCTTTTAGTGTGCTCGTATGAATAAACGACAACGATATCTGGCAAAACTAGTTAACTTAGAGGGTTGAAATTTAGTTGCAACTCCACTTGCACTAACTATATAACAAAAATGAAAATGATAAGTATCGGTCCATTGTGAGTCGCTCCTCCAGTCAGGATATTTCCTTGTGGAGCAAACGCGGAAACTCCCACACTGGCAATGTTTGGTGCCGTTGAACCTGATATATTCTAATATTATCGATTTATTAGTATCAAAGGAGTTATTATATTCTTTATATAATTCTTTCAAATATTTTTAAACGATACTTTTATAATGACAAGCTTTGTCCTTTGCAAAATTTTCAATAGCTATTGTAATTGTTTGGATCTCTTAGGACAAGAAGCTTAGATTGTCTATTCGCTGCTTCTGGAGGGATAGGATATTCTGGATGGGTAAGGTTGAGGATGGGGGCCCCTTCCTGTCGAAATCCATGAGGAAGAATTTAGGGCACTAATCTAAAGTCATGTCGTCTCGGAAGAAGGAGTAGCCTCTCTCCAGTCGAAGCTGGCAGGGAGGGGTAGCACATCCTTATTTCTAGGTTAGCAAGAACCTTTGACACTTAGGAATAAACTCCAACAGCCATCTCCCGCAGTAAACTAAATGTATCAAATTGCCCTTGCCCCCCAGATTCTCGACATTTACAGTTAGTGAAGTGCCGCTACTGGACATCCATAAGGTTGTTCAGATTGAAGTGAAACATCCGTTTTTGCTGTGCTCAGTGTGGGTTCAACTGGAAGGTATAAACCAGACAATTATAAATAAATCAATATATGAAATCAATATGGCGTAATATATAAAATAGTAGACCCTAATAATGCAGTGATGGAATAAAAACAATAAATCGAAGACCTACTGTTTTGGATTCTATTTTATACTAATATGAATATTAACCGTATAGTATAAAATAATGAAATACTTTTAATCTTAAGATACTAGTTAAATATTATTGTAAAGTTTGTAGAGTATTATCAATAAAATAATGGACAATAATCTATCATAAATACAATAATAATGGAAGCATTGAACAAGTTTTTGCGCAGGATTATATGGTTCTGCCACTTATTGTCTTTAAAAGCGAAATGTTATTGGCAAGTTTACATTACAAGTACCTTTTGCATCAAGTAATCATTATTAGCAATCTCAAAAGGGCTGAAAAACGGAAAACTAAGCTGTTATGATATTATTTTGTGTTTGGTAAAATACGAACAATTTTAAACGTTTTACTACATAATCATTCGCTGGGCTTGCGCGAAGCATATCACTATTGTGGCTGGAAAAAGTTTCATATCAGTCTGCATGTATATATATATATATATATATATATATATATATATATATATTTGTCTGACTATCCACACGATATGTTAAAAACAAACTTACATGTAGACTTGAAATTTTGCGTGAAGCTTCATTATATATTAGCAACTCAATTCAGTGATGATACATGTTACTCTATGGGGCTTGGATGAACGTTATTTTACATATAAATAATGAGCTATGTTAAAAAGAATATTTTAACATGGGTAACCATGGTGGCAACGAGAAAATAGCAGAATAAATAAATTTGTCATTAATATGCAGATTATTTGTACCGTGAAATTTCAAATCATTAAGTAATTTTCAACGTCAAAAGTTGAGTTACAAAGGTATGGTTTCAACAATGCTATAAAACCTAACTCGTTTAAAGAAAAAGTGAATGAGTCTTATGGAAAGATAACTCTTATTATCTGCAAGGTTTAAATTTTTAACCAAACTGTATTTCTATATAAACAAGAAAATGTTACATGATGCATGTCCAACGATCGAATTTTTCTGTACTAAATAAGCATTTTGTAGGCTGACAAAATTTATTTTATTGTCTGCCAAACAGACAAAAAATATTGTTTACTTACATATGATGCATGTTTGCCTACCTGACCGCAGGACAGTCTCAACAAAAGAACTAGGAGTATAGACTAGAAATTTTGCATTCAACCTTAGCGAATCCTCTTACACGACACATGGTATGGCGCACTCCTATTTGTGTACATCTAATTACAATCACTTTCCGCAGTGTTTATTTTATAAAAAACAAAACATAATACAGACAGAAGTAAACAAAACTTGATGCTCAAGATTCTCTTTCGAATTACAGTAAATGATGTTGGAGTGCCAGTAGTAAACTTCACATAATGGGGTGACATTATTTCTTAGTTATATATGTTTGTCTCATTTACTGTTTTAATTATTATGTAATGATTCTTTCGGCAAATTCAAAAGAGGTAGGTAGATTTTCTAACAACAAATTTATTTGGGAAATACCAATTTTCAACTACAGTTCAACAAAACCCATCTTATTTGTATTTTGACAGAAGTAGGCTTCTCAGACTTGTGTATGTATATTTTCTTAATCGGTAAATCAAATTAAAATTAACTTCGGCACGAATACCAAACATATACTAAGGCTGGATTAAATTATAATTTATATAAATAAACACTTGTTAACATATTTTATTGATCATGGTAACCAGGCGAACTCCACACTTTTGTCGGAAATGTAATTTATTTGTAACAAAAGTGATTATATACGTGCAAAACATATGAGTTGTATGCTGTTTGATTATTAATAAACACTTACTATTTAATTTCTTTAAAAAAGTATTGTATTTCTTACATTATACACTACTTTTAAATTACGTACAAGTGTACGTAATTACATATTACAAGTATACGTAATTACATACTAAAAGTATACGTAAAAACAAAGTTGGAGAACGCCGCATGATGTTTCGTATTACAGAATATGAAGAGGTTACATGCAAATTTCCAATATATAGCTCATTTCATTAGGCTGCATGTGTTACTATCTTAAAATGTCATATGATCGTACTTAGTTTCATCATATATTTTTGTATTATGCGGTTTTCTCGCTGCCACCATTGTTACCAATAAGAACAATTTCAACATTTATGCGAACGCTCAGCCAAATTTCATGGACTGATAAGTACCATCATCGAACTAAATGTTTCATGTATGAAAATGAAGAAGCTATACCCAACATTTCAGGTCTACAGGTCTATTCGTTCTCGATTGTTGTTCTGACAGACAGAAAAACGCAAATTAAATTTTTCTCCCGAGCCCTGAGCGGTAAACAACTAATACTCAGCCAAATCCCAAAGAGTGACGGATAAACACAGAGAAAAATCAAATCTTATCACCTCGAGTCACAGGTACGCTTCGATACCTCTCACCGAATAAAATAACAATTCATGATATCAGAAGTTAAGTAATTCCTAGCATTATAATTCGATAAACTATTGGAGACGTTTCAGACGACTTAACAGCTATAGTTGAAAAAAGTAATTAACGGAACTTCCATTTCATGAGCCCACTCATAACATTGCTCTCAATGATTTCTTTTTTTAAAACTTAAGGGATTTTCAGTGGGGTATATATATATATATATATATATATATATATATATATATACTCTTCTAAGTACTTTAAAGTGTACACAAAAACAGAAACAAAAATTCAGTGCTCATGTTTAATTTTCGAGTTCACAGAACTCTTCATAACTACACTGAATTAAAACTTATAAACAGAACTCAAACCAAGAACAAAAGACATAATTAAAAATTTTTAACAAATAAATATCATAAACAACAAGATTCCAATCAGCTGTGTGTAGAATATTTGTAAATGTTTACATAGAACTACCAATTTTTTGTTAAAAAAAGGAAAGGAGAATCATCTTAGGTTCAACCCATCTGGTTGCCTTGATCTTAAAATTAATTGATGTGCGATTTCAACATTTCTGACATTTATCAGATTGGTATTTTGATGGGAGTTGGCTCTAAATGGTAAATTCCTTTTAGGCTGAAGCAATTTTCTAATTTATTTTGATTGTGTTGAATCGCAAGAGTAGATAATGGTCTCTCATAATTTTGATGAACAACATCAAATCGATGATTGGTCATTCTCACTCTTAACGGAGTGATGGTTTTTCCAATATAGTCTTTGGGACAGAATTTACAGGTTAGTTGGTAAATTGTGTTTTTTGTAGTGCAATCAATGTTACCTTTAATAGGATATATATGTATATATACAATATAACATTCAGATTTATGCATATATGTGAATAGGTGTGTAGCCTCATATAAAACGATAATTAAGCAAAATATGGCCCGATATATAACAATAATTAAGCAAAATGTATCCCGCACGATATATAGCAATAATTAAAGTAACTTTTCAAAATATTTTGACAAGTAGAGCCCTGTTCGCTATTTATGAACTAAACACCATTGTGTGCGCAGAACCAGTAATGGTGGCTCATTCAACACAATGGAGAGTAGTGATGTAATCCCGGCGTATTGAATGACGTCACTTACCATATGGGATCTATTAATGACTTGTCAGTCTGTCCGCTGATCATTAACACACAATCACAAAGAATAGTCGCATAATGCTTGAGCTACATTAAATAACTTAATCACCTGTAGCTCAGTTTCTACCCTGTCCACAGTCCAATATCCAAATACAATAGCGAGTAGTGACGTAATCCTGATCGTATTAAATTAATATATGTGATCTATTAATGACTTGTAAATCTGTTTACTGATCATTAACACACAATCACAAAGAACAGTCGCATAATGCTTGAGCAACATTAAATAACTCAATCACCTGTAGCTCAGTTTCTATCCTGTCCACAGTCCAATATCCAAATACAATAGCGAGTAGTGACGTAATGCTTATCGTATTCAATGACGTCGTTTTCTCTATGGGATCCATTTATTAATAGATTATTACTATTACTAATATTATTATAGTTATTAGATGTTGGTCTGAACGCTGATAATTCCCGTATAATCACAACAAACTATTTCACAATGTTTTAGCATCATTAAATAACTTAGTCACCATGATCTCAGTTGCTACCTTGCCCAAATTCAAATAAATTTTGGTTCCCTTAAAAGTGCACCAACAAAATATATAAAACAAACAATAATAATAATAATAAAAGAAAAATAATAATATAATATAAATAATATAAAACAAAAATAAATAATATACAAACAATTTTGTATATTAAACGCCAAGAGATGTAAAATACGTTTAATACAAAGTTTGTTTCTTTTATTATAACTTTTAATTTAATTAATGCTACTTTTATTCCAAATAAGTTTTTATACCCAGTTATCACACATCATGCGTGGTCTTTTATATTGATTTTAGCAAATATATCATATTTATTTCTAGAATACAAGAGTTAAATTTATACCATTAATACAGTTATATCGGTATATATTATTACTGTATATTTTGATAAATACATAGGCTACTAATTTTGATACCATCAATCAAATTTTGTAAGATAAATGCAATAATTTTCAAGCTGTGCACTTTACAGAACTATAAGTATTATTAAATCAAAATGATAAATATGTAAAAATAATTGTTAAAAATCCTTATTATAAAAAGACTTATTATAATTATTTTTTATATAATTCTTTCTAATATTCATTAAACAATAATCTTAGAATAGGAAACTAAGTAAATGTTTTCAGTAACTGTTTGTCATGCGTAAATTGTAAATAAATCAACATGGAGAAATATATCAAATTTTAATAATGTAGCAACGAAATAAAAACAATAAACCAAACACCGAGTGTTTTGGATTTTATGTTATACTAATA
The DNA here is from genome assembly GCF_021130785.1 of Homalodisca vitripennis. Classification (NCBI taxonomy): domain Eukaryota; kingdom Metazoa; phylum Arthropoda; class Insecta; order Hemiptera; family Cicadellidae; genus Homalodisca; species Homalodisca vitripennis. The sequence continues at coordinate 19,609,019 of NC_060210.1, forward strand.
TGTTTATTGTCCGTAATAACGTGGAATAATAAAATACACGCTATCTTAAAATACTGTAATAAATATTATTGTGGAGTTAGTTGAGTAATAACAATAAAGTTAATGGCTAATACGAGTATTTTATCGTAAATACAAAAATGGAAGCATGAAACACTATATTTCGTAGGATTAAATGGTTCTACCACTTATTGTCCTTAAAAGCGAAATATTGTTGGCTTGTTTACATTTATGAGTTATGCACTTTACAAAGCTATCAGTGTTATTGTACTAAAATGATAAATCTGTAAAAATAAATGTTAAAAATTAATTTGTTAAAGTAATATTCGCTACTAGCAGTAGCAGCAGTATTATTGCAGATCAAACTGCGAACTGCCACATAGCGATGTGGAGAGCGTCGGTAACGGCAGTTCAGCCCTGCACGTGCTTTATCTTAAATGGTCCAAATAAAGTTACAGACGCGTGAGCCGTGTGCAAATATTTGGGTTAGCCGCCACGGAATACCCTCCTTAACTACATGTGGACGAATATACTACCTTTGGTATCATAACCTCTTGGTTATTAGACATGAATAATTCAATCAACTCTTTTAATTTTATAAGGCGAAGTCAGGACTACGTGTTCTTTCTTACACTTAACCTTGGATAAATACTAGTTGCAAAACTAATTTGTAATTTTCAAAAGAATAGAACAACTGTTACTTAAAAAATAATGTCTCTATACGTAGTTAACATAACAAAGTCATACTTCACACGGTAGCGAGAATTTACTGCCAAGCTAATGTAGCTGTATTTGAATATAATATTTCAGGTAAATTCAATATACGTAAACTATAAAAATTACAGACATTAAGAAATTCCAGATTCTGTTTTACATAAATATTTAGTTACAAATAGTTAATCAATATATTCCCATTTACTTTTTTACAACTATTATGGTTTTAAGTTTTGTAAATACTATTGCCTGTATTATGTAATATCCTAGCAATACTTCATTTCACGGGTATAAATCTTTTTTTGATTGACGGATAATTTAGATTTATATTTTACATTGTAGTGTAATTTTTATAACCATAAAGTTTTTGTGGGATTTTGAGGCAGAGAAAGTTTCTGTTAAGAAGGTTATCTCGTTTCGGTTACGTACGCGTATTTTCTTTCGGAAATCATAAATTGACTGCTAATTCAGAAGTACAGCTCCACATTCTCAACTTCGGACTGAAATCTCCGCTGATTTGAACACAACTTCCACCGTTTCATACTGCACATAATAATCTGATACCACATTTACGTGTGTTACTTGATTAATAATTCATATTAACCCCTGTTTTCTTTCTTTAAAGTTTGTTATAGCCATTAGAAGGGTTGAAAGGATAATAGGGTTTCGAACATTTGCCATCGTTATACGAACAAAAGGTATAACACAACGTTTCGAGTATTTAAATCCATCCTCTTTGTCAGGTGGTGATAGATTTCAATCCTCAAAATCAGTACAGGCGAGCGTGGCATGCTGTATAAGATACTGTGCTGCTAAGGCATGTGATATCGCTCTTAAATTTGCGTGCTCGTGATTCACCTCGTGATCTGCAGTGACAATGCCTATGTTCATGTTCTACTGTCTGGACTCCAAGCTGGTTTTGGGAACGATCGAATCCTTCTCTTTCTCTTCTTTTTTCTTTCTCTTCCTTTCTCTTTCTCTCATTTTTTCTGTCTTATCTTTCTTCATGAATTAATTATATCACAACCTAAAGAAGAGGATATATTTCAATCCTCAAAACGTTGTCTATACATTTTGTAACACATAATGATGTTAAATGTCCTAACCTTAATATCTGGCAAATGTTCGAACCCTATTATCAACCCTATTGATTTCAAACCAGCATATCATCGATATAGTAATTTACTTTAAGTCACGCTATTTAGTTAAAATCGACATTCAAAAATTATGATTTTCTTAAATGATTCTTGAATTTATAATATCCCCAAAATATTATGCGTTTCTTATTAGCTATAACAACATTAATGAAATTTTTAGGCACTTCAATCATCCATTTGCACTATAACTTATGTGCCAATTCTTGAAGTACCAACTGTTTTCTCATCAACAATTTATTTTTTATGTATTTTATAGTTTTAACAATAATGTTTCATATAGTGTTATACTTGTAAAGTCCAATACGAAAAATCATAAAATTATCAAATCGAACTGTAAATAAAACAAAGACTGTTGCATACTAGCCCAGACAGCTTTGAGTGGTAGTAGAGCAACCGTGTTGTGTTGTTTACCACCACAATACTGTAGCTGGAATTTTCCAAAACAATACCTTTCTTATGTGTCAAAATAGTTGTTTAGATATTACTACCATTTATGTCTGTGGTTAGGTGGTATTTTAACTTCGAAACAATGGTTTATAGCTTTCAACATTTATTGATCCCTGAAATGGATTCTATGGAGGTGCATTACTCAAACGCTACAACTAGATTTCTTATTGAAGAATCTAACTCAAAATTTCAATTTGATTTGTAAATATTTATTATATTTCTCATCATTCGTAGATCATATATCTTTGAACAACAGTTATATGTTATTTCTCATTTACCCATAAAATTGTTTACAAAAACTTGTAGGAATGTCTGTCTATCCTGAAAAAAGCTTTGTAAATAAAGTAGTACACATAAAGTGAATGAATGTTAGATTAAGTTAACTTTCATTCATAGTAATAACAAGTACAATTAACCGGAAAAAATAAATCTAAACCTGTTAAACCAAATTTTCAAAAGTGTCTTAAATTGCATTTTTCTGCCTGTTTAAGGATGCCCTAGTTGCTTTCCATAGGCCTACAGTATTTCCTTTAACACGTATTTGCTTCATTAATACGTCTAAGTATCGCCTCAATGGAATAAACTTTCACCTCGTAAACTTTCACCTTCGTCCATCTCCTCAACGACGTACGATCTAGTGACCTAGGTGGCCAGTGTGTAGGACCTGCATGACCAATCCATTTATTTGAAAACTGCTGATTGAAGGAGGTGCTCAGTCAAATACTTGACATGATGCCCCACCATGTTGGAAGTACAGTTGTCGTCGCGTTTCTAGAGGAACATCTTCAAGCAATGTCGGTAATTTTATTCTTCTTGAAGAAACTGAAGTATGTCTGACCTGTTAAGCGCTCTATAAAAATAAACGGTCCAGTCAGCTGATAATAAATAGTACCACGCCATACGCAGATTAATGATGCAACGCTGATGAAGTGACATTACATTTCAATTGTTGCATGATGGTTTACTTCTATGAATGATGGTACAATTTTGATACCATTACGAGTGAATTATCACTTATTGGTAAATTAAATGTACTTAAAGAGTATACGATGAGTTTTTAAACAAATGCAGTACTCCAAGAAATTGGCACTTTGTCCTGGATGTAAATGCTGTATTTTTTGTTTTTGGTAGGTAGGGATAGAGCTTATTGTTATAGAGTGTTTTCCATACTTTACTTTCCGTAAGCCTGAACCGTTTAGAACTACTTCAGGTCACATGTTAGGTACGGTTCAACAGCATCAAACATTTGTTATGAACAATAGTTTCTGTACGTTAGAAAAAGCCATCATGCTGCAATTTCGCGCTGGGAAGTGATCATGTTTCCGGAACGTACGAAAGCACTAATTTTTCTAGAATTTTGAATTCGGGTTTCATGTATTCTTCTACAGCGGACCTAGAACTGCCTTCACATACAACGTGAATAAACACCATATCAGCTTATTTTTCACTTGTAAATAAGTGTGCCATTACTACTCCAATAACTTGATAATTACTAAGGACAACACAATACTTACAAGGACCGAAACTCAATTACTATGAACAGAACAATACACACATAAAACGAAACTCAGTTGTTAGCTCTCAAAATAATTGTATGCTACAATTCAAATCATATCATTGTTGAACAGCTGCTTATTGTATTGTTCTTATGAAATAAATATTTCCTGCAAAACATCATTCTCTGCTTTCATATCAAATTTAATCAAGCCGTACAGAATATCAACAGCACCTGAATGTACTGCTGAGATCAATCTACTCTATGAAATAGTTTTTCATTTATTTATTTATGTTGGTAATTTTTTGTGAAAATGTAATCTGTTTAATGTGTGTATAACAAAGTTACTGTCAGTTAAAAGACTTGTAATACTGTTATGAATAAAAATTAATTTAATCAAACATGTATTCACTTTCTGTGTACTTCATTTAAACCGTGTTGTTCAGAATAAACTTTCCTACAATTTTTATTGAAAACTTTGATCTGTGTATTGATGAAATTGTAAATTTATGGCCTCCCAAAGATAAAAAAAGTGATTTTTCACTCCATTTTTTAATGTGACTGGTTTTCTCAAAAACCACATAACTTATCCGGAACCTGTTCTATTCCATTTGAGAAGCTTCTGAATTCGCCCGTTAATCGATCTTACTATAATTTCAGGAAGGCCTCATTTTACATAGTGTTCTGAAATCCGGGAATGTTTGATAGCCCTAACTCGATAACAAAGCATTTCTGGACCCATGTTTATATAACATTTTGTAATTATGTTTATATGGACAATGATCTCCCACAGTTTCTGCATATCTTCGCCAATCACTCTGTACATAGGTTTTCTAAGGGTAGTAGTTTTAGAAATATGAGCCTTACAGTTTAGGAGCCTTACCGGGTAACATGAATTTGGGATTCAGAAATATCAATTTCAATTGAATCAGAATTAAAATAGATAGATCGAAAATTAACTAAATGCAGAAATTATCGAGTAGAACTGATTATTAATCCATTATAAACCTCAATTTACAGATCGGAAATATTTTTTTAACAACACAAAACTTACAAAAAATAGTTCGATTTTCATAAAATACTGGCTGTAAAATAAAAGCTTGAATTTTTTTAGTCTTGTGACAGAAATACATAAACTGATGGAAATCTGTGAGTGGTTACCCATTCATTTACTCGCAATACAATAGGATATATCGTGACAGGAACTATGAGGATGATGATGTTATTACTGAAACAGCTGTGCACTGAGTGATTTGCATGACGTCACCACGGCTATTCATTTGATAAAGTTTCCAGCTACGTGTATGTTTTATTGGGCAATTTGCGGATCTGTTAGTACTTACATTGTAATTTAAGCACAATTCCCCTAGCTTTATATCCACTATGTAATTGTATTTGACCATCAAATTTTAATTTAAAGTTGTTTGGGAGTGCCGATGGCCGAGCGGTCTAAGACTTTGGACTTTGAGTCTGAGTTAGGGATAGCGCAGGTTCGAATCCTGTCTGTGACCGTTGCACTTTTTATCAGTACTATCGACCTTGTACTGTATCGACTCTCCCCTTATTCTGTTTGTACAGGCCAGTGGCCCATGAGGACGGACAGAATAATGCTAAAATGGTAATCGGCTTCTCCTTAAGAAATATCCCAATAATTTTTACTGAAATTAAAAATAAACAAAAATAACGTTTTTATTTGGAAAGTTGTTCATTGTACTTGAAGATGTATGTATTAACTTGGAAAACCTTATGATGAGATTTAATTCATGATAAAAATACAATAATTTTTCCTCGGCTATAAATGGGTAATAAAATGGTGACTTCAAAATCTAAAATTAGCTTTAGTCTTTTGAAATCTTATATTTTTTTAATTTGTGTTGTAATAGTTATATTGGTATCTAATACGCAAGTCTTTGTTACATTTCATCAAAATTATAAGGGCTTATTACAAAAAAATGGTCTATTTTTCAAATATTTTGCTTGTGAAAAATTCATAGCTCAAAAGTTGTAAAAAACTACGTACATGTAGTAAGTAGTTCGTCTGTAAACTAATAGATAAAACCTTTTTAAGATGTAGAACTGTTATATGTCGAAAACTTATTCTTAAAAATTGATGTCTGATACTAAATTTGTGCTAAGTACGCAGATAATCTGCACTAATACTCATAAAATATTAGGGGTTGTTTGAACTCATGTAAATTGCTGTTGAAAATCCATATATAATGTAAACAAACTGTTTATTTAAAATAAATTTTTGTAATTTTTTATTATTATGTTCCAAAATAAGCCAGCAATGTTATTGTAACTGTAAAAATGTTACTTTTGTCAACTACCTTCCATAGAATGAATTCAGTAGAATATAGTTGTTATCTGAGGTAAATATTTTGTTAATCAACTTCCACCTTCATGAGGTCTACTGTAATTAGGCCAACCGTGATATCTTTGTTGCCGTTTTTATTAGTATATATAACGAAAAATCTCGGAGCATTGGAAAAAAGTTTAACTATAACTGGTAAATAAATACAAATTTTCCACTATTTATTTCTTTATTGCAAGGAATTTCGGAATCAATGATTCCATGATCAGGATTTTTTTAAATTTGTGAAGTGCCTGACGGAATCAGTGATTCGGAAAGGCCTTGCAATAAAGAAATAAATAGTGAAAAATTCGTATTTATTAACCAGTGATAGTTAAACTTTTTTCCAATGCTCCGAGATTTTTCGTTAAATATAAATTATATATTATGCATATTATATATTCTCGTATATATATATATGTGTGTGTGTGTGTGTGTGTGTGTGTGTGTGTGTGTGTGTGTGTGTGTGTGTGCGCGCGCGTGTGCGTGCGTGCGTGCGCGTGTATGTGTGTGTGTGTGTGTGTGTGTGTGTGTGTGTGTGTGTGTGTGTGTGTGTGTGTGTGTGTGTGTGTGTGTGTGTGTGTGTGTGTGTGTGTGTGTGTGTGTGTGTGTGTGTGTGTGTGTGTGTGTGTGTGTGTGTGTGTGTGTGTGTGTGTGTGTGTGTGTGTGTGTGTGTGTGTGTGTGTGTGTGTGTGCATTATATGTAATGAATGCTTTGTATAATAGTTTTTTTAATTATTTCATTTTTTTAGCTCTTTTTTATAGTGGTCCTTGAATTTTTTATGTGCAAATTGTCTAATTTCGGTTGTGAAAGTTTGGTGTGAAACAGGTTTTTGTTACACTGAAATCTCCGTAAAAGTTTGTCTCTTTGTTTATGAAGCCACTCCAAACTCTAATTACCTTTAATAGGAACAAATTAAAGTTTATAACCCAACTCCTGAAATTAATAACCCATCATTCTATTGCTACAAGAAAATGTTACGCTGAGGTAAATAGTCATTGCAAATATTACGATTGCAGTAATTACAGATTTTCAACCAACTTCTGAACATCACAGGCTGACACTAAAGAGGACAATACAGCGTGCACCACGTGTTAGATAAAGCTATGGCTGAGTTACGTTCACTGAATTGAAAACCAGGTAATAGAAATCCGTACGTGCTTTATCCCTTAGGACCCACATAAAGTTAGACGCGTGGATGCGTGACGGGTGTACAAACACAGTGTATACTCTGGAAGTGAGTAAACACATTTTACGTTCAGTAGGGAATCATAACAGAATGTTGAAAGATGTTAAAATATGTATTAATGTTGCTAAGATCAATGTGAAATCGGTGAATAAATACTTGTAAGACTCCCAGTAATTATTGATATCTCTACATCATGGACGACGTATAATGGAGTAATGAAATAGTTTAACAATAATTTCGAAGTTAGCACCACAACATTTCATCCCACAAATATGTAAACGGACCTAGCCCTTGTTTCCAAAATTAAGTTCAAATGATACCAAACACATTTAAAAATACTTTTGCTTCATCATGGCGACATAAATTTAATCAGGAAGTGTTATACTGAAACAAAGTACCTTTAACATAGCTCTATCATGGCCCTATAAAGCAAGAGCGAAATATCTCAAATTTCAGGAAAATGTTGAAGTCATGAAAACGGTCTAGATTTAAAACTAAGAGTACTACGGTTTGCGTTACAAACTCTATGCTTATATTTTATGTTCCAATTAAAACAAGGTAATGAGATGTTCCAATTAATTAAGGTATTTTCTTAGATTACCTTACTTCTTTTTGGATATAAAAAGTAATAAATATGGTAGTAATCTTATTTTCATAATAATATTATCATTTATCATTTAATGCATATCCTTTAATTTATTGCGATGAAGCATCCATTATCACTCAAATAATCACTCTTCCAAGTGAACCTAAGACTTATGCAACATAAATAAGTATTTTAAGGATGGGTCTATACCAAATCATTCACGATTAAAATATAACGAATTGTCAAATAAATATAGTTATCGTGAATTATGATCGTTTAGGTGATAAAATTGTAATTTTTTACTTTTATATACTTTATACTCATACTTACTAGTTGTTTTATGTACTTATTCATGTGTTAGCAATATTTGTAAAGGTAAAAACTTTGGGGATAGTGAACAAGTAAGTTTACTTACGAAATCAGTTGAATCGATGAACCTTAAATAGTAGCGTATGGCCGTTTATACAGCTAAAACGATACCAGGATTTTATTTAGAATCGGTATACCTATTTCGTGAAAAAGGTTCTAACTTGACATACAATTATAGAACAGTTTCAACTGTACATACTTTTTCTATAAACTGTTCAGTCATCAATATACATATGATTATTTATAAATACAATATTAAAGGATCTAAAGAAAGAAACGAGCGTCAAATAACGTTTTAATTCAAGTAGCACATTAAAAAAAAGAGATAGCACGAAAATAGCTTTATTATATTGCTCATTTAAATTCTGGGTACGTGTATATTGAATGTGGGTAGGATGACCTAATTCTTGACTCAAGACAAATGAAATAGAAATGTAAATTAAAAATTATGTATGAAAGCATGATAAGAGCTATGTATTATATTAATTTATATAAGATTTTCCGTTATTATATGTGTTTTATTTATTACATATTTTATTATTGTTGATGTTAATTAAATTATTAGTTTGCACATAGTATAATAGGTAATAGGTTTTGCATGGTATGTGGCGCTGTTGTGAGTAAGACTGCATAGCTGTAATTAAATGTGTGTAATTACATAAAATAACTATTTAATCTTAAGTAATAAGTACGTATGTTATGCTACTAAATTGATATTTTATTAATAAATCTGATTCTGCTTTAAATCCATTTGAGGTGTAGTTTCTCAAAATGCTCTAAGGTTAACTAATTATCACATATAATAAAAAGTTATTTGTATGTTATTTTGTTGCCAGCCATATGATTATTAATAATTTTCTATTTTTGACGCTATACATTTTTTTCAATAAAGCTTTTTGCTGACTCTAGCGAGTTTAATACACTCGAAAGAACCTTTAATTCACATAAAATATTCAAAATATATGGTCTTTAAGTTTTCATTATAAATTTTAATTGATAAACTCATTCTTTTAATAATATATGTCTTCAGGATAATTGTTTTGAACACATTCTTAGTGAGATGCAGAAGGGAGTACATCACAGGAGTCTATACAACTTAACACAAAAGTATTCAAAACGATATAGATAAAAAAAATAATGCTATAGCTTGGGATAAATGTGTTACCAAGTAACGACTAAGTTTTTTAGGAAAAGTACTAAGTAAACGAAATTGATTCGTTATACTACATTCTTTCCACTTCAGCTACATGAAATTTAGAGATTTAATAAATCACCCATAATACTTCCAGAACAACAGTAAGTTTTACTAATGTACCTCCAAAAATACTTAGGTTTGTATTTTCGGAATCGTATTTGAAAATATTGCATCAACAAAGGTTGGCTTGTAGTTTAATAACTTACTAACTACAAGCCAGGAGTACGCTACACCACATGTCCCGTAACAAGCATGTACAAATTATACACGATTTTAATCAGTTTTTTTTGTTTTTTTTTTATTTATTTTACGAATTTCTCGTTGCCATCATGGTTACCCGTAAGGCTGATGTAAGAATGTTCGCTAACGATCAGCAAATACCCATCGAGTGACATTTACTATCATCGAACTTGATGTTACGTATATAGAAATAAAACATATTTCTTTCACGTTTCGAGTATTGGAATGTATCCTCTTCGTCAGGTGAGGGAGGTGTTAATACAGACAAAGAACGCTGAATTACGTCTAATCTTCGAAACGTTTTGTTATATTTTTTGTAACCCATAGCGACGGAAAATGTTCTAAACCTGTTATTATGTCAACGGGTTCGTATCGGAACACTTTAAACGTTATGTCCCATCGAGTGACATTCACTATCATCGAACTTGATGTTACGTATATAGAAATAAAACATATTTCTTTCACGTTTCGAGTATTGAAATGTATCCTCTTCGTCAGATGAGGGAGGTGTTAATACAGACAAAGAACGCTGAATTACGTCTAATCTTCGAAACGTTTTGTTATATTTTTTGTAACCCATAGCGACGGAAAAAATTCTAAACCTGTTATTATGTCAACGGGTTCGTATCGGAACACTTAAAACGTTATGTCCCATCCAGTGACATTCAGAACTCGATGTCTCTTATATAAATGGAACACATTTCTAATTATTATTAAATTATTATTTATTTTTATTATTACTAACTGTAAACAAGGTTTTTATTATTATGTAACTAATTTATAGTTTAAAGGGTAGAAACAAACCTTTTAGTTGGTAACTATACATTCTTACTATAAACAAAGAACTTATAAAAAGTTATAGACGAAATCCCTCAAACTCCTTCGTACGCTTTAAACGTTTAAAGAAAGTTAATTTATAAAAATACATAAACCCTCAATAATTTTTTATGAAGATAGCAACGCTCTGCAGTAGATACGCTTAAATAATTATCATCAGGGTTAGGCTAAACTAAACTAACAGAAAGTAATTTGGCAGCAGAGAAGCAATTTTCTTCCGAGCTGCTCCCCAGGCTATAAGTGCAGATAAATAATCTGGAGGCTCCAGCGCCCACTGAATATAGAGGATACAGTTTGCATTCAGGACTTAATAATTCTCGGAAGATTAGAATAGAGTGGATTGAATCAAACTTGAGAATGTTCTAAATTTAATTTAGGTTTGTTTTTAAGTATTTTGCATTGTATAGTGTTATTTTGTTTTAGTTGAGATTATCAATGCAAGTAAGAACATTTTTTTATACAAATAATTCAATAATCCCAGCGTATAAAATATAAATCCAGAGTTACATCGATGTGATTAAAAAGTTGTATAAATACTTAACAATATGAACTCGAGTTTAAAGCAACTTCTACCACATTTCGGTTGATGACTGATTTCTAACTCGCGTTTTAATAATGGTTTATTTGTAAGTCAAATTTGAGACAATAAACATCCAATCATCATTCATCAAAAGAGTTAAATTCTATGCGAATTACATATATTTAAAATCTCTAAAGTAATATTGAAATTGCTTTCAAAATTATTGATATTTGACGGATTCATATCAGAAAACTTAACATTATAGAGAGGTTGTTACTTCTCAACAAAATATAATCGAAGAAGGTTGAAGCTGCCATGTTTAATGTATTTTTGTGACTGAGTGTATGTACGCGTGAGTTCAAAACATATTTTAGGCTGCGAGGAGATACAAAAATTTCTTGATATTTATTTGAAGATATGATGATATGCGACTACCTAAAATATGAGAACCATTTTATTAATACAGAACATTTGTAAATGTTTCATGATCTTGTAGACATCGTCAAAGTGTAAAAATCCATTAAATTTCTTATTTAGTAGCATTTCCTTACCTATATGAGGAAGAGAACTTCATTTAATAAGTGCGTAAATAACTTTTAAGGTCAATTATGCTTCAAAAGCATTAGATACGTCGATTTCGTGTGCTTAATTCTAATTATTCATGACCAAAAGTATTTCATATATAAATCTAACTTGAATTTATACGCTTGTTACTTCTTAAACAATAAAATAACAATCCAAAGAGATTCCGCCCTAAAACTATGAAACAATTTGTTCTTTTAACTGTCTTTATCCAATCCTTTTATATATCCTAATGATATTACTCAAACTTGTAAAACACATATTTTATATTTCAGAATTCTGAAATATAATTATCGTCATAAAGTGCTGAACTACTCTCTAAATATATTGATAAATCTTTAGATCACAAATGTGAAATCATGACTCCGTCAATGATATAAGAGTTCTGAAAGACTATTGATTATTCCACATATATTTAGGTACATTTCTCTTAGCTGCTGATTTTATTGAAGAAAATTATTTGTACGTACATAACAATAAAACGTATTAGAGTAGTATAATTATTTAACCACACAACACGTAATGTATTCTAAATATACTTAACGTTTATTGTAAAATTTCACCCCGAGTTACTACAACGTAATTGCTTCTGTAATCAAACTAAAAGGTGTTAAAAATGATGAAAAGCCTTTTATTTATAAATAACTACGAAATAGGGTACATTTTTGTATATTTTAAAGTGTTCAGATACGATATTTAAATGTTCCAAATTTTGGCTTGGATAACAAGAAGATTAATAAAAGAAATTTCATGGTACATGCTTAACCCTGATGTTGTGGAAATAAACATTGTTTATATTCACACCTGTAGTCAATATTTGTTATTGGTAAATCCAATATTTCATATTTTTGTACTGATAATTAAAATTTTTTTTTATAATCAATTAAGTTTAAATTTTTAAAAATCGTGGCTTATAAAACTTGTAAATACATCCATATTTGAAAGACTAAAATGTATAACCCTACGCTTCGATATTTTTACACAGCCTGTAATTAGAAGTTCTAAAAATATGTGAAATTTACATTTCCGGTTTACTATAATATGGTAATCTGTTCTCAGAAATCAATATGAGAGACGATATGAAACAACCTGTATAATTAAATGTATAGTAATAATGAATTAATACAAAATAACTACAATAACTCTAATTAAGTCGTCATTATATTGATAATTTATTCCTCACGACCGAAAATATAATTATATTTGACGGGGTATAGATATAAACCTCATAAATACCTCTTAGGTCACATCGAATTACATATCTTTAACTCAAGAAAAAAATCAATAATTTTAATATCAAACAATAAAACTATATTAAAGAGTTATTTATACGATTTTTTTATCCGTAATCTGTACGAAATGAAAACTGCCTATCATCCCTGACACAACTGTACACCCACTGAACCATTAGTAATAATGCAGTATTCACAATGTAGCATCTGTAAACGTGCGATACCAACATTCCAACAATGACGAGCTCCCTATAACAATGGCGAGGTAACGACCACATCAGCTGTTTAGTTTATGACGTCATATACCATAAGGGCATTATGACGCAACACCTCCATTGTTGGTATGTGCAGCCATTAGCCTTTTATCTCTAAAACATTAGTTGACTCTCGTAAGTTGTTTAATGGCGGCTCTTATCTTACGTTTTAGGCTGGAATATGTCTGCATTGCACTTTATTGTTTGGCATAATGTTTTTATTATAATATATCACAGTTTAAATCCTGAGGTAACTAATTGTGTGTTCCAATGAAAATTTTGATTTGGGCTTAATACAAAAGTACGGTCAACAGAAGGCAATCTTCACAAGACAATGTCGAGTAGATTTACATTTTCAGCACAAACAAGGTAATTTGGCGTCAGATCTGGGCCACTTCCGGGAGTTTCTTTATTGACCGCTAGTAGATTGAGTGGGAGAAATGAAGGCTTAAGCTTGTCTTGGTTGCACTAGATGTACTTAGAATTTCAACTCTTTAGGAAAATGACTAACCCGCTACTTTTCCACCTTATGGTGTCTGTATTACCTGCAAGCAGTTACACACTCTACTATTACTAAATATTGAAATAAATATTGAAATAAAATATGTAGGGTTAATAGGATGAAAATAAGAAAGGCAGACTTATGAATGGCATAACGATGTTCGTAACATTTCAATACTTTGTAAATGATTACTTATAACTCATAGTATATTTGCAATACTTTTTCAGATTGAAGCTGAAACTTTTTATTTTATTCAGTTTAAAATAACAAAGTAAAGAATATTTTATTTTCCAGGTGAAGATAGGGGTAAGAAGCCCCTAACAATTAATCCGGAGACCAACGGCTTAAAGGTGACTTCCGAACCACCATGAATGGTTGGGCGGGCGGGTTGCTTCCAAAGACAGGATCGCTCAGCGGTCACCCATCCAAGCAGCAGTCACACTCGACGTTGCTTAACTATGTTATCTTGCGGTAACAGCCGTACACACCACACTGCACCATTTAGAAATGTTTGGTTGGTTGTCTTGCGTTATTGGTTTACTAACTAAAAAATAAAATTACAAAATATTTTATTTATAATATGTGTACTTAATTTTACTGGAGATTAACATATTTCAAAGTTTAAACTGAATGATGATATAGATGTAAATGTAAGGTGGAACTTTTCAAACTAAGATCTATTAGTTCCTAAGTTTTATTATATAATATCATATCTAATTATTTTTTTGGCAGTTTTTAACACCGGAAACTATAAAGAAATACTACTACACACATTTCCGTTTTTGTTATTGTTTTAATTCCATATATTTTAAGTTGGAAAATGTAAAAAAGTATAATTTTTAGGTTTATTATGAATAAATTTAACAAAAACGTCAGGATAAAGAGTCACTATGGTCGAAATCGTTGAGTTCTAAAAACAAATTCGTGTATCGAAGATATACTTTTAGATATTTCTTCTCATCAAATTTTTTCATTTACCTAATTTCGAATAGATGTTTGATTCACAGATAGTTCATGATTGCAATCTTCACATACATTAGACGTTCAAACCAGTATTGAAGAAGAAGAATTTTGCCCTGAGACAGCATTGTCTTTGATAATCTTATATTGTAACCGTGTTTAATAACAATATATTAATAATGGTTTCATTCACAAAGAAAACTTGGCGATTCTGGCAATAATCCAAACCTCTATCCAATCGTTTATATAGAACACAGAATAGCTTCGGGCTCTCCTTTGATCCCAAAGCAATGAACTTGAAGCAACTTAAAGTAGCGATTTGGTTAAACAAATCACGGTGGTTTTCACAGCAGGATCATAAATAATTACGTACGCGAGCTAATAATAAATACTTTTCTAATGTAAAATCGTTATTTTAGCAACATCATGACAGTAAAAATATATAAAACGGATTTATGTAGTTTGATACAAATCAATGTAACAAAACACAAAGTTACTCTATGATATACAGTAGTTACTTCACTATCATCAATATATATATATAAGTAGATATGAATGTGAGGGTTCTAGCTCACTTTTGGGACAGTCAGAAAATCAACGTAAAATACTGTTTAAAGGACAATAAACTAATCTGTAACTCACGAATGAAAAATTAACCGAATCTATAGCCGTTTTACTGTTCATTGTAGGCTTCTAATTTCTAAGCTGTTTTAATGAAAAAATCCAGAAATCTTCGAAATCTTTATTCCACGAAGTTAATTGTAACACAGTCTTTATCTTTAATAGTCTTCTTTCCAGTAACAACCAAGTGTAATTTTTCATTTTTGTTCAATTCTTTAATCTTTTTTTCATCCAAAACAGTCAAAAATCTGTTTGGCAAGTGTACTTTACAATCTTCCAACTCGGCAATTATTGTAAACCCGAATTTATCTTTCATTTTCTCCAAATTCACAATTTTGTATTTCTTATTTTCTTCTAATTCTATTAATTTCTTGTATTCTTTGAATGTTAAATCACCAACCTTATTCAACTCTTGTAACAGTGCCATTTACATAGAAAAAAATTAATACTTCTACACTTTTAAGGTGAAAAATCAACACTATACTTCCAAAATACACAAAAAACCGGGGTTTTGACCCTTAGGGTCAAAACCACAGCTCTTAAGGTGCATATATACTAGAGTTTTTTTGAAAAATCCTGAAAATCTACTGAATTTCTCTAATTATTGCGAATTTTTAGCTTTAAAGTTGATAATGTGAACGATATTTCTCGAAAAATCACTACAAAATTGAAATTTAAAAAATCTCTAAATGAAATTTTTTCTATATAAATAGATGAATCAAAGGCTGTTTAACCATAAATTGTGCTGATTTGTATCAAATTTTAGTAAAAATCTGTACTTTTCAAAGTGTTAGTTAAACAAATTTTTCTTCTTTAAATAGAAGAATCAAAGGCTGTTCAACCATAAATTGTGCTGATTTTTATCAAATTTTGATAAAAATCCTTAGAAATCTACTGAATTATTGCTATTTTTCAGCTTAATAAAAAGATATTTTACTAAAAAGTAAAACTTGGCAGATTCAAATTTTCCCTATTTAAATGGAGAGGAAAAAGATATCCTGCCCGTACTGCAAAAAAGATGTTTTCGAACATCATTTTACCCGACATTATAAGTCGAAAAATCATTTGAAGAACAAAGAAATTTATAATAAAGAACTAAATTATTTGAGGACTTGGGCTAAAGAGAATCAAATCGATGGTCACGAGAAGATGTACAATATAGAAAAATTGCGTGAACTAAAGAAAAATTTTAAGGAAAGTAAAAAAGATCTCAATCTATTTAAAGATGAAAAAATTCAATCAATCGCTGAGAAATTGTCCATTGAAACAAACGATAAAACTAAGTCTGAAATGATCGAAGAAATTGACAAAACTCTTAATGAGAAACCTGAAAATATCATTGATGTAGAAGTTTTATCCTCAATACATGGTCTATTTAAGCAATACATTTTAACAAATTTGAACGACAATTTCATGTCAATTTACAAATATCTTTCTATTTTGCGCCCAGAAATTAAAAGTTTAATCGAAAAATTTCAAGAAACTGTGAAAAATAGTAAAGGATATCTCTCTTTAGAATGCGAATACGAACGAACTTTAGTGAACGGTGAAACACAAACTTGTCCAATGTACTTTACTATAAAAGCAGACGAGATCTTTGATGTAAACGACTTTATTACTAAGCAATTTAATAAATTAACACATCGAGAACAGACAAATCATCCAAATAAGGGTTCTGGATGGACATTTAAAAGCTGCAAACAACTAGTTTTGAGCCTTAATAAACACGAAATAATGAACGCAGGATCATATATCGATTTGCCAAAGAAAATCAAAGATAAGAAGCTTGTGTAAATATCAAAAATAAAGATGATTTCTGTTTTGTTTATTCTATCCGATGCGCTATTGAAAAACCTGAAAAGAATGCTGACAGAGCAAAGCAATACGAGAAATTTGTAAATGACGAGATATTTTCAGGTTTCGAGTATCCAATGTCCTTAAAAGATATACAATTATTTGAAAAACGAAGCAGTAAAGCAAAGTATAATTATCCGAAAATGTCTGTAAATGTCTATAGTTTTGATGAAAAACTCAATATTGTTCCGTTACAAATTTCAGAAATTTATGATGCCGAGTTAGAAATCGATTTATTGTATGTTAAACAAGATGACAAATCTCATTATGTTTTGATAACAGATTTAAATAAGCTCGTTTTCTCTCAGTTATCTAAGTGTAAAAATAAAAAATTTCTATGCAGAAGATGTTTAAGCCATTTCTACAAATCTGGAGATTTAACAGACCATTTAGAAATTTGCAAGCAACATGAAGTATGCAAACCTATTATGCCATTTCCAGGTCAAACAACTAAATTTACTAATTATCAAAAGAAGTTTAGCCATCCGTACGTTATTTATATGGATTTTGAAAGCATATTAGAGAAGATTCCCACATGCAAAAACAATCCACAAAGATCGACTACAACCAAGATTCAGAGGCACATTCCTTATGGTTTTACTCTATATTTAGTGTCGAATGTGACCAATCGCATGTACAAACCGATATGTTATCGTGCCAAAAATGAAGAAGATTTGAAAAACGTCCCGACAAAATTGTTTGAAGAACTCAATAAATTATCGAAATACATAGCGAAAAAATATAATTCTAAGAACATGAAACCTATGAAATTGACAGAAGAAGAAGAAATTTCGTATCAAAATTCAAACGTTTGTCATATCTGTGAATGGTCTGCTTATGATGTTGGGTCAATTCAGTATAGTTTTACTCCTGATAGTTGGAAAGATAAGAGTTATAATAAAGTGAGAGATCATTGTCATTTAACCGGCAAGTTTCGAGGCGCAGCTCATGCATGTTGCAATCTAAATTTGAAATTTCCTCAGAATATTCCCGTTTTCTGCCACAATATGTCAAATTACGATACTCATTTGTACATAAAAGAATTGGCTAAACAATATGGAAATGTTGATTTGATTGCAAACACCGATGAAAAATATATAAATTATTCTGTAAATTCTGGATATGGCTATGAATTCGAAGGTGATAAGCCAAGAAAATTCATCAAGTTTTCGTTTGTAGACACGTTCAGATTCATGGCCTCGTCTATAGAAAAGTTAGCTAAAAATCTAAAGAGAGAAGACTTCAAACATACAAATCATTTTATACAAGATGGACTGAATGAGATAATAGAAAGACAGCCAAATGACGACGACGAGATTTTTAAAATTCTATCTGGAAAAGGAATATTTCCCTATGAATTTATCGACAGTATTGAAAAACTTGATTACACAGAAGAATTGAGAATTCAAGATTTCTATTCACTTTTGACAGATGAGAGCATATCTGAGAAAGATTTTCAACACTACTTGAGCGTTTGGAACAAATTAAAAGAGAAAAATCTTGGAAATTACTCTGATCTCTATAACATTCAAGATGTTTTATTGCTTGCTGATATATTCGAAAATTTCAGAAACATTTGTCTAAATTGTTACAAACTTGATCCAGCACACTATCTAACAGCTCCCAGTCTCGCATGGGACGCAATGTTAAAATTAACGAAAATTGAGCTTCAGCTAATTAACGATTATAATATGTATTTGATGATTGAAAAAGGCATTCGCGGGGGCATTTCTCAATGTATTAAACGATATGTTGAAGCAAATAACAAATATTTGAAAGATTTCGATAAGACAAAACCAGAAAGCTATCTGTTGTACGTCGATGCCAATAATCTTTATGGTTATGGTCTTATGCAAAATTTACCATATAACGAAATCAAGTGGATGGATCCTAAAACGTATACAAAAGAAGAGTGGCAAGAAACAATTTTAGAACTCACTGGCGACGAAGATTATGGCTATATTCTCGAAGTCGATCTTGGATATCCAACAAATTTACACGAACATCACAAGGATTTACCTCTTGCTCCAGAACATTTTAAAAACAAACTTTGCACAACTCTACTGGATAAAACTGAATACGTTGTTCATTCGAGAAATTTGAAGTTCTATTTGGAACAAGGTATGATTTTGAAACATGTGAATAGAGTTATTGCATTCGATCAGAAGCCTTTTATGAAAGAATACATTGATTTTAACACAAACATGAGAACCAAAGCTACAAGCGACTTTGAAAAGGACTTTTACAAGTTAATGAACAACTCTGTTTTTGGAAAAAGTATGGAAAATGTGCGAAATAGATGTGATATCAAACTCGGTAATGAAGAATTTTCAATGAAACATGCCAAGAAGACAAATTTCAAATGCTTCACTATCTTTGACGACAACTGTATAGCGAGTCACATGTACAAACAAAAGGTTAAATTTAACAAACCGATTTACATAGGATTTTCAGTTCTCGACCTCTCAAAATTGCTAATGTACGAGTTTTATTACAACAAATTAAAGAAGTTTGATCCAGATTTGAATCTGTGTTACATGGATACAGACAGTTATTTTCTAGAATTGAAACGAGATCCTTTTAAAATTATTAAAGAAAATATAGATGACTTTGATACAAGTGATTATCCAAAAGATCATGAATGTTTCACTACTAAAAATAAGAAGGTAATAGGGAAATTCAAAGATGAGTTAAATAGCGAAGTTTTAGAAGAATTTTGTGGTTTAAGGTCTAAGATGTACTCGTACAAATATCTAGATAAAAACCCAGTTAGGTGTAAAGGAATTAAGAGAAGCGTTGTAAATAAAACAATAAATATCGAAAACTTGAAGAGATGTTTGTTTGAAGATAAAGAAGAATTTAGGGAGATGACAGTCATCAAAAGTTATAAACATGAGTTGTACACTGTTACCATAAACAAGCTGGCACTGAACGCTAAAGATGATAAGAGAATTGTCCTAGAAAATAAGATCGATACAGTACCGTATGGCTATAAAAATGAAGCAAAATCTGATATATTAGACGAATTAAATAAACTTGGAAACTTTGATATGTAAATGGAAGATGATTTAATTCACTGTCACAAGTGTAAAAAGAAAACGAAAAATATAGATTCAAAAATCGTTCAAACTCAAAATGGATTGTATAGAATTGCAGCAAAATGTTCAAAATGTAAGACAAATAAGAGTAAATTTATAAAGAATCCTTATGAAAAACAAGTAAAGAAAGAATTGAAGAATAAAGAAGAAATAGAGATTGAAGCTAGAGAAATTCATGCACCAGTACGAAAAAAGTTTAAAAAGAGAAAAATTATAACTTTAGGAATTGACGATTTATGGGCAGCAGATTTAGTTATAATGTCTAACTATTCGGATCAAAATGATGGATTCAAGTATATGTTAAATGTTATTGATACTTTCTCAAAATATGCTTGGTCAAGAGCTATCAAAAGAAAAAACGGCAAGGATATTTCAAAAGCTTTCGAAGATATAGTAAAAGATGCCATAAGGATCAATCACAAACCACCAAATCTACTTCATACAGATAAGGGTTTAGAGTTTAAAAATAAAGAATTTAACGATGTTTTGAGGAAATACAACATTAAGATTTATCATACTGAAAACGAAGAGAAATCAAGTATTGTAGAGAGATATAACAGAACTCAAAATGAGAGAATGAAAGTAATTTTTGAGATTAATAAAAACTTTAAATGGATCGATATTCTTCAAAAAATCGTAAACAATTATAACGATACAGTTCACAGCACAATCAAAATGAAACCGAAAGACGTAGATAAGGATGCAGAAAAGGAGTTATTAGAGACCGTTTTCAAGTATGTTCCACCTGAAATTCACACGAAAACTAAATTTAAAGTCAATGATCATGTAAGAATTGTTAGTAAAAAACAAACATTTTCGAACAAATATAAGAACAATTGGTCAAGAGAAATCTTTGTGATTTATCAAATTAATAACACAGATCCTGTAACTTATAGTATAAAAGATTTAAATAATGAAGAAATAACCGGAAAGTTTTATGAATATGAATTGAGAAAATCAAAGATTTTTTCTATATAAATGGAGGCTCAAAAGAAATGTTCAAGGTGCAAAGAATTTAAAGATTTTGAAGCTTTTCATAAAAATAAGAATACCAAAGATGGATTATACTATTATTGTAAGGATTGTCATAAAAAATATGCAAGAGAATTATACGATAAATTAGAAAAATTAACGTTAGAAGAGAAAAAATGTTGCGTTTGTAAAGAAATTAAGGATATTTCCAAATTTTACGATTGGCATTATAGTAAAGATAACAAGAAGGCTTTTTGTAGAGATTGTGCTAGAAGAATTAAACGAGAAAGTCAAAAGAAACCGACTCTTTGCGAGTGTGGACGAATCATTCAATGGTTACCTTATCTTCAAAAACATTTACAAACAAAATATCATAATTCGAGAGTTTAATAAAATTTATTAACATTTTCATCGTGTAATTTAGATATTCTATAAATCAGTCGAGATTCTGCCATATTTGTAGTAAAATGATTTCCGTTGTATAAAATATTCAAAGATTCTTTCATTTGGTTATACAGATTGATAGAATTTGGTTCGTCATCAATGAACAAAATCTCTAATTCTGGATAATTTATTTTTAGATGTTTTAATCGGTTTGGTATTTCTCGTTTCTGAGCTCTGATAACGTAATAAGGCCATTCCCACATGTGATTCTTCTTAATTAACACAAAAACATGGTGTTTTTTCTTATCAAAATCTTTACATACCATATCTCTCTTCATTAATTCCATTCGCAATTCTTGATTCTCTATTTTCAAGGATTTCATTTGACCTGAAATTTGTAACTGTTTTATTTCATCTTTTAACTGCTTATTTTCGTTTTCAAGTTTGTACACACCAAATTTACGAATGCTTGGTAAAACATCTCTCGTAACCCATTGTTGAAAGCTTTTTGCTTCTATTTTATGAGATCTTAAAATTAACGAATAAAGTCCTGATTCATTAATGAAAATAGTATCTTTGTGAATATTTGCGAGGTGGCCCTCGAGGGCTACCTTATCTTTTAGATAAAAGTATTGAGATTTGTCACCTTCATCGACATTATTTCTAATCGCTTTTTCTGTATTGTTATATTCCAATATTTCTGCAACATCTTTAGCCTTAAACCAAAATTCATTATTTTCGTCAACAATTGTTAAAATTTCTTTATTATTGAATTTTAGTTGATTATTTCTTAGATCTATGACTGACTCCATTTATATAGAAAAAATTTAACAAGCAATTTTTATTTTGAGAGACCTGGTTCATTAATAAAACAGTACAGGGATGAAGATTGTTAAGGGGCCATTCGAATAGCCCCTTGTTTTTGAAGTAAAAATATTGAATTTTGTCATCATCTTCAACATTTAATTTAATTGCGTTTTTTGTTTTTTCATAACCTAATATTTCACAAACATCTTTAGCCTTAAACCAGATTACATTGTTTTCGTCTACAATTGTAAAGATATGTTTGTTTTCAAATCTAAGTTGATTATTGAGTAGGTCTACAACTGACTCCATTTAGATAGAAAAGAAATTTAACTAGTAATTTTTATTTTGAGAATAAAGCCCAGATTCATTGATGAAAAATAGTGTTGTTTTGAAAGTTTGAAGGTAAGCTATTTATAGCCCCCCTTATATTTAGATTAAAATAGAAGTTTTTATCATCATTATCAACTCGTTTGGAAAGTTTGAAGGTAAGAACGATTCGTTCCCCCCCCCGATTCATCATTCTTTCGACAATCTTAAATATATTGTTGTTTTACTCTCATTATTTAATAGATTTCCTTCAGAGTCTTGAATAGTCAGAACGATTTTTTGAATTCTTTTCATATTTTTTCTAATTGGAATATAATCGATTTCATTTGGTTTTTCACTGATTTTTGATCCATAAGCAACATTTGGGAAAAAAGTGTACAAAATTTCAGATTCTTTGTGAAGATGTTCGGTATGATTTTCAAAACTAGGTTCAACGAGATTACAATGTACTTCAATTACATCGAACGGTCTAAATTTTGGCGTTTTATTTCCTAAATATACCTGATTTGGCTCAATAGTTTCTTGAACAAACCCTAACAAATCTACAATAATTGCTGAAAACATTATTCTTACTGGTGATTTTATTTGAATTTTATTAGAGAGATAATTTTTTTGCATTTCAAACTTGTTTTCGTCAAAGTTTAAAGATTTATCTGATTGTTTGAATGTTTTCAGATAATTTTTAAGGGAATTTTTTATTTGATCGAAAGTATAATATCCTTTGTTTAAACCATAATATTTTGTTACGTTCTTCTCACTAAATCCTATGCAATAAGGAGAACTTTCACTAATATTTATTACAAAATTGTCAGAATAAAAACCGCTTAAACCGATAAAATAATTTGATTCTTCCTCTAAATGAATAGGATGTTCCAAGTTTAAAACTAATTTAGAGCTTTCTGAAGTCAACTTGAACAGCTTCATTTTAGTTATTTAAATGGAGAAATTTTTAAAGCAAAAAGATCAGATAAAACTTCAAACGTTTGAAGAAAATAAGAAAGATCAACCAATCAGATTGTTAATTGTTGGTTCAAGTGGATGTGGAAAAACAACTTTACTATTGAATTTTATCTACAATAGGTTGATTCCTTATTCCAATTTGTATGTTTTTAGTAAATCTTTAGAACAGGACGCCTATAAAAAATTACAAGAAAGATTTGAAAATATTGAGAAAAACTGAAACAAAAAATATCACATTTTTATAATGCTTCTGAGGACATAGTTCCGTTAAGCGAATGTAAACCCAATTCGTTAATCGTTTTTGATGATTGTATTTTGGAAAATCAGGACGTTATTAAGGAATATTTCGTAATGTCTCGTCACAAAAACATATCTTGTATCTATCTTTCTCAATGCTTTTCAAAGGTTGATAAACAAGTTATAAGAAATAATTTGAATATGTTGTGTGTTTTTAAGCAAGACGATCACTATTCGAGAAAGATTTACAACAATTATGTGGGATCTGATATGAGTTTTAACCACTTTAATGAATTGTGTGATAAAATTTGGAAAGAAGACTATGGATTTTTAACTATTAATCTAACTTTGAAGCCTAAAAATGGAAAATATTTGAATAAATTTTCTAACATAAATGCTGCTCAGTGGTCTCGATAAAATATTTGTTACAATTATTTTTATATTATCTTTAATTTTTATTTACATTATGAAAATAACAGAAAAACGGTAAATCTGTTCACGTTCCACGTTCACGTTCATGTTTCACGTTCATGTTTCACGTTCATGTTTCACGTTCGTGTTTACGTTTCACGTTCATGTTTCACGTTCGTGTTTCACGTTCCACGTTCACGTTTTACGTTCCACGTTCACGTTTTACGTTCCACGTTCACGTTTTACGTTCCACGTTCACGTTTTACGTTCCACGTTCACGTTTTACGTTCCACGTTCACGTTTTTACGTTCCACGTTCACGTTTTTACGTTCCACGTTCACGTTTCGTGTTCTCGTTTTCACGTTTCGTGTTCACGTTTCCACGTTCCACGTTTACGTTTCAAAATTTTCCTAAATAAATGGCGAACGTAACTTCTGAAGAAGCGAAAAAACTTGATCAAATCGAAAAGAAATTAATCAAAGAATTTAACGAACAGATTCGAATGGATGAAAAAGAACAAGAATTTATTCAAAAAATTAATCAACCTGTAACATCTGCAATAAAAAATGTTGAGGGCAAAATTGAAAATGTTTTAAGCGATAATCAAAATTTGATGAATTTGGTTCCAGTTGTACGACAATTTGCTGATATTTCGATACCAGAATCTGAGTTTGAATTGCCAAAATTACCATCTTCAACACCATTTAGACCTCGAATCATTGAAGACTCTACCATAGTTGAACCAATAAGTCCTGGAACAACGGATATAATAATTGGTGAAATTGGTAAAAAATTTCTTCCTAGAGCAAAGGATGATAAATTTGGTTTGTATTGGGACAGAAAAAAGAAAAGTTTTATGATTGGAAATTTGCCCGTGAATTTTGAGCATAATGATATCATTATTAATGAAAAAACATATGAAGGAACTCAAGGTTTATGGAGATTATTAACAGGCACTGATGTTCCAAAAGACGGTTTATATTCTGAAGAAGACTTGAAAAAGTATACTGAAATTTTATGGAAATCTGATTCAATTTACAAAAATAATGATCCATCAATAAGAAACCAAAGTCAAGTAAAGGTAAAAAATATCTCAATTTGATTAAACCAATTTGGGAAAAAAGAATCGAAGGATCAGGTGTGAGAAAATACAGTGATAATAAGATTGAATACAGATATATCGACGATTTGACAAAACTCGATGGAATTATTAATTATATTTATGCTCAAGAAAAGGCTGGAAACAACAATTTTTTGAACGAAAAGAAAGCGATTAAAGATTTTATTTCGAACAAACTTGATGAAATGATTGAAAAACCTGATGGAATTAAATATTTAAAACGAGTTTTGCCGGCAATAAGTTCATCTATGATTGAAGGTAGCGGACTTTTGAATGATTTTATCAACAATTTACCTTTTGAATTACACGTACCAACTTATCAGTATCTGGGGCCTGGCACAAAACTCGAAAAAAGACTAAAAAGAGGAGATCCTGGTATAAATAAATTAGATCAAGCTGCTATGGAACACGATATTTTTTATGCAAAACATAGAGACACAAATTCCAGACATATCGCAGATAAAGTTTTGCAAGATAAGGCAATGGATAGATTTTTATCAAAAGATGCTAGTTTAGGTGAAAGATTTGTTGCGCTTCCAACAGCTGGAGCAATGTTTTTGAAGAGAAAACTAGGAATGGGAATCGAAGAGAACTTGAAATTTTAACTATATAAATGGAGGTGAACGTAAATTTCAGCAAAAATCAGAAAGAAAAAATAAAATCCGCTTTTAAGAAGAAAATACCCGTTAGTATTCAATTTAAAATAGATCAACTAAAAAATGGCGAAGATAAGATATTTTTAACAAATAGACAATACAATAAACTCGAAAAACATAAGAAAAACAATAAAGGAACCAGAATAGAATTTTCTTATAATCAGTTGAAAGAACTTAAAAATGGTGGACTTTTGAAAGATTTATTAGATTTTGGAGAAAATATTCCAGTTGTTAAAAATGTTGTTCCTTATGTTCGTAAAGCTGCTCCAATCGTTAAAAAGGATGTGATTCCTATTGTTCGAAACATTTTAAATTGGTTAGATAAAGAGTTGGAAGATGTTACAGGATCTGGATTAGATGAAAAAACTTTGAATTACGTGAAATCAAACATTGAAAAAAAATTTAAACCTTTAACATTCGGGGAATTGGAAGAAATCTGCAAAAATATTAAACATTTTAGAGGAATCTTCATGAGAGATACATTACCTGAAAAAGTTAAGAAATTCGAATGTGGAATTGTGAATTTAGACTCGATTATGGGAAGTGGAACGCATTGGGTTTGTTATTATAAGAATGATAAGAATGCCTGTTATTTTGATTCGTATGGAAGAATTGAGGACAAACCGCCGATAGAATTGATTAAATATTTGAAAAAATCAAGCGTCTACTACAATGATTCTCAGATTCAAGACTATAAAGATCCCCCAATTTGTGGTCATTTATGTGTTTTTGTTTTGAATGAACTGAGTACTGGTAAAGATTTTAAAGAAGTTGTTAACAAATTATTGCTTAATAAATATGGATTCACAAAATATTTTTGACGTATTTGGAACACAAATTATTCAAAATGTAGATAATAGTTTGAATTTTGATAGTTTGAGAAATGAGTTTGATAACAAGTTAGAAAATGTATTACAAAACCTTCCAGATTCAGATATGTTTGCTGTCGAGATTGAAGATTTTAAAGCAGAATATGATAACAAACTTGCAAATTTCATGAGTTCAAATGAAGTTGCTGATAAAATAAAAACATTGGAAAAAGAAGTTGATGATGGTGTAAAAAAATTATTTACCAATTTAATGTCTCACATCGAAAAAGCTGATGAAATTACTGAAGCGATCAAAGTTGAAAAGAATTATGTTAGTTTGGCTAATAAGAAAAGAATTGTCGGTGTTCGACCTGGTATTGACAAACATGATGTTGTTGTTAAAGAACAAATTTTAAAACCTCTAAAATTATCAGAAAACATCGATATTGTTGATTTACATGATCCGAATGTTAAAAATGCCTTAGATTTTAAAGGAAAAAGAATTAGCGGTGTTAGTAAAGGAATTAATCCATTTGATGTTGTTGTAATGATTCAATTAGAAGATCCTATTAAAATGTTTAATGAACTAAAACAAAATTATGAGAATCATAAACAGCATGTTAAAGATTTTACAACAGAAGTCTATGAAAAACTTGAAGAAAGAAGTAAAAGATCTATAGAAAATTGTGATGAAAAATTTACAAATTTTGAGGAAAATTTCAATCTATATAAAGGCGATCTTTATGGAAAAATAACAAACTTTTTGGAAGATTTCGCTAAATTTCAAGAGGTTTTAATGAAACCGATAGAAAAAATGGTGAAGTTTTTAAAAGAGTAGTTACTAATCAATCTTTACTTCATGATAAATTAATTAAACTAGAAGAAAACTTTGGCGAAATTAATGAAAAAGTTATAAAAAATAAGCAGTCTTTTGATAAGTTTAGTTTAGATACCACAAAAACTTTTGAGAATATTGATCATAAACTCGTTGAATACAACGATTTATATCTCGATAAAGTAAATAAACTAGAAGAAAACTTTAATAAATTTAAAGAAGATGTCGATAAAACTTTTGAAAACATCGACAACAGATTTAATGGAGTAGGTGGTTACGATGACTAATTTTCCTTATATAAATGGCGCTCATATATTGTGTGAGATGTAAAGAAAAAACTGCAACAAATGATATAAAATACTATGCAAACATTAACGGAGTTAAGAGAATTTCTGGAAAATGTGCTGAATGTAACTCAAAAAAGAGCCAATTTATAAAAACTTGATTTTGAAATTTTTTCTTAATAAATAGAGATGGCGGGACATTACAGTGCTTTCGATCTTTTTATCATGCAACACGAAAGAGATTTGAAAAAAGAACATTGGGATGACATTTCTCAAAAATATGAATTATCCGAAGATATGATGAGATTATACGTAAACAAATTGAATTGGTATAACATTGCTAAATATCAAACTTTATCATCAGAGTTCATTCAAGAAAATATACATTATCAATTAAAAGATCATATGTCTGTTCTTTGTCTCTATCAACACTTGAGTATAAAGTTTTTGGATGAAAATAAAGATACAGTTGATTGGAACAATATTATAGATAGCGGTTACTATCCTGTGCAAATTTTATTGAAATATGTGACCGAGATCGCAAAATTTAAGGAAGAGAATCCTGAATATGACGAAGTAGATCATTAAAAATGACTCTAATCTTTTTAATTATTTTACTAAAATTTATATCTTTTTTTATAAAAACGTACATTAGATCGATGAAAAAATGATACACGATGTTTAAAATTTCTAAATTTTCTCTTATTAAATGGCGGACTACAGAAAATATGCTAGTGATATTGAAAGGGCGGAGTTTAAAAATTTCTATCCAATTAGTAAACAACATTTGAATGAACCGAATAAAAGAACTGAGTTTAATATTGATTTTGGAGATAACTTTTGCTCGTCTAACTTCCAGTTTTATATTTCTGGAACTTTAACAAAACAAGATGGTCAAGCATATCTTGGAACTGATAATGTTAGATTAATCGATAATTTTATACCGTTTTTATTTTCTAAGATTGAAGTAAGAAAACACAATAAATTGATAGAAGAAGTCGAAAACTGTGGCCAATTAAGCACAATTAAAGGAACTATTTCGTATTCAAAAAGTGATGTTATTTCTCAAACTTCTAATGGCTTTGAATCAGATTTTAAATTTGGTGTTTTTGAAGCAGCTGGAAATTTATCTCATTTTGGATTAGGATTTTTTGAAAATGTTACTATTCCGATCTATAAAGGAGGATTTTATCTAAGTTTTATAAGAGCAGAAGACGATGATGTGATTCTGAAGACTGCAACTGGAAATGTTATGCCTGTTGATGGAAAAATAACAATTACAGATTTTTTTATTAGAGTTCCAATGATTGATTATAAAACCACGAGTAAAATTAGGTTGATTGATGAAATTACAAAAAGTCAAAACATTATGTTTAATTTTCTAGATTGGCAATGTATTGAACAAAAAGGTATTTCCGGAACAACTTATTCGTTCGATATCACAAATATTTATAGAAATATCTTCAATCCCAAGTTCGTTATCATAGGTTTTCAAACAGATAGACAGAATAATCAAGAAAAAAATCCTTCAAAGTTTGATAGTTTGGATGTAAAAAATATCAGAGTAAAATTGAACGGTTCTTATTATCCAGATGAATTACAAAATTTAAACATTTCCGGAGGTCTTTTCAGAATCATGTATCAGATGTATCAAGATTTTAAGAAAGTTTACTGTAATAATAAGGAAATGTATTACAATCCTAAAGAATTTTTAGCGAATAGACCTATTTATGTCATTGATAAAACAAAGAGTTTGACAAATATTTCTGGTTCAAAGAACGATATAATTATCAATATGGATTTTCAAAAAGCTGTTACAAACGCGATTTGTTATGTTGTTGTTGCCTCTGAGAAATTTTTAGCCTATGATGTGATTAAGAACGATATTAGAGAAATTCAGTAGTTAATGATGTTCATATTATTCTCTTTCATTCCTTCTAAAACTTCAAAAATATACTCTTTCGCCACTGAAAAATCCCGATTTCTCCCGTAATAATCTTTGTAATCATAGACAAAATATCCTAAATAGTTGTACAATAGAATGAAATTATTTCTATTTATCTCTGTTGTAGAAATGTAAACACAAACATTTGCGCTGAAAAATTTATATCTCGGCAGAGTTAGTTCCATAATCTCCATTTAAACAAAAAATCTTTCTGTTTAAATGGAAGAGTATAATGCCAACTGTTACAAGTGTTCTAATAGAGGAGAAATTATCGATAAAAGATATTTAGTTTGTAGAGGTTGTAATTTAATTTTGTACGAAAGACCTAAACCTAAGAAATTTCGAAATAAACTAACACATTTGAATAATCTGCTTATGAAATTACAATACGGAGACAAGAAGCAAACAAAATTTGTTACAGAATTTAGAAAACAGAATAAAAATTTTTACTTATCTCTTGGAACCATTGACAAAATTATTTTCCTTTTCAAAGAATACATTAGGTTTGTAGGTATCGATACACACGTTTATTATGAAAAGATATTACCTGTATTTTTTCATTATCTGGATGTTGAATTTGATTACGATTTTAAGCCTGAAATCTTTGATGATTTTATAGTACATTTGGAGAAATTAAACGAAGAACCTCGTGAAAAGAATGCGGTTTTACTCACATTCTCCCCGACTTCTCGAGTGATTGTTAGCAAATTTCATTTTTTCCGTCTTTAAATTTTTTCTATTTAAATGGAGTTCTTGAAAGAGTTAAATGATATTGGAGAATGTAAGTTTAAAGAGTATAAGAAGTTAAATGAATTGGAAGAAAGGAAGAAACATAGAATCTTGAATTTGGAGAAAATGAAAGATAAATTCGGGTTTACAATAATTGCCGAGTTGGAAGATTGTAAAGTACACTTGCCAAACAGATTTTTGACTGTTTTGGATGAAAAAAAGATTAAAGAATTGAACAAAAATGAAAAATTACACTTGGTTGTTACTGGAAAGAAGACTATTAAAGATAAAGACTGTGTTACAATTAACTTCGTGGAATAAAGATTTCGAAGATTTCTGGATTTTTTCATTAAAACAGCTTAGAAATTAGAAGCCTACAATGAACAGTAAAACGGCTATAGATTCGGGTTATTTTTCATTCGTGAGTTACAGATTAGTTTATTGTCCTTTAAACAGTATTTTACGTTGATTTTCTGACTGTCCCAAAAGTGAGCTAGAACCCTCACATTCATATCTACTTATATATATATATATATATATATATATATATATATATATATATATATATATATATATATATACATCACCAATCGTGTATTAAACTGAATTTTTAACTAAACTAGATATATATCATAATTGAAGTTAATTAAAAATTAATTGAGGTAAAACATGAACATCCCCATTCAAAAGGTAAATAGACAGCTACTTTCCTCACAAACTCAAACCTGTTTTCAATATATATATCATCTATATATCTATATATATATATATAATATATATATATATATATATATATATCAGACCACTTAACATGAAGTAACAAGCATATACACTATATATAAAACAGATACGTTCTAGTTTAGTTAAAAATTCTGTTTAATACACCATTGATGATGATTCGTATGAGAACATAACTAAAACTCATCAATTTCAACTGCATTTTCACAAGTAAAAGGTCGTTATTACTAATGTCATAACATTTAACCCTTCTGACACTTTGTATCGTGGCTCCATACGATTATTCCGTATACGAGCTTGGTGGTACTTTGTATAAGATAGAATGCTTCGTAATAGTGAAATCCCTACAGATATAATTTCTTTAAAGTTGAAACAAATTATCTTATTTGAGGGGATACAAAATAAATAATAGAAAAAACCTATTAAGTATATACGATATTGTTACTTTCATTGTTGGCTGAACGTTAGCAAAGCTTACGACTGGGGGTTGGACAAATTTAATTTCTGTCTATCGGTCTCTCCGCACTAACCTATTGGCATGAAATCATAAATCAAGTTTCGTTTATTTATGAGCAATACCAATGGTGGCTCATGTCACTTCATGAGATTTGGCAGAGCGTTAGAGAATATTTTACATCAGTCGTATAGGCAAAACAGATGGGAACGAGAAGTTATTTAACATTTTAACATGTACAATACTAACACTTGAGAAAGATTTTTTTTTTTTTTTAATTTCCATTTTGCCTGTCGGAAAGATGTACAAATTTCACATTTGTACGATATTCTGCCTGTCTATCGCCAGATCCGTACATGCACATTTTTATTTTTATATAGTACATACTTTGAGGACAGATTACGATGTTTACGCTCACGTACGTACAAAGTACGTTACGCTACACCTCATGCCGTGTAACAGACGTAAATGAAGCTGCACGCAAAGTTCAAATGCTTATTTCATTTGATCTATGGATAGACAGACAGAAAATCAAACAGATGTGAAATTTTTGCATCATTCAGACAGGCAAAGGGAGGCCTTCCCTGCAGCAGGTAATAACTGTAAAACATGTTTCAGTTTGTGAGGAAAGTAGTTGTTTATTTATCTTTTGAATGGGGATGTTCATGTTTTACCTCAATTAATTTTTAATTAACTTCAATTAGTTGCCATTTTGTACTGGGTTGAGATATAAAGATCTAGTTTCCACTGTTCTTCTTTTGTTGAGACCTTTCTAGTGCATATTGCACCCCTCCCCCAAATTAATTCCATTATAGGGAAATTGACAAAGTTGTAACATTGACTGAAAAGATTACTACTATTTCCTATAAAGGTGGCCCGAGTTCACTGAGTGTATCCTTACTTTTAATTCTGTACACTGTATATGATGATATTGCCAGAAAGAGAGAACATTGCTGTAAGCTGGTTTCTATTGCTGTAATAGTATATACCATTTCTATCGAAGTGAGGCTATTGTTAAACATGAAAAGTCAAGGATGTATAGCAGTTGACCCAGCGTTCTCCGCACAATGTCTTGTATTGTTGTTAGAGTCTGAGTGACGTCATGCTCAAGAAGATAAGCATGCTTAAGTTTCATTTTATTGAAACTGCCATATAGTCTCAATGTTGTCTGTTCCCGTTAAAAGCTGACAGGAACGTCGTCTATGTAATATAATGAGAAACTTTACTGGCTTATGCCACCCTTAACATAGAACATTTAAGAATGGCTCTCGGCCATCCACTAGAAGCCGAGAGCAAATTTTGACTTTTTAAGCCACAAACCCGCTTTTTTGACATCGATTGAGGAGTTTTTCCTAAGAAAGGAATTCCAGTGATACGAATTTAGGTTGGGATCGAAATTAGAGGATACGGAAGTGTCTAAAAATAAAAAAAAAACGGTAAATTTTCTCTTGGATAATATTTTTTCTATGTTGGTTTACTTACAACCGACCGTCAGTCAGGTATTTACGAGTAAAGGAAACAGGCTTTGTCCTGACATTTGGCATATTTAAGTGATAAAAAGATCAGTAACACTACATTTCGAGATCTGTAGTCTGACATCTTCTTCAGATAAATAACAAACCTAACACAATCTGGGTTGAAATAAAAATGTTTGTAGTTCAGTTTTAATAATTAGTATTGTGTTTTGTTTTTATTAAGTGATTGTTTTAGGGTTAGTGAAGTAGACACACAATATGGTGGTTATTATTTCTGACTTAGGCGTGTCACAACGCTCTAGTATGGTTTGTTTATTTTAACCTAAATTATAGTTATGTGTTAGATCAGTTCCACCTGAGGAAGAGATCAGATTGCAGATCTAAAAACGTAGTGTTACTGGTTTTTTGTAACACTGGACTATGAAAAATATCCGGAAAATAACCTGTTTCCTTAACCATCATTCCATTGCCAAAAACAAACATAAAATAAAGAACACATAATAGTAGTTATACCACCGTTTGACAATGAAATAAAGGTACTGAAAAACATCAATTTAATAGTGTTTATGTAATTAGCTAACGCTAATTTAACCTTTATTAACGTTACTGGTGGTTGGTTTTTAAGAGTATCAAGTTAAGAAGAACATTAACTAAAAAAATCATTATCATTTTACAATTGTATCCCTTTTGTTACTCTCAAATTTTGACGTCCACCAAAGCTAGCGCGGCTGGCGATGGATTTATTTTTGAGGAGAACTTATATATCGATTTTAAGAAAACAAAAGTGGAGTACTTATACAATGCTAATTTTCTTTTGTTTCCTGGAATAATAGCCGAACCTATAATTCTTTAAATACATTTTAAATATATCATTAGTACCAAACCTGTATTCTAATGTATAAATGTATGATTAGGAAGTGTACAATTTATTTAGTGAAACTAGTTCATAGCTATGGATGTGGTTACTTGGAATTAAAAATATATTTCAATAGTATTTTTCAGCATATACTAACCCTACAAATGTTCAAAATAACGTTAATCATATTGCTATGTATGAATTACTTTCCAACGCTAAGTATGAGGATAGTGAATGGCGTAAAACTGTCAGATTTTCGTTGATCTCAAAGGTTTGAAAATCTTCATTTGGTTTTTAAAGGGTTTAAAATATGAACATTTGACCTACTTTTACCAAAATCGATGAGAGGTTTTCTGATGCGAACAGCTCTGCTTCCTGCAAGCACTATTTTAGATTGCAGTTCTTTATGTTTGGCGGATTGGATACATTACCATTATACAAACAAAAAATTAATCTTGCTACCTATTTTCAAGAGAAGCTACGCTTACGCTCAGCCAGAACTTTACCCATTAAGTGTACTCGGTGGTGGTTGGCTTGTTGGGTTAAAAACCGCAAGTAACCAGTTCAGCCATGCCCTAATGGACGTACGCTTCGATATCCACTCGTCCATTAGGGCAAATATTCGTGAGAGATATTTGTACAGGACATATTAAGCGTTATAATATACTACTTTAATACTTCACATAGTTCAATAATATTAATATTTATTAGTATTTGTGTGTTTAATGAAAACATGTTTTATTTTAAAAACTTACATGTTGAAATTATAGTGGTTTATTTATTATTAAATGTGTTTTAGAAATTTTCCTTTGTTTCTAGCTCATATTATGGGTATAAACCCAGGTGTACACGAATTACTGTGCATAAATATGGATTTAATATAATTTAATGGGGTAGATTTTTTAAAACACAACAAATTTTAATATTTATAAAGTATAAATGTACCGAAAAGTGTTAAGAACTATTATTTGGTTATTACTTTGATTAAAATTCTTCAAACATGATTTTGTTATTCTTTTACTAGCAAAAACCTCTATATTAATAATTTTTAAATTATTAATTACCTCACGACGATAACATTGCAATTTATGCAAATTAATGAATAGCTTTAATCAATACTGCAAGAAAGGTAGATACAAATTTAAAAGGTGATTAATAAGCAATATTAAGTGATTATTAAATTAAATTAGATGCTTTTATGTCATGATATATTTTTAAATAGTTATTGTGAAGTGATTGGTACATCAAATAGATAATTGCGTTTGCGATAGATAACATTTTCTAAAAAAATTAGAAAACCAGGACTTTACTTTAGATAAATTTACCAAAATAAACAACCGATTTTTCCAGTTTTAAATAGTTGTTTAATTGTAAAAAGCGTATTAAGAATGCAGTTTTAACGTATTTTATACTATTAAAAACTTGATACATTTATAAGATAATGTTTAATGAAACTGTGATGGTATTTACTTTCCAGGTGATAGATCTCTAAAGAGATATAACACAGAAATGCACAGCAAACTGTACCAGAAGGAACTTTCAAAAATACCATTAGTATTACTTAACGCGGTTTTTACTGTTCTTGACTTTATATGCATGTTGCTTTAGGCTCTAACGGCTTCCGAATGTTTAACGAGTTACCTAAAAAAGTTAAAGAAAATTCTAAAGAAAAATATATGTATAACGTTTTTTGGAAGTATATAATGCAGTAAAATAACTATCCACAATTCCTTTAGAATAAGTGAGATATTTTAAATCTACTTAAAAATTAATATAAAAAATTACATTTTTATAATGAAGAACCTCCACAAATTTTATTTGGCTATTACACAGACAACTTTCTTGTCAAATATTCAGAACAATAGAAAACACTTAGCCATTACATAAAAGGCTCTAAAATAAAGATTTAGAAGAAGGACGTATGCTTATCTCCCGGCACAAGAAGTCACTTAAATTTTAACAACAATAAGCGCCATTGTGCAGAGATTGCTGAAATGGCTTCTACACATCCATGTCATTTTGTGTTTCCCTTTCCATTGTCTGTGTAAAGACCTTGCCTCGTATGAAACGTGAAACAGTAATGGAGTAATAGAAAGATATTCATCAAATATTTATTTTCACTTTTATCTGGTACCAAGTTTTAGGATAAAATGCTATTTCCATCCAAAGTTTAATTGTGTGGTTAATTAAAAGTACGGTACCATATTGTTTATGGATTTTATGTCTATACATTTATGGTTAAACGGTACTTTAAAATATATCTGTATATTTTTATATTTAAGAAACTGTTTTATCAACACGCGAAGTACGAGATATGAAGAAATAACTCATAAAATGAAACAAAATAATATATTAAGGGAAATATTAATAGGATTTTCTTTTCTTAGTTTACTTGTTCTATTTCTATTTAATTTTACATTTTGTGAACTTGAATGTACTTGTGTATATAACTTAAGAAGTTACGAACTCCTCAAGTGTTAACTTTTTCTCTTAAAGTAACTCTTTATTCTTCAGTAAAACTTATTTCAGAATTTAATATTAACTTTTATATTTTTGCTTTAAGTTATTTCAAAGTACATTATTAACTTTAAACCTTGTATTGAAACTGTAAACTGACATCATTCTTAAAATATAAATGTCTTTTCTTTGCTCTTTGACATTGTTACGGATTTGAAACCTACCTTGATTTAACATAATTAACTGTAATCATGTAAACGGACGCAATTTTGAAAAATAAAATCGACTTAATGTCATTTTATGAATGGCTCAAGTGTAAAAATATTACAACTCATTAAATGTAATTCTGTACCTTACAATATTTGTTTATAATTATCTCGATATAATGAAAACACCAAGATGTCCGTTTCCGTGATCTGTTAATAATTTGTTATCGTACTACGTCAGAGACAGACTTAAACGTTGATGTAAGCACAAGCAACGACAACCCTTATCACATGGGATTTACTGATGTCAGTTAGTCGAATGTTCAATCTTGTACAATCACGGCTTAGTCAGAAATTTGAAATAGTAATTTAATCACGTCTGGTAAAACACAGAGATATAATTTTCAGAGTTTTAATCATATGAAGTAACAACGGTATATTCAGATCTGAAAGTAAAGAAATGCAATTTTAAGTTTTTAAAAAGTAATCAGATTGTTAGGTATATAAAAGAAAATGTACATCAAAGTTTCATTATGCATTTACAATCTATGAACTTCTACTCAGTCATTGCTACCAACTATTGATGACTTAATTACAGTTCTTTTAAACTATATCTTGTATTGTGCTCCTGCTTCGTCTAACGAAATTTGTGTGGATCACATTTTTAGGTGCAAAAATAAACAAAATAAGCTGTCGTTAGAAAGTTCCTAGAGACGTGATACTTGGTGGTAGTTTCCTCAATGTCTAAAAAATACCTATTGATTTTGAAGTAAAAAGGTTACACGATACCTGTCCATCCGTCCACCACTATATGCAATACCTCTTAATAGATAGGCCCTAAAGACTTGAGTTTTAATATATAGGTTTCTCTTTATATAACCAATAAAACCCTTATTGATTTTGAGGTGTATAGGTCAAATGCCAGTCATTCCGTCTGTCTGCCAGTCTGTCCGTCTGTGCGATAACTTTTGATAGAACAACAGACTAGAAACTTTGTATATAGGTACCTATTGACAGAATAAACTATTTATTTTAGGGTTAAAAAGTAAAAAGACAATCCATCCGTATGTATGTCCGTTCGTGTGCTACCTCTTTCGTTACGTTCTTTTTTTCCCTTCTACACATGACTCTGCAACAGTCCTGCACTTAAGAGGAAGGTAAACTGAAGCTAAGTTCAACATTCACATCGAATCAGCCCTTCCCACCATAACTGCTTTATGAGTAGAAGAATCGGTTGCTCCACCAGGCTTTGGGATCGTGTCCGTGAATATCGTAGTGTGCTCAATTGTGCATCTAATGAGACAATGGGACTACCTCTTTACTTGGGTTGCACTGCTTTTGTAGTCTGGGTGTCTTTGATGTCGAAACGATACGAGGGGTTCGTTTTGAGCGTCTTCTGTCTTCGTCACTGACTATTTTTGGATCCCTTCAGACGAACATGACTGCAAATTTCGGCAGATCAGATTTCAGATGCTGCACGTGACAGGAAGGTGGATTGGACCTAAATTCAACATTCACATCGACTCTACTGTTAATTCGGAAATAAATGGAAGAGCACACAGTTCGAGCTATTTTAATTGTGTTAAATAAACCCTTTCTTGATCCCTTGGTTACCGAAAGGTTATGGTCTAAACCTAAAGAATTATAAAACCCTGCAATTTCGGAATCTGAGATTTCAAAAGATAACTTTAAACCCCAATTTTATACGGTAGTTAGGTTTTCTTGAAGTTGTGAAGTGTGTCAGAAAATGATTTACTTCAGTATTTAGTGTAGTTATTTATACATAGAATTGTGTATTTCTATTTAAAATAATGTAATTTTTCATTTATTTTCAGTTTTAGTCGCGGTATACAAATATTTTATTGATATTAAAACATTCAATATTGGTTATTTAAACAAATCCTGTTTTATTTTATCAAATTAGTAGATAGTATTTATATATATAAACATCTACTAATTTGATAAAATAAAACAGGATTTGTTTAAATAACCAATATTGAATGTTTTAATATCAATAAATATTTGTATACCGCGCCTAAAACTATATATAGTTATTAGGTATTGTTTGTTCTTTTTTAGCAATTAAGTAATAAACAGAGTTATTGAGTTTAATTTATTCCCATTTATTTGACATGAATATTATTGCTCTCGTCTCCACTCCGTAATAGAAAGGCGTGTGAAATTATCATCTGGGTTAGGCTAAACTAAACTAACAGAAAGTAATTTGGCAGCAGAGAAGCAATTTTCTTCCGAGCTGCTCCCCAGGCTATAAGTGCAGATAAATAATCTGGAGGCTCCAGCGCCCACTGAATATAGGGGATACAGTTTGCATTCAGGACTTAATAATTCTTGGAAGATTAGATTAATCCAAACTAGATAAAATTGAGTGTATAAAACGTGCA
Organism: Homalodisca vitripennis; assembly: GCF_021130785.1. Lineage (NCBI taxonomy): Eukaryota > Metazoa > Arthropoda > Insecta > Hemiptera > Cicadellidae > Homalodisca > Homalodisca vitripennis. Next base: position 19,648,286 of record NC_060210.1, read on the forward strand.
CCAATTTTACCATTTCCTGACTTTCAGCAATAACCAGTCTGCATTTTATAAGTTTAAAGGATTCTCTTATTTTTATGCAATTCAAAGTAAAGAACATTGATTTGAAAGCGCTATCTAAATGTAAATACTACACTGTTTAGGTAATTATTCAATTAAAAATAGTTGAAGGAAGACAAAAAAGAGCTACATGCCTTAAACGGTCTGTTTTTAACCATAGCCAGTATTCTAAATGAATTTCCCTCTGTTACAGATTTGTTGAAATGGGTGAATAAAAGTTATTTTAACAAATAATTTGAATAGTTGTTCCTTAATAACTGAAAAAGACATTTTTAGGTCCCAATTTTGTTAAACCCCCAGATCTGCTAGTAGTTTATAATCCCTATTCCCAACATAAAATGCACACAATAAATTGAATACCCATTTTAAGAGTCTATTACATGAAAATATAATCAATAAAATATTCGTAGACACTCGTTAATACAAATTTTGTAAACATTTTTAAAGCTAGTTCGACAAATTCAAATTATAACACTTCGCGTTGTAACAATTTAGGTTCCACACTGAATTTTGCAATACGTATTTTATTTTGGTTTCTATCGTGGTTTGGATTATTTTTATGTGATATTTCGTTCCGAAATCCATGCTTGCGCAAAAATTACAGGTTAGTTATGTTTAAAAACAGTACATTACTAATGAGAAAAATTGCGGGTTTCATAACTATTACAAACTTTATGCTCCAAACCGCATATAAAAGTGTATAAAAAGTTGAAATAGCTCCGCTCCTTGCTGAAGACCCTACTTTCAGGAAACAAATTATTTATGATAGGTTTATACCAATCTTGCTAATTTGAAATTAGTTCTTAAAATTCGAATTTGTAAATTTGTTAAGTCTATTTTAGATTTATGACAACGAAACAAATCTTACATTTGTTCCATTATTAGTATTCAATCAATTTATTGCTTCGCCGTTATTTATATAATATGTAAATTGTTGATTTCACAAAGTAAAAAAGTAACAAATACGAGAAGTCATAGAAAATTGAGTTCAAAAAGGTTGCAACCTAAAATTTGGGTTCACAGATTTAACGTGTGATTGCATTTAGCTTTCCAGTACATAAATACACATATATCGCACTTCATAATTTTCGTAATATAATATAAATAACATAAACAGGTTATTTAATTTAAAAATTTGAAGTTTGGTAGTAAATATTATATTGTACAGATAATTTAAATATAAGTTTTACATAAATTAAAAGTCGTAATTCAGTTACAAATAAAATTATGTATTTCTAACATGAACCTGTACGAAATTGAAACTGTCGATCATCTCTGACACAACTGTTCACCCACTGAACCATTAGTAATAATGCAGTATTCACAATGTAGCATCTGTAAACGTGCGATACCAACAATGACGAGCTCCCTATAACAATGGCGAGGTAACGACCACATCAGCTGTTTAGTTTATGACGTCATATACCATAAGGGCATTATGACGCAACACCTCTATTGTTGGTATGTGCAGCCATTAGCCTTTTATCTCTAAAACAGTAGTTGACTCTCGTAAGTCATTTACTAGCGGCTCTTAACTAACGTTTCAGATTGAAATAGGCCTAGATTTTACTTCATTAAATACGATATCTTTTGGGTATTCTACTATTTGTCAGAGAAGTAGTCCAATCTACCAATTAATGAATGAATTAAAATGGGAAGTCTTAATACAGACAGTTGTGAAACAGGAGGCAATCTTCGCAAGGAAATGTCAAAGAGATTTACGTTTTCAGCACAAACAAGGTAATTTGGCGCCAGATCTAGGCCACTTCCGGGGGTTTATTTATTGACCGCTAGTAGATTGGGTGGGAGGAAGGATACTTCGGGCATGCCTTACTCGCAGTACACTAGTATTTTATTTATACTCGCTCACACAACGTATCCCCCTTCTTTCCTACTCATATTTCTTGATTTTTCCAAGACAGTTTAATCGGCTTTCGCTGTTTAAAGTTTCGTTCTGAAGATGGAGTTTTGAGAGAGGAATAGGATTTTCAAAAATTTGCATCGTCATGCAAACCTGGAGAAGAGTGTAGTATTAAATAATAGAAACGTAGTAATCCCTTTTTATAGCGCAGGCAAATATCCTATTATCCTAACGTTACACACTATACTAACGTTAACGAATTGCCGAGGATGAGAGAATTTGTTTTATTTCTCATGCAATATAATCATAAGGAATATAATGAAAAACAAGCGAGGAAAGTAATAATGACCAGCATACTGGTCATGAAAAAATGCTTGTAATATGTATATCTCAAGAATCGTAAATGTAATTTTAGTTTAGTTAGTTATATAAATTGCGACAAAAAGTTTATAAAAAATCATATTTTTACTAATTTTACTGTAATTAGATTTGAAATATGGCATTTTTTATTTATCATTACTATGGTTCTAACCCTTTTATTTTTTATTAATTACCATAGAACATTACAGGAGTCAAATAATTGTTAATTTTACCTAAAATAAATAACTGGACACTACTATTTTCTTTCACGCTTTTATTGTGTGCATAGCAACACAAATGCACTCAGTCTTCTTATTGCCATGCATCTCCTGACTACATGCTTTCTTGAGACGTTTAGAGCTAACGTCACACAGCTCTAGATGCCGTGATAGTACTGATAACACGCCTAGGTTTACGGGGATGTGTTTATCAGTTTTGACTCTTCTTTTTGAGAGATATTTGAGAAATAGGCTATGTAAAAAAAATTGTATTATAAGATTCTATACATTACTACAACACAAAAGCACTAAAACTTCCTGGGGAGCTATTCATCTTTTTTATTTTTTTTATAATAAATATCGTGAATTTTAATATTTTTTAAATTTAGTACATATGGATAATATTTATATTATTATAAATTGTTTAGTTAGAAAACATTGGTAACATTATACTCAAGTTACTACTTCCGCTATCCTTTCCTCACTTTTCTTCTCAATTAGTTATTCCTTAAAGGAAACTTATTAAACCACTCATCTAAAAGTAATTTAAGATCTTTAACCTTAGAATAAGTTGAGCATTTAATGATGTATGGTTTTAAAACTTTATGTACGCTACATGACGGTAAATGATATTGCTATATGTTCCGAAGATGTGAAACCAAACATTACCACTGCTTGTGTACAAAGCTTAGTATTTTTGGATTTCCACAACTGAATGAATTCTTTCTCCCCTTCTGGACAATTTAAATAGAAATCGTTATGTAATACACTTACTTGTTACAGATGAATCACAATCATGTTCCAGATTGTCAAAATGTGTGTACTTAAAACAACTGCAACATGCATCTAGTACTAATATAAGGCTTACCTCGTCTGATTAAAATAAGAACTACATAGCTCACTCCATGCAGTTTTTACAAAATAACAATTTCGTTTGAAATACTAAGCCTATTGTTTATTGTTTCTTCTGGTAACAACTGCCAATCAAGTCTAACAACCGCTTGCATCTCTAACATGGAGTAATCAAAATAAAATCTCAAATACCAACAAGAATCAATAAATAAAAATCTTCCCTCTTCACAACAGGAACAGTCTTGAAATTTAGCTTTTTTAATATTAAACTTGAGAGCGACGATTGATATTCATGCGTGATGTAATATTCAGGTTTATGAGCCCTGAGCGAATATAAACATGTTCTTTCAATTGTGAATTAGCCTACTACGATATTGAACCGTTCTATTATTCTACTAAAAGGAACTAAACCGTCTTTTTGGAAGATTAATTATGTGACATCACTTCAGCAATTATTAACTTAAAAATTACGTACTAGGTCATTCTTATAGATTGTATATCTGACTGTATTGATATATTCTTAAGTAAAAGTAATTCAAGAGAGGAGAACCCTCTCTCGATATATTACATCTTAATAATTCAGCGATTCCTTTATCTAAATATAAAATAATTTATGTTCACAGTACCTTTTTGGATATAAATAATTCTTCCTCAGAAAACGATCTCAAATAAAAACGACTTATCTTAGAAGTTGTAAATCTGACAGTATATTTTAAATAGGGTACGTTCCCGTGTTTTAGAGACATTTTAAAATATGTACTTTAAACTTTTTAAAACCATTTTCCTATATGGTCAACTTCTTTTCTCATTTTTTTATTATGCATTAATAAATCTGAATTTTTTTAAACACAACTAACTTGAGATATATATAATCAATTAATCAAGCTTCATACATTAAAAGTAATGAGAGCTTTAAATTGAGCAGACCGTAATTTTATACGCTTTGAACGATCGAAAGCGCTCTTAACGCGAATACATTTCTTTTCCCTTCTATAAATTTATGAAATACGAAGGAAGTGTCCCAAATTCAAGATCTTAGATGTTTGCTAAACGCTAAATTCCATAAGGAACCTCAACATTCTGGGCTGTCATATAACGGAGATATGAGAAAAAGTACAGAGTGCCGCATAAGAAAATTAAACTTAATCACTATATTATAGAATGGTAATGGTTATAAAAGTCTAAAACGCATCCAAAACTTTTGAATCGCAGCATTATAATGACTGAAGAAACCTTCCCCCTTTACCAGGAGGAGCTTACGCCTCACAGAAAAGTGTCTTTCCCAAGGCAACTCGCTAGTTAGCCTTTGACATGGAGAAAGCCCAGCCTACTCCCATCCTCTTATTATTATCCTCAACTGTGACCTAGAATTAGAGACCACTGTCATAACTTTGGTGGTTACTGACTCTCTTGAACGTCCATTCGATTACTTGCCTTTGACAAATCTTTACCGTTTCATAGATACGATACATTTTGTTGCATTTTGAATTTTAAATTTCTTTTTGCTGCATTTTTATGTATTATACACATTTTTATTCAAATACTTATTTAACCAAGAGAAGTTGAAAAATTAATCACTCCTTATGTTTGTCCAAGCTATGGATGCTATACCTAGTGTGATGTAGTAATAGGCTTTGCTGAGGCTGCTTGCAAAACTATAGCTCATTTAATTTTTGAGATGTCATGTGGCCAACTACAGCATATTATAGAGATTTTTTAATTTTAATTAAGTTAAGTTTTATGTCTAATAAAGAGCATACCAAGTAATGAAAGTTCCGGTGATCTAGGTAGCTCCCAGGGCATCATAGTTACAAGACCTATAAAACAATATTTGCTAAAGCTCAGCCGATTTCCATGGAGTGACATGCATCATGATTGAACTCAGTGTTAGTTATATAAGACATGAAGCTTTATACTTTAATAACATGAAGTTTATAGATGAACCTTTCTCGAGATATGCACTTTTGTTCATAAGTTGGGTTTCATGGCAATGTTATAATAATAATGCTTTCTGAAAGCTAGGTAGGGTATCACAACCCAATAGGGTGCTGAAATCAGATATTGTCATCAACTTGGAACATTGACTTTCCACTATACTACTTTTTTAACCATATAAATAAAAAAGTGACATGCTGAAATCTCATATGATTGTACTCAGCCATTCTACAACATTTATTTATTCTGCTACTTTCGTTCACTAACGCTCAGCCAAATCCCATAGAGTAATAACCACCACCTACTAACTCAGTGTTGCATCTGTAGACTTCACGCAAACTTTCATATCTGTAGGTCTCTTTGTTTTAGAGATATCATGCGGCCAGAAAGACATACAGAAATTAAATTTCCTAGGCCCTTGAGTAATGGGCTTCGCTAATGCTCAGCTAAAAAACGAACAGAACAGTTTTAATTCTATTTTAAATCGAGAAATCATAGTTTTCATACTTCTTCAAAATTTAATTGCATGTGGCAAATATCACTGTGTGATAATCCAAGAGACGAATCCAATTCTTCCTATGAGCGTATAAAACGATCATGAAACTTAATGATGAACAAAATTATGTAATTTGGATTAAGTAAATATTGGGGATGGATTATACAGGGTGAGTGGCTCTTGGTGTGACAAAATTTTTTGGGTTATAATACAATGTAAATATGATACAATGGCGGTTATAAAAAAGTCTAACTCCAAAAATTAGATCTGAAATGAATTATTTTCAGTTATTCTAAAAAGCCACTCACCCTGTATATCACCTATTCCTTCCTCTCTTCATCATGATATCCCAATTTTACAATCTGTACTCTTATCATCTCCTGCACTCCACTACATTTCACATGTATTGTTCACGAAAATGTTAAAAGATACTTGCAACCGTAGTAAAGGCCCCAAAAATACATAAAATATATTGACGACCTTTTCCAATATCTGCGCAGTTCAGAAATTATTTAGATGCTCAGTAAACATGTTTATAAGACTAATTATCAAGAGAAGAGGGTCACTGAAGGACCTATAGTCTAAAGTACACCCTTAACCATGTGGGGATAATAACTGTGTCATTCCCTAGATTGCACCAAATGCTGAGTTAGATCTTAACTCAATTGAGGACAAAAGGACATGTCAGAAGTGCGTAACGTAAAAGAAATAACCTGACAATGTCGGTATATTTTATCTTATTACGAATAAACCACGTGGGGTGGATAAACCTTCATCGTGTTTCCGGTAATACAACTCTAATGGAACTGTATTTCCACTTAAACGTAATTAGGCTTATTACGAAAGTAGCGAGCAACGGTACAAAGTACCTCGGCCACGGCGCGGCGCCTAATCACAAACAGGCCTACGGTATATTGTGTTTGTGGGATAATTGCGGTCCGACACGCTAACACGCGGCCTGCTGTGTTGTGCTGCTGTGTTCTGCTGTGTTTGTGTACGAGTGTTACAGTGTTACCTCAGGGGCCCGCCGACACCTGCTAATTTATTCTACAACTTTAAAGCCGTTCCAGCTCCAAAACAAAACAAACACAGGAGTTAACACATTAACTATTACCGACCCCTACAGGGAATCTCTAATGTCTGGAAAACTTGTGTAAATAGTGATTTTAAAACAACCAGTTTGTTCTGTTCATGATGTAAGTTATTAAGTTTCAGTGAGGTTTGTCGTTCTATTACAGCCAAGCGCAAAATCTGCACGTGTACGGACACATCCGGCAAGGTAAAAATTATAAATTAGGCGCACATTTTTATTATATAAATATATATATATATATATATATATATATATATATATATATTGGTGTTCATTTCTGAATTATTATTGAATAACACTCAACAGTCAGGGAAAAAGTTTGCTTAAATTAAGTGAAAGTGTAAAAATACATGTGAATTTGGAATTATAAACACCTAAATGTAGTTGCCTCTTTTGATTCAAAGAATAGCAGAAAAATTATTTAAGTTTGTTAAAGACGATGAAAGGATTGAGTTTGTATGTCACAAAATGTATAACAGAACGTTTCGATGAACTTTTTGAATTCTATCCTCTTCGTCAGGTGATCTGGAAACAGTTTTCGGACATGTTTAACCAATTTTGTCTCTTCTTTTTGTCTTTCTTTTTTTATAAACTAATAATAGCCTTGTGTGATGAAAAGTATAGATTTCCTTCCAAACATTATGTAATGTATTTTGCAACTTTTCGACAAATGTTTGAAACCCTGCTATCGTTTTAAAATTTTGTATTCATAAAATATTAAAAAACTTCAATAGTGTTGAAATAAAGAAAATACGAAAAAGTGTATTATAATAATTCAATTTTAACAGAGACCAAAAAGTCTCCGGGTTTATTGAACAATAAAGTAAATCATGAATAATCTTAAAAATCGTATATATAACAAGTTCTTTGGAAGAACTTCTTTTATTTGGTATAAATAACAGCTGAAGAACACGCAGTGAACAAATATTAACACGATTAAGGGGATTTCATCACTATTTGTGTAAATGGCCAAATTTATTTATATCGAATTTAATTTAAAACAAAACTCAATTTTTCAGAGATATAACTTAATTGAAAGTAAAAAGTACAATAACCATCTTTGACATGACTTAAAAGGTAAAGTATGTCAGTTTTAATTAAATAATTTTATTCTTAAACTTTATCTACACTACCTTATAAAACCTGAAAATAAAATGGACATTCTTAAAATCTTTTAAGATTTTTAGATATCAATTAAATAGAAATGAGTTTCCATTGAATACACGTAGACAATGTATTAATCCCATTTGCATTAAATAGACGCATATTTCCTGTAATATAACTTATTCTTTACAAGTTTACAAAGTATATTAAAATCAGATTTGAAGTCCTTTTCTGTTTTGTACTTTTATAGTACTTGAAATTAGAATAAAAACATTATTTTCAAACCAAAAATAGATCAATGACTAAAACGAATTTTAATTGACTTCTAATAAATTCATAGCACCAGAAGATGAAATATTAGAGTATTGATAAAAGCTCGTCAAAATTGCTGCATGAATGGTTGTGTAGTAGAGAACTTTACACAGAGACGACCAAGTTCTGAAGCGCGGGCTTGAGGGCTTATTCATATTTTATAGGTCCTTAGAACAAAAGAGAATACTTAAGAGCCTGTTACAATGATTGTATAGATCTCAAGCTGCAGTATGAGACTTTTCTCCGAAATGAAATCATATTTATCACTAGTATATAAACTACCTTAGAAGAACAACTGCCTATTTTATGATACAATAAAAACTTATCTACGAAAAAATAATTTAATAATGAAAAAGTAAGAGTTTAAATTTTCGTTGCACACGTATAAACACTATGTAACATCCGGATAACAGGATTTCGGACTTTTTTCATCGTTATATGTTACAAAAGGTATAACACAACGTTTCTAGGATTGAAATCTATTATCTTCGTTACGTGGGGGAAGTATTAGTACATATAAAAATATGTATCTTCCCCCACCTGCCGAAGAGGGTAGATTCCAATTCTCGAAACGTCGTGTTATACCTTTTGTAACATATAACGAAGGCAAAAGTCCAAAATGCTTTAACTTGGCAAACCTTCCATCATCAATAACAATCTTTAAATAAAGAAGTATGCAACATCCATAAAATGTATAATGTTTTAATTGAAATTGGATCCAAAGTTTTTTAACATCGATTTGACACTTGCGACTTCTGTTGGTCAGGTTCTGCTTTATACTGATAATAATATAAAGAGTGTTTAAAAACTCTTACTACACATTTTAGTATATTTTTTTATGTACCAAGAGGGCCCTAAGGGTAAATGCAACCAATGGTCCACTTGTATTATGTCTGTCTATCCGCAAGGATTTATTTCAAAATAATATTTTTAAATGCGTCACTAAACTTGGTTTAAAGAATGATTGTATCACTGATTTGGTAAGTATTAGCTCATACAGTCCATATGAAACATTTCACTGTATTAAAATTTTTGTATATTTATCTACAAAAAAGTGAACTTTGTAATATTATTTTTCTTTTTTTATAGAATATTATAACCTAACAAAACATGTATTATATAAAATACCCAGCGTTATATACAAGTTACTAGTTTGTTCATATCAGTTTTTGTTCACGTAAAGTTAGTAGACGAAATATTTAAATATTACTTTTAATTAATTTATACATCTCAAAACTCGTATATACGTATAACTGATAAATACTTGATCTTTCTTACCTAATTTAAGCTTACAAATTCGGACATTTTGAACCCGTACGTATAAAATCAGACGTCTCACCACTAATCACTATCCCTTTTCCGTGATGATCGAGAACTTAAATCATTGGTAATCTTAATACACTACGACTCTCTTAAATGTATTTTAAAGATGATGTGAATGTAGTCTAAATCTTTTTTCGTCATTAGACTAAAGATTATTCAACATAAAAACGTACGAAACTAGAAATATTTCCCAGACTATTATTATTTTTATAAAAACTACTACTTTAACTAAATTTAATTTAAATGTAATAAACACATTTACCAAAACAGATTTAAAATTACTTTTCATCGTAAAGTTGTCTTACATAATCTTAACACACTTTTGCTCCATGTGGTAAACAACGATTTTATAATACGATAAACAAAATTATATTTTGCTAAAAACACGTTTTATTTAGATTCTATTCCAGAATAGCTGAAGATTTTCAAAATGTCATGTTTTCGAAAGGCTTCTTAATTCATTTACTTCTACCGAAAAAAAAAACAAAAGTGGAGGTTGGTGTACTGAAACCCTGTAATTCTGGGCAGCTGATTGTTCAGTTCTCTGTTGTAAGGGAGCGAAAATACTTCATGTTATTAACTTAAGTATCAAAACCAGCTGTTAATATTGCAGTATTGTAAAGACTCCAATTTAAAGTGTTTTATTATTATATGAGGATATATTTAATTACTGTAGAGTTTTCCTTCTTTCCATGATCAAGGAAATAAAAAGTGTATATTTATGGTCATTGTAATTTACTCGGATTTTAGTACTTTTGTTACATATCTGATTTTACCTCTTCCTGATGGAGAAATACACATATACAGCTCTGAGAAGCCTTATTTTGTCAAAAGGCAACTAATTTTGTTTCAAAGCGGCCTTTAAATGTAACGTAAAAGTTAGAATACATTGTCTTTTATTTGCACTGCACAGTTACCATCTGCTTTGCACGCGATTTAGTAGGCGATGCACGTGTATGACCACTGCTGGTTCCAGTGAATTATATTACATACATCAATGTTGCCACTATCAAGAAAATATGTCATAAAGTCATTGTAATTTACTTTGCTCTTAGCATGTTTGGATCTAAACTTGCTTATATTTCGCCTTATTTTCAAATAAAGAAAATGTATATTACAGATCAGAGAAGCCTGCTTCTGTCAAAAGTGAACTAAGATGGGTTTCATATCAGTCTTTCAATGTATAGTAAAGGTTAGATAGTAAACATGTCTTTTAGATCCAACTTAATACCTGATACAAATTTAGGAGAGAAAGTGCATTAAAAATGACGCTTCACGTTTGTTTCTTTATAAACTGAAAAATATTGTTAATATTTTAGAACGTTTAGAGCTTTAATTGGTACATTAGCTCTAAAGCACAATCCAGCGAACTTTCATCTAGCATAGTAGTTCTTGCTGACTGCTTCAAAGGGAGTCTTCAGTGCCAAATTCTGACTTATGTTTCAGGACATTTTCTAAGGTAGATGAGTACTTACCTAATCGCTGAAATCTAAAATGGCAGAAAAATACTGGTTATTTCTTATGTAATGTACTCATTAAACTTGTAAAAAATGAAAAATAATAAACAATGTTAACACAGAACAGTTGATTACATTAGGCATGCTCCTTTAATTAATATTTAGCTACTTTTAAGACCAGTGGGACGCAGCCGGGAGTGTCTTTCGAAATTCTAATAAGCCTATCTTCATCCCAGGGATCGTAAGAATGTCCATGTAAAATTTCAGTACAATCGGTTATATAGTTTACGAGTTATACGAGGGAAAGCAAAAAAAACAAAACAAAACAAAGGCATTTATAATATTAATTAGGATGTTTATTAGTTTTATGAGTACAAAAGTTTAATTAGTGGTTTTTACAGAATGTTAGCTAATGAAATACAATGGAATATTGTACAAGCACATAATACCATATGAAACCAATAATGATTAAAACTATAGTAGGTGGAGTTTAAATGTGGTGCCGCTGGTAACTACTAGTTATGCATAAAAATAGTAAAACCGCACGACTTTAACTGAAAAATTTTGGTGTATCTAGTTTTGGTCTATGTGGAACTTAAATGCAGATCTCAGAGTTTTGAAGCCAATTCATTTGGATAACGCCAAAGGGTTAAACACGCGAAGTGACCTCAAACAACTGAGTTACCTTTTTGCCAACTACTCAACAACATTAAGCTTTGTAAACATCAAGTACAGAGGGTTTCTGTTATCAGTCTTTGTTTAGTTTCTCAGTGGTATTTCATCAGATATTTCTTCACTGTCAGTCCTGCAGTTCGATAATTGAACGCCGTCAATCCGTAATGATTGATGGGACTGTCTGTGTGATCAAACTTATGAATAATGGAATCAGTCCATCAGACTGTCAATTGAAATTTGTTGATGGCCGTAATATAAAATAAACTGGTCTGCCATTCAATCAAATAAAAGTTTAGTACTTTCCTGTTCAGTTGTAAACGCTTTTTACACTAAGTTTGTAAAAAGTTCCATTTTTTATTTGTTGTAGTCGTTTTTCTACACAACTCTTAGTGATTACTTTTCGAAATTTCCTACTAATTATAAATTTTTTTAAAATATTTTATTACACCCTTTATTAACGGAATTGGACAAAAAAGCACAAGTACTACTTCATATTTCTGCTAGTCTGTATTTAGCAACGTACACTTATACTGCCTATGGGCCGTTCAAAATTACGTGATTACTAACATTTTTTATTTAACCAGAAACATGATGTTCTACAATCAAGATTATATACTAGTGACACGTTTATAATATTAAAAGTCTATTATTTATTTTTGAAAAACCGCCTTACACCAGGATTTAGTGTTATAGAGTCATATGAAGCAATGGCAACGTAATTTGTTCAACTTCTGAAGGTAAAATTACATGTAATAATCAAATAGTAATTTTAAACTTGTCGTAAAAGTTATAATTAAAACTTGTACTATTTAGACGTATTTTAATGTAAAATAAGCTACCTTCCCATTGGTGGAAAGTAACCATATCTTAAAATGTTATCACTCCTTAAAAGGTTATAGTCTGTAAGCAACGTAAGGCAAAATATATAGTTTTTCCAAAGAGGGAGTTCACCAATAATAAAATAATAGGTAACATTATACCTATTGTAACTGATAACGAGGTTATATCTATTAAGCGATGCAGGATTAGAAACCTTCACCTTTTTTATTTATTGTGTAGTGATAAAATGATATTATCTAGCTAAATATGAGAAGGCTGTTTTAATTTTTTTAGTTATTGAACATAAATCAAAATGCATATAATTCATTAATATTGCTATTGTCATGCTTTAAAGTGAGTGGGTTTAAATTTGTTATTTCGAAGGTACCTCACTTTATTTCATTAATTTTATATTGTAATAATTTTCAAAATTAATAAATGGTATTTAATAGCACTCGTATGCTTTGATGTGGTACAAACTGCGCGGATAAACAAAATGAACGCAGTATTTGTACTCTGTCACATTAATGAGACAAATGGGATAATTTATCAAATCAAGCAAACCAGGTGTAATGGATCCTTTTGATTGATCGTTATCAGAGGGTGAGGTAAAACCACTTAGGGTCATTCATTAAACTGGCTACATTAATTTTACTCTTTCTTTTAAAACCGGAATGTTTTATGGCATTGAAAACCCCAGCTATTAATATTTTAAGACGTCATCTACAAACTTTTCCAAGTGAAGAAATTGAGGTATTTTTTTTCTTGTTGTAATCGCAATAATGTAGGTAATCTTCCCACATTCCACGCTGAAGTCTACGAAATAATGCGTTGAACGTTATATTTAATCATAAAACACATTAAAGTAAAGTAAAGATGCCTTATTTTACCAGACGAAGTTAGGGTTAAGAAGCCGTCGCTAAACTTAACCTGGGACCAACGGCTTAAAGGTGACTTCCGAACCACCACTAAAGGCTGGGCAGGCGGGCTGCTTGCAAGGACAGGATGGCTCAGCGGTTACCCATCCAAACAGCAGCCACGCTCAACGTTGCTTGAACTGGATATCTTTCGATAACCGTTGTACCCGCTACACAACGCTATTGGCATATCAAGGGGTTGCTATTTAACAAAACTAAAACATATCTTCATTCTGAAGTACAACTCGTTGATCTGGAGTCAAATAGAATTGCGATTTAGAAATTTTTTAATTCAACGTGGAGCCTCATTGTATATGCTAATACGTTAACACTTTAACCTGTGTATGTCCACGCACCAGCATCGCCTCATGAGTCATTATCGTGTTATAGATTTTTGTTTTTAAGTCTCTATTTTCTTGTATTTCTTATAAAACCATAATAGTACAAGAAATAATATACATTATTTTATGATAGAGATAGGTTTTGTTACAAAGTGAACTGTACAGCTATTCAAATGACTTTTTCTTATATCTTATCTAATTCCAGGAAGTACAATAGAAATCTTTTATAGAATAATGTAAACTGCATTATTATACAAGGCAATGAATAAATTGGCATCTGATCTTTAAACCTCTTTGTAAGAATTATCCTGAGCAAATAAAAACTCAAGCAGCAACTTTCTTTAGAAAAGTTCTCACTACTTTGTGTTAAGATGCTGATGAATAAGTTTGATCACTAGTTTAGAATGTAATTGAATGATACTATGGATTAATTATGAATTACGATGAATTAAGATGGCCGTTAATTATTACGGTACTTTTAGAACCACGTAGAGGAGAGAAATTGCTATATTATAACTCTTGTACATATTGCTTTTTATATTAATAACAAATGATATGACATAATTCGATCATTAATTTTGTTGCTTTTGTATTGACAAAATAAATTACATAGAAAATTATAATGCTTGAAAATATATTAGCTAAAGAAGCTGTAAGATGTAGCAGTGATTGACAACATTTAATGACAGAGTAAGATATTTCTGTGTTGTAAAGATGATTATAAAATCAATAATCTTATGAATATTTGATGAAAGATTGGCAAATAATGAGCGCGGTATAACCGCCACCGCTCTGCCCCGTCAGCGCTACTCTCCCGAGCTTTACAGAGCCACTCACTCGCTCATCCATCAACACTCGTATTCATTAAACTTGTTTAGGTTCACTTTGATTAATGATCCAACTTTTTAAGCAATGCCTTCCACCAGAATTACAGCATTTTGAAGACGTAATGTACTACGATTTGCTATGCCGGTACGATGTTTTATTTAGGAAGGTCTGTTATACGCAATACATTCAAGTCAGAATAACAACATATTATGGTTAAAAAAACTGCCTATATTTCGTCTTAAACGAAAATTTCAATAACAATATCAAATATTCTTATTTAATATTTTCTTATATCAAAATATAAAATATTGTTATTTTACAATTATGTCTCTAAATTTACGTATATACACTAAATTATTTGTTTATTTAAGGTTTTTTTTCAAGAATGATAAAGTGTTATGTATATTTCCTTAGAAGGACGTTTCACATATGAAATACTATTGTAAACAGAGGGAAATTTATATTCTGTAACATTTTGTTTAGTTTTGTTACGAAAGTTTGTAACTAAACTATAATTTTTATTCACTTTAAAATATAACTGAGTGTAGATCAAATTAAATTAAAGCACAGTATTACAGTAAAAATTACATTATTTAAATTATATTATAAATATATACTTATAATGAGTGTAAGTAACCAATAGAATTTGTAAAAAACCAATAGTTAGTAGTTAATTATAGCAGTTTGGCTCCCGTTTATTTTCCATTACCACAATGGTATGGTCTGTACCCTTATTAAATATTATCCCTAATAAGCATTAATTAGATACGCGAAATTTATTATATATGTTATTATTATTACCCCTTCTAACTTCTAAAAACGTTCAAACAAATTCTAACATAAAAATATAGGTTACGATTTAAAAAATCACCCTAAGGTGTAAATGTTGGAATCATGAGTGGCTAAATATTCTTGTCGGGAATTCATTAATGATAAATTAAATATTCAGAATCGTTAACTGCAAATCATCATATTTCTATAACTATTTGATTAGTAACTATATTTATGTATATTATACAACCTCCACTACAAAGATGAGAAATTATAATATCTCACAAGTTGTCCATACACGCGTATAATTTAATTTATTGTACTTTTTTAAGTCTCTGAGAGAATAAATGAACGTCTAATTTTAATTCACAGCTGTATCATCTACTTCCATTCTGTAAAACTTGCGTTTATAATTATCCATTTTATACCTCCATAAAAGAGTTTTTTGAAATATTACAGCTGTAAAAGGAGAAAGTTGTCAAAAAACAGCAGATGTTGCCTCATTAGTAAGTATAATGGGGTGACGTCTTAAAGAAACGGACGGAAAAGTAGCGTGTTTCTCTTCATCCTTTTGCAATCTGAATAACTAAATGTTCATTTCTTCTTAGCAGAAGCCTGAATTAAGTCAACAAAAGATAATTACACCGAAAAATACAAATAATCTCCAATTAATCTGTGAGTGGTACTAAAATTGCCTGAGTTGATTACACGATACGGTTTCGTTAAATAACAGTAAATATACTGACACAGATTAAAACCATAACTAGCTGTATTTTATGCTATTATAATATTTCACTTGGATGGATCAATAAAAACAATTAATTTGATAAATTGCTAGAAGTATGTTAAACCTTATCACATGCTAACATCTGAGCCTTAAAGTATTTCCACACAGCTACGTAATACTTTTTAAATTAATGCATTTACCAAATTATTTGAAACAATATTTAAATGCATAAAATCGTTTAAAATTTGTATTTTAATTACTTGACTGTATTGTGTATATCATTAAAAATTTTTCACTAGCCTATCTACACTTCTACAGTCCTTATTTCCATCATTTTAATTACTATAGAAACCGTATCCGGTATTTTCAATTAAAGTTTCCTAACCTCAGGCTTCTGAAAAATATAGATAAGAAGATTGGAAAATGGGAGCTATTAATGTCTGGGGAGGAGGATCTGTAACTCCCAACCTCTCAAATATTCCAGTGTCTAGAAGGAATCAGATTCTGGAAACCCAAAACATATTGAATCTTCTTCGTACCTGGGATCACGTAGCCATTAGAAGCTCCGTCTTCCGGTAGCTTCCGACCTCGCAGATTTCCTAGTCTTTGGGAGTTCCCAGCATCTTCGAGCTAAATACTGGGGCTTCTGGAGGCTTTCAGACACTTGAAATTCATGGTCTTTGGAAGTACTCAGTATCTTGAAGATACGTAATGGGACTTATTGGAGCTCTCAGCCACTGGAAATTCCTGGTCTTCGGGAGCTCCCACTATTTTGAAGCTACGCACGGGGACTTCTGGGAGCTTTCGGCCACTGGAAACTCCTGGTCTTTGGGAGTTCCCAGTATCTTGGAGCTACATACTGGGGCTTCTTTGAGCTTTCAGCGTATTTGAGCTTCCGGCCACTTGAAATTACTGGTCTTTGGGAGATCCCAGTACCTTGAAGCTACACAATGGGTATTCTGGGAGCTTTCAGCGTATTGGAGCTTCCGGCCACTGGAAATTCCTGGTCTTTGGGAGTTCCTAGTATCTTGGAGCTACATACTGGGGTTTCTTGGAGCTTTTTGCGAATTATAGCTTTCGGCCAATAGAAATACGTACTTTGTTTAAGAGAGCGCTTCCACTCTCTGGACCTTTTCAGCTTCTACATACTCTAATGCAATGAAAGACACTGCTCTGTGTTTTCATGATGGGTTCCAGAAGGATTCTTCATTTTTCCAAGTTAACCTTTTTATGATTGTCATCCTAAAGTAATTTTAATTGTGCTTTTATGATCAGGTGTCCATAGCAGTCGGTATGAAAATTGTTTATAAGGTAACATAGAGTTTTCTGCTTTGCAAAGAAAGGAGAGCAAATATGCACTTTTCTTAATTATCTTTTTTTATAACACTGCTTATTTTCATAAAGCATCTAGCTATGATATGCAGAATTATTATTTCAATAAAGCTAATAATCCTGATTGCGCATTGTTCAGGCTATAAAGTGGTCAAATGTTTATTAATATTTTCGGTATATTGCAAAGAAGAAATCCACCGTCAATGTGCAAATTGTAGGGTTGGCACGAATTTTTACGTTGTTGTTGAGGCTACCCGTAGGTTGAAATACACATATGATCCATCACCATTACATTCACCATTGTAAACATTAACACATTAGCAATTTCAATCCATATTTACGAAGAGTGTTTACCATGAATTCTCGCGATTGGTTTTGAAAAAATAAAAACATAAACTATTGCCCATTGATCGGACTCATGTTGAACCATAATAACATGTGATAACATTTTCAATAAAAGTATAATTTTAAAAACGGTTTCTTAGCGAGCCTCTAATACGTCAGACAAAATTTGACAAAATTTTCAAGTTATTTGTCGGGATCAGAAATTTCGTTATGCCAGTCCGTGGTACTTAGCTTTTATATATCTATGTATATATATAGATTTATGGCGGTTTATGTTGTTAAAGGCATTAAAACATACGAATTTTTTGGAAAGTAGAATGTAGAGAAACAATTGGTTCAAAACCAATAATAAAAATCAATAGAAATTTTTTCAAATTTAAAGAAATGTTCTTTTTTAAATATACAGTAGTTTTAAGGGAAATATTTTGGGGGGGGGAAGCTTCACAACATTATATTCCAATAACAATATTGCAATATTTCTTAAACATTTATTTAACTCAAAAGCCATGCCTTTGTCTAGGACTTGAAGGGTTACGATTACGAATCTTTTATTAAAAATATGACTTACATCCAAATAAATTTAATTTTAGGATATAATACGCTTATAAATTACGCAAAACCCAACCTATTGATTAAAAATGCACTGGAAGGTTGTTCTACGATAGAATGTTGAATGTTTATAGTAATTTTATTTTAAATCAAATACTATATAAGGCAAGCTGAAAGAAAAGTGTTTGAGCCCCATAGCGCTAACGAACTAATTAGAACTACCCACTAAACTTTATTACATATAACTCCAGGAAATATAGCTTCTATATTGCCTATAATAAAACTATTTTGTGTGTGGAACTGGAGGACAAAAAACTCTATTATCAGTGATTTTATAATAGAACGTCCATTCAAACGTAATGGGTGAAAGCCAACACGAGACAAAACACATGAAGAGAATTGTGTAAAGGAATAATAATAAAGTTGAGTTATACAATAATTCTATCACCAACAATAGAGGGAATAATAATTATGATTACGCCATTTAAAAGTTTAAGCTGGGAGAAACCGCAGAGGGCTCAGGGGTGGTGGGAGTTAATTGGAAAACCTCTGAACTGTGGACACCAACCAATCTTGACTTTATGTGCTTGTGGCCTGTAACATAACGTTGTGATATTCATCAATAAATACCCGTCAGTTCAGAGCCAGAAATGGGGATGTAATGTTTTATCTCGTTCTTCCATATTGCTTCCATACTTTAAATTGCGAACCCATAAATTGTTGCAGAGAAATTAATTAACATTAATAGAAATGATTCACAGTACTGACTGACACTCTAAAAGAAAAATAAATTGAAAAAATGTATTCTCTCAATGAGATTTGACAACATAACAATCATGATCTAAATCTCATTGATATATAGGGTCTTTGAATTGAAACCTATTATTACTGGACGAAAATCAAACCAAACTATCATATCAAACGTAGTAAAATCCTCCACTTGCACAAATTTGCTGCCATTTTATTTTTTGTAGTTTATTTTTAATAATTTTACAACTGCTTATTCTAAAAACTTTTAATTTGTTAAACATCTGTATAATCCAAACACCTAATAACAGAACTTTTTTATTTTAAACGCTTTATTTTTAAAATAGCGTAGATTGTAGGAACGCCCTCTCACCAATTTGAAAATAAAACATGCAAAATTCAATAATTTTTTTATTAGTTTTAATCATTATAAAACTGTGCACCAATTTTCAGCTTTTTACAAAAATCTGTTTTAAAATTTAAAAAAATACTAACAAAAAATGGCATAGGCTATTGGGTAATTACATAATTTGGAAGGTTTAAATATGACATTCTTGTTTTATGTTGACCAGAAATAATACTTGAAAAGGTTGGTAGTTCAGAAACACCATGTACATATTCAGTTTCAAAAAACTAATACACACGCGTGTTGTAGGTCATCAAACTAATCAACCCAGCTCAGCTCCGGTGGCTCTGGCGGTCATATTATTTCAGAACAAATAAAAACCAAAATGGATTTTGCTTCCTCAAAAAGCATAGGGTCATTAATGCAACTAAATACACGAGGTTTTATATTGTAATATAAAGTAAGCACCAGAATTTAAGGAAATGTATATTTGTTCTTTATTCCAGAGGAATATTTAAATGACGCATTTGAAATCCCTTTTTAACGAAATAATAATTTTTTAATTTGTAAATATGTCCTGAATATGTATTTACTGATTTGTTCAATCATACTTAGTCATGAACTGTACAGAGACCCAGTAAACTAAGGGGCATATATTTTAGCGCCGGATTAGACTTGATTGGTAATATACTGGATATTAGATCTACACCTCTATGAGGCATCTGATTACATAGACTAAATAAAGAAAGAATTTTATTTCTCGTATTATTAATACATCGTCAAATAAATTTTAGATAAATATAGCATTAAGTATAATAATGGCAAGTTTGACTAGTTATATAATTTTATTGTTCTTTTTATCGTGTCTAAATAAGACAAACATTTTTTTCAGTGACCTAAAAGTACCTGGACATTTACATAAGACATACAGAGATAAGTACAGATTTAACCCCCTAGGCTTAGCCTGTTTGAAGAGAAATTGTATACATATACAATCTGAGTTAAAAGTATGTATACACTCTGTTTAGTTTTTAATGGATAAAGATGAAGGGATGGAACTCGGGACATCTTTCAAGGAAATATAAGTGATATTTTTAGTCACTATTACAGCTTTGCCCATTTCCTCAATATGGGATTTTAGGGTGGCAACTCAAAATGTTTAAATTTAAAGACCCATTAAGTGAGGTCTTCATAAAACATGAAGAATAGTAACAAGTAGAGCTTTTTATATCAACGCAATATAAAATTGTTTATCCATACTTTTAACGCACATTTTACACACACACACACACACACACACACACACACACACACACACACACACACACACACACACACACACACACACACACACACACACACACACACACACACACACACACACACACACACACACACACACACACACACACACACACACACACACACACACACACACACACACACACACACACACACACACACACACACACACACACACACACACACACACACACACACACACACACACACACACACACACACACACACACACACACACACACACACACACACACACACACACACACACACACACACACACACACATTAGTAACACAGCTACTATAATCTTAATAGTCAGTTTTAATATTATCATTTAAAACACACTACAATTCACTGAAACTGCCCCGATCATTATCTCTTTTTGTCGGGTGGGAGAATACTACACCCAAAATGTTTTCCGAGATACCTCCTTGTACCTCAGAACAACACGATACTATTTACCTCAAAATTTCAATATTTCAGTTTCATAACACACTTATTACTGAATTGTACTAATAAATTTAATAAGAGGGTATCTCAAATAAAAAATGGTAATAGAAATAAGCGCTTTATTAAACTAGATAATGTATATCCTGTACTTTAAGCTTATTCAAATATTTATTTACAATTCCAAATTGATTGATTCATTTCAGGGACAGTCTTTATAATCCTTTTATACCAATCATCGTTTTAAGATATTCAATCACACGTGAATACATAAAGTTAATACGAAAAATGATTCAGGAGATGAGAGTATGCTAATCAGTTATCCAATAATTATATGTACTAGTATATTAAAATTATATATTTTCTCAAAAGGAAACACTTTTTGGAATCAGTTAATGGAAAAATAGTGTTAGAGCTATAGCAGAGAACACTTAAAATCATTTAGTTCGTAAGTCATGATAGCTTAAATTAACTATGGTGAGCCTAGACCATCTGCTAGCTGTAACTCGCGGCTCCTCCCGCATTTCCACGAGTAATATAAGTTGTTACGTCACGCAAAGTATTCGTGTGCATTATGGGATGTTGGAAGACTTCATTATCTTGGAAATGTATAATTTGTAAGTGGAATGAGGCAGAGCTCTGAATTCGGAATAATATTTGTTCCTAAGTGACGAATGTAAATTTGTATCAATTTACAGCGAAATTCAACTTTTTCGTTTTCTCTTAACACATTAATTTCTGTTTTTACAAAATTATAATATCAGTAAAGCACAGTAAACCGTCAGGAGCACCTGTGAAGCGACTTAACATTTATAGAAAATGTTTTGCCATTTAGATAAGGATTTTAACAGTGAACATAAAATATAAATTTATCGACAGTGAAATCCCAGTGCTCATATATAGTAACTATACAGATCGTACTTTTGAAAGAGCAAATTGCGTCACACTAAATTTCAAATTTGTGCAACAAAGTTGGTTTCTAGAGCTAGATTTACTTCTTGAAAGAAGCGTCACGATTATTATGAACTTTTAAATATGAAAAAATTCTCTAAAATAACATAAAATACGGTTTTATTGCTTGTAGTAGTTTGAAAAGTGTCTCATTTTAAAATTTTTTAATAACTATTCTTTTGAACAGCATTAATAGTGGTTATATTAAGAAATATCTGCTCCAACACTATGCAACCTGTAAATATATCTTAAATCGTTGCTAATAGATAAGATTTCATAAGATTTAATTATTATGGAACATTGAAAAAGAAACCGCCTTTTCTTTATCTGATAATACCAGTTAAAAAGGCTCCTCTAAGCTAATTTATAAAACGGTAGTTCAGGTCATTTATAACATTTTAAACATAAAAAGAAACAATTGAAAACAAATTACACTCAGGTTAGTTGGTATAATTTAAATTATCAACTTTGTGTACAGCTGTAATAATTATGCATTTTCTTATACACATTCGCCAATAGTAAACTACAAGGTAAAGATAAAGGATCTCTTTTTTACCGGATGAAGTAAGGACTAACTATTCCGGGGACCAACGGCTTAAAGATGACTTCTGAACCACCACCAACGGCTGGCCAGGCGGGCTACTTGCAGGACAGGATCGCTTAGCGGTCACCCATCCAAGCAGCAGCCACGCACGCCGTTGCTTGATCTCGTTATCGTGCGACAACTGCCGTACCCGCTACATTGCGCTATTGGCAAATACTGTGTAGGCATATTCTAAAACTATTAACGATTAGAATATTATATTCTCAAATTAAACTTTTCCAAGAGAAAAAAAATTGAAGATCACGATTGTTGTAAGCAATTCCTGAACAATTCAGGATCAATAGTGATCAATATATTATAATTATAATTAACTAATTATAATATACAATAATAGTAAATACAAGATGTACGATTTTTGAGTTTTATAAAATGAGTTTACTGTTAGGGGGTGGATATACCAGCACACATAACAATAGTTTTCCCAGTACTCTATTTTAACAGCGGCACTTCAAATAATGTCGTACTATTTGCTCACAACTACCCGCGGCCTTACGCATTGTAGTTCCTCTAACTGTGTATAATGTGATGATATTAAGTACAGACTGTATTCTTTGTTAGCTAATTATTTAACAGTTACACCATACATAAAGTCAAGTGAGTCCATTACTGCCATTTAAATATATTGTAAGACATTAGTGCAGTATTAATTTTATGTGTTCTCAAATCAGTAAAGAATAGGTCGGAGTAGAATGAATAGGGAATAATAATATTTATATGCATTATCTGTATATTACACAAAAGGGAGGATTAAGTGATTAATAACTGATCCAAACACAAATAGTACGAGTCAAGTTTGATATACTATACCATGGGCGTATGAAAAGGGGTTCAGGGGCTGAAGCACCAATTATAATTTTGAAAGCCGTACATTTAATTATTAATATATATATATATATATATATATATATATATATATATATATATATATATATATATATATATATATATATATATATATATATATATATAATTTCAATAAACATTGAATCGCAAAAAGTACTTGGTCCGCCGGGAGTCGAACCCGGATCTCTCACTTGCCGGGTGAATGTGATACCATTACACCACAGAGCGCTTACTTTTTCCGATTCAATTATTTTGTATTTGGCCGTATCTGTCACATATGCGTTTAAATAATCAAACTAACATATAATCAGAAGACCAAATACCTGTCAAACGACTTTTATTTACATTAAATTGTATAGATGGCAATAGCCTTATTTAATTTCAATAAACATTGAATCACAAAAAGTACTTGCTCCGCCGGGAGTCGAACCCGGATCTCTCACTTGCCGGGTGAATGTGCTACCATTACACCACAGAGCGCTTACTTTTTCCGATTCAATTATTTTGTATTTGGCCGTATCTTTCACATATGCGTTTAAATAAGCAAACTAACATATGATCGGAAGACCAAAACACCTGTCAAACGACTTTTATTTACGTTAAATTGTATAAATGGCAATAGCCTTATTTAATTTCAATAAACATTGAATCACAAAAAGTACTTGCTCCGCCGGGAGTCGAACCCGGATCTCTCACTTGCCGGGTGAATGTGCTACCATTACACCACAGAGCGCTTACTTTTTCCGATTCAATTATTTTGTATTTGGCCGTATCTTTCACATATGCGTTTAAATAAGCAAACTAACATATGATCGGAAGACCAAAACACCTGTCAAACGACTTTTATTTACGTTAAATTGTATAAATGGCAATATATATATATATATATATATATATATATATATATATATATATATTGAACTATTTATATATATATATATATATATAATTTCAATAAACATTGAATCGCAAAAAGTACTTGGTCCGCCGGGAGTCGAACCCGGATCTCTCACTTGCCGGGTGAATGTGATACCATTACACCACAGAGCGCTTACTTTTTCCGATTCAATTATTTTGTATTTGGCCGTATCTGTCACATATGCGTTTAAATAAGCAAACTAACATACGATCAGAAGACCAATGTTTATTGAAATTAAATAAGGCAATTGCCATTTATACAATTTAATGTAAATAAAAGTCGTTTGACAGTTATTTGGTCTTGTGATATATTTATAATTGGAAGATTCCTGATCCTCTCTTTTTAAAGGGTATTTTATACTTCCTAAACCACCAAGTGATTCAGCCCCTATCCTGAAATAATTGTCTATAAGCGCGTCTGTATTATACGTTTGGTAAGTTAGTTCTTTGTAAGTAAAGTTAAATTAATTGCAAACTAATGAAATGCAACATATAATAACACCAGTAAACATTGAGATATTATACGGTGGGTAAGTTTGTTCGTTTTAAGTAAAGTCAAATTAATTAACAAACAACGAAAGCCAACAAAAAATAACACGGCCCAGGATTGAGATATTATATAGTAGGAAGGTTCACTCATTCAACATATAGCAAAATTAGTTTCATTAACGAATCTCAACAATTAAGGTGTTCATCTGCGCATAGTGCTTATCTTAACATTGCCCTAAGACCTGTTAAGTAGATATAAATAAATACGGCTTTAATCAAATTTTTCTCTCATTACATTTTAAAGTATTTACGCACTTAGGGCAAACATAATTTTATCAAACTATTGTGATGAACTTGTCATTAGAATAACCGTCAACAAGTTATATAAAACCAAGAATTTTCTGAGAACTTACTACTTCCTGAAATACAAATTTATTAATAAAATAATTTGCAAACCAGATCTATTAATTAGTTAGAAATTATCATAGGATTTTATGTAAAAGGCAAAATAATTTCCTTAAAAACATAATATTATAAAATGCTTTTAGGGTGGCGTAATGCTAAAACTATTTAAAGATGATAGCTCGTTATTTCTCGTCGGTGGTGGATTACGATTTATTCTTGGAACTACCTTGATCTGTAAAGCAGGAAAAAGTGAGTAACTAGTCACTATCAGGTGAATGTTGAAACAAACTTTCATTAATCCTTACTATCCTGATATTCATCTTTTAAAAATAACTGTGTGATTGTGATTTTCGTACTTTTTATTTGTGCTCGGGACTTGCATCCTGTGAAGTGGCAACGCCTGAACTGGACTCCAAGTAGCTTTTGGGTAGGTTTTGAATCCTTCACTTTCCCTTCTTTTCTTCTTTCTGTTCTTTATTTTGGTATTTTTAATACCTCCCTCCCACCTGACTAAGAGAATAGATTCCAATCCTCTACACATTACGTTACACCTTTTGTAATATACAGTAGAACGATGGAAAGTGACCAATATCCTGTTCTCCTTTCACTCTGTTACTCTCACCATTGTTACGTTTATATGTATAGAATTGTAACAAGCAATGTGATGTCTGCACCTATAGGAATGAGCGGAGGGCTGCAACTCAATTATTTTGTAAAATACTTGCTTCAGACAGACACTTGTTTTATCAAAATCAACCTACTTTGAGCACCAGCTGAACTCTGATTAGAAACTTATTGCAAACTCACAATCTATGTACTTGCATCTTCTCACATTTAAGAATACACTATCTTTACAAGCAAACTATACGTTTTGCTTTGGATAGCGTTTTAAAGCTTGAATGAAAAATTCATTACTATACAACAATGTTTGTGACCACGTGTGAAAAACTCCATCAATACAAAGTAACAATGCTCTATTACTTTGGATAAAGGCGGGGTTTATTAACAAAGCTCGACAATATATATTGTTGTATCCGTTCAACTTTGACCATGGTCAATAAGGTAAAGCTATAGTTGTTTCTTTTGATAAACGCAAAGTTTAAGAGAGAGGAAAGAGGGATTTTATTTTGACAGTAGGTATATTTCTTTATCCGATAAAGTGTGATAATAAACGATAAATACAATGATTTTTTTCTTCATTTGGCCAAGGATAAAGATTAGAATCAAGACTAATCAAAAATCTTATGATTACTTTGCTTGTATCCGAAAATGTGTGAATTAGAATACAGAACCTACAATACAGAACAGATCAATTCAGACACTCCATTCACTTGCTGATTTTTTTAAATATTTGTGCAATAATTATAGTAGTATTATGACGATATTCTGGCATTTTTCTCCTAAAATTTACAATATTGGATGAACAAATTCAACAAGTCGACTTGTGTTCGTAGTCAGGCTAGAAATTCGTCGTAACTTTGTACTCTCCCAATAAAGAATATACAGTTATACTAATACCTCTTAACATAGTTCTTGCTCATTTAGATCATAAATATTTAGTGCAATTTAGAAAAATTTATACACCTAAATGGCAGGAGTTCAACTCACCACACTCAATAAATACACTACTGCGAATTTGGTACTTGCTAAGTTATACAATACATAGTTAGACTTATATGTACTTATCATAGGGTATGCCAAGTCATAGCATAATGGTTTGGAGTAATATGACAACAAATATGACTTTTGTGGACAGCAAACAATTCAATCAAACAATGACTTGCTAAGTCAAAGAATACTTGATTCACTCATCAAAGATTATGTCGTTATAGAACAATGATTCGGTCCCACCAGAGAATGACTGGGTTCAAATAGTTCAAAGTGCGTAACAGACCATCAATAACTCAGACAAGAGCTATGTGTAGTTAGGATATTTTAAAGCGATTCATTTATTTAAACTACACTTATTTCATTTAAATGTCGTCAACTATTAGTTAAACCATTCAGTACAATGCAGTAATACTCATAAATGAAGGGTGAAATATTTACGATTACCTGAGCAATACAATGATAGAACTTATTGCTAGTATCTTAGAAATCTGCAAGTATTAAATTACATGAATAAAGCAGTCAAACCATTTCCACATGAGTACAATTAAGTCTTTTAAGTCTTGACTGTTACTTTCAGTGTAATACGTATATATTAGTCACGGAAAGCGTGATATCAGTTGATCATACTATTATACTCTTGATCCTATGTTATATGGCTTAGCTAAAGCCCATGCTATCGTAAGATTAGTCTTTAGTTGTCTCGGCAATGCATAGTTGATAACAGTTTTATTTCCTCTATTAAACATTTTTATTTCCACTTCTTTACTTGCAAGCAATGATTAGGATATCTATTGATCTCTATTTACTATTATTTTTATATATTACTCAAGTTATCATATTGAATAAATGACATATATTAATCCTGATTGAATAAATTATAGTGGCTTAAATTTGTTTTGAGCCATTCAATTTATAAAATAAAGACATTATTGTAAAATAGATGTTTCATTTTGTGAATTCAGTGATCAGTCATTACGAGTTATTAATGTTCTAATAATTTTTGTCTCATTTAATCTATTATTATATATAACTGTACGTAGTTGATTAGTTAATATTATCATAGGTAAAGTTGAATAATGACCAATAAACTAATTTGTCATTATTAACCTAACTTTTATAGTGAATTACTGCTTTTTGAGCACTTCATTATCTGTGGTTCAAACATTGACTATTTTAACCTTTTAGAAACCTAATCCCGAATTCAATTTATTGAGAAGTGCTTATTAGTTTCACATAAAAATAAAACTCATTTTAGAGAAGTAAATCAAGAAACTCTCCATAGAAAATTTACCAACAAAAAATAAGAGACTAACTCATCAATCAGAACTCAAGGCAAAACCTGATGTTTGTGATTGATTGATTACCTGGGCAGGCTTTTGTGATTTCAGGCGTTGATGGGAAGTACGAATCACTGTTCATCAGTTTTAAAATTCTTTTCCGAAATACTTAAATACATGTTTTACTAGTAATGAGCATTTTTTATCTTCGTAAGTAATCTTATATGTAATCTTTGCATCGTACTCTATACAATTACGTAATAAAACATACAACATGTACCTTATTATAATGTGTAATAAACCTTTCTGATAAGTATTACCGTAAAGCTGCTCTATAACTAATTTTAACTACCTTTCAATACCACCTACAATGTAAGTATATATTCAGACTAACTCATATATTCTGTCATGGCATTACTTAGTGTAAAACGCAAGTTTACACTTATGCCTGGTATCAATACACTGAAAATGTGCCAAAACAAATCATTCCTTTTTATTTTGAAAAATACAAACCGTTGAAGAATATTATTAGAAAACATTGGTAAAAATGTATAACTTAGTTTTGATGAACTGATTAATTCATTAGCTCATCATAAAACGTGTGGCTTCAGTGAAATGTATTAAAAGCTGTATTATAGTTGAGGAGGGCAAATTAGTTTAGTTTTGCTCATTTTTATTGATTATTTTGCTAAGGCTGTCGTTGATTATTTATAAAGTGACTATAAAAGATTAGAGACGTTAAATGTAACGAATTAATTGAATACTTATGGTCCAATTGGTTTCATAGTGCAACAGAACAGAATGATATATCATTAACGAAGCACGGCACCCAGCATAACTTGGGTAATATTCTATTTTGTGGTGGGATATATGGTGATAGGTGGGAAATAGTTTTATTTATCTAAGTGTTATTGGTGTAGGTCATCGAAAGTGGCCGCCTTGTGCGAGTGATTTAAACTCGTGAAGTTCAGTGATTCGGGAATAAAAAACATGCAATATACGTAGTATTAATTCTTGTTTATATTGTACTAAAAGAAGATTATATTTAATTTAAATTAGATATTATTTTTAAATTGCAATAATATTTCGAAATACTAATAATTTAATATAATAATTGCTTACTCTTATTACTTAGCTTACTCAGCGTTGTGAACTATTTTATATCCAGAAAACAGTAAATATTTTAATACATAATCTTCAGTTTTAAGAAAAGGAAGAAAAAATTGGAGTCGTAGATTGATATAAAAATAAGTATAACATTATTAGAAATATAATTGATTATATATAAATGAACTATTATTATTATTAGGTAAAAAAGGAAGTATTGCGTTGTATTACTAATATATCGTCCCGTCGATCTAATAATTATTCATTGGAAAGATAGAAAATAAATGTTATATTTCTTAAAGTAACGTTTCTGCTAACTCACAGTACAGATTGCTTGACTTGTCTTATCTTATCTTACCTGAGTTTCACTTTGATAATCTCTGATATCACAAGAACGAACCGCACCTGACGATGTCTCGCGAGCGACTGAGCGATGAAGCGTGGTTGGTTGCTTGGTTACTACATCACCCTTACCACCCCCCCTACCACCACCACCTCCACCCATCAACCCTCAACGACACTAACCTCCCCTGCATCCCCTACATCAGATAACAGTTTTGGTCTCAATCACCTTCACCCCGCAGATAGAAATATCCGCACTCCGGGTAGTTTTAAGTATCAAACTGACTGGAGTATGTTAACGTGCCTGTTTTACAACCATAACATACTAGGGCGGTAGTATGGTGCAGGAACGCATTACGGTAGTAGGTGCAGGAACGCGTTACGGTAGTAGGTGCAGGAACGCGTTACGGTAGTAGGTGCAGGAACGCGTTACGGTAGTAGGTGCAGGAACGCGTTACGGTAGTAGGTGCAGGAACGCGTTACGGTAATAGGTGCAGGAACGCGTTACGGTAGTAGGTGCAGGAACGCATTACGGTAGTAGGTGCAGGAACGCGTTACGGTAGTAGGTGCAGGAACGCGTTACGGTAGTAGGTGCAGGAACGCGTTACGGTAGTAGGTGCAGGAACGCGTTACGGTAGTAGGTGCAGGAACGCGTTACGGTAGTAGGTGCAGGAACGCGTTACGGTGGTAGGTGCAGGAACGCGTTACGGTAGTAGGTGCAGGAACGCATTACGGTAGTAGGTGCAGGAACGCGTTACGGTAGTAGGTGCAGGAACGCGTTACGGTAGTATGGTGCAGGAACGCATTACGGTAGTAGGTGCAGGAACGCGTTACGGTAGTAGGTGCAGGAACGCGTTACGGTAGTAGGTGCAGGAACGCGGTCCGGTAGTAGGTGCAGGAACGCGGTCCGGTAATAGGTGCAGGAACGCGTTACGGTAGTAGGTGCAGGAACGCGTTACGTTAGTAGGTGCAGGAACGCGTTACGGTAGTAAGGTGCGGGAACTTGATATCTTTACCATAGCGAGAAGTTTCTTTCAATTATGAGACTAAAACCATTTTCTTTTGTGAGATGAAACTGATTTCTATAAACGTTATAATTATCTCGCAAGACTTTTTGACAAAATGTAATTCTGTATCACTAATAAAATCCTAACTCACATGTGACTAGCATTTTTACAATGACATAGATGTCACATAAGGCATCAGATTTATTTATCAACCTTGGAGAAAACCATTTTAAAAATACCCGAGGCATCATACTTCGCGCTAAATATCTCCTTTTTATTATATGTATTGCTATTAAATTTTAAAGTCTCTAGATCGAATTTAAGTAAATAAGAATTTTACTTAGTGATAGGTCACTGATAGCTGGCTGTTCGAGAGTATCATTGGAAAGGCGGTTTAAAAGCTTGGATACTGTGTTAGAAACAACACAGATTCAAATCCCATCTGTGATAGTATATCGTTTTAAATTCCTATCGACCTCGAATTTCATCGACTTTTTCGCCGTATTCTACTTAATAGGATCCTAGGACTTAACAGGACTGTGCTTAACAGGATGACAAGTGACTGAATCATACCGCACGTGAAATGGTTAGAATTAATTAAGCATATATACACAACGGAAATGTATTTGATTCGTGAATGATAAAGTGGCGGTAGTTAATAAATTGAATTGATAAGACCGCTGTTTGTGTGTATAAGAAAATGTTGAACCACTAATGTAATTCGCTTCAATTTATCGAGCACCCTATCCAACTTTCCGTCACTCTCTCTCTCTCTGGCAAGCTTTCACAGTATAATGTGTTCCTTACCTTTGAATGGATTATGGTATCGAAGGTTGAATACCTAATCCCTTATCCTTGCTAAGAAATTAGTCCGCTGAAATATTTCTTGAAAGTAATAAAAGGGTAAAAATATAAGCTAAATTCTAAATAACCGCATAATACCTGGTGTACTTTAGTTCCTAAAGCCAATTATATATTGACAATGAATAGTCAAGTCAACTAAAACCCTTTTTTAAATTATTTTATTCCCGTACACGTGTTTCAGTATTCAACCATCATCAGTGAACTACATTAACCTCTAAATAAATAATAAACAACTAAATATACACATGTGGACCATTTAAACATATGTTAAATTTATATGACACAGTGGTACTTTGGTTAGTATTCTGTATTTCATATTACGTGTTTAAAATTAAACACGAAAGAAGAATTTCACATCTATCTAAATTATAATAAAGATCCTCATAAAAGTTTTAAATAGAAATCAGAAAAATAAGACAAACCCAATTATTTAAAAATTAAAATATTATATTCAACACTAAATCTTAAATTAGTTAGAAGGTCAATTGGTATTTACAATCTACGGATTACCTGTTAATCGAATTACAGCCTTTTGTGCCCATGTTACTTTTACTTTATTTTTTTTAATCTAATGAAATAAGTCTTCCAAGTGTCTACCAAGGACAATTAGTGGCAATTTCCAAGAAGCGGAACTTAAGGGCAACACATTTTTGGTCAATACCTAATTTATTACAGATGTAAAGAATAACGTGTATAAACTTTATGTAGTTCAAGGTTTCAAACACGATTTCCATACAATAATAACTTCTAATACATAACTAACTAATTTTATTCACTAACCATTCATTATTTGTTTCTTTTTCCGAAACCTACTGAAAGCTTATCAAAATATATTATTCAAAAAGGTTGAAAATTTTTATTTCTATCTATCTGTCCGTTTGAATACAAGTAAACTTACTGACTGACAGAATCGAAATTTTCAAGGAAGTCCCATTTGTAAATAGGCAACCGTGAGTTCTATGGTGCATGTTATGTCATAGGATTCATTGAACATTAGTAAACACTTTTCCATTGATCTTATGGGTAACTATTGTGACCAAGAGAAAATCGTAGGATAAAAAACTATTAGTAGACTCATACTACATTTTAACAAATAGCAATAATACATGTAGCGTAATAACCACAAAATCATCAATTTTGACTTTTATTATTGATATAATGCTATGAATCCCAAGTAGTCTAATCCCAACTAACGCCTTCACTGAGAGAAGAGTCATATACAGACTTCAGGGCAGCAGAAGCATTAATGCTCCACCGCAGTTAATGTCTTAATGAAAAAAATGTGAATGTATCAAGTGGCAAGATATACCGAGAGAATATTTTTATCACTTTAAATTTTGCATCAAAATTCACTTCTACATTGGCAAGAATGGGTTCCATGATGTTGCATGTCCAACCATTGGATTTGGCTGAGCATTATTGAAGCCTATCTATCTCTCATTAGGCCGACAACAATTTCTTCTTTTCTGGCGGGGAATTTAAAATATTTAATTTCTCCATGGATGTCTGTCCGTAACAAACCTACAGAAAGAAATGAGCTATCTACTTGAACTTTGGTATGCAACCTCATCAACACCTGTGAGGTGACAGCTGGTGTGGTGGACTCCTTGTAGGAAGATCCATAAAAGCCACAAAATCTGTTTACATAATTTTGTTGTTACTTTATCTGCAACTCTATTTCCAGTTTTAAAGCTATAGGTATAGATAGAGAAGAGAATGCATTCTCGAATTAATTTTGTTTTTTTCCAACAATTAGAGAAAATACCACATTAAAATATACATTCAATAAAATAATCTTTACCAAGTTATGAATATTTGTATTTAATCATCAACTGCTTACAAGACCAATTTAACTGTAAAGGCTTTCTTGTCTGAAGTACAATAAATTAAATTAAAGCTAAAATAAAGCTAAAAATTAAACTTTTCAATTAAATAAGAATGTCTAATATTGTTCAATATAAAATCGACTTCTTTTTTCTATTATAAGAGAAGCTATAAAAAACTGAATTAAAATTTTGATGAAAACTTCTTATTACATGACGTGTAATTTCCTGTTACACTTGACACAGATTCAAAGTCAAAACTGTAATTAAAATATTGTTTTTATTTGCTTGTACAAATCTTGCTTCAACTTGTACTCTATTACAATGTTTTATTTAGTGTTCTCATAATCTTCTTAATTCCCTTTGTGAAAATAAAATAATTCAATATACCCTGTAAATATAGCTAACATCAGTTGACAATAAATCCCCCATACGAATATCATAATTCTAATTTAACATTTATATTTACGCAAGATCCCTCGCAGAATTAGTATGAAGAAACGCTTTTGC
Organism: Homalodisca vitripennis; assembly: GCF_021130785.1. Lineage (NCBI taxonomy): Eukaryota > Metazoa > Arthropoda > Insecta > Hemiptera > Cicadellidae > Homalodisca > Homalodisca vitripennis. The sequence continues at coordinate 19,682,251 of NC_060210.1, forward strand.
ACGAATAATATAATCCACTCTGGTTATACTACATAATTTCTCGCTAGTGTTACATTTTACATAATAAATATCAACCCAACAGTTAATGAGCAGGCTAAAAAACAACGGAGGACTATGCTAAAAAGGTTTTCTCCACAAGCCTCTTTTCTTCATAAAGACTTTAATCTATTTTGGAATTCATATCCTGTACAAGAAAATATTCCATGCGAAATGTTGTAATGATGTAATTTTTCATTGAAAATGTATGACTCATGGTGGAGTACTCTCTACATTTCAAGTCACAGTACCTACTCGTATTATTTACAAAGACTCCATGATGATACGTAAGTATTATCAGGGGCTTCACTAATTCTCAGGAATCTTTCACAAGTATCATTCCCTAATGGTAATTTTGATGATACACAATTCTAAATTTGAAAAAATTGTTATCTTTAACGCGAGAGTTATTCGTCAATTCCCGCGCTTAGGCTACAAAATTTTCACTCCTGTTTTTTAGCGAGCATCTAAGAGATATTATTGTATCTCTTATATAAAAACATAAAAAGTGAGTTGTATTTACTTAATTTAATTACCAAAAAAAGAAAGAGTAATACTGAAAATGAATAATTTACTAAATCAAACTAATTACTTAATTAGTAAGTGCTTAAAATAATAGATTAAGTTTTTTATTTCAAAACATAATATCCATATTATGTGAGAAGTTTCAACCAATTTATTTGCTTAAACATGAAACATTTGTTGAATTTACTTAATTTAATTTGTAAAAAAAGAAACAAGAATAATAAAAATCTATATTTTATTCAAAAGTAGTTTATTACTTACAGAATTTAATGCTTAAAATAATAAATTATTTTTATTATTTATAAACATAATATCCATATTATGTGACAAGTTTCAACCATTTATTTACTTAAACATGAAACTTTTCTTGAATTTACTTAATTTAATCACTAAAAAAGGAAACAAGAATACTGCAAATCAATAATTTATTAAAACAAATTAATTTGTTCATTATTAAGTGCTTAAATTAATTATTATTTTTATGATAAAAACAATATCCATACTATATGGCAAGTTTCAACCAATTTAGTTGCTTAAATATGAAACTTTTGTTGAAATTACTTAATTTTAGCACTAAAAAATGAAAGAGGAATACTGCAAATCGATAACTTACCAAACCAAAGTAATTTATTAATTAGTATGTTTTTAAATTAATAAACTATTTTTATGATTCAAAAAACATAATATCGATATTATATAACAAATTTCAACTAATTTATTCCCCTAATTTAGTTATATAGATCTATTGTTGCTGTAATAATTTTTAGTTTGAAACTTTTTATAAAGTAGAATTTTAACTGTGTTATTTCTAAATAATCGTATATATAAGTATCATATTTATTAATACTTGTAATCAAAATCTGTGCAGTTACGCTGGAAACGTTGAGAAGTAGCCAACGTTCGGCTACGTTCACCGTAACTGCTGCCGACTCCCGACTAATGTAGACACTTCCTGCTGCGTGAGCAAACACGTTTTACTTACACGCGAGCATCGGCGGTTTTCGTAATAATTTAAATAAATTACGATGCACTGAACAACAAACTACGTTCGCTGCGCCCAGTCGTAAGCATTGAAAATCTCACTTTACTTCTTGATAATGAAAACTAATAGTATAGTAGCCGAGAGTCAATTTGCGCAACCTTGTTTAGCTATAAATCAATTGTAGAGATCTCCCCAGGTGAAGATCAAAACGGGAGTGCACCAAAAGGGTTAATATATAAAATGATAACTTTGTCCTCAGATTACATTTTTCTTACATTAAATCACTTAAAACCAACTGTCAGATAAAAATATAAATAAATTTTATATCAGTGTCAGATAGCAACATACAGGACAAATGTCTGTCTTTATATCTAGTTGGCTGGTTTTTATATCACTGTTATTTATATGTATGACGCTCGGTTAAGTTAAAAATGTATGATTTGAGGATAACCTTGTTTTCATATTTTTAACTTCTACGATACCCTTCAATTTCGAACCGCATAGATTAAGATCTATTTAATTTAAGAATAAAACTTATGAATCTCGGCTCCTATAATAAAATTTATTTCTCAAATTTGAATACTTTAACTCCCAATAAGCATTATAAACTAGGAGCAAGTATAGGTAGTGAGAGAAACCATTTTCTGGACATTTATTATCGTCCAATGATACAAAGTATCAAACACACTAAGTTCCGAGATCTGCAATATGATATATTTCTCTGGTTCCCAACACATAATTACAGTAAAAATAAACAAATCATACCAGAGCGTTGTGACACGCATAAATCAGAACAACCATGTGGTGTGTCAATCCCATGTAAACTAAAACTAAAACATGCGTTTTTCTCTTAGTTTTCTTTGTTTTTGTACCTATATAATTGTGTACTATTATTTATTTTAATAGCTAGTGTTTTGCTGTTATAAGTGTATGTTTCAGAGTTAATACAAAACATGGTTGTTTTGATTCCTTTATGGTTTGTTTTATTCAACCTAGATTATTATATGCTAGTTTAGTTACCTGAGGAAGACTCCATGTTGTATATCTTGAAACGCAGAGCCACTATATTGTTTGTATCACTGAACAATGGTAAATGTTCTTGATTGAATTTATACCTGATCCTACTCTTGTATGGTTACAAAATATAACTCAGTAACCACCGCTCTTTGTTATGTAAAACAAAAATTAGAGCATTTTCTTACAGTTAACAGTAAGTGGGTATCGGGCTTCGTTTAGAACACAAGGGTTTATGTCACAACACAATTGCGGCAGATTAAGAGATGATTGGGGTCAGACAGATGGAGGAGGGATTTTAATTATTTCATACAAAAGTTCTAAGAATTATACATTATTATTAAACTAGACCACCGTCACTTTGAACTCAAAAATCTAGTGAGATAAACAACACAGCCCGTGATTAAAACTGTTCACCCAGTAATTATAGATTGTATTATTCCCCCTCACATTCTAACAGCCAATTTTATAAAATCAGTAAGTAAAAATAAACGAATATGTCAACATTTACGCGCAGTTTTGAGAAATGTAACTCACTTTACACCCCATCGATTAAGCCTAAAGAAATGCCTTTTATAATATTATGAAAACAAAGGCTGTGATAAGTCGTCTCATCGATCAACTACTGACAGCTAACCAGTGGCTAATGGTAAATGGCGATCGACACGTTAGAAATGGGGGGAAATCAGGGAACAAGCTGAACTTTTTTCGTTGTTTGGTTTTTTCATACTATATTATTTCTCCGCATTGATTTACACAAGATTTTGTTATATTTCCTTATTACTAAACATATTTTGTATTGGCAACAAAAGCGGCTTAATTTAAACTGGTTGTCCTGTTTCCTGTTTTCCTTATACCGTAAACGAAGTTTTTAAATGTCCATTGCCAAAATCTTTATCTAAGAACGTTGTGTGATTAGACATAGTAGTAATAATTCTAGAATCATTACCTACTCTCCTCGTTTTATTCGATAATACCAGTAGATATGGAATTAACAGGCAAAAGCACCTGAGGAAGAGATAAGATTTCAGGAAGAGGAAGAGATTTTGAAACGTAGTGTTACTATTCTTTTTTTCGTTAAACTGTAGTGAATTTCAAAAATAATTATGTTTCTGTGTCATGATAAATATTTTAAATACAATTTTTATTGAAGATTGCTGATATAAAATAATAGTAAGATCTCGGACATTTACGAAAGAAGTAAAAATATACTACGTTTCGAAGATTGAAAAACCCTCTACTTTCAAATTAAAATAACCTGATGAAGTGAAAAATTTAAAACATGCTGCATGGACTGCCATTCAAAGTTTTAACTAATAGGCCTAAGTGATACCAGACGAATTGCATGAGACCCAGACTGTAGAGGATGAACCAATGCGATATAACTGCACGCGGAGCCAAAAGCAAGTGCTCCACCTTCGCTATTCGGGTATGTCGTCTTATTGCGGTTTTTGGTTTTTAAATGTCTTAGGGCTTTTATATACCGGAAAAAGGGTACATTTGAATCTCCGAAACTTAGTGTTATATTTTTTAACATATAAAGATGGAAAATTTCCAAAACCCTAATATCCTTTCATTAAAATAGTTTCTAAATATTGTTTATATCCCAATTTACTTTAAATATCAACATCTATTTAAACAAATAATAATAAGAAAAACATTTATAATTATTAGGACTTGCATTTTTTATGGTCTGTCTTACTTATAATTTAAAAGTGGTCTAATTAGAGACCATTATCTGTTCACGCGATTCAACACAATCAAAATAAATTAGAAAATTGTTTCGGCCTAAAAGGAAGCCATTTAGAGCCAAATCCCAATCAAAATACTAATCTTATAAATTTAATAAATGTTCAAATCGCACATAAATTAGTTTTAAAATCAAGGCAACCAGATGGGTTGAACCCAAGAAATTCTCTTTTCTTTATTATAAAGTTTTAGTTCTATGTGAACAATTTTAAATATTACACATACAGCTAACTAGAATCTTGTTGTTTATGGTACTTATTTGTTAAAATTCTTCTTTTTCGGTAATATTTTTAATTCTCGGTTTGGGTTTTGTTTCTATGTTTTATTACAGCAGTGTGTTTCTGATTAAGGGTTCTGGGAACTCGAAAATTAAAACATGAACACTGGTTTTTCAGTTTTGTTTAAACTTTAAACTACTTGGAAGAATATTCTCTTAAAATTAATGTTTCAATGTATGAAAAAATAATATTCTTTATCAACAACAAGAGAGAATGGATCTGAATATAAGAAAATGAACGAAGACGTTTACATGTTTACTAAAGTATATTTTTCAGGAATGCATCGACGGTCACATCGATGTATTGTTGTCCACATATTCGATATGCCGGACCTGTAAGAGGTGTTCCGCTCGATATATCGTTCTCTGCTCTCTGCTGACCCTACCCCGCACTCTCGCAGGCTTTCATGAAGCATTGTGTTCCCTTGCCTTTTGTGTCATACGCTATCCATTTTCCATCATCTCCACATATGCCGCTTTTAACATCTCAAAGAAAATCCAAGCACAATCCCCATTTATGTCTGGACCAATATCATGAGACAATTTGGAGACAAACACAAAAATAAAGCACAGTAATAAACTGTCACCCCATTACTTTTAATGACTGTCAATTTAAAAAGAGTTGAACTTCACCCAGGTGTTTCATTGAGAGTAATCAAAGGCGATCACTTGTGGAGCTGTAATTTATACCAGTCTATCTGATAATCTAAAAACGTTAAATTTCTCATAAACCTTTATTCGATGATCATAATTTTTAGTACATTGATATAACTTATCTTTTGTCTCCCAGGCTTATATAAAAATGACTTTTCATATGAAGATTGTTTTGTTATCTGTCCACAGGACATATCGAGAGTGAATTGAGCTATAAACACAAATTTTGCATGTAACCTCAGCAAAGTCTGTTCTGTGATATTTTGTGCACCGTACTCCTACACTGTCATAGTCTAATATTACCACAGAGTACTCAAAGTTATAAAAATCTTACAGTTTTATTAAATTACTAAATTTAAAACAACTTCAATTTCCGAAGTGGATATGATATTGTTTTATTTCTACTCGTCGATGTATGTTTACTTATAGTTTGTATTGATTTTTAAGGAACCGTATCACGATCACAGCTAGCAAAGGACTCCTCTGCTTGTCTATCACCAGGATATCTTCAGAAAAATTGAGAAATAAACTTAAAATTTCATAAAGCACTAGATCTAGTTCAATGGTAACGGTGAGTATTTTAGATGTACCTGATTGTAAAATTTGTAAAAACTGTTACAGATATATTTGCCTGAAATAGCCGTACTACATATATTACTACTACTACATATATTATAGCACTTATATAAGTATTCTACTCACGACAAAATGATCAACTACAATAACTTTTGAGTTGGGCATTTAATTTAAAAGTGAAATTTCACTATGGGAATGATATGATATAGAAAAACTATACCCCCAATAGCTATCGGGATTTATAATAATGGGATGGATGTTAATTGTTTTAATAGTCATCAATATAATGTAAACAACCTAACTAATTAACATCTATTTTCGTTGAAAGAAGGAGAGAGTAGGACGCTGAAGCATGATAAATTGAACAACAGCGTCCATCAATGAAGGAAATAATCTTAAACGCTTCATATAGAACTAGCTAACTCGTTAAATTATTGAAACAACATATTGAATAACATGAATATTCAAAAACGTTACACAAAATTAAACACTACTTGAAATTTCGCACGCAGTTTTGTAGGCTTTGCATGTATCTGAGGACTTTCGGAGCGGCAAAACTATTTATTATATATATATATACCATGAGTTCATTAGTTTTTACTATTGTTATAGAACCTAAATTATCAGCACTTGGGAGGAAGACACACTAATATTCGTAGATTTCCAAATACTTTTACTTCCATTATATCCACGTAGTATAACAAAATACTAATACAAAACGAAACTGCTGGTAATGTTCCCATCAAAAAAGTTTTGCTCGATTTTAGCATACATTACAAATCTAGCCCTTGCCAGCAGGTTCACAAGCAATTTTTTAAATCTAAATTCTACGTAGGTGAAGTATTTATGATCTGATGTGATAGTGATATTTTTCATACGTATGTGCATACACAAGGTACATATTATTTTTAATGTTTCATATGGTTTATAGGGTAATAGATTGACTATTATATCCAGTTTTAGGCGTATAGGAGCATTTCTGGTTCAAATGAATATTTCAACGCTACGGATAAGTTTGCCTATTGTCCTCAATATAGTGTACACTATCAACAATGTATAATGTATACAATAACAATTAGTCTGGGGAAAAATGACTCGTTCAGGCATATTAGCATTCATTCCATCAATGTCAAGGAAGCTTACCATTTTTTAGTATCTTGCGTAAAATCATTCACAGCTTCGTTCATTTAAAGCGTTATTATGACAGTATTTTCATAGTATTTCCAAAATAAAACTAATATTTGAAATGTATTAAATGTTTTAATTCGTCGTTGGCGCAATTTGGATTAAAATTTATCGGGTAACTCTATCTTTGCTGTCTGAATTACACTACTTATCAAGCACTGTGTACTTAATATTCGATATAATTAAAATGTAAATAAATGACCCAGCTATTGTTGATTTGTTATGTGTTGTTAAATATTTTCAATTATTATCATTCATTTTCAAAATTCTTCCGGGAGCAAATTCAAATCTTCCCCTTGATAAAATCTATCTTAGACTTTTAGATATTACAAATATTTGTTAGAACATATTATACCTTTTACTTTGCACCGTAACTGTTAATACATAATCTGCTCTGTTAGTTGATAACTATGCGACTGTATACAACAAACTTAATCTTAATTTTTATTCTACGCTGTCCTTGTGGCACCATTATCAACATTACAGTGATGCGGTCTCTGCACTTACTATGTTGTGGCTATGAGACTATAAGATTAGCTCTAGAGTGAAGCATGTAGTTACACGGTTCGTGGGTCAGACCATCTGATCAGCTATATACGTGACCACCGTGTTGCTCAATGAACTTTAACAAGTTATTGAACAATAACCATCCACTATACCAAGTGTTGTTCAATAAATGTACACAACTTTTCGCGAATTATAATTCAAAAATGCATTTTTCTGTTTAATAATGGACTCTGCCAATAGAAAAAACGTGTTTTATTTATTGGAAATAAAGTAACTAAAACATCACTTCGCCGTTGGAAACAAAATGCTTTCTTAAGTATGTGTATAATAACATCGGAAAATAGAATCTTTTTCGAAATTTTGTTATACTTTGCTACCTAGTCATCATAAAATGATGTTGGATGTATTTTTTGGATACGTAGGTTATATGTGTTACTATTTTTCATTGTGAAATGTCATATAATTTTATTTAGTTTGTAAGCAAATTTATGTATTCTACGATTTTCTCGTTGGTTGTCCATAAGACCAATGTACAATTATTCGCGAACACACCCAAAATCATATAGATCGACTCTATCAGCTCGTTCTAGAAATATCCATCGTGCCAACATTCAAACAGAAATTAAATTATTCTAGGTCTGCGAGTGATAAACATCGCTAACTTTCATCATTTAATTAAATTCTTTGAGGTACTGATGGCGAGAGAAAAGAAGAGACCTGGCCCGTGCCGGCGCACAGCTGTGTACTAGTGTGTTGCCGCGCAATAATTTCAGGCGCTTCGCCCCACAGCCAACCCTGCGAATTGTTTATCCTAGCAATGGAACAGTGAAACAATAATGGAATTACGAAACAAGGCGCGGCAACATACTAGTAGTAGCGCCTGCAAATTTCAGATAGGCCAGAATCCAGGTCTCTTCTTTTCTCTCGCCATCAGTAGAATGCTGTATTTGACTCACATTTGTTTCTGGCTTACCTTAACAATTGGTTAGTTGTTTACATTACAAGGAAATCTCGAAAAAACACTGTTGCTGTAATATGCTCCACGGCAAACGTCCAAACCTCCTTTACAGAAAAATCACATTATAAAAATTGTAACTTTACAAACATTACTGTCAAATTGAGTCACTTGAAAATTATAAATCTGTTTTAACGATAAATCGTTTCCTTTTTTTTAATACAACATATTTTTTGTAACGAACCCGTCAGTAAATATTTCATCACGTCTGTAATGTTCGTGTGCTGTAAACCCCAATCGATCCTATAATAGGCTGTGGGGAAGATTGAACCTTGACCTATGCTACATGTTCCTGCTCCACCCTTAGAACAAACATTAGGTTTGGAGTCCATGATAAAATGTAATCTATTATTAGACTCCAAAATCTTGCCATAAAAATGTTGTTACAGCAAGTTCCTGACGTATTTCTGATTTTTATATAATTATTTAAATCAAATGCAAATATTAATATTTAGTATAATCATATAGTTCCTATACCGTACTACAAAGACATAGTTTCACGTGTCTTATCCCAATGATGTAGAAATTTGTCTTTAAATTCTTTAAAAACTCGATTTGTAGATTACCCAACATTTTGACTTCAGTCTTACACTGAAAATGGATATAGTAATATTTTAACTCTTAACTTGTACTCCTACAAAATATATACTCTATAATAAAGCATGTTTATTTTATCCTAATGATGTAGAAATTTTACTTTAAATTCATTAAAAATTGGAGTTGATGCTTACGCAAAATTTTTCCTCCTTACACTGAAAAATTTAAACAATAATATATTAATTCGTAATTTGTACTCTCACATAATTTTTACTCTGTAATATAATTTTTCAATTAAAAAATGTTTATTTTATCCTAGTGATATAGAAATTTGACTTAAAATTCATAGAAAATTTAATTCTAGATTATACAACAGACATAATGACATTTCATTTCGTAATTGGCACTCCACCACAATTGTTATATAAAACAATTTCTTCAATAAAAAATAACTGACTAAATGTATTGTGTAATGTTTCATAAGCAACAAAAGAAAAATATGTCCTCCCGGTTAGTACTTTACTCCATAGCAGTAACTAATTCTATTGTTGAATATCGATATGTACACTGCAGTAGCCGTTATGCAGTAGATCTACAATTAAATTCACTGTTATACTGCATTTTATGTATGTAATAAGATCTTGTATCCTCTAATGTCTGTGTAACATTTCAGTACAGTTAATATAGTAGTTTTTACATGATTGACTGACACTCACACAAATACACGAACACACTGATACCATTACAGATTCATGTAATATAGATTATTACTCTTTATTCTACTTAAAATTATCATCGCCTCCTAAATCTTTGTATTATCAGGTTAGATTAACTTTCGTTTTCTCAAATTAAAATTAATTTTTAGTTAATTTAATTTTATAATCGGTTATTTTTATTTCTGTTCATTTTTGTGACTAATGATTTAAATCTTTTTTAACTTATAATGATCTCATTTTTAAGTTTTTAATATATTTGTATGAGAACGTGCCAACTGTTAGTGTGGCATACATCTCATCAAGGCACACCATTTGAAAACCCTTCACACGTTTCTTTTATAAGTTCTTTTCTTGATTTATTCTGTACTGTTGTTCGACGTTACACCGTTCACAGTCTCTAATGGTATACCAATATATTTCCTAACATATGTCAGGTACGTTATGGTAATTCAATGAAACTGCATCTCGCCATCATATTCTGAAGAATATATTCAATCTTTGCGAAGAATATAGCCCCATTACTCCATCACAGATTTTTTTGTTTTTCTTCAAATAGGCACGTCATTCCGAAACCAAGCGTGAACATTTCTAGGAAAGATATAGTAATTCTATAAAACTGCATCCCACAAATGTGCTTTTATTAGCTTCTGTATTAGTTTTATAAGTAAAATAATATAATTTCCCAGTTATCTTAATGTTGAATCCTTAATAAAAATTATATAGAACTATTCTGTTTTATTCGTAAAGTTATTAAAGAATATATGTTTAATACATTCGGAAAAATTCTATGAACATACGTATAGAACGAACATAGAAAAAGTCGCATTGTACAGCCTCCTCCTTTTTGTAGTCACATAGGTTATAAGTAAATCTACCTATGTGAAGATGAGTGCGTTTTGGTTTAGTTTTTCTCAGGAAAGCAATTTGAAAAGTGGAATATGCTAGCCGTGAATTTTGAAACAGTGATATAAGCATATATAGGAAACGTTGTCATCTTTTCATGTTTAGAATTGTTCAGTTCTCCACTAACCTTTCATTATTTGATATTTCTCACGAGATAATTGGAGATAACTGGACAATAATAATTATGCTTTAACTGCTAAGGAAACTACTAAGCAACGCTACATATATTGAAACCTCTAAATTATACCTTCAGTAAAAATATAAGAGTCCGATCACCTCTTACGCCTTATTCTGCCCGTCCTCATGAACCATTGGGCTGCGCGAGGATCTTAAAAAACAGATTAAAGATAGAGTCGGTACAGTAAAATGTCGATGGTAGTGATAAAAAGTGTAAGGTGCGCTGGAATCTTATCAAACAGAATAAGGGTAGAGTAGATACCCGTAAAATATCGATGGTAGTGATAAAACGTTTAAGGTGGGCTAGGATCTTATCACACAGAATAAGGGTAGAGTAGATACCCGTAAAATGTATATGGTAGTGATAAAAAGTGTAAGGTGCGCTGGAATCTTATCAAACAGAATAAAGATAGTGTCGGTACAGTAAAATGTCGATGGTAGTGATAAAAAGTGTAAGGGCGGATTGTATCAAACACAATGAAGGTAGATTCGATACAGTAAAATATCGATGGTAGTAATAAAAAGTGCAACGGTTTGACCCTTCGCTACCCTATCTCAGATGTAATGTCATGCGTCAGATACTACTCAGCCATTGCCACTCCCATTATTAAGGTTGCCGCACATAGAGTACATAATAAGTGAAAGGTTTTCTGTATACATTTGAATAAATTAAAATTAGTATGCGTTGTACGCGTCATTAAGTTTTCACTTACGTTACACAATAAGAATCTTATTTCTATTATCGATGAACCAATGCATTAAAATGTGCACTATCTTTATTGCCTATTGTTTTATTGCTGCAGTAAAGCCGGCTGTACAAACAGGCAAACAAGTCTTTTCTGCTGAAGCTATGTACATAAATAATTGGACCAATTTGCATTCGGGGTCATAACGAACAGTAATCACGAGCTTAGAGTCACGTCGTGCTCAAGTCACGTGCGGCTGCATTACTGTTGTAGACACGCCAGGACAGGCCCGGCAACACGAGTATTTGACTATTTAATACTCGCGATATCTGAGCTGTATGTACTATTTAGAACAATAATTACTGCACAGGGTCGGAAAAGGTATATGTATACTTTTTTGATCAATTTAGGAAAGGTTCTATAAATTGACACATTTCATTACAAAACAAATAAGTTCATTGATATTGCATGAAATACGTCCCAGGCTTGGTTTTAAAAGTTGCTTTTATTAATCCAACTATAATGTATTACAATAAAGTTATAAATCAGTAAGTTACATACACACATTTGCCTTTTCAAGTAAGTAAAAGGGCTTGCGAATACTACAATCTATAAATATACACTTGTGTTGTAGAAATTTACATAAATAATAAATCAAATTACACCATGCAGTGGAAACAAATTAATCTATTTCTATGTGCGAAATACTGAAAGGCAAGTTTAATGTAACCTCAAACTCATTGCTCCACTTCTTTGAATGGGATATTGAAAGGCTGCTTCAATGCAATCTACAACTACTGATTGATAGTCATAATAACGCCTGATTATCTCGATTTATACTCCGTCAATGGAATCCCTTGCCACGTACAGTTTGTGCAATGTCATTTGATATTTAATCGTAAGGTTTCATATTGCATGTGATATGAAACACAGTGTTTGGCTTCACTGATTTCTTTAATATTTTTCTTAAATAAGCATCAGTAATAAATGTTCTCTCCAAACATAGTAAAAAGGTACATCAGGGATGAAAACGTGAATAATAGTAATTGGAATAGCTAGATTAATGAAAAATTCGTACACAAATGTTCTGTTGTGAAATATGTATTGTTATTTCACATATATTTTTCTATATTAGTAATTAAGGAATTTCTGTAGTTCTAGAACTAAAAAATAAAAACTTTAAATAGCTACCTCCTTGGCGTACGTTACGTGCAATAAATTATTTTATCCCTACGTTTTTAAACTACCCACTCAGAAGATGAGGATATTTTTTTCACGAGTATAATATTATGCTTATAGAATAATCTATTAACTGAAGAAACTTGATCAAGTCTCTGTATCTCGTGACAAAAAGTATGACCTTTAAAAGTGTCATATCTCTGAGCCTCCTGTGCAAATGAAAGACTCATACCTCTAAAATTTCCTTCTGGACCCTGAAAAGTATCAGTTAATAATATTCTGCAGGCTGAGGATACTTCCCACAATAAAATATTTTGGCCTCTGTGAAATGCATTGGTATTCTTTGGATATCCTTTAATTTCAACTAACGTTTCTAAAAAAGGATGCTATTTGAACATTCATCTTATTACTTTTTATTGGAATTCGTAAAAATCCTTGTCACACGCAATTTGCAAAAAATGAGAGATGAACTCACTACACAAGTTTCTATCACACGTAAATTATCAAACATTGAGAGATTAACTCAATACACAAGTTTCTATCACACATAAATTATCAAAAAATGAAAGATGAACTCACTACACAAGTTTCAATCACACGTAAATTAGCAAACAATGAGAGATGAACTCACTACACAAGTTTCTATTACACGTAAATAAGCAAACAATGAGAGATGAACTCACTACACAAGTTTCTATTCGGCAATGAACTTTAACAATATGTTAGTCCAATTTTCACACCATCATTTATGCAATTGTTTTGATTTACATAATCTTTATACTTAAGAACTGTTTATATCGTTACATTGCATATACTCTCATTGTATAGCAACCGGACTCTGTGTGTTCTTCTTACAAAATTACTGAAATTACTCAGAAGATTTATGCATAGATTATGCATTTATTAATAATCAATAAAAAAATAAAATTTGAAATTGTTTGGACAGCAATTAAATTTTAATCAGTTTACCAAAATCACTAATTTTCCATTCCTACGGCTAAGACATTACTTGAGATCAGTCATATGTTTAGTTTTATTTTAATGACGTCTACCAGCAACAACAGATCATTAATTGATCAATTACCTGCTCAGACAATAAAGCTACAACACAGCGGTCCATTTGTGGTAATGGAGTAAACCCAACAATTGTGATAGCGTACCAGATTCTAATACCATTACCGATCATAACGAAGCCTATATGGACTTTAATGATGGCAGAACGAAGTATGTGGTGAAAACAAAAGTAAATGGACATTTATGCCCCTGTTTTTCAATCGTACCGAGTCCGATAGTAGCTGTTTTTAGATTCTTATCTGTCTTTCATCATTCACCAAGGTCATTGTGAAGGGTGCCTACAACATTTTACATGACTGCTTTATTATTACCCTAGCATTTTTACATTCTAGGTTCTGTTGAGTGGTAAAAATAAAACGAAACCATGGAATACCATAAGTGTATTCCTCAGAGTATGTTACGATGTCTTTTTAAGCGTAATACTTTTTAATATTTCAAATATTTTGTAAATTGCAAGTCATTAACTGACTGAACTATACCAACATGTTCTACTAATAATAATATGCATAAAATATACACATATGAACTGTTGAAATAGAGGCTGTCTAAACTAACAATAGTTTTCAATATTATCATAAGGTTCAGGATAAGTACTAAGCTTCAGGTATTATATTAATATTCCATAATACGTAGAATGTCCAGCGAACCAACATGTCAAACTACATGTCTATAAATATAGAAATAAAAATGTTATACCAGTTGGGTAAAATTTCATTGTACTAAGAAATGATTAAAATATTAAAACTATTATTAGTGAAAACTGTTTAGAACATATACAGTAGTTGTATTCTCCATAATAGCTAGTAAATAAATGTTTAAAACCGCTATATATAATTTTAAAAATATATAAAACGTATTCTCTTCGTGCATAGGATATATGTCACTGAACAATAAAGAACATATCGAGTTGTAGCAGAAAAGTCTAACGTTAATATGCATGCAACCTACATTTGTTGTGTTTTCTTTCATACTGCACACTCGACTGCCTGTCCGTACACAGGATTGTTAAATACTGCCATGGCAGTACGGGTACAAAAACTCTACTTCACTACTCTATTCCCTCATACACCACTAGAGGTTTCGATAAATGCATTGCAAGTTCGTCAAGCACCGACGTATTTCAAGCATGTAACTAAGCAGGAAGCGATAGTTTTAATAGTGAGCATTTCAATTCTACGGAATTTAAATGTGCCTTGAATTTGTATAATAATAATTGCTTGTTTGAAGTTAGTTTTAGACGATGGAAGGATTGTGAAGGAAACAAGATTTTTCCGGACATTTTCCATAGTGCAGTAATACAATAAAATAAGTCTGCAAATCTGCAATACGATCTCTTCTTCAAGTAAATAACTAACCTAACATATAACTAGAAACTAGGTTAAAATAAAAAAAATCATATCAGAGCGTAGTGACACGCTTAAATCACGAATCACACCACTGATTAGATGATGAGACTAACACTTGACCTATTTATAGGTATCTATGATGTCGAAACGATGTAAATGTTTCGTTTTGATCTTCTTCGTCGCTGACTTTCTCTGGATCTCTTCAGAAGAACATGACTCCAGATTCCAGGAGTCAAGTCTGAGATAGCTTCAGTACCAGAAGCTGTAATAAAAGGAAGGTGAACTGGAGCTAAACTCAAAATACAATATTACAGTATTTTCCACTAGTGTGCCACTAGAACTACGTGATAAGCATAGCCTTGGGCGTAGATACTCGCTCGTCTTATAAGGGATCATCGACAAAAGAATTTCATAGTAAAGGTAAAAAAAAACCATCTTGTGGTCAGCTCTTAACTGGAGCAATAACTACAGATTCATCATGCAACGTACTGAAAACATGTATGGCCTCAAGCACAATACTACTCCATTAGCACAAGCTTGTGACAGCATCGCACTTCTATCCGCACCAACGAAGGTTCTACATCACGTATTTTAAAATACCTCTTCAAAATTTTAATTAGATTAGAAAAACAATATATTTTTATTATTCAAATATCATATCCTCTGTTTTACGTAAGTTTTCCTTATACTCCTCGAACAGAGGTCTGCTGAAGAAAGATAGGGCACTACCAGTAGTAAGCGAGTAAGAGAATGATGACAATCACTGCTGAAATGTATGGTAAAGCTCCATTCCAATATAAATATACATATTTAGTTCAAGTGGAACTCTAGTGATCATTGGATACAATGATGTTTTAAGGGATGCTACAAAACTATGGTAAGATACGTAAGAAAGATGTTTTTTGTCATGAATGTTTTATACTGCCATGTACACCATCTATAAAGATACCAACACCCTGAAATGGATCTAGGTACTAAAAAATATCTACAATTTGGCATATTGTAAACAATTCTGTTTAGTTGTAACATTCAGTTTCACATTAAATTATTGAAAACCACACACCACTAACCGTATATGATTGCACAAAACGTCGCGGGTTTTCATGAAAGTGTACCCAAGTACAAATTTAAATGAATAAAAATACTTCAGAGTGTTGGAACTCCAGAAAATGGATAGTAAGATTGCATTTGCGTGTTATCTCTATCATATAGTTTATATATGTTGTCTATTTGTCTATTTTTCATGAAAATTCTTAAGCTAACAGTATACTTACAACTTTATTTGTGTTTGTTTTGAAGACTTTTCACTCCCTTATGCATAATTTTTATTCATAAAAAGTTGCACTGTTTTGGATTTTCATACATACTTGAAATTTATCCACTACTATATCATTGTTTTCATATTTTCTTGGCATCGTTAGGACCTGAGAATTTTCAATGGCTGCTACGCGAGTATAAATAAAGTCATTTTATAAATGATAGCACACGAAAACTATTTATATCTGCATTCTTTTTAGACGATAAGACCCATAAGTACTGTTACAAAGTTCAACAGTTTAAAGCTTTTGACCTTAGATATAAGTTAGTGATAGCGCACATTGAAATTCCGCATGGGGCCGAGGAACTGCATATTAAAACAATGCACGCCCTTTAATTTTTTCTCAAGAATTGTGTTAACTGTAAGGACGGGTTGAGCGCAATTCAAAGAAGAGCCGAAAGGAGTGGATACTGATATTAAACACACATACATAAAGTTAAATAACTACATGATTTGCAAAATATATCTTAAAATAATATTTTTCTTGAACACTGATTCTGCACACAACTTTTCTCCACATTGTATACAATTTTTCCATTGTATACAATGTTTCCATTGTATATACAAAAATATCTCCGATGATGCATGATTTTACTGTTTACTAACACCATTAAAATTCCTGCATCTTGTGACAACACACCCACAAAAATGTAATTTCAATCGTAATTAATCGTTTTATCGTTTAATGAGTAAAGCTACTTTCGGTAGGATACTCTGGTTCATTGGAAATAAACAAACCTTTTACATAAGCAACTTAAGGGTTTTGAAATATAATTTCATTCAATTCTGTTTCTATTCTTTACTAAGTCATTGATTTAATTTATTGCTGGTGGAGAGTTTTCATAGGATACAATCATTTAGAAGTCATAGAAAAGTTAATTGATTTACATATCACTATGAAATTGTTCTTTTATATTTAAATTATCAACTATAAGCCTAAAAAACTTTTATTGTTTTTATCTGATTAATGTATGAAAGTAAATACACACTAATTTGAGTTTAACAGTAAACATATCATAAAAGTGTATTGTATTGATTTCTAAAATTCCATAATTTTATTATTGCTAGTAGAGCATTTAAAATACTATGATCTTTTAAGAGAACACTGAAATGGTAGAATTATATAAATGAACAGGGATCTCTCCCTCTCGTACCGGAATCATTGATCCCACTTGTGTGTGGAACAGGTAATTGGAACGAAAGCCCCTGTGGTAAATAAATATAGTGCTTCTAAACCTTAATATAAAATTTCCCTTTGTTTGTGTGTGTGTGTGTGTGTGTGTGTGTGTGTGTGTGTGTGTGTGTGTGTGTGTGTGTGTGTGTGTGTGTGTGTGTGTGTGTGTGTGTGTGTGTGTGTGTGTGTGTTTAGCTTTAGATAATTTCCATAGCTGAGGATGCAAGTTTAAATTGTTATTATAATCTATCATTTTGTAACCCACAAAATCAGAGAACACAAACGAATACTATTTCATTGACAAAAATATTTTCACTGGAGCACTGTACCAAATAATCCACCTGTGGTATATTGTAGTTCAATCCTCCATATACACCTCGTACCCAACACTATAATATAATGCATTTTTTTATTTAAATCAGCCGTTTAAACATAGGAATAGAAACGCAAATAAAACAAAATCACACAAATTCCAATTTTTTAGACAGGAAAAGAGATGTGAATTTTAAATTTAGTTCCAGTTCATTTTCCTCTTAGTCCAGCGTCCGGATCTGACGCCGTCACTGACTTAACTCCTGGAATTTGTAATCAAGATTCAAAAAAGTCAACTAATAACCTCAAAAGGAACCCTTTTCATAGTTTTGACACTAGGTTCACCTAATAAATATATTATAATTCATGTGAAGAGATATTCTAATTCTCTCCTCAGGAGTTCAATTAAGTGCATTGAGAAGATTTTGACACTTCTCTAAGCACGGTGGAACGAGCAAGATTCCATTAGTCAACTCTGTGAGACCGCCAGATTCCAGACTGTACTAAGAGGAAGCTGATCTGGAGCTAAGATCAACATTCCCATTAAATCATATTTATGTTTCAATTCGCCCATCTATTTTACAGACCACAAGTAAATAAAATATAAAGTGATACAAAAAATCAGTAACACTACGTTTCGATATCTCCAATCTTATCTCTTCTTCAGGTCTTACCTGAAGATGATATCAGATTCCAGATATCGTAAGTGAGTAGTACTGATTTTTTGTATCACTGAACGATGGCAAATGTCAGGAAAATCATGTTTCCTTCACAATCCTTCCATCGTCATAAGCAAATTTAAACAAAGAAAATATAAAGGACTAGTCATTTATCGTCCGAACTATGTCAAATAGCGGGAACACATGGTTCGCAGCAGCAATATGGCAACGCCAGCTCAAAACAATTCATCTAGACAAAACAACAGATTTTATTAATTTTCAAACATATTTTCCAAACATACAGTAAAGATTAAAAGGCAAACGTTTACAACTGTTTGTATTGCATGACAATAGCCGATTATTTTTGTTTAATGTATTAGCTTTCGATACATGATCATTACTTATTAGGCACAACCCTGTGCTATAGTTCGGACAGTAAGAATGGTTAACAAGATCCAAAATTTTGGAGGGTCAATTTCTTATACAGTACCTATGAAGTATTTAACACGAATTTATGATATTTGCGAACAATGTCTTTAGCTCCATTTCACCTTCTGCTTAGTGTAGCGTCTGAAATTTGACACTGGTAAGTAAAGTTTGAATTCTGGAATCTAGATTTCAGAAATGTCTGAGGATATCCATAAAAATTTAGTGTCGAAGACCAGCTTACAAAGGAGCTGAGGCTGGTTACCCAGAAGCTGCCCAGTGTAATGTAGATTATCAATGCCTCATCAAGTATACTATAGAGTACACTAAGATATGTTAAATACGATCCCAAAGTATAGGTGCGACAGTTTCACTCCTGGAATCTGGAGAAGAGTTCCCGAAAAGTCGGAGAAGAAGATATTTAAAACTAATCTTTATATCACTTCAACATCAGAGGCACCCAGGCTGCATAGAGGCTCAACAAGAATCATATTTGTTTGAAAGTCTATATTGTAATATTTCCTAAAAACCGTTTCTTTATAACCGCCTTTCCTCGCACATGTATGCATGAAAGTCTTTTAGACGATTTAAACGTCAAATAACAATTTTAAAACTTAAAACTGTCAAACTAAAAGCGTAATCATTTTAAATTGGGTTTTTTCGTTATTTTG
This sequence comes from Homalodisca vitripennis, assembly GCF_021130785.1. Classification (NCBI taxonomy): domain Eukaryota; kingdom Metazoa; phylum Arthropoda; class Insecta; order Hemiptera; family Cicadellidae; genus Homalodisca; species Homalodisca vitripennis. The sequence goes on from NC_060210.1 coordinate 19,701,949, forward strand.
CTACTTTCCGGATGTAAAAATTCGAGTTATCATCTCTCTGTGACAACTTAACACGCATTACACACGGATATAACTCCCAATCAATGATATATTACACACAAACGTATTCTCGAGATACAAGTTAAAATGATATTGAATTTCTGGAAAAATTTGTCACGCCAGACTAACTGTATTAGTCATTCGGGAGAAATGTTAACCACAATAATACTTGAGCTGTATTAAATTTCCATTAATACAATTTATTTCTAAATTGGACTACTCAAAGTTTATTTCTGGTAAGTGAAAAACATTTATACATTTTGCAGGACAACAAATTTATTTGCTGAGTGCCCACAGTTAGTTCCGTAGTAAACATATTTTATACTGTACACTTACCTGACCTGTTGTCTCTATTCACGCGACCAAACACTATTTCCTTTCAGAATCCAATTCCATTCTTTCTCTATTTTTAGTCCAATGATACACACCTTATATATCAATAAATGTAGGTTTGTTTTCCTTAATTATACTTCAACCACTTTACTGATGTATAGCGATAGATTTATATAACTCTGTTTAGTAAAACGTGTACATTTAATAGAATTTAAAGACCGGAGTTCGGGAAATGTTTTAATATTTTACCGATCATGGCCATTAGAACCCAAAATTACCATAATCTGAAAATGTGTACATATATTATATATAAGTCTACATATTTGTACATATATGTGGACTTATGCAATATAAGACATTGAAGAGTTTGAAGTACTCTACTGTCGATCTATCAACCTGACACGAAGCCTTGTCACTTAGAGGGTTAATGTTATCAGTGTCAGTCATATCATATATCTGTTACTTATCCATTGAATCTTCTTATAGTCAGTGGATTGTGATTATAGATGAATTCTCTTATTGCGTGTTATAGTGTATTGGAAACATAGTTAGTAACATTTATATAGATTACAAAACAAAACACATTACAGATTTACGTTAAGCCTAGATTAACTAGATCCAAAAAAAATGGAGACAACACTCCTGACACTGTAAGTCAAATAGGTAATCCCTTCTGTAATTAGGTGTTCTGAATTAGTATTATTTAGTTTAGGATTAGGCCTCAAAATAAATACGGCCTAGACTAAGTGGAACCCATGTACTAAATTTCAAATCTACCAGCGTGTGTGAAACTATAGTTCAAATCACGTTTCTGTCAATTGTATATCGCACAGACGGACAGACTAAACGACATACAGTCATACGGACTACCTTTTCACCTTAAAATCGATAAGAATCTATAAAAATCAATAAGATTGTAACTTGTACCACGAGTAAACTGTTTCTAGGTTCATGCGCAGCAGGACAGACGAACGAGAAAATAAACAGACGGCCGCCTTTTTACCTAAAAATCTATAGAATTCTACCTTCCACCAAGAGGAAACGTTTTATAGTTTCAGGCACAGCAGGACAGACGAACAAGAAAATAAACAGACGGCCGCCTTTTTACCTAAAAATCTATAGAATTCTACCTTGCACCAAGAGGAAACGTTTTATAGTTTAAAACACAGCAGGACAGACGAACAAGAAAATAGACAGACGGCCTTCCTTTTGACCTTAAAACCGATAAGATACTACCTTGTACCACAAAGAAACATGTTTCCAGTTTTAGGCCTCTTCGATATTTCTATAAAGTGTTATCGCGCATACGTGCGGACGGACAGAAAAACAAATAGAGGCTGCCCTGTGACGTATTGACCTAAAATTAATGTGGTACACAATTATGACACTTTATATTAAACAATTTATAAAGTAGTTGATTTACAAATAATGACTGTTATATAAATACAAGTGTATGTCGATCATATTCCTTGTTTATTGGTTCCATCTGCAACGTCAGGCTTACATTGACATTAAAAGTGGCGCAACAGCGGAGATTACGCATAGTTCGCTACAGACATCACCTTTTGTAGCGCTCTAATACTTTGTCAGTTCCAATGATATTTTCAACTATAAAAATTCAGCTTCTTACCCCACTTGAGTACAAATAAAGTTGAATCTGTACTTGTTTACCCTCCTACATTCTTGTATTTATTACTAGTAGAGCTCATGCAATGCTATTTCAAGTAAAGTATAACTATACTATTTACATTATTTTTTTATTTTATAATATGTTCTTTAAAAACCTTACTAAACATTACATTAAACATTAAAAAATTATTAAGAGCTGCGTAATGTAAGAGAGAATGAATATGTACAATGATATGGACGGGAGGTTCCGCAGCTTACATTTTAACGGTGGTTAATACAGTATTCATTGTTAAAAATATAAATATTTGATAGGATATAATGGTACTGTACAGGTAAGTAAGACGTTTCTTGACTAATTACATCGTTTATTGGCAGGGCTTACATTTCATATATTTTTTAGATGTCGTCTACTATAGCAAACCGTACAGATGTCTGTAGGACTTTAAAAGTTCCAATGAGGTCGTATTTACAATTGGAATATATTATTAAGGATATATTTGATATCACTTATTTATAGTAGCCTAATTATGTAAAGTTTTGAGTACGCTATATGTTTAAAGTGTGTTATATTCAAAGGGTGATTGTAAAGAAACCGGATTCTTCCGGACATTTCCACCTGTTTACAACGCTATAGTATGTAATATTCAAATTATTAAAACTCACTAAGTTACATTCCACCATTTAAAAATTACTATTAGTTTAAATAAGAACTATTATTTACAATAATCATTTTCGAATTCCAAATATTTATCTTGTCCGTCTCCTTCAAAAATATGATTTGTTTGTGTCAGAACGTAAAATAGAATACAAATTACAATATGATTGAATTGGGAAAAAACTTTGGCCTTGGCTATATTTACTGGAACTTTTATGATTTTAACACTGCTATAAAAACTCTGATTTTAACTCATTGAATAAAATATATATTTATCATATAACAAAATATCTTGACAGATGTTATCTGCAAACTTTAAATTTGTTATTACGGTGGATATATAATCATAGATGTATCTGATCGTATTTTTGTGAAAATACCTAATCTATATTATTGCATATATGTTATAATGCATCTCGAAAATGAAATGTGTTATAGATTGGAAATTTTGCACACAACCTCAGTGAAGCCTGTTACGCGACACGGGGTGAGCGTAGTCTTACCTTGTAAGTATAAGTAACTCAACATATAATGCTAAATAATCGTCTTACTATGTTTAATTTATTTAGCAGAACAGGCTGAATTACATGTTTACAGAATAACCATACCGATCTCTGTTACTTATCCAGTTATTCATTAACAAAGCGTATATAAGTCCTCGGTAATGAGATACTAAAGTAATGAATGTCATATCTTAATTTTACAAAAAACTTAAGTCTCCAGAGACGTTTACCTTTACCTGTTCTAATTAACAGTGTCTTCTCTGAGAAGGATTTATGTCTTCGGAGCAAACAATTCCTTTTCAAAATACATTTATGGTATCTCAAGATTTATATTTCAACAAATAAGTGCCAGGTTCTTAATTTTAGCGGTAAACATAAAAATTAAAAAAGTGACTAAGGAATTCATGGATCTTATCGCAAAATTTTGTGAACGTGTTCCTATCCTAAAATTGCAACAATTATTCCTATGCTAATATATGCCGCATATTAGTTTAGAAAATATTTGTACTCAATAATGGTAAACTCATGTAGAGTGTAAATAACTGAATTATAATTCTGCATTACATTTTGACCTTAAATCGATGTAGCTTTTTTGTAACAGAGGGCCAGGTTTCCTAGGCCTGGTAGTTGCCTCTCAGCCATCCGGCTTATTGTGGACCCTCTCCCAGGTTTAAGCTGTATCAAATCCCAGGCCTTTACAAAACCATGAGATCTTCTGAACAATGCTTTCCTGTTCCAACCCCTCTTCCGTATGCATAAGAACACCTAGGGATCTTGAGCGTTTGCTCTGTAATGCCGGACATTCAAATATGAAGTGCTTGGCTGTTTCGTCAACCTCGCCACACTTCCTGCACAGTGTTTCCTGAACTGGAATACCTATTCTGTTAAGGTGACTTCGGAATATCCAATCGATGTAGCTTAGTTTAAGATCAAATATATATTCTTGATTATTTCAAAATTGTGACATTTTTACACTATGTAAATAAATGTTTAAAAAAACGATAGAAGGTTTTTCGTTCTAGCCTAGATTGGTAAAACAAAAACTATTTATTGATCTGGACGAAACATGCAAGTGTTAATAGAATCATTTAAAAAATAAAAAAACATTTCCTAAGGGACTAGTCAATTCTTTAACTGTTGTGATTTTGTTTAGCAGAAGGTTTTACGGAAGATTCTTTCCAGATATTGAGGAATTTTACATAAATTTTCAAATTGTACAGAATATAATTTTGTATTTTGCTTTTAATCTAGCTCTAATATGAAAAATGTTATATGTAATTATGATATTCTAATCACAATAATTTGTCAGTTATGATTATTATTTAAAAATAGATGAACTGTATTATCTCTTTCGTTAGAGGCTAGTACTGTGGATAGCAGTAGAGTTTGTCGATCTCTAATGTTACTAAAGTAGCAATAAATTAAGCAATTCTGAGGTAATAATGATAGAGTGAAATAGATACTGTCGGGCTTCATCCGTGCTTCCTACATTTGAAATTATATTCTACTTAACTTACGAATGGTATTAGTATTTATAGAAATGACTCCAGTATTTTTAATATTTCATTTAATGGGTAAAGTTTTGATTTATTATTTTATAATCAGTTTTGTTGTTACGTAATTTATTATCGCTTGGTTTCGATAATACCAATAATACTGGACGTAAACACCACATAATAATGGAAGAAGTGTTATAATAATGGTGTCTTGACAAAAATTTTACGTCTAGTTATTAAATGGTCGAAACAGACATAACTGTCTAAGGCAGAAACTTGCTGTTGTTTTAGCAAACAACAAAGATAAATAAATCAACCCATTTCTCTCCAAGGGCTAATTCTCCGGCTCACAGCGTAATGAATCTTGTTATTATATTCCTTATCTCTGGTTTAATTATTAGTGCCATATTAGATCTTGCTCTTTGCTGATAATTTTTATTATTCAGCAAAATACTATAAAAAAGCACTAATTCTTAATGAGCAGCGTGAACTTGTTATTCCCAATTATAATAAAATCATTCGCATTTAGTGCTAATACAGGTGGAGGAAATTACAAGAATTAATCGACTATACCTTCCTACACATGTTTTACTGGGACATATATTGATTAAACTGAGACATGTGAATATTGTACTACAGTATATACTATTTATACAAAGAAAATATCTACTGATTGGACTGGGACATATTCCGATTATACAGACACATATAACGATTGGACACCTGGTATATAGTACATGCTGTACATTATCCGCCGACTTTAGTTTAAAATACAAATAAAAACATTTTGATAATTTTGTGGGCAGTTGGAGGCTCTACTGCGTTTTCTGCGCAAAATGCAATTATGGGTGTATTAGGTGACTGTGAAATACTCTCATAGAAACGAGACCCTCTGATGCTGTATATGTCATTTGTAAGATGTTATCTTGAACATACCTCTGCCATCCAACATATAATTATACCCATGATGCTGTTGGACCAGTTCATAGGAGTGCTTGGATGGCTTTCAAGTTTCCTGCGGCATATCCGAGCCTTGAGAAAGATGCTATAAGGTAAAACCTTGCTTTTCCAAAAGAAAATATTAGGTACAAAAAATATTAGCTTGCTTAAACCTAATTTAACAGGATCACATTTTTATGCTTTAATTAAAACTGTATTCAAAAGTGATTATGTTTTATTTGGGCGTTTTTTGGACCAGGACTACGTAATTTATTTGCAGAATCAAATGGCACTGGTAAAGACAAACCTGTCCAACTGACTATCAACCAAGGGCTGAAGGCAATTTCCTTGGAGATAATGCGAATGTATTGATCTGAAGTATCTTCTATCGTCATGACAACAGATTATTAAATAACAACAATTTCTTGGCAAATATCCTTATTTCTAAGATGATTTCTGACCACAGAGGTGGCCTGAATGTGTTTTATAGACGTTATTGCTTCTCTAATAAAATCCCACTTCACAAAGCATGGACTCTACTACAACCAATCTGAGGAGGCGGTTTGGGGGACAAATGTCACTGATTTTATTGTGCATCTTATTGGCTTTGTTTTCTTCAGTAAGTCATCTAGTCTGATTGTACACAGACAGAGAACTGCAATCGCGGAAATAAATGTATTCTGATTCTGATTATGACAAACGTATTCATAGAAAAATATATTGTGGTAACGCGCAAAAATCTTGAAATTACAAATATATTAATACAAATTCAATATGCAAATGAAATGTTAGTAAACTGCCTTATTAATAAAAGGTATGTAACACAATATAATAGGTGTATACTTAATATATACTAAAGATTTGGTAGAAAATTGTTATGTCTTTGAGTGATTGAAATTTAGTTTGTACGAAATAGTTTACACAGTATAAATAAATAACTATTCAAACATAGATTGTCCGCCTGTGGCTTATACAAACAAAATGTTTCGAATGTACATGACCGTTGCAGTTATCTGAGTAATATGAAAATATTTGTTCGGAGAAAACCACCAAGGGTTACATTGGCTCTGTTTTAAAACAAACATGTGGTTTGCGGTAGCCAATCTCATCTTATTCAGTCTTTACATGTTGTGTTGGATTTACTATTTGACCTTTCATTACTGTTTCGTTTTATATCAACGTGTAGCTTTTTTATTTATGTAGTATATTTTCTCAACTAAAACTTATTTAAATTCCAAACTTATTGTACTGACATATATGTACACAGTATAGATAACTAACTGTTCAAATATAGATTGTCCGCCTATGGCTTATACAAACAAAATGTTTCGTATGTACATGACCGTTATTTGAGTAACATGATTTATATTTGTTCGGAGAAAACCACCAAGGGTTACATTGGCTCTGTTTTAAAACAAACATGTGGTTTGCGGTAGCCAATCTCATCTTATTCAGTCTTTACATGTTGTGTTGGATTTTAATATTTGACCTTTTATTACTGTTCCGTTTTATCCCAATCTTTAAATTTAAATTTGTGTAGTAAATTTTCTTAGTTAAATCTTATTTAAATTCCGAACTATTAACTTTAAATATCCTCTTATAACTTTGATATTATTTAATCTTTTTGTACCTATTATTTTTTTTTCTTTTGATCATTATTAAAATTGTGAGGCACTGTTAGATTATTGGGGGAGAATTAGCGTAGCCTATAAATTTAAGGACCGGAAAATTTCATTTCTGTCTGTCCGTCCGAAAATTTGAAAAAACGAACTGACCTTAGGAATTGAACTTTTAAATGAAGCCACATGTTTATATTAGTAACACTTAGTTACATGTTGGTGCATGGCCTTTATAGGATACTAGCTGTTTCCCGCGGCTTCGCACGCTTTTCGTAAGTTTTGCCCGCGTATGAGCATTTCTGGTTGAAGTAAATTATATTTCCAACCCCGATGTAGATTTTACCTTGATGTCACGATCAAGAAAATATGTCAAAAATGTATTGTACATGCATAATGTATTTTATTACAAAGTGGTCTACCACTCAACCTTTAAGTTCAACCAAAAATTTAGTTTAGACAATTATACATCATAACTTAGCGCCTTCAAATAGTGTTTCACTGTTTAATATACGTATCTATCTCGTAATTGCAGGTTATAATGTGCAGGCGCTTTGAAAACTTTTCTTCATTTTATTCGTTTATATTCACGACATAAGCGAATAATTCAGATAATAACTATCCTATCTTCTAAGTTAGACTAAATTACGGATACATGTGAAATTTGATTGAAATTGGTTCAGTCGTTTTGGAGTTTATTGGCAACATACATCGTGACTCAAGATTTTTATATATATAAGATGGCTGAGTATTAGGGAACACATTATATTAGTTTTATAGGTAACTACAATGGACCTGAAAATAGCAGAATAAATTAATTTGTAACAAACCGAATATGTTCATATGCGATTTTAACATGAGACATAAGCGTGTATTTCTTGCTAAGTTGACAGATGGATATTGAGATCTACCCGTATTAGAGCCGTAAAGTTCAATCCAAATTGTTAGTTTTCTTTAAATTTTATGTTTAATATTGCCAATTGTAAGTTATAGTAATCAAATTGTAATGCTAGTATTTTAGACTTATTAATTTTTAAAATAATATACTGAATTATATTTTACAATACTTTACTCAAATTGCGTCAGATGTAATAAAATTGTGCTCCATTTTGTAAAATTTTATAGTTGTAACAAATTTTAATCTACTCGGAAAAAATAAATCAATGAATAAGCTCTTGATTTGAATAAGGAAGTTATGACCATTAAGTCATATGCTAATAAATATAAATAAACATAGTTTGTAACTACAAAAACAATTCATGGCGATTAAAACTTCTTTATATTTAACTACACATCATTCAGAGGATAAATAAAATTTAGAAATTTATCAATTATCACACAAAAAAAACAAAACATGAATATACCTAATAAAAAAATATAAATCGATTTCAAAAATCCATAATTTTGCTATCTGTTCAAATATTGTACCGTGATGAAAAAATAAAAACACGATTATGCTACAAATACATGATTACTGTAGCATATTATAAATATGCTATATTATTATTAATTTTCACGAAGATTATAATACTTTATCAATTTAGGTCATATAACAAATGACAAGATTACATATAAAAAGTTCAGCTGAGAAAGTTGCATTGTCTGCCAAATGGTAGTAGGGCGAGGGTTGCGCTTGTTTATATGATCTCTTTTGAGCGAAGGTCTATTCAGCAGGATGATGTATAATTACCAAATATGTAGTGGTAATGCCTATACCAAGCCAACTTGCAATGTAAAATGACGTAACGTTAAAATTTTGCCCTTTAGTTACATCCAGCACACATCACAGAACAAAGAATCAAAAGACTCTTGAGGTTTGGACTTTACAACCGAGACAAAGTTTTAATGAGACTTCAGTATTTAAACTAAAGGTTCTGACTGCTATCGGTTATTCCTACTTTCATGTTGAATCTTTCCAATCTCGTTTTACCTACATTTTAGTTCAGTATAATACAATTATGTATATCAATGTGTAATTTAAAGCATTTATCTATTAAGACTTCAAATTTAGTAGTTCAAATAGACTTGTTATAATATAAATCAATTTAATAAAAATTATTCGCTAAATGGCTTGCTAAGCCCTAATCAAGAAAACGGCTTGAACAATTCGGTAATTTAGTTTTAGTATTAGTTAAATGTCCGATTAAGGCTTCAATGAGTAGAAAAATATTTTACAGTTTCCATTGATATGCCTCAATTTGGGACACTAATAATTAAATACCTACTAATCTAAGTTTTTTTTGACACTAAAGATTTATTGAAAATTTCAACTAAAGAGGTTTAAATAAAATAAGTTATTGTATTTAAATATTACAAACTATTAAGTATACAGTTCTGCACCGTAATTCTGATAGCAAAGATCAAGTTACTATGTAAAGCTTATTACTTGTTTCACACGTGACAATCGTATTTGCAAACCTCGGGCTTAATGAATAAATATTACCTGTACGTAAAATTTGCCTTTCCTTCTTACAAATACGCTGATATTTAAGTAAAAAAAAACTCTTCAGAAAACCGTATATAATTAAACGGTGTTGGAAAAACCCCTTGTAACAAAAAACTTGAAACAAAGTAAAAGCTCATAGCTACCTGAGTTTATTTACGAGAATTACATTGTTGTTATGTTGACCCGGTCATTGTCACGCACACTCGTGTAGGTTGCGGTATTACCTGGTGGAGGGCAGTGACCTGAGAGGTCAAGGTCTTGTGTTCTTATTGAGTCTAAGGTCTTATATCATTGATTGTGTTGCCGTATTGTCAGGTCGATGCGATGTTCAATACTCACAATCCATGGAAGTCGTGTCTCAAAGATTTCCATTGGACGTTAAAAATCTCTAAATTTACAATGAATGAATTCGTACCAAAAGATAGGCATAAACGTAACACTTGAAGCTGTCGGAAATATTTCAGCAGCTGATTCAAACTATGAAAGTGCTTAAATTTACCTATAACATATTGTATGAGTTATTTCCGAATAGGTGCAGTCACGCACCCTTCTGCTCTGTAATATTACAAAGGAAGTATGAAGATAAATAAGCAGATTAGCATTTGCTAATTGATAATTATATCTCTTTTCCAAATAACTACTAGATTTATTTAAGTGTCCTTTTTTAAATTCAATACCAGTATCTCTTATGATGACCAATTTCTAATATATTAATTCCTGTTCTTTTTATCTTGAACAATTTTTATAGTTCAATAAACTGAAAATGATATTTTAAGATGTCCTGTATTCAACAAACAGTTAGGTTATTGGAAGCAGTTGAAGGTCATAGCATCGCCGGGAAAATTTAATTAGTGTAAAAGTAAATGTAAATGTACTGTACACTTTTGTGTTTTTATACTAAGCAAATTACATAAAACCCATGCCCATATTTTTGTTCTTTCATTGTATATTCCACATTTAAGAAAGGACAAGATTATATTCAATACCTAAAAACGTACCATCTGTCATCAATAACTGACTGGCCTATGACAAGGGTTTTTATACACTCATACCCCTAGCTACTCAATGCTTCAACCCCTAATTTAGGTTTAGGGCGCAACCTTAAATACATGTGACTTAAAACAGGGCTAAAGACCTAACACTTTATAACAGTGGACCTAATATTAACTGAGTAGAAATATAACCTAAAAAGTGAAATAAATAATAGCATCGTAAATCCATAGCGAATATAATTGGAGCATCCTGCACCATAACAGTCTGATGTTGGCTGTTGCGTTTTAATCTCCCTCCCCACTCCATGACTGACAATGTTGCTAGTTTTACGTGTATGACAATTTGCGGTCTCAACATTAAGGGAGAGGTAGTTGCCAGCGGTGATAAGGCAACATGGCCTAAAATTTCGAGAGACAACTTTAGTGCGACTGCTATAGATAGTTGAATACTGAAATTCATTTAATGAATTAAACCAACACATATATAATAACGCAATTTGAAATTTGATAATGATAGCGTAAAACGATATTGTTCCACACGATTTAAGCGTCATATATTGAGTTTATAAAGCGTTTCAGTTAGTTTTTGTTGTTTGCTACACCGTTTCATGCAAAGAGTAACTATTGTACAGTAGTTGCTGAGCATTGCTGTTAAAAGCAAGTAGACCACATATCAATCCTACCCTTCATTGTTGTTTAGAGCGGGTGCATCATTGTTACCTTTTCTATTCAAAAATACTCACTGTTCCGTACACTTTTATTCACATAGCAAAACTGCACCTGGACGTGTATTTGCATCTTTTATACTTGCTCTAAATGTCTGCAATAATGGATAAAAAAAGGATAACTGTAATATATAGTGTTGCCAGCAGTATTGTTACATAGGTATTGAAAACGACATACTAAATAAGAAAAGTTGTGTAAATTATTTTTAATGTGTATTATTCACATTATGTATTATTATAAATAAAATACAAACGTAAAATTAGCCTGTAATTAAAACTAAACCAAACTTTCATATGATATTATTCATAATTCCAGTACCAAGGAGAAACAGTTTCACACCAAGGAGTTTTACAGAGTAATAAATTATTACAGTAGCAGCAGTATCCACAAAAGTTGCATGGCTCGCGTGCCAGTATTGAAGCAGTTATTGATCACTGAACCGCGTACAAGCATTTACTCTTGAATTTACATATACCCTCCCCTTACCCCGTCATCTACTCACCAACCCACAACCATATGTCAACACAGAATAGTCGCCCACCTTCTCCCTCAGGCATATTTTTTTATTTATTTACCGAAATGCACTCTACATCTTACATGATTTACAGAAAAAGCTATAATCCATTGGATGAACGTGACGGAGTCTTCTTTACCACGTACCAGTCTCGAAGTCAGCGTATGTTTTGTCTTACGTTTACAGATTAAGCTCAAATATAGCACAACCGTATCTATTCTCACAAGAAAAATAAAACTTTGTGGTCAAATCTCTTAACTAAGGGCAAATTCAAAATAAAACTCCCTTTTAAAGTAAATAGGTATGTTAAGAATATTGATAGAAGTATAAGTATAGTATATTTTTAGTTATATAATATTTGTAAATGTACAAAAACTACTATTATCAATGAAAGTTACCTGCAGATTATAAAACATTATATTTTTATCTAAGAGGCACATAATCATTCTTTTTCCAAAGGTTGAATGGTCGTCATCTTGAAACCTTGAGATACAAAATAGTGGGAATATAACAGGTTTTTATAACTAATATTGTTGTAAGATGTACAATTTTATGTGTACATTTTGAATTAGTCGAGCTAAAATTTTAGAAAAATGCGAATGCTTGCCCTCTTGGAACGTTAAGAATGGTTAACGAACTTATCCAAGTTATGAGCAAATAATGCATCTGCATCAAGTCTAATCTGTATCTATTACAAACTGTGGCAGTTATCGTGGTTATTAGCTCGCGTTATATTCTATAAGCCCACATAGCAATACGTTGACGTAAATATTTGGTTCTCGGTCGTTTTTGGTTTATAGGGTGATGAGCGGCAAAAATAGAAAATATCTCCTGAAATTCTGACATTAGAGTGATTATAATTCCATGAAATGTACATAGAAATTTAAAGTTTTAATAAATAGCATAGTAGAGATTTATCGTTATACGTACGAAACGTGGTACTAATATGATATAAGAACATAAAACTAAATTTATTCAAATGCAAGCTTCGTATCATGGGGCTAACAATATGCTATAGAACAAATAAATGAAATTGGTTTCAGAAAGGAAATAGAGTTTGCTCGCGTAAAAATACAAGAGGATAGGAAGTAAAAGGAATGAAATATGTTTGCTACCTTACGGAATTAACTGTGGACACAATACAATTAAATGTTGTATACTGCAACGTGTAATAATTACAGTTTTCAATAATTCACTTATATAGTCAATATGAAAAATAAATCAAAAGTAATACACCTCAAGTAATGTTATAATTATTATTTCTCTCGAATGAGTAATATGGTTAGTCTGGCGTGACAAGTCTTTTCAACAATTCAATATTATTTTAACTTGTATCTCGAGAATGCTCTTTGTGTGTAACATATCATTGATTAAGTTAGTTTTAGCTGTATGTAATGTGTGTTGGGTTACCACAAATATATAAATTACATTTCGCATGCTTACATCAGAAAAGTAGCAAAACAACAAAACAAAAAAAGAAAACAATTAAAGATTTCTACTATTTTGATTTGGAAATTTTACGTTATACATTTTTATTTGACATGTAAATTGTCTAATCGGATATTTATGCATACATATGATATAAATTGGAGATAAATAAATTGTTTTCACGAAGTATGATGTTCGTTGAGGTCCTTTATAACCTTGGTACCTCTGATTTAGAAACAATGCAAATATTTGTTCTGCACGCCATCTTAACCGAATTTTTCAGACCTTATAAAATGTAAAATATTATTAGGCTTATCCTGTGTACACACAGGCAGTCGAGTGTGCAGTTTGAAATAAAACACAGCGAACGTAGGTTGTATGCATATTAACATTAGAAAGCTACAACTTGATATCTGTTTATAAGTTGTGACATATATTTTAGTGTAAACGGAGTAATTTTTACTAATATGTAATATGGTTTTGCAGTCGTAGATGTTTTATTTGGAGGTACTCACCAGTTATTTACTGTTTATTATGAAAAACACTAACAAATTTGGAAATATGAACAATTTTGCATTATTTGTTTTAATATGTTGCTAGGCACAATAAATATTTGCCGGAGTTTATAATTTATTCCTTTCACTAGGAACAGACTGGTAAAACTTTTATATTTTAAACAGAATTTTTAGTATCTAGAATTTAAATTGAAATAAATTTGCCAGGATTTCAAAATATTACAAACTACATAATTTAATATAGTACCTGAAGCTTAATGAATTTTCCATGTATACAAATTTAATGAATTTAAATAAAAGTTGTTTAACAGGGGTTTGGTCTTCCGATCATATGTAAGTTTGGTTATTTAAACGCATATGTGACATATACGGCCAAATACAAAATTATTGAACCGTAAAAAGTAAGGGCTCTAATAATAAAATTATATTAAAATTTAAGTTATTAACAGAATAGATTAATTCAGAGTAAAAAGCGTGGGGTGCATTTTACTACATTTCATAAGTCTCCTCTCAAAGATAAATACCGATAGAATGATTGTAATATTTAATATATCAAGCACCCTACGCTTGTTAGTCTGAATTAATTTACTCTGTTAATAACTTAAATTTTATTATAATTTTATTTTGAGGTGATTGACTATGAATGATTGTTTTGCCTTCTACTACCATAATATAAACTCTTTGTAATTAAAAGTTATTTTCAATTTTTTAGATTGGTTAGCTATAAAAGCGTGTATTGGAAGATTGGAAATCGAAAACAATTGGAAGATAATATAACATTTATGAGAGCAACGATGAAGTTAGTGCTTGGTTTTGAAGTTCTAAATTTTATATATATGTATATACAGGGTGTCCCATGAAGAAACGGAGAAACTGTCAGGACTTGTTCTTACGGTGAAAATAATGAAAAAAGTTCATATACACATAGGTCCAGAAACGCTTAGTTAGCGAGCTATACAGGGTGAAAGATTTCGCCCAGATTTCAGTGCCACCGTTTAAAAGGGAGCCCTATTAAATTATTTTGGGCGTTACCCAGGACGTAAAATTTAATGTATATTATGCAAATTGAACTGAAAAAATTTCATAAAATTGGTACCAGACCTCTAGCTGGAGTAATTTTTAAGATATCTGAAGAAATACGCAACATTCGGTGTCCAAAAAACAAGTTTCATTTAGGTTTCAAGTAGATTAACTTTGTTAAATGTGTAACAAACACGTAAAATTCTTTAACAAAACTTGTAAAGAATTAATTTCTTAAGATAATGATGTAAAATAAGCCAAGTCTAACAATAACAGTATAAAAATAGCATAAAGCCACCATAGGCTAGATTGATATTGCTTGCGTTGGGATAGTCAGGCTACATGTGTTAATACGTCTTATGTGAAAATCTCATGATTTTATTCAGTTTTTACTCATCCAGTGTATCATTCGTGTACCATCATGGTTGCACAGTATTTTCTAACTCTTATCCGAATGTCATGGAGTGACATTCACCATCATCAAACACAATGTTTTCCATATAGAAATGAATTCTATAGGTAAATTATTTTTAAAGATATCTTGCGGATAGATAAATAGGCATAAGACCGATAGAACAGGAATGCTTCCAGCCTCTCGAGTGGTAGGCTTCACTAACGCCTGCAAGTGTTAGGGGTTTTGACATCTAAAGAACACATATTTCAATCTGCTCCACTGTTTACAGAAAGGAGGAGAGCTATTATTCCTTTTACAAAATGAATCTCAAGAGGTTCTTAAGAGAGGGAGAGTAGACATGAATTAACTACATTTTACCAGCTTCTTTTTATTGGAAACCAAATGCTTAATGTACGAACAAACACTCCAATAATTGAGAAATTGTTTATTTTTGTGAGACCTTTCGTGTTCACAAACTCACACAAATAAAAAAACTCTCAATTTTTGGAATGGTTTTTCATAAATTAAGCATGAATTAACTAATTAATATATTAATGTACCAATAGGTCTTGGATGTGTAGTTTACGTGTACGTTAGTGAAAGCTAATATTGAGGCTGTTGATGAGCTGATTACCAAATGCTACCATGGCAGACTAATACCTGTTGACACTGAGGTCTACAAACTGATCACCATTCTTCTTATTCATAAGATAGTAAATGGTCGTTTCTAAAATCATCAGACCTATCTGTCTGTTTCTTAACTGTTTGTGAGCTGATTAGCGAGTGTCTGTTCACAGAGAGGTCTACAGCCAGAATTCTAATAATAATATTTCTAAAATCATCAGACCTGTCTGTCTGTTTCTTAACTGTTTGTGAGCTGATTAGCGAGTGTCTGTTCACAGAGAGGTCTACAAACTCATCACCATTCTTCTTATTCATAAGATAGTAAATGGTCGTTTCTAAAATCATCGGACCTGTCTTTCTGTGTCATAATTGTTTGTGAGCTGATTAGCGAATGTCTGTTCACAGAGAGGTCTACAGCCAGAATTCTAATAATAATATTTCTAAAATCATCAGACCTGTCTGTCTGTTTCTTAACTGTTTGTGAGCTGATTAGCGAGTGTCTGTTCACAGAGAGGTCTACAAACTCATCACCATTCTTCTTATTCATAAGATAGTAAATGGTCGTTTCTAAAATCATCAGACCTGTCTGTCTGTGTCATAACTGTTTGTGAGCTGATTAGCGAGTGTCTGTTCACAGAGAGGTCTACAGCCAGAATTCTTATTCATAATAATATTTGTAAATCCTGACAGGTCCTTCTAAAATTGTTTGATAGTCCGCCTGTCTGTCTGTGTCATAATTGTTTGTGAGCTGATTAGCGAGTGTCTGTTCACAGAGAGGTCTACAAACTCATCACCATTCTTCTTATTCATGAGATAGTAAATGGTCGTTTCTAAAATTGTTTGATCAGTCCGACCTGTCAGTCTGTGACATAATTGTTTGTGAGCTGATTAGCGAGTGTCTGTTCACAGAGAGGTCTACAAGCCACCATTCTAATAATAATATTTATAAGATAGTAAATGGTCGTTTCCTAAAATTGTTTGATAGTCCGCCTGTCAGTCTGTGACATAATTGTTTGTGAGCTGATTAGCGAGTGTCTGTTCACAGAGAGTTCTACAGCCAGAATTCTAATAATAATATTTCTAAAATCCTGACAGGTCCTTCCTAAAATTGTTTGATAGTCCGCCTGTCAGTCAGTGACAGAACTGTTCATAGTCCTAGAAAACTGGTCCACAGGTGGCTTTTGTTCAAGTAAGATCACTATTATTTTGTTGGTAAAACGGTGTTGGTGAAAGTTCTGACGACGTATAGGTGTTCAGTAATATTTTTTTTTATACTATATGGATATATTTGTACTGTATTTACTAACCTATAGTATATATACGGGTTGTTTTCTACTCGGTTGTTAGTTCAAGGTAATTATTATATCACACCAATGTGTACGGTAATGAAGTATGATACTGAGCCGGTTAATGAGATTATTAACTAAGTATTACGTTGGTAACCAGATATCTCGTCACATAGAGTTCTAAACCTAATCTACTGCCTTTTGTACTATATTAACATGTGCATTGTATCTATCCCACAGTACATTACATGCGTTTTAAATTTCAGTTCGTTTTTATAGTAAGTTGTTCAATACAAATCATATTACAAACAATACTTAACAACATATCGCAAAAACACGTCTGTAAACTTTAAACGATGCAATATAACACACTGAGTAGTAACATAAGCAACTCATGCTTATTTTTTAAGATTACCACATTACCACTAAGTTCCACGCTTCTCCACTCATTCCCTTAGTTTAAATTGTGAATTTCAATCGTCAGTATTCTAGTTTTACAGTTATTAAAATATTCGTGTTACTAAGTACAGTAAAAAATATTGTATCAAATAAACGAAAATGAAATATGAAACTTACCCTACTAAAAAGAATTTAGACACAAATGTTTCTCTACCACGAATTTGTGCTCTCCGCAATGTCCAAGTATTGAATCTATCACAAATTGTTTTGTTTAGAGGTAGATCATCCTAACTTTTTATGTCAGTAGCATTATGTGTATTACCCAGTTATAATTTAAATACTAATATTTAGATTTTCTTTTATTATTGCGTCAAAACACTTCAGAGGATTTAGAATGAATGTAATAATGTAAAATTTACTATTTTATAAAATCTAAAAAAATTTACTACTTGGTCATCAGCCTTAAAGTTAGAAAAGGTTCTTTTCACAGCACATAATACGGCTATACAATCTTGAGAAAGGTAATTACGGGGTTCTACAAGACTAGGAACGTTGACTTCAAACGTTAATTGTTTAAAAAGGACGCACACACAAACATTAACTGAACACTCTTACAGTTAGACTTCACAAAGGACGTGTGTTTCTCATTTCATCCATCCTCTCTCATTTGTTTTATGCAGCTTGCGAGGAGGGGTTGAACAATATACGCTGCTCTTCTGTGTTACTTTCACAGGACTAAATGGGTTCTTGTAAGGAACTTTCTCAGCTCTCTTTTAATGTGGATACTCTCATCTTTCATCCAACTACAACCTCTTTCTTTGTTCCTATTTTTTTAACAGAACTTCATAATTTACAAGGTAGTGTTACACCACCCCTTATACCGTGTAACAGGCTTTGTGATGTTTCATATGAAATCACTTCATTAGCTTAATATATTACAATGTAATTTATAAACTTTTCGTATGTTTATCATTCTGAAATGTACAACTTTATGTATCCCAGGATTTTCTCATCACCATCTTTGTTCTCCATAACTATAATTTTTAAAATGTTCACTAACGCTCAGCCAACTTATTCACAAAACAACAATGACATCAAACTCGATGTTGCCTATAAATAAATTTGGTCTCTTGTAAAATTCCAAGTCCATAAGTCAGTCAGTTTTTTAGGTTCCGTGTGGACAATCAGACAGGAATATAATGCTTCCAACAACTCAAGTGATAGGCTACGCGAACATTTTGATAATGAGGAATCAAATTGCCGTTAATGCACCTGTTTTTGTGGTATCAGGGATAAATTGAGAAAATCAGAGAAAGTCTGGAAGCCCCTCGATATTTTTTAAACCATTGGATGAAAAATATATAAACGTTGCTTAGTGTTGTACATTTACCGTATGCAATAATTGTCAACTTGCTTAGATTGCGAAAATCGCAAATCTCACCTCAAAAGGTTGATCCAATCAAAAATTACGATTGCATTGAAGTTATAAAGTAGTTGTTACATCATTAAAGACTGTTATATAAACACATGATGGATGACGATCAAATTCCTCGTTTATAGGCTCCATCTGCAAGACACCAGGCTTACATTGTCACTAAAAGTGACGCAACAGCGGAGACGACGCAAAGTTTGCTAATGGCGCCATTAACATTTTTAAGGGCATACAACAGTGATTTCACCTTTAGTACCGCTCCAATACTTTGTGTCAGTTGCAATAATGTTTTCAACCTTTACAATCGAGGTTTCCTATTTCAATTGTAACGTTCTGTCTTACTAACGTTCTAGTTCTTTAACACTAGTACAGCTCAAGAAATGCTCCTTCAAGTCAAGAACTAAGTTACTATTTTAAAGCAATACAGTAATTTAATAACAATATTCTTTAAAGTTCAATTCAAATGCTCACAGGTTATATAATTATTAATAGCTGGTGGGACGTAAAATTGAAAAATACATACAATGATTATGAGTGGTTGAGTGTCATACACAAGGTCTTAGTCTTATTGAGCAGCAGTAAATTCTATAAACATACAGCTTACATTTTAATGGTGGTTTAAATACAGTTTTATTATTAAACATGCACAAATTTTGATTAAGGTAGTATACAGTTTACTGGTAAACGAAGCTTTCTTTAAATAATTATAGTGTTTTTTTCCAGAACTCACATTTTTCAGAGTGATAGGATGTCGTCTTTTATAGCAGACCATGATAGCGTTTGTAGGGACATTAAAAGTTACAAGCAGCCCCTGTTTAGGATGACTTAGAATAAGCCATATTATATTATTTGCAATTTGTTTTCTTGATACAATGGTTGTAAAGGAAACAGGGACTTTAGCCATCATTTACAAAGTTGAATTTTAAAATTTATAATAGATTGCATTTATGGGTTATGTTAATAACCCATAATTGCAGATCTCAAATCGAAATTGTATTATATCTTTTATTAATGAACGATAAAAAATGTCAGGAATAATCGTGTTCCATTACAAACTTATGTTTCACTATAAAATAATTTTAAGTTAATAAACCTTCGTTATGAGTAAGTTAGCCTACAGTGATCTTTGGAAACCTAATATTAGCGTTAATAAGCACTATTATTTACATTACACTGTTCAACATTACGAAAAATTCTAGTATCCGTCTCGTACTCAAAATTATTAATTATTCGTGTCAGAACAAGTAGACCTAAGTAAATGAACCTGCAAGAAAGTTATTTGATTTTAAGAAGCAATCTTCCATAGTGTCGCACAATAATAATTGTAACTAACTGAACCCACATTGGACATTGCTAAAAAGAAAATAACATGTTATATTTATTAACAGTATCCTACTGAACTGAAAGTTACACATAGTAACTGTTACTTATCTAGTTATACTTTATTAAGCCGATATAAATCCTCGGTAATGATATACAAGGCAATGAATGAAAATATCATATCTTAGTTTTACTGAAGACTTAAGTCTCCAGAGACGTTTACCTTTACTTGTCCTAATTAACAGTCAGTCTTCTCTGACAAGGATTTGTCTCTCCGGAGCACAAGCTTCCCTTTCAAAATACATTTACGGTATCTTAAGCTCTTCATTTTAATAATTAAGTACCAGGTTCAATTTTTTTTGCCAAGCATCTTCACGATTCTGGAAGTGACCAAGGATATCGCAAATCTTACCAACAAAATTGATGAGCGTGTTCCTAGCTAAAGTTCTTATAAACATTCCTAAGCTAGTGTACGCCGTGTAGATTTGTTTGGAAAGCTATTTTAATCAATTATTATAAACCCAACGTGTGCAAACAACGGTAACATTTATTGTGAATGGAAGTCTGCCTTAAGACGATGTGGCTTAGTTGAAATTAAAATAAAAATGGCGGTTATTTACATTTTTATTGTATTCTAGCTCAGATTGGAAATCAATAACTGAGAATGTTAATTGTTCTTGATGGAGTATTTACTTGTGATTAATTGTAAGATATAGGAGCATTCACATAACCACACAAAAAATACGTTTTTACGGTATATTTAATTTTTTTTTGTTAGTAAGTTTTGGTCAATTTGGCGGATTTTAATACGGTTTTCACTGTCGGCTTCGTTATAAAATAGGGCAGGTTTCTAGGTATGGTGCATAAATTACACACAGAGACAAAAGTGTACAATAAGAAAATGTATATTATTGAGCACTGTCATTTTTAATAGTGACTAAACCTTACGACTTGTGACAATATAAAATGTGCTACAGAATTGTTCATTTAAAAAAGTCCTACAATAAAGCTGACAGTTGCATATATCTATCAACATAGAATAACCCACAAGAATATTTTTGGTCTTTAAAGTTTACATTTTTATTAGCATCTCCGAAGTTATTTAGATCAATAAAGTATTCATACAAATGCATTAAGATATGTAAAGATTTTGTTAAACTACTCTTTAAGCAAATGATTTTGGTAAGTAGGTATTACGTATAAAAGCCCGCAGTTTTAATTGCGCGACTTATTACCAAAGAATTGCGGCTGTGCTCTAATTGGTCAACCCTGCATCATACCTCATTTTATTACGAAGTATAATAAGGAAATTCAAGAGTAACTAATCTTTAAATAAAGTTATGTAAAATAAATCAGTAGAGTTTCTACCTTAGTATTCTTAAGATTTTTAAATTTAACACTTATTTTGATTTTGATTTTAACACCTAGATTTGGTTTTTCACTATTGTGATAAGTTATGTGTAGCCCAGAGAGAATTTGGAAATAATCATAAGCCTATATTCATACCAGAGACATGTAAAGTACTTTAGGCTTGAATACGCTTGAATACTTTAGGCGTTAAAACGTGAATATACTCATAACAGAAATTTGAAATTGAATAGTAAATGCCGTCTGACATTGTGTGCTCCTAATATTTATGATACTCTTATTATTTACGATAGATACATGTTTTGAAATGACAATAGGATATTGAAAATTTACTATCGTTATGTTACAACAATCATAAAAATGCGTTTCAAGGATTTAAATCCACCCTCTTCTTGAGGTATACAAAACATAATACATAAACATGCACTTATAACCTACAACATGCGCCAATGGGCTGCCACTTGAAAAGATATGCACATACATGACATACATAAAACGCTTGAAGCCACACTAGAGAACATGAACCAAGCTATATTGTCAAGTGGCAATGTATTGACGAACGTCTATGTAGTATGTTTTTACAACTGAAACAAAGTTGTCAGTTATCAAAACGCAATTATGATAGTAGTATTAATAAACGTTTAGTATATGGTATAAGTGACGAATTCAAACCAATTGGTTTATTGGGGTACGCGAAATTCCCCAATAAAAAAATCAAAAATCAATTGACTTTTTGCGACGGTAGTTCAGGAACCAGGTATAAATATGAATCTAAGAAAAATTTTTATAACTACAATTTAAGGAAACGGTACCCGTGACTATTGCTAATGGAATAAAACCATGCACCGTACACATATGGCCAGCAAAGTATGTATGCCATTCGTTTTAGGGAAATAAAATAAAATAATAATAACATTTATTTTCAATCATATTATTTATTGCGGGGGGCTAGCATTGGAGGGTTAAAATAGTTTAAAGAGCCTAATACTTTTTAATAATTCCAATTTTATTATATTCAAATCTATTTTTACTAATCTTAAACAGATGTCGTAAACGTGCGCTCTAATTTGTAGTTTATTTTATATGTAGAGTATTTTAGTTATCAAAGTTTCAAACCCCATTCGAAAACGAATGAATGTATGAGTAATTGAATTATTTTGCCTGGGAAAGTTAGGACCATTAGATCCTATGTCAATAAATATAAATACAAAATTATATATAATAAAAAATATTTGATATTAAATAAAAACGTTTAGAGGATTAATAAAAATTGAACATTTACAGTTGGTATATGATACAACAGAGTATTAAATTACGTGTTACTAAAATGTATAACGATTGCAAATATCTAAAACCTTGTTATCAGTTCAAAAATTTCACTGCCATAATAAAACCAAAAAAATAAACAAATTTATGCTACAAATATATGTATATTCTGCTAGCAAACAGTGGTGTATACTATAATAAAATGAACTGTCAGGATATTACATACTTTATATCACCAATAAAAAATGTCAGGAATACAAAAAACTTATATACCAAAATTGCCGAAAGGTAGTTGAGTGAGGGGTGTGCGTGTACCTGGAAGCTCTATTGTGCAAAGGTCTATTCAGCAAGTTACTATATAGCTATCAAAGGTGTAGTCGTCATGCATATATCCAGCCAATTTGCAGTTTTAATTATCAAAATAACCAACATTTTGATTGAATACCAAAACCCCAGGGAGAGATGAATGTTGCCCTCGTGATAAACTGCTTAAATAAATAAACTGATATGATATTAGTGTGAGATAAATGGGGGAAATGAATGCTATGATATCTCAAAAGAATGCCTAAATTTCATATTGGCTTTATAAATATAAACATTTATTTAACCGTATAATATGTTTTATTTAATCAGTTTTAAAGAGGCTGGACATTTGACTAATGACAGTTTACTAAACTGTAAGTATACTTGTAACCTGACGCAAGGCACTTGACCTGCCACGAACCTTTACACTTCCCTAATGAAGGCGCCACACTCCAGAGTGAAACACGCGTCAGCGTCTTCCAATATCGGGCTTGTCAAACACAATTTCACCAAAAGATGAAAAAGATAATCGCACCTGATGTTGTTTTTAATTTTGTAGCCACACTATTACATATCCTATTTATTAAAGAATATTTTTCTTCTTCACAATGTTTCCTTAATGTGACAGTTAAAGAGATTGTTTGGCCATACTGTAAAAATAAAAGCTTTTTTTACATATTGCACAAATCCCATACTTAATTTGGTCCATTAAGAGAAACTTTTATCAGCTTATAATAGAGATCTTAAAATGTCACCTAGCACACAATTTAAGCGTTTCTGTGCACTAACATCATAATATGTTTTTGTTTAAGCTGAAGTAAATTCACAAAACACAGATGATTTTGACAGTATTGCTATACTCAATTGTTATGTAATAAAAGCTAAATAAAACAGAAAAGTTTTACATGTTTGCAGTAGGCTAAGGTAAATAACACTGTTCACCACATGGAGCAAAAGTATCTTTAGGCGCTTAATCGTATTTGGGATCATAGCCTCTCCAAGTTCATACAACGTGGTTATGCACCGGATACAACAACTTAATCTCGTATTGACGAAACGGAAGTCACATAATTAGGCAGTATATTACCATTTTCAGGAACATAATTTAAATAAAAATACCTTTATTTCTTAAGCGTTACTCGGTGTATAATCGTTTTTCAGAATAACTTGCGTCAAATAGTATGTGCCTAATAACTACTTCATAACTAAATAACAATCACATACATCGCACAGACTATAATAAATATCATAAAGAATGACCGTATTGAATGAAAGTGAATTTTCGGTTTAGCAGATGCACCTTTGAGTGGTCTCTTCCTAATACGACAGTTAGTGTCCAAGATACCGAGGTTCTCCAAGGCAAAGGACTTTATGATTATGCAGTTTGTCAGGACCCTGCAAATGTCTTCCATTGGGGCCAAACTGACTTTATCTCTAAAGGATAATACATGCTCCTGCGATTCCGCCACAAAATGATCCTTTATGAGCAAATTATGAAAAGGTGTTCTCATTATCTAATCGTAATTGTACCCGATAAGGCAATGAGCATAAATATATTACTATGTATGGCTGGTTAGCCTTTTTTGTTGCCTGGGAGTCTGTGATAACATATGGACGACAGATCAGAGGAGTTGGCTCTTTGACAGTCTCAAACGCACAATTCAGACGATGCACGGAGCGGAAGGTGAAATGGAGTTTAATTCAACACTCACAAGTAAATAGTTTTCCTAAACAAGTTATGTCAAACTAGCATATACCGTTGCACGAAATTTCGTAAGATTTGCATGTGAATGAGAAATTCTGGTTTAGGTGTATTATATTTCTGTCGTAAAGTTGATTTCGCTTTGTTTATTCGTCATGATTAAGACAATGATTTCAAGAAGTATATATTTAAGACTATTGCAATTTATTCAGGTTTTATTTTTTATGTACCATTGACAGTTTTCCCTTATTTCTTCGTAATACTTAATAATTTGCATTGTTCAATTGTTTTAAAATTCAAATAGCTATAACTACTGAATGAATCCACCTTTTGAAGTCCGGTTTGCGGCATTGTACTCTGCTAAGTAAGACCTTTAATTTGATACCAAACTTGACCTATGCTGCTATTTAAGAATTTTGCCTGACTCCTTGTGGACCGTCCCCCAAAGGGATTATCTGGTCGGTAATTGGGCAGATGTGTGCGTTACTATCACCAGTAAGCACGTATGAACTTTGGTATTTCTTTCTATTGTGGTTCAAAAATTAAAAAAGTGGTTCCAGACTTAATTGACACCCTGTATATATACAATATACAATGATTTCCATACTGAATAATCATTGCATACTAGATATTTGTTAAAAAAACAAGCAGGTAAAGTTATATTTTGCTTACCTGGGTAACCTATAAATATAAACACATTAATTCAAAACACGGCTTTAATTTCATGAAATTATGTTTACACAGTACAGTCATCTACATTTACCACGATATTTCAATTAGTACAATTCTTTTTGTAATATTGCTTTAGAGAGCTAGATAGGATTTTTACAACTTTATATAGACCTGGGTAGCGTAGTTCGAAGGAATTATAAAAATGTTAATAGGCCTATATGTTAACCAGAGAGCCTGTGAATGTCCATGTAAAACCTCAGTACAATCTGTTATGTAGTTTTTAAGTGATTAGTATAAAAAGACACGCACACCCACAGATTGTAGTTTATCTCAAATTAAAGAACTATCATTGAATAATTCTTTTATTAAAATTTAAATAAGCAAACAAATAACGTATTATTTATACAGTTTTGTAACAGAGCATAAAGCGTTGTGGAGATAGGGATCGGAACAAATGCCCCAAGTTCCATGAATGATTGTTATTAATAGGGTGATAGTAATATTTAATTTCACTTATGCCACTCAATTTAGAGGTGATCATATCCAACATAGATGTCCTTCAATCACATGAGATTGTTCTGTATTAAATTGCAGTCTAAAATATAAATTTAAGTTTATGAGTTATGTAAGCGTGAGTCTTCTAAGTACATTAGACAATGTAAAGATGCACGTTAAAATGTTGCCCTTAAGTCACATCCAGCACACGTCACAGAACAAAGAATCAAAAGACTCTTGAGGTTTTTACTTTACAACCGAGACAAAGTTTTAATGAGACTTCAGTATTTAAACTAAAGGTTCTGACTGCTATCGGTTGTTACTACTTTCATGCTGCATATTTCCATTTTGTTTTACTCATATTTTAGTTTATTTTAATTGAACTGAATAATGTATGTAAATGTTTTATTGTACGCTGTTTTCTATTACATTTTTAATAGAATTGCTATAAATGAATGTAATATAAATGAATTGCTAAATGGCTCACTTAGCCTTAATCACGCCAATGGATTGAGCAATTCGGCAATTTAGTTTTAATAATAGTTGAAGTCCAAAAATAGATGCTTTTGAAGTAAGAGTAGAAATGATTGTGTAAGATTTCCCGGAATATGCGTGAATTTGGGACAGTTATAATATTATACATGAAGTATTATCGATTTAACTAACACTAACCAGCTATTGCCACTTGCCACTGAAAAGATTTCGTGTAGGTAAAGCAATTCCCTTCCTTATAACAAAAACCTGAATAAGGCTTTTGAAATCAAATGAAAGACATAGCAAAGCCGTAAAATTGAAATTAGTTTAAACGTAAATGTAAATGTACTGTACAATTTTTTGTATTCCTACCTAGGCCATAATATTATAAAGCATACCAGTTAGTGTTTATTATTGCTACACCTTTTCTTGTAAAGAGTAACTATTGTACAGTAGTTGCTGAGCTTTTTTGTTAAAAGCAAGTAGAACACATATCAATCCCACTCTTCATTGTTTGCTGTTGTAGAGTGGGTGCATCATTGTTAACTTTTCAATTCAAAATTACTCACTGTTCCGTACACTTTTATAACGTAGCAAAACTGCACCTGGACGTGTATTTGCATCTTTTATACTTGTTCTAAATGTCTGCAATAATGTATAAAAAAGGATAACTGTAATATATAGTGTTGCCAGCAGTATTGTTACATGGGTATTGAAAACGATACTAAATAAGAAAGTTGTTTAATTTATTTATATTGTGTATTATTCACAATATGTATTATTATAAATAAAATTCCACAGTATAGTATATTTTTATTTCCACAGTAAGATTACACCTGGTCTTTTATGCTTGTTCTACAATATTGTCAGCAATAATATATAAAAAAAACTATCTTAATACATAGTGTTTGGCAGCAGTATTGTTACATATTTATTGATAATAACATACAAAAAAAGGAAAGTTGTATAATTTATATTTTATTATGTATTATTGACATTTGTATTATTATAAACAAAATTAACACACGTAAAACTAGCCTCGAATCATAACGAAAACAAAATTTCCCACGTTATCGTTGATAATTCCAGTGACAAGGGATAAGAGTATCCACACCAAGGGGTTTTCCACAGTAATAAATTATTCCAGTAGCAGCAGTACCCACAAAAGTTGCATGGCTCGCGTGCTAGTATTGAAGCAGTTATTGATCACTGAACCGCGTACAAGCATTTACTCTTGCATTTACATATACCCTCCCCTTACCCTGTCATCCACTCACCAACCCACAACCATATGTCAACACAGAATAGTCGCCCACCTTCTCCCTCAGGCATATTTTTGTTTCTTTACACAAATGCGCTATAGCACCTTGCATGATTTACTGAAAAAAACTGGAATTCATTGGCTGAGTGTGAGGGAGTCTACTTTTGCACATACCACTCTCGAAGTCACGGTCTGTTTGTTCCTACGTATACAGGATAACAGAGTAAGCTCAAATTTTGCACAAACTTCTTTTCACAAGAAAAACACAAATTTTGTTGCCATATCTCTAAACTAAAGGCAGATTCAAAAGGCTAATCCCTTTTAAAGTATGTTAAGAATATTAATAGTATTGTAAGCATAGTATATTTTTAGTTATTTATTCTTTATAAATATACGACAACTAGTATTATCATGGAAATTGCCAAATTGTGTTAACCAATTGAAACTTTAGACCAAAACCTTAAACTTAGTTTTCAAAGTAACCGATAGCTATCACTTTTGAAATTTATACTATGCTCACTAGAATGGCTTTCAGATTTATCATGTGATAAACAAATTCTCTATGTACGGTTGCTACCTGAAAATCTTAAGAAATATCCAAATAACGTAAGAACAATCATTAAATTACTTGCAGATTAAAAAACATTTTATTTTTCATTTAAGATGCACATTAACTTAAAAATAATCATTATTTTTCCAAACGTTCAATGGTTGTCATATTGAAACCTTCACAAACAAAATAATGCAAATATAAAAGTTTTATACCTAATTTTGTTTTAAATGTATAATTTTGTGTGTACATTTTGAATTAGTCGAATTAGAATTTTAGCGCAAATGCGAATGGACGCCTTCTGAAACATTGTTTAAGAATTGCTAACGAACTTATCCAAGCTATGTGCAAAATCTAAATCTAGTTTGGTCTGGATCTATTACAAACTGCGCCAGTTAACGGGGTTCAGCTCGCGTTACATTTTATAAGCCCACATATACATAGAATCACGGTTTCTGGTTCTGAGGGTAATGGGCGGCAAAAGTCTAAAAAATGTCCGGAAATTCTGACATTAAAGTGGTTACAATTACATGAAACGTACATAACAATTTTACTAAACAGTGTCGTAGAAATTGATCGTTATACGTAAGAAACGTGGTTCTAATATGATATAAAAAGTTAAGACTAAGTTTATTGAGATACAAGCTGTGTTTCGTGGATCTAGCAATATGCTAGAGAACAAAGAAATGAAATTATATACAGAAAGGAAATAGAGTTTGTTGGCGTAAAAAACACAAGACAATATGAATATAAGAAATAAAATATGTTTGCTACCTTGCGGTCCAAATACGTTTTGTATACTGCAAAATCACGTATTCTTTACAGTTTTCAGAAATAAACTTTATATAGTCTATATAAAAACGGAAATGATCTTCAATGAAATGTTGTACAGTAATAGTGTACTTATTATTTCTCCCTAGTATCTAATATGGTGTAGTCTCGCGAGACAAGTGTTTTAAAGCAATTCGGTATGATTTTAACTTATATCTTGAGAATGCTCTTTGTGTGTATATCATATTGTTGATCGGGAGTCAGTTTCAATTGTGTGTAATGCGTGTTGAGTTATCGCAAAGTAGAGAGACGAGACTTTGCATGTTTATATCAGGAAATTTTCAAAGTAGCAAACGACAAAAGAAAAATATAAAAAATGTCTGCGATTTAATTTAAGCTTTTAATTTTTTTTATATTTTTATATCGTCTAATCGGCATCCATGCATACATATGATATAAAGCGAGTATAAATAAACGACTTCGACGAGATTTGATTTTCGTTGAGTTCCTTTGTATCCATGGTGCATCTAATGTGAAAACGATGTACATTTATTTTGAACGCCTTCTTAACCGACTTTTTCAGGATCCCTTTAGACAATTGTGAATTATAAATTCCAATAGTCAAACTGCACTAGTGCCAGTGTTTCAGACTCGTTTGCGTTGAATCAACCCTTCCCACTACAGCTACATTATGTGTAGTAAAGTCGGTTGCTCCGCCGTGCTTTGGGATCGTATCTAAGACATCTTAGTGCACTCAATTGTGAGACTATGATAATGTTTCTTCATCTTTGATTGCACTGGATAGTTGCTAGGCAGCCAGATTTGTACACCGGAAGAAGAAATGAAGCTTAAACCATTAGTCCCAAATAATAATACATTCATGTTAAATACTTCATTAGGGCTGTTTATAAAACTGGATCTCTGACCTTTCGGCTCTGATTTAGAGTCCTTATAAGACTTTACATACTTCGGAATTGGTTGTTTAAATTGGGATCTTTCGTTGGAGGAATACCGTATTGCTGATGTACAGAAGTATCTGAACTATGTCACAGGGTATCAGTAAACACCTCACCCAGAACTGCTCGTAATGTAGTGTATACGGCTTTTGTGATCTGTTAATATTTAATTTATATATATATTAATTGTTTGCGGCTTTGCCTATCTGAACTATGTCACAGGGTATCAGCAAACACCTCACCCAGAACTGCTCGTATTGTAGTGTATACGGCTTTTGTGATATGTTAATATTTAATTAATATATATTAATTGTTTGCGGCTTTGCCTATCTGAACTATGTCACAGGGTATCAGTAAACACCTCACCCAGAACTGCTCGTATTGTAGTGTATACGGCTTTTGTGATCTGTTAATATTTAATTTATATATTAATTGTTTGCGGCTTTGTCTATCTGAACTATGTCACAGGGTATCAGTAAACACCTCACCCAGAACTGCTCGTATTGTAGTGTATACGGCTTTTGTGATCTGTTAATATTTAATTTATATATTAATTGTTTGCGGCTTTGTCTATCTGAACTATGTCACAGGGTATCAGTAAACACCTCACCCAGAACTGCTCGTATTGTAGTGTATACGGCTTTTGTGATCTGTTAATATTTAATTTATATATTAATTGTTTGCGGCTTTGTCTATCTGAACTATGTCACAGGGTATCAGTAAACACCTCACCCAGAACTGCTCGTATTGTAGTGTATACGGCTTTTGTGATCTGTTAATATTTAATTTATATATTAATTGTTTGCGGCTTTGTCTATCTGAACTATGTCACAGGGTATCAGTAAACACCTCACCCAGAACTGCTCGTATTGTAGTGTATACGGCTTTTGTGATCTGTTAATATTTAATTTATATATTAATTGTTTGCGGCTTTGTCTATCTGAACTATGTCACAGGGTATCAGTAAACACCTCACCCAGAACTGCTCGTATTGTAGTGTATACGGCTTTTGTGATCTGTTAATATTTAATTTATATATTAATTGTTTGCGGCTTTGTCTATCTGAACTATGTCACAGGGTATCAGTAAACACCTCACCCAGAACTGCTCGTATTGTAGTGTATACGGCTTTTGTGATCTGTTAATATTTAATTTATATATTAATATTGTTTGCGGCTTTGTCTATCTGAACTATGTCACAGGGTATCAGTAAACACCTCACCCAGAACTGCTCGTATTGTAGTGTATACGGCTTTTGTGATCTGTTAATATTTAATTTATATATTAATTGTTTGCGGCTTTGTCTATCTGAACTATGTCACAGGGTATCAGTAAACACCTCACCCAGAACTGCTCGTATTGTAGTGTATACGGCTTTTGTGATCTGTTAATATTTAATTTATATATTAATTGTTTGCGGCTTTGTCTATCTGAACTATGTCACAGGGTATCAGTAAACACCTCACCCAGAACTGCTCGTATTGTAGTGTATACGGCTTTTGTGATCTGTTAATATTTAATTTATATATTAATTGTTTGCGGCTTTGTCTATCTGAACTATGTCACAGGGTATCAGTAAACACCTCACCCAGAACTGCTCGTATTGTAGTGTATACGGCTTTTGTGATCTGTTAATATTTAATTTATATATTAATTGTTTGCGGCTTTGTCTATCTGAACTATGTCACAGGGTATCAGTAAACACCTCACCCAGAACTGCTCGTATTGTAGTGTATACGGCTTTTGTGATCTGTTAATATTTAATTAATATATATTAATTGTTTGCGGCTTTGCCTATCTGAACTATGTCACAGGGTATCAGTAAACACCTCACCCAGAACTGCTCGTATTGTAGTGTATACGGCTTTTGTGATCTGTTAATATTTAATTTATATATTAATTGTTTGCGGCTTTGTCTATCTGAACTATGTCACAGGGTATCAGTAAACACCTCACCCAGAACTGCTCGTATTGTAGTGTATACGGCTTTTGTGATCTGTTAATATTTAATTAATATATATTAATTGTTTGCGGCTTTGCCTGTCTGAACTACGTCACAGGGTATCAGCAAACACTCCAGGTCTGCACGTAATGCAGTGTATACGGCTTAAAACTTAACCTCTAATTTATTTATAGAAAATGTGCTTGTAACTTAATGAAACATATTGTTTTGTTGCTTCACTTGTCTAGCGCGTATATGCAATCTCATATATACAGTAGGTCACTTAAGAGACTAGGAATGATACGTACTATTCCTAAACATAAAACATGCAGCAGTGTTGTATGCGATATGTTGCAGGGGGGGGGGGGGGGAAGCACAGTCGTACAAACAATACGGCAATACTTTTTTTAATAAAGAAATTAGTTTGTTTTCTCTGACTGTGTGCAAGTTTCAAATTAAAAAAAACTCGCCTCCTCGAAATTAGACATCATTAAAAGATAAAATCATACACGTGAAAATATCCACAATAGTTGTTTCATGTGGAACATTAAAGACAGTTACGAAGGGAGAGATTTTATATTAGATTTCAGAAGCACTATACGTATTTAATCCACAAGGGCTTTTTTTGCTATTACCTGTTCCATACATAGGAGTGATAAATGGTTCCAGGCAGAGAGGTAGGGATCTTAGTACATTTATTTAACCCTTCCATTTCCGTGTTACTCTTAACAGATCACAATATGTTTAACTTTTGGTACCAATAAATTAATTGCAGAGTTAGAGAAATCCATACTAAAATATTTTGTGACATGTTTACGTTAATTTCAAACATTAACCAACCACTAAAATATAAAACATTATTAGATTTATTGTTGATAGCTTTTGACCATATTATGATGATTTCATATCGAGGTTTGTAAATAGTTTATGTGCGTCTGTAAATGAATTAACTTTTCATTAATAACCAAACTGTTCCATAATGCTTCAATAAACGTAACAAGTAAAAACTCAACCTTTGGTTTAAGGATACCAATATATATATTGGTTTAAGGATAATATAGAAAAAGATTTTAATGGGATATATTTCAAAACACTGACTATCGTATGTACAGAATTAGGGTTTGTTACTCTTGCATGAGCCATAGAACCTCATCGAAGATAGATATAACTATAAAATGTACGAGGCACGTCCAGAAAGTAAGTGTTCTGGTACTCTTACAGCTGTAGAAAACACTTTTTCGGCATGTTGGGAACACTGCCGCGTAGCCTGAATCCTCCCCTTCAAAACGAGACCAATCCGAGGTTTGCATGTTGAAAACACTTGACACAGTAGCATCTCTCGCGGAAAATGTCGATCGTGTCTCCCGCCAAGTGCGAAATTCGCGTCGTCATTCGCCGTGAGAGTACCAGTACACTTACTTTCTGGACGTGCCTCGTATTAACTTTAAAAGTATAATTACAGTTCATATTAAGTTTTATGTGTGTATTTAACACAAGCCACAGAGCTGTTACTGATGTTAATAATCAGTATAATTGCACATAAATGTTGATATCCTGAAATAATAATTAGTGGAAAAATTTTAATGGATGCAGTGGAAAGTTGTGTACGGGACCTAATTATATCTTTTTTGTGAAGATATATAATATTTATCTAATATAGTATATATATTATTACATTAATTTGTAAAAGTTTCAGTTATTTAACGTTTTCGTTGTGTTAAATATCCTGCCGGCCTTACTTTCGGTTACGATCAACACGTCCTTACATTTAACACTGTCCTTGTGCAAAAACAAAAGGATTGTACTAATTTAAAGTGGTACGGCTACATGCAGGATTTATGATTCTGTGGTTTCGGATTCTCTTTGGTTGGCCGATGAGTGCAGACCTATTGTTACGCTGTAGTCTGCAGGTCAGTCTTAATAAATAGTTATTTGGTATGTGGAGTATGATAAGTGTACGTTTTAGAGTTAGCGTGCACGGAATAGTCACACAACATGGCTGTTGTTGTTCCTGACTTATGCGAGTCACAACGCTCCGGTATGTTTTGTTTACCGGGATGGGCAGTCCCTATTAGCAGAACTTGAGGTGCGTAATAAGCTTAGGTTGACGCGTTGGTAACTAAGAGTGCTTTATCTCTCCGCTTTAATCTAATCTAATCTAATACAAACATAAGCATACTTTGAGATTTATTATAGAATTGGTGTTTACTTAGAGATAAGTGTATTTGACCGTTCTAGTTGAGGTTAAATGATACTGTTGATAATGTACTGTACAAACACGGAAACAAATTAATATAAAAATGATAATTCGATCAAATAAATTTTGCCAAGAGCCAAAAGTCTTGGTAAGCCCTTTAGTAGTACTTTATCGTCTTTACAGTATATTACTTTCATTCTAAAATAATTTTATAATTAAACTAGAACGTCTGAATTGGCTCCGTTATTATTTAAGTCATAAAAACTTGATTCAATGCACGTTTTAATGCGGTATGATTAAAATGCTCATTAACTATTAAAAGTAATATTTCCTGTTTAGTTACATGATAGAAAAACGTCGCTGCTTGATAAACTTGAAATGCATTTACAGAAACTTTCAGTGGTGTATAAGGGAATAGATGTAGTGAAGTAGTGTTCTTGTTACCGTACTGCCATGGCAGTATTTAACAATCCTGTATAAAAACAGGCAGTCGAGTGTGCAGTATGAAAGAAAACACAAACGAATGTAGGTTGCATGCATATTAACGTTAGACTTTTCTGCTACAACTCGATTTTTGTTTATTGTTCAGTGACATAAATTTCAATATACACATAACAAATGTTTAAAATATATTATTACAACAGTTGAAGTTTAATTTAGAGATTCTCAACATTTATTAACTGTTTATAATAAAAACACAAAGCACTGCAGGAATTTAAAAAATTAATTAATGATTGTTTAAACTGATTTTTTACTACAATGAATATTTTTCAGCGCTTGAACTTTATTCCTTTAACCACAATAGGACTAAAAATAATATTTGTAGCTCAATGAGTTTATCATTTGAAAATTTTAATATGAAATATTAATTCATTAAACATTCTTCATACTATACTGTATTTAATATAATACCTGAAGCTCATCACAGATCCTGCATCTTGCGGCAATACAACTATTTTTTTGTTAAAACAAAGTCTCTGCATATTCTTTACGTGGATAATGTATGCATAATAATATAAGTAGAGCATGTTATTGAAGATCAGTCAAAGAATTTGTTATAACGTACTGCATTAATATTACAATAATATTACAAAATACTAATATATATATATATATATATATATAAGTATTTATTGCTGAGTTGGTAGATGAATATTGAGGTCCAGTGTCCATTAGATCCATGACTTCCTATCCAATTTGTACTATTTCTCTGTATTTTTTAATTTATTTGTATTATCAAGTGTTTAAGAATTATGCTAATTATATTTTTACAGTGGTTGTAGTGCACAGTTAATAATAGTTTTAATATTTGAATTTTATTATATTTTATTAATTTTTTCTCCCGTTTTTAGGAATGATTTAGATATTACAGCTTTAACCCTATAACCTTTACCCTAATGAAAGAATTTGCTCTTTAATTTGACTACAAGAGTTTAGATCATTAGATCATGTTTAAATAAATATAAATACTAAATTATTTGTAACTAAAAAGCAATTCATATAAAATACAAATGTTTAGAGTATTAATAAGAAAATAAGATATTGAGCATTTTAACATTGTCATATCTTAAAAAAATAGAACACTAAATTACGTGTTCCAAAACTATATAACTAATATACAAATATCTAAAATCTTGTTATCCATCCAAACATTACAACTTTACAATAAAGCTGTAAGAACACAAATACGCTGTATATACCTATATAATCTAGCAGATTGTAATATATTGTATCCTATAATTGTCAGGATACTACATACCTCAACAATAACAAACGTCAGAAATAAATAAAGATGTTCAGCAGAGAAAATTACATTGCCTGCTAAATGTTAGTTGGGCAAGGGTTGTGCGTATTCCCAGGATATCCATTGAGCAAAGGTATATTCAGCAGGATGGTTTATATTTACCCAAGATGTAGTAATCATGCCCATATCAAGGCAACTTATAGTTTTTATCTCCATCAGTATACCCTAACAAACCCATAGAGCAATGATTGGTGTTTTGGCGATAGAGAGTTTTAATAAATATATTGATTTGATATTTGTGACAGACAAATAGGTAAAACGAATGCTATAACATCTACAAAGTATGCTTCAATTTCATATTGGATTTGTAAATCAATATATACATTACTTTGTAGTAATGAATGTTTTATATAATCAGTTCTAAAGAGGTTGGACATTTGACTAATCACAGATTACTAAACTGTAAGTATACTTGTAACCTGACGCAAGGCACTTGACCTGCCACGACCCTTTACACTTCCCTAATGAAGGCGCCACACTCCAGAGTGAAACACGCGTCAGCGTCTTCCGATATCGGACTTGTCAAACAGTGTTTGAACGATGGTGTCTCATATGTATTAGTCACACTATTTTTAGATCTTTTAGTTTTTGTTTCCCCGATCATAAAAATCTAAACTACTTAAAAAAAACTACTTCGGTCTAAGACAACTAAGAAGGATCTAAAGATGTATTTAAAGCAACAATTTACATAGAAACTCTGCCTTTGATATCTGCATTACTGCAACAATTGCAAAATAATGTTAGCAATTGTTTAAATGCAATAAAGCTATTACTATTATTATTATTACTTCCCATAACTGCATAATAACACTACAAAAACACTTCTGTAGGACACTTTAACCAATTTTTAAGTCAAATTGCGTCAAACTAGCAATTACATGCCGCTACGAAAACAAATTTGTAGACGTATTGCACTATAGTACGTGTGTATAATATATCTGACTCCAATGATGAATTTGCCTTGTTCCCTTGATTAAGAACATTTGATAATGTTGTGTGTCAGTTTAGTACTGCTGACACTAGTCCCTTCCTTGTCAGGGAACATTGTAATGCTAATTAGGACAGGCAGTGAACAACCAGAATAGTATCATTTACAGCGTTACCGACCAGTTAATATTGTATGTCAGACTAGTACTGCTGACACTAGTCCCTTCCTTGTCAGGGAACATTGTAATGCTAATTAGAACAGGCAGTGAACAACCAGAACAGTAACATTTACAGCGTTACCGACCAGTTAATATTGTATGTCAGACTAGTACTGCTGACACTAGTCCCTTCCTTGTCAGGGAACATTGTAATGCTAATTAGAACAGGCAGTGAACAACCAGAACAGTAACATTTACAGCGTTACCGACCAGTTAATATTGTATGTCAGACTAGTACTGCTGACACTAGTCCCTTCCTTGTCAGGGAACATTATAATGCTAATTAGAACAGGCAGTGAACAACCAGAACAGTAACATTTACAGCGTTACCGACCAGTTAATGTTGTATGATAGCCTAGTACTGCTGACACTAGTCCCTTCCTTGCTCAGGGGACATTGTAATGCTAATTAGAACAGGCAGTGAACAACCAGAACAGTATCACTTACAGCGTGACCGACCAGTTAATGTTGTATGTTAGACTAGTACTGCTGACACTAGTCCCATCCTTGCACAGGGAACACTGTAATGCTAGTTAGGACAGGCAGTGACCAACCAGAACAGTATCACTTACAGCGTTACCGACCAGTTAATGTTGTATGTTAGACTAGTACTGCTGACACTAGTCCCTTCCTTGCTCAGGGAACATTGTAATGCTAAGTAGGACAGGCAGTGAACAACCAGAACAGTATCACTTACAGCGTTACCGACCAGTTAATGTTGTATGTTAGACTAGTACTGCTGACACTAGTCCCTTCCTTGCTCAGGGAACACTGTAATGCTAAGTAGTACAGGCAGTGAACAACCAGAACAGTATCACTTACAGCGATAACGACTTGTTAATGTTTTATGTTACCCCAGTACTGCTGACACTAGTCCCTTCCTTGTCAGGGAACATTGTAATGCTAATTAGAACAGGCGGTGAACAACCAGAACAGTGTCACTTACAGCGTTACCGACCAGTTAATATTGTATGTTAGACTAGTACTGCTGACACTAGTCCCTTCCTTGCTCAGGGAACATTGTAATGCTAAATAGGACAG
The DNA here is from genome assembly GCF_021130785.1 of Homalodisca vitripennis. NCBI lineage: Eukaryota > Metazoa > Arthropoda > Insecta > Hemiptera > Cicadellidae > Homalodisca > Homalodisca vitripennis. The sequence continues at coordinate 19,740,202 of NC_060210.1, forward strand.
GTAGTGAACAACCAGAACAGTATCACTTACAGCGTTACCGACCAGTTAATATTGTATTTTAGACTAGTATTGCTGACACTAGTCCCTTCCTTGCTCAGGGAACATTGTAATGCTAAGTAGGACATGTAGTGAACAACCAGAACAGTATCACTTACAGCGTTACCGACCAGTTAATATTGTATTTTAGACTAGTATTGCTGACACTAGTCCCTTCCTTGCTCAGGGAACATTGTAATGCTAAGTAGGACAGGTAGTGAACAACCAGAACAGTATCACTTACAGCGTTACCGACTAGTTAATATTGTATGTTAGACTAGTACTGCTGACACTAGTCCCTTCCTTGCTCAGGGAACATTGTAATGCTAAGTAGGACAGGTAGTGAACAACCAGAACAGTATCACTTACAGCGTTATCGACCAGTTACTATTGTATGTTAGACTAGTACTGCTGACACTAGTCCCTTCCTTGCTCAGGGAACATTGTAATGCTAAGTAGGACAGGTAGTGAACAACCAGAACAGTATTACTTACAGCGTTACCGACTAGTTAATATTGTATGTTAGACTAGTACTACTGACACTAGTCCCTTCCTTGCTCAGGGAACATTGTAATGCTAAGTAGGACAGGTAGTGAACAACCAGAACAGTATCACTTACAGCGTTATCGACCAGTTAATGTTGTATGTTAGACTAGTACTACTGACACTAGTCCCTTCCTTGCTCAGGGAACATTGTAATGCTAAGTAGGACAGGTAGTGAACAACCAGAACAGTATCACTTACAGCGTTATCGACCAGTTAATATTGTATGTTAGACTAGTACTACTGACACTAGTCCCTTCCTTGCTCAGGGAACATTGTAATGCTAAGTGGGACAGGTATTGAACAACCAGAACAGTATCACTTACAGCGTTACCTACCAGTTAATGTTGTATGTTAATACTAGGCTCTTAGTACACTTTTCTGCAAACAAAAGAGAACGCCACGTTCTGTAGTATTGGACATGCACCATAATAGAACTCGTATTTGTTTATTTAGAAATTAAATGTTATTGAAGTCTACAGTTAACACTTTCTTGATATGTATTGCTACATGATACATTACCCTTTTCACTAAATTATCTTTCGTATCAGTGATTAAATAATAAAACTATACACACCACGTCACTTTGGAATAATATTGCATGTGTTGGTGTAGTTAGACTACATTTGTTAATATATCAGATGTTAAAATCTATTATGAGTGTAATGAGACTTTTAAAATTTAATTTACTCTGCTTTATTTCGTTTGCCATCTTAGTTTAGCCATAAATTAAATTTAAAAATATTCGCTACTGCTTAGCCAACACACATAGACACTGTCCGAAAGAATGGTAGGCTTTACTAACGCTCAATCAATTAAAGGCTTTGCTACTGAATAAGGACGTAGAGTTCAATTACATTCACACCTTACAGAAAGAGAGCTTTTCTTTCTTTTATGAGTTACTTAGTGATGAATTTCAAGAGGACCCTAAGAGAGGGAAGTATAAACATGAATTAACACGAAACGTGTGTTAAAATCTGTTGTACAAAACTAAGGTATTAATAAATTTCCTCTTAAATTAGTATACTGAAATATACCTTAAAATCAGATCACATAGAAAAGTACAAGTGTTGTTCATTGTACTAAAAATACTCCACTGTACATGGCAGAGAAGTTAATACCGAACGATTTTAATTTAAAGTTGGTTAGACACAAGGGTAAAAATTATATACTGTATGTCCGAATTAAGTACATTTACTATATACAAGTTATAAGTTAAACAATTTTAGTCCCAGATTATCAGAATATTTAATTAGATCATTTCCTTTTGTATTACTTACAATACAGAAAAGTTATGTTAGTGTTTTTATCCATGAGTATTGTTATTATTTACCAGTGTTGACCAACACAACACCTGTTTAGGTTAATATAACAACATATTGTATATTAGACTAACTTCATAGTATCTTGAGTTGAGGATTACATTACATCAAACTGTACGCTACTGAAACCCAATATCGAGACTGTTGGTGAGCTGATTACCGAGTGTTACCTTGGCAACCAAATATCTGTTCACACGGAGGTCTACAACCTGAACTCCATTCTTGTTAGTACTAAGATCCTGACTGGTCCTTCCTAAAATAGTCTGACATTCCGCCTGTCAGTCTGCATTATAACTGTCGGTGAGTTGATTACCGAGTGTTACCTTGGAAACGTAATATCTGGTCACACAGAGGTCTACAACCTGAACTCCATTCTTGTTATTACTAAGATCTTGTCAGGTCCTTCCTAAAATAGTCTGACAGTCCGCTTGTCAGTCTTTGTCATACCTGTTGTTAGTTCTAGAAAACTGGTATACAGAAAGAAATCTGTAATTTTGGTGGTCGATATATTACAGAGCAACAAAGGTACTGTTAACCAAGTTCCAACGACATATAGGTGTTCAGTGTCATGTTCGTTATCCTATATGGATATAGTTAGATTTTACTTACATAAGTATAGAATGTATATGCATTCTTCGACACTCCGTTGTTTATATTAATATGGGTATTATAAGTTTAAGGCATCGCTTCTCGACCTTTTGGCTAAGATCAAAATGTAGAAAAAATATTTCCGAAAAAATGAAAGGCCCAAAATATCTGTTCTTATCAGCTCAACATCATTAATTTGGGTATTATATCTCGCCTATGTAAACGATATGAAGTCTAACCCTGAGACAGATAGTGGGCAGAATAACTCAGTTTTACCTTGGCAACCAAATATATCGGTAGTAATTTACATCAATATTATGTTATCCATATGGCCTTTGCAGTTTTAGTTTGTTTTAACAGTATATCATTTAAATATAACTGTATAACAAACAATAATAAATAAAACAAGAGAATTGTTTTAAAGTTCAACGAAACAATTTAACGCACTGAGGAACATTTACTTATCGGTTATATTAACACATTACCACCAAGTTAAAATTTCCTGATTTAACCTTAGTTTTTATTCTTAACCCCAAATTAATTCCTTGCCAAACAATTTGGCCACTTTACCTCTATCCCTCAGTAGCAATGGTTCAATAAATTACCTCGTGAGGATTCTAGTTATAAATATAATAGAATATTCGTTATTCTCAGACTAATTAAAAATATTCTTTAGTATAAGCCATTTTACAATTTTCACCTCTCACAAATTTTCGCCCTCCGCAATATCTAAGGATTGAATCTGCGGCTTTACAGAACATTTCGTTTTTGTTTCGAGGTAGATTATTCAAAACTATGTACTTGAATAACATTATTTTATTTAATAATTAATTACTAAAGTATGTATTATATTGTTAGTATTGCATTAAAACATTTTGAAAGTTTGGGAATAAAATTAATAATGTCAAATTTACTTCATGCCAAAATATTTCGCAAAATATTAAAACTAATACTTTGTCATCAGCCTTAGAGTTAGAAAAGGTTCTCCGTACCACACATAATAAGGCTATGCAATCTCGAGAAAGGTAATTACGGGGTTCTACAAGACTAGGAACATTGACTTCAAACGTTACTTGTTCAAAAAGACGCACATACAAACATTTACTGAACACTCGGATAGTTCGACTCCACAAAGGACGTGTGTTTCTCATTTCATCCATCCTCTCTCATTTGTTTTATGCAGCTTGTGAGGAGGGGTTGAACAATATACGCTGCTCTTCTATGTTATGTTTCACAAGACTAAATGGGTTCTTGTAAGGACCTTTCTCAGGTATCTTTTAATGTGGATACTGCCAGCTTTTATCCAACCACAATCTTTTCCTTTGTCACTGTTTTCCTTTGTCTAGCATTTTAAAAGCTCATTTTCTCATATACGTAGATCTGTGAATTTTATAATGGTATTAGGCTTGAAAATGATGTAAGTATTTGGCATGAATTTGTATTATAAAATATATTACTTCCTTTAAACAGTGTTATTTAAGATATTAAGCGATACAATGCCTACTAGAAAATATTATCTTTAACATTTTAAAGAGCACAAGAATAATTATTACATTATGAACTGACATCAGAGATATTGGTATTCTTTTTGGAGTTCAGTATTTAAATAAGTGTATTTATATGGAATAGAAATAAAATTACTAATAACCTAACGTTAATCTGATTATTTATCACCGTACTTTCTTTGTGACTAACCACTGAGCAGAAGAGCACATGCTTTTACAGAATCAATTATTCATACATGCAGTCATTAGCTCTTTAATAGTTTAACTCAGCTGCTACTACATATACTGCACAGCTTCAAGTGTAACGTATCTGATTAGTTTACATTGTTATGAATGTTTTATATTGTGAACGCAGTGCGTAGACTTTTAGCGGAAATCGGAGCGACACGACTTCCATATGCTGTGTGCATTGACAATCGCCTCGCCTTAGCAATACTGCAACACAATCAATGATATAAGACCATAACCTCAATAAGAGCACAAGACCTTGACCTCTCAGGTCACTGCCCTCCACCAGGTAATACCGCAACCTCCACGAGTGTGCGTGACAATGACCGTGTCAACATAACAACAATGTAAAGCTCGTAAATAAACTCAGGTAGCTATGAGCTTTTACTTTGTTTTACGTTTTTTGTTACACAGTCTTTTGCCAATACTGTTAATTATATTGGGTTTCCTGAAATGTGTTTTTATCTAAATATCAAACATATTTGTAAGGAGGAAAAGTAATTTATAGTATGTACAGATGGTACATAATGTGCTGGATGTGACTAAAGGGCAACATTAACATTACATCATTTTACACTGCAAGTTGGTTTGGTATATGCATTACCACTACATATTTGGTAATTATATCCCATCCTGCTGAATAGACTTTGCTCAATAGAGATCACGGGAACACGCGCAACCTTGACCCAAGTACCATTTGTCAGGCAATGTAATTTTTTCTGCTGAACTTTTCTATGTATTCCTGAAATTTTTATTGATTATAAAGTATTATTATCTTGCTGACATCTAATGTTATCATAGCATATTTTTAATGTGCTAGAGTAATCATATAATTGTGGCATAATTGCGCTTATTCATTCTGTTTAATTATAACGGTACAATACATGAACGGATAGCAAGATTTTGGATATTAATTTGCAATCGATGTATATTTTTGTATTACGTATATTCTTGTTTTGTTTTTCTATGATAATTGAAAAATTTCAAAATTGCATTAATCCTCTTAATGATGTACAAAAACTTAAATACCAATAAGTTTTAATTAGCATGAATTGTTTTTGTAGTACAAACTATTTTGTATTTATATTTATTGGCATATGACCTAATGGTCATAACTTCCCCATTAAAAAAAGAGATTACTCATTAATTCATTCATTTTAAAGCAGGGTTAGAATTGTTACAACTATAAAATTTTACAAAATAGAGCACATTTTTAGTACATCCGTTACAATGACAGTTCAAAAATTATAAAATTTAATAAGGTTTAATTACAAAAAACTATTAACAAGTGTAATAAACCATAATTGTAACAATTTTCATAACATAACCTATAATTAGTAAAAATGAATAAAAATTTAAGAATAAAGAGAAAACTTACGATTCATATATAAAATTACGGTTCTAATACAAGCTGAACCTCAATATCCATCTGTCAACTTAGCAAGAAATACACGCTTATGTATCATGTTAAAATTGCATATGAACATATTCGGTCTGTTTATAAATTTATTTATTCTGCTATTTTCTCGTTGCCAGTATCGCTACCCATAAAGCTAATGCTATATTTTAGCTAATGCTTAGCCATATCCCATGAAGAACATGCACCATCATAGAACTAAGTTTTGCTAATATATAAATGTAGCTTCATGAAAAAGTTAAAGACCTAAGGTCAGTTCGTCTTTTAAATGTCGTACGGACGGACAGACAGTAATAATCCTCAAAATAATAAAATACGTACTAAAAGTATTAAAGAATATCAAAATAATTAGAGGAATAAATAAAATTTACTAGTTCGGAATTTAAATAAATTTTAACTGAGGAAATGTACTACATAAATGAAACGGGGTCGAGATGAAACGAAACAGTAATAAAAGATCAAATATTAAAATCCAACACAACATGTAAAGACTGAATAAGATGAGATTGGCTACCGCAAACCACATGTTTGTTTTAAAACAAAGCCAAAGTAACTCTTGGTGGTTTTCTCCGAACAAATATTTCCATATCACTCAAAAACTGCAACGGTCATGTACATTCGAACATTTTGTTTGTATAAGCCACAGGCGGACAATCTATGTTTGAATAGTTAGTTATCTGTACGATGTACAATATTTCGTGCAAACTAATTTTCAACCACTCAGAGACATTACGATTTTCAACCATTTCTTTAATATTATCAATTAAGTATATACTATTTTTAAACTAATATTTTTGCATTTAATATTAAATTATGTTATGTATCTTTTAGAAATGAGGCATTTTACTAAAATGTTATATTTATATTAAAGTTTGACTAATTTAATTGTAATTGTATGATTTCTACGTGCTACCACAATGTTTTATGGATTTATTTACCATCATCAGAATGCCGTACATGCCATACACCAGCTGTCCAATATGCGCTATATGTCTCTGAGGAAATTACAAGAATGCGTCGACTATACTTTCGTAGACATATTTTACTGAGACATATACACTGATTATATTGAGATATATACGCATTGTATTGATATATATATATATATATATATATATATATATATATATATATATATACAATATATGCAATATATCTCAATATATCTGCTATATATCAATACAATGCCTATATATCTCATTATAATCAGTGTATATGTCTCGGTAAAATATGTGTACGAAAGTATAGTTGACGCATTCTTGAATTTCCTCCACCCGTACAAATACTAAATGCGAATGATAATATTTTTGTATAATAATTAGGATAATACTCAGGAATAATTATAATAATACTGTTCCGTTGATTCTAATGTGACACATTAAGAAACAATGTTTTTCATTGTGTTCCGTTGATTAAAAATAATTTCAAAATGATTAGCACTATATTATTAATTTTATATAAATATCAGCGAAGAGCAAGAGCTAATATGGCAATAATAATTAAACCAGAGATACTGAGTATAATAACAAGAGTCATTACGCTGTGAGCCGGAGAATTAGCCCTTGGAGAGAAATGGGTTGATTTATTTATCTTTGTTGTTTGCTAAAACAGCAGCAAGTTTATCCCTTAGACAGTTATGTCTGTTTCAACCATTTAATAATTCGAAGTAAAATCTCTGTCAGAACACCATTATCATAAAACTCCTTCCGTTATTATGTGGCTTTAAGTCTAGTATTATTGGTATTATCGAAAACAAACCAATAATAAATTAATGAGCAAAGAAAACTGATTTTTAAATAATAAATGCAATCTTTACCTAATTAAATTAAATTTTCTAAATAATGAAGTAGTTGCTATAAATACTAATACTGTTCTAAAGTTAAGTAGAATATAATTTTAAATGTACTGATAACTTTGGATAACGGGAAGCCCTATAAGAATCTGAATTTAATGACACAATAGTTTTTTTTAATCAAAATATATTTTAATTTACTGGATTAAGATGTGAGATATTGTTGACGTTATATATGATATCTTTCACGCCAAAATGGTCGGAAGAACTTGGTGTAACCATTGTTTTATAAAATATCAGCCATACATACATAACTTGCCAAATAGAAAGCATTATGACAACCAGAGACTGGTGCAGTGTACGCTATCTGCAGGTAAGGATGGCTGTTGACGCACCACGATACTCAAGGTCAAGTATGTAGCACGGATGAAGCTGGACAGTATGTATTTCACTTCATCATAACTTATTTCTACTTTAGTAACATCATAGATCGACCATCTCTACTAGTGTCTACAGGCCTCTACGGAAAGAGTCTGCAGTTGTAAGTTTTACAAGGTATTGTTCAGAACCATCTGACATCTGAATACACAGCATATACCTAAATCACCCTAATAATTTTGGTAACTGTATTGTTTAAATAAAAAGAAGTAAAACATGTACACCGATACTTTTAGAATTCTTTCTTGTGTAGTTTTTTTAACTAATAATCATAATTTACATTTTATTTTGACTGAATTATCGTAATATTATATGAAGTTTTTTCATGTAAGGGCGAGATGAAGAAACGAGTATAAATATATTTTGTATCGCTTCAAAATTTAATGAAAAATCTCCAAAAACTGTAGGGAGGTACAAAATCGTCCACTACAATTACAAAGACTTGACATCAGTTGTTAAAATAATTGGATAGTGCTTTAGGAAATGCAATTTTAGTGTTTAAAAGGTTCTATTACAAGTACATATTATACCGTCAAGAACAATAAAAATTCTCAGTTATTGTTTTACCAATCTAGGCTGGAACGCAAAACATTACAATTGATTTAATAAACATTATATTACATAATTAAAAAGTCCCACAATTTTAAAATCATGAAGAATATATTTATTTTTAAATTGAACTACATCGACTTAAAGCAAAATTCTATGCAGAATTACAATAAATTTATTTGCACCCTTCATGAGTTTACCATTATTGAGTACACATATTTTTCAAACTAATCTATACGGCATACGCTAGAATTGGAAAAATTATAGCCATTTTAGGCTAGGAACACATTACCAAATTTCTCAACAAGATCCACGAAACCTTCGGTCAGTTTTAGTATATATCCCAACGCAAAAAAACGCAAAAATTAGAATTTGATACTTATTTATTTAAATGAAGAGCTTAAGATACCATAAATATATTTGAAAAGGGAAGCTTTTGCTCCGGAGAGACAAATCCTTGTGAGAGAAGACTGACTGTTAATTAGAACAAGTAAAGGTAAATGACTTTGGAGATTATTTTTGACGATGGAAGGATTGTGAAGGAAACAGGATTTTTCCGGACATTTGCCATCGTTCAGTGAAACAAGAAATCAGTAACACTACGTTTCGAGATCTGCAATCTGATCTCTTCTTCAGGTAAAGAACTAACCTAATACATAATTACAAACTAGGTTAAAATAAACAAATCTTACCAAAGCGTTTTGGCATGCCTAAGTCAGGAAACGTAGTGTTACTGATTTCTTGTTTCACTGAACGATGGCAAATGTCCGAAAAATTCTGTTACCTTCACGACTTTGGAGACTTAAGTTTTCTGTAAAGTAAGATATGACAGTCATCATTAATTTCTTCAGTATCCCATTACCGAGGACTTATATACGCTTTGTTAAAGTATAACTGGATAAGTAACAGAGATCGAGATGTTATTCTGCAAAACATGAAATTCAGTCTTTTCTGCTCAATAAATTAACATAAGTTTTTTAGCATCATTTAGCATTATATGTTGAGTTACGTATACTTACAAAGTTGGAATACACTGACCGCGTATCATTTAAATGCTTCGCCTCGGTGTAAAATTTATAACACATTTCATTTTCTAGATATCCTGCAGGCATTCAAACAGTCATACAATCATACAGAACAGAATTTTACTTCAAAACTATAATCAGCCAAATTCTACGGTTGTATGTGCACGATCATAGAATGCTTTCTTGTCTATGTAGAAATAAAATTTAAAGTCTGCAGATGAAATCTGTTTCGAGGCATTTTGTTACATAATAATTTCACTCTTTGTTCCTTTTATTAAGGTTCTATAGCAGTGTTCAAATAATAGAGGTGGGGAGGATATTATAATGCAAGAGTGCGCTGATATAAAAATGATCACAAATTTTAAGGTTAACTTTGTACCCTATTATTCTTTAGTTTCTCTTTAGTCTATGATTAAAAAGCTCACTATCCTACATCTCACATAATTGCATTCATTTTTTTTCCAATTCTAATATTCAGATTTCAATAACTTCAATAATTTCAGATTTTAATTTACGTTCTAAAACAATTAAATAATAATATTTGTATGAGACGGGCAAGACAATTGTTTGGTATTTAAAAACTGATGATTGTAAATAATAGTTCTTATTAAAACTAATAGTACTTTTTTAAATGGCACTGGAATGGAACTTATTCATAAAAGAGTTTTACTAAATTTAAAATATTACATACTATAAGTGTTATAAACAAATGGAAATGTCCGGAAGAATCCGGTTTCCTTTACAATCACCCTTTGAATGTTATATTTAAACATATAGCCTACTCAAAACTTTACATAATTAGGCTACTATAAATAAGTGATATCAATATTTCCTTAATAATATATTCCAATTCTAAATACGACCTCATTGGAACTTGTAATATCCTACAGATATCTGTACGGTTTGCTATAACATAACAGTCATTATAGGTCTATACCTATAATGACTGTTATGTTAGTAAAGCAACTACTTTGTAACCTGTTTAATATAAAGTGACAATATTTTATACCACATTAATTTAAGGTCAAAACGTCACAGGGCAACCTGACTATCTGTACTTCTGTCCGTCCGCCTGTCTGTGCAATAACACGTGATAGAAATATCTTAGACACCTGCAACTAAAACACAGTTTCTACAACACAGTTGGTATAAGGTAGATTTTTATCAATTTCAAGGTCAAAACGTTATAGGACAACCTGACTATCTGTACTTCTGTCCGTCCGCCTGTCTGTGGAATAACACGTGATAGAAATATCTTAGACACCTGCAACTAAAACACAGTTTCCACAACACAGTTGGTATAAGGTAGATTTTTATCAATTTCGTGGTCAAAACGTTATAGGACAACCTGACTATCTGTACTTCTGTCCGTCCGCCTGTCTGTGCAATAACACGTGATAGAAATATCTTAGACACCTGCAACTAAAACACAGTTTCTACAACACAGTTGGTATAAGGTATATTTTTATCAATTTCAAGGTCAAAACGTTATAGGACCACCTGACTATCTGTACTTCTGTCCGTCCGCCTGGCTGTGCAAGAACACGTGATAGAAATATCTTAGACACCTGCAACTAAAACACAGTTTCTACAACACAGTTGGTATAAGGTAGATTTTTATCAATTTCAAGGTCAAAACATTATAGGACAACCTGACTATCTGTACTTCTGTCCGTCCGCCTGTCTGTGCAATAACACGTGATAGAAATATCTTAGACACCTGCAACTAAAACACAGTTTCTACAACACAGTTGGTATAAGGTAGATTTTTATCAATTTCAAGGTCAAAACATTATAGGACAACCTGACTATCTGTACTTCTGTCCGTCCGCCTGTCTGTGCAATAACACGTGATAGAAATATCGTAGACACCTGCAACTAAAACACAGTTTCTACAACACAGTTGGTATAAGGTAGATTTTTATCAATTTCAAGGTCAAAACATTATAGGACAACCTGACTATCTGTACTTCTGTCCGTCCGCCTGTCTGTGCAATAACACGTGATAGAAATATCGTAGACACCTGCAACTAAAACACAGTTTCTACAACACAGTTGGTATAAGGTAGATTTTTATCAATTTCAAGGTCAAAACATTATAGGACAACCTGACTATCTGTACTTCTGTCCGTCCGCCTGTCTGTGCAATAACACGTGATAGAAATATCGTAGACACCTGCAACTAAAACACAGTTTCTACAACACAGTTGGTATAAGGTAGATTTTTATCAATTTCAAGGTCAAAAGTTAGTCCGTCTGTTTGTCCGTCTTTGGTATAACAATAATAGCAACATGATTTCAACTATAGATTCTCACACTCTGCTATATTTGAAACTTAGTACGTGTGCTCCACTTGGTCCAAGTCCTATTTATTTTGAGGCCTAATCCTAAACTAAATAATATTGATTCAGAATAACTCATTACGGTAGGAATTACACTTGCAGTGTTAGGAGTGTAGTTGCCATTTCTTTGTATATTCGTGAAGTTTGTTTGTTAGATGTTATGTTAAAAATGATATGTTTTATTCGTCATTATATCACTTATTATCTTACGTAACTGTGTTTATGGGAATTAATGTATTTTGTCATACTAATGCATGCACTATCCTGTTTGAGGTGATTTTAATTAATAAACCAGTCCTGGAAACAAAAAGATGTTAGGCTGAATTTTTCAAACAATCTATCATGTGGAATAATTCATCGTTTTAAAGCCTAAAACCATTTTCAAATTCAAAAAACTACGTTTGTGATGGGTTTTTAAAAATACTAGAAATACAGTAACAGAGAAAAAGATTGTGGTTGGATTAAAAATGACCACATTAAAAGAGACCTGAGATAAGTTTCCTACAGGAACCAACTTTGTCCTGTGAAACGTAACACAGAAGAGCAGCGTATATTGTTCAACCCCTCCTCACAAGCTGCATAAAACAAATGAGAGAGGATGGATGAAATGAGAAACACGCGACCTTTGTGGAGTCTAACTGAACGAGTGTTCAGTTAATGTTTGTGTTTGAGTCTTTTTGAACAAGTAACGTTTGAAGTTAACGTTCCTAGTCTTGTAGAACCCCGTAATTACCTTTCTCAAGACTGCCTTATTCTTTACTGGACAAAGAACTTGTTCTATTTCTAAGGCCGATGACAAAGTATTAGACTTTTGAATATTTTGTAAAATAGTTTAGTAATAAGTAAATTTGACATTAATTTTATTGCCAAACCTTCGAAATGTTTTATATTTAAATAAAAACAATATAATGCGCACTGTAGTCATAAATTAATAGACATCATGATCTTGACATACTCTAGGTTGGGATAATGTCCTCAAAACAAATGGAAATGTTCTTCAAGGCCGTATATTCAATTCTTAGACATTGTGGAAATTCCGAATTTGTGAAAGGTGACAATAAATTGTAAAATGGCTTATATCAGAGAAGGCTTTTAACTGTTCTGAGTATAATGAACATGTTATTATATTCAAAACTATAATGCACATGACGTAATCGATTGAAATCCACCGTTGCTATAAAGACATGAAGAAAACAGGATCAAATTGATCAACAAGGTATTGTTCTGTGATTAAACCTATAAACTTAGGTAAAATCATGAGAATTTTACTTACAGGTAATGTATTAATAAATCCAACACGTAAGTGTTGCTCAGTGCGTTAGATTGCTTCTTTTAACTTTTAAAATCATTGTTTTAAATGTATTATTGTTGTAATACAGTTTTTATTAAAACACCGTACTGTAAAAACGAAATGAAACTGCATTCGTAAACTGGATAACATAGTGTGAATAACGAATATTACCCGTGTTAATATATTATAAAGGTTTTAGTGCAGGTTTTAGGTCCTCTATGAGAGAGAATATTTGGTTGCCAAGTTAAAAGTGGGTTAATATGCCCACTATCTGTCTCAGGATTAGACTTCATATCGTACACGTACTTGAAAATACAACAGTTACGTCAATGTATCGAAGACCCCGTATGTATTCTACACGTACATGTGTACAGCCAAACTATATCCATATAGGATAACCTCCATGACACTGGACCTATACGAGTATGTCGTCAGAACTTGGCTGACTGTACTTCGGTGCCCTTCAATATTTTGACGACAAAAATTACAGTTTTCTTTCTTGGACGAAAAAGAACCTGTAGACAAGTTTTCTAGGACTACTATCAGTTATAACACAGACTGACTGTCAGAAGATTGTACGAAGGACCTGACAAGGTCTAAGTGATAACAAGAATGGAGTTCAGGTTGTAGACCTCTGTGTGAACAGATATTTGGTTGCCAAGGTAACACTCGGTAATCAGCTCACCAACAGTCTCAATATTGGGTTTCAGTAGCGTACGGTTTGATGTAATGTAATCCTCAACTCAAGATACTATGAAGTTAGTCTAATATACAATATGTTGTTATATTAACCTAAACAGGTGTTGTGTTGGTCAACACTGGTAAATAATAACAATACTCATGGATAAAAACACTAACATAACTTTTCTGTATTGTAAGTAATACAAAAGGAAATGATCTAATTAAATATTCTGATAATCTGGGACTAAAATTGTTTAACTTATAACTTGTATATAGTAAATGTACTTAATTCGGACATACAGTATATAATTTTTACCCTTGTGTCTAACCAACTTTAAATTAAAATCGTTCGGTATTAACTTCTCTGCCATGTACAGTGGAGTATTTTTAGTACAATGAACAACACTTGTACTTTTCTATGTGATCTGATTTTAAGGTATATTTCAGTATACTAATTTAAGAGGAAATTTATTAATACCTTAGTTTTGTACAACAGATTTTAACACACGTTTCGTGTTAATTCATGTTTATACTTCCCTCTCTTAGGGTCCTCTTGAAATTCATCACTAAGTAACTCATAATGTAATGTATCCTCACCTCAAATTTCTGTGAAGTCTAATTTACAATATGTTATTATATCAATCTAAACATATGTGTCATTCAACATTGGTATGTACACAAATATTCACTGTTCAAAACATAAACGTAACTTTTCTGTGTTGTAAGGTAAGTTATACAAAATGAAATAGTCTAAAAATATCTGACTATCTGGGACCTACTTTATTAAAAGAATAACTTGGGATTTAAAACGGTCCATAATTCGGCCATATACAATGTCTAACATTGATAGTACCTAACTTTAAATAAAAATAATTTGGAATATCTTCTGCCATGTACAGCGCACTATTTTTTGTACAGTGAACAGTTAGTACTCTTCTATGTCACCTGTGTAAATAGATAAACCACTTTTAAACACATTTTTATCACGTTAATGAACTGTTTTATATATTTCAGTACACATAAATAATGGAAAGTGTATTGATAATTAAGATATTTAACAACACATTTTAACAAACGTTTCATATTCATGTCTACACTTCCCTCTCTTAGGATCCTCTTGAGATTCATCGCTATATAATCTCGTTAAAGGAAGAAAAGCTCATTTTTTGTAAGGTGTAGAGATGATTGAAACCTACGCTCTTCTTCATGTATCAAAACCCCTAATTAGCTAAATATTAGTGAAGCATACCTCTCGAGGGGTTGGAAAGACTGCTTTTCTTTCGGACTGCGTATATGTATCCATCCACACATGTATCCATCCACACATTTATCCATCCACACATGTATCCATCCACACATGTATCCATCCACTCGATATTTGGTTCGAACATGGTGCAGCAAACCTTAAGTTTAGTAAATTATGATTAGTCAAATGTCCATCTTACTTACCACCATTACTTGTTAATTATATGTAATTTTAGGTTTACAAATCCAACAGGGAAATGAGAGCTACTTTGAAGATGCCACGACATTTGCTTATAGACACATTTATAATATCAACACATTTATTTAAGCGGTTCATCGCCAAGAAAACATGGTTTTCTCTGTTTATTTTGGCTTTTAGTTAGGTTTTTTGGTATACTGGTGGGAAAAACAGCAAGTTGGCTGATATAGACATGACCAGTACATCTTGGATAAAGATTCCGTTCTGCTGAATAGACAGAGTTTTGCTCAATGGAGATCCTGGGAATATGCGCAACCTTCGCCCAACTAATATTTGGCAGGCTATGTAATTTTCTCTGTTGAACATCTTTATTTATTTATTCATGATGTTTGTTATTGCTGAGGTATGTAGTATCCTGACATCTCAATTAGGATATCATATATTAAAGGTTGCTAGATACGTAACTAGGATAACGTAGAGAAAAAATACGATACGTAGCGACATTGTTTTTATTATTTCTGCTTTATTTTAACGTTGGTATATTTGAACAGATAATATGATTTTGGACCATTTTAATCGTTATATAATATTTCAATACTTATTTTTCTGTTTGTGACAATTGAATATTCTCAAAATCTTATTAATCCTCTAAACGATTGTATTTTGTGTGAATTGCTTTTTTGATTCAAATAATTTGTATTTATATCTATTGACAGATAATCTAATGAACAAAATTTCTGAAGTCAAATTAAAGAGCTAATTCATTCATTTTCGAATAAGGTTAAATCATTGAATCGTGATAGTTAAATCATTGTATAAAACAGAGCACATATGTAAGAAATCACAATAAATTATAAAACAATTCAACTATTAAGAACTATTAAGTACTGTGAACTACTATCATTGTAAAAATTGCAATTACCACCACTTAAAACACTTGATAATTAGAAATAAATTGAAAAAATACAGCAGAGAAATAATAAAAGTTGGTTAGCAAATGGCGGCTCTCATGTACACTGGACCTCTATATTCATCAACCAATTTAGCAAAAACTACACGCAATTGGAATACTAAGATTATATCACTCAAAGTATATTATTATATGTATTTTTAGCGTATTATAATATTCAGTGCATTATAACAAATTTACTGACTGATCTGCTCTATATGCTACTAATAATGAATATCCACATAGTGACTATTCAAATAGAGACTGTGTTTAAATAAACATTACCATAATAGTCAAGATATGTGCTGAGCTTCAGGTATTATATTAAATACTGTATAATATTTAGAAAGCTTATCGAATTCATATTCCATTTTAAAGTCTAGATTTTAAATATTCTTTGTGCAATATGACTAATTTACCAGTCTGTTCCTAGCGAAATTAATAAATTTTAAGCTCTGGGAAATATGTCTTGTGCATATTAAACAATTAAAACAAATGTAAAATTGTTCACAATTGTAATCATACCGTATTTAAACGTCTTTTGAATGAAGTTTTTATAACACTAAAGTAATACTACAGGGGTGTCTGAGACTTTTGGCTCCATCTTGGCAAAATCTTTTGATCGAATTGTCATTTTTATTTGTTTCCGTGTTTGTACAATATATTATCAACACTATCATTCAACTTCAACTGGAAAGGTAAGGGCACTTATCTCTAAGTAATCAACAATTCTCTAACAAATCTCTAAGCATACTTACGAGTATGGTTGAGTTGGATTATATTAGATCGGAGAGAAAAGGGCTCTTTGTTACCGACGCATCAATCTAAGCTTATTATTACGCACTCCAAGTTCTATTAATAGGGACTGCCCATCCGCGTATCTTCAACAAGATCTAAGAGGCTTCTGCCTAATTCAAACGTCGAATTCATCGCCTTGCTGTGAGGTTTAAAAGTGTTCTTCTCCTAACCTCAAATCTCTCACAATCCTAAATAATGTGTTTAGCAGTCTTCTGCGGCTGGTTACATAGTCTATACCTATGAGTTTCACTAGTGAGTCCTAATGTGTGCAAGTACTTCCTGAAGTGACCGTGTCCAGTATTAATAGTAATGATCTGCACCAGAAGATCTTTGCTTAGATTTGTCGGCACTTCGTGAACTGGATGTTAATGCTTCTAATGAGATTATTGCCAAATGATTGCCCAAAGAAACTCTGCTCCAGATGACAATGGATACCAAAACCATGGATATGGGTTGACTTTACTACGTGCAATTAGAGGTACGCCAATTCTGTTTAGTTTTTGTAGCGTACAATTTCACAGTAAATTCGATGAGACTCACACGCCACTAACCGTGAATCTTTTCATTGATTTTAAAACCTGTAAAGTCTTGATGGAAGCCTGTCCCACGTACAAACTAGCAAGATTTAGTTCGTATTGAAGTCCTTCCATGGTCTCCTGCATCATTCTGAACCTTAAATATTTAAATTCCCCACATTTTTATACACTACTGGATTTTTTCCATTACAATATGATGTTTGTTATACTTCTTTGGAATCGTTAGGATTTGAGAATTTTCAACGACTGCTGAAGGGTAAAAATTGAAGTCATCCGTTAAAGGATAAGAGAAGAAAAGTATATGGAAAGAGGATTTTTCCGGACATTTGCCATCGTTCAGTGACGCAATAAAATCAATAACACCACGTTTCGAGATCTACAATGTGAACTCCTCTTCAGGTAATTGCCTAAACTAATGCATGACTAAAATGTAGGTTAAAGTAAACAAAAAATTCCGAAGCGTTGTGATGCACATAAGTCCGGAACAAAAAAAGTGTGTCCATGATGTGTGTCTATGTCATGTACATTAACTCTAAAACATACACTTAATAAAAATCTAAACAATTTATTAAGACTGAATTACAGACTACAGCGTCACAATAGGTCTGCAATCACCGGCCAACCACAGAGAAAATTTCGGAACCATAAAATCATAAATTCTTCATGTAGCCGTTCCACTCTAAATTAGTCCATACTAACTAACCTTTTTTATTCTTCAAGGACAGTGTTAAATATAAGGACGGGTTGATCGTAACCAAACAGAAAGCTGGCAAGAGATTTAACACACATAATATGTTCATTTAAATAACTAGAATTTTTACCAAATAGATAATAATCCTCTTCTGAAATATTCTTATATATATATATATATATATCAATCCCGTACACAACTTTCTTCTGCATTCCATTCAAAGTTCTCAAGTAAATATTTAAAAATATCACCCTTGATGTTCAATTATACTGATTATTGAAATTAGTAACATTTCTGTAGCCTGTGATAAATACACATAAAACTTTATTTGAAGTATGATTATAATTCTAATTTTAATACTTTTAATAGTTATAACTATCTTCGTTGAGGTTCTATGGGTCATATGAAACTAAGAAACCTTAATTTGGTTTATATGATAGTCAGAGGTTTTTAAATATATTCAATTCAATTATATTTTTATTCTTTCGTTAATCCAAAGGTTTACTTCATACCGGTTATTGATGTTAAGGTTTGGATGTTAATGAAAAGTTGATTTTTTTCAGACGCACATATACTATTTACAAACCTTTATGAAATCGTCATAATTTTGTCATAAGCTATTGACAATAAATTTAATAAACATTTACATTTTAGTAGTTGGTACCAGTAGTAATGGATGAAATTATATGTATATATATATATATAATATATATATATATATATATATATATATATATATATATAATAATATATAGTGTATATATATATATATAAAATACAAAAAACTCGCCTCCTCATATTTGGATATCATTCAAAGCTAAAATCATACATTTAACAATATCCACAATTGTTTTTATGCGGAACATGAATGAAATTTATGAAGAGAGAAATTTTATATTAGATTTCGGAAGCACTATATGTATTTAATCCATTGGGGATTTCGTTGCTCTTACCTGTTCCATACATAGGAGTGATAAATTATTCCAGGTGGAGAGTTAGGGATCCCTGTACATTTATTTAATCCTTCCATTTACGTGTTACTCTTAACAGATCACAATGTTTTTAAGTTTTGCTTGCAATAAATTAATTTCGGAATTAGGGAAATCTATACTAAAAATATTTTTATATGTTTTTTGCTGAACTTAAATTATACTAATTTAACTAATTTAGGCGAGTTTTTTTGTATTAGAAATTGTCATATTCTAACGCATATAATAACAGAAAAAAAACTAATTTGTTCATTTGCAAAATTATTGTCACTTCAGAAGCCTACGCCAAATAGTACGACTGTGGCTACTGCCCCCCCCCCTAATATCGCAAATAACACTACTGCATGTTTTATGTGTAGGAATAGTGCATATCATTACTAGTCTCTTAAGTGACCTATTGTGAGGGGAGATTGTGTATCAGCGCGAGGCAAAGCCAAGCTACAAAACAATAAGTTTCATTAAGTTACAAAAACATGTTCTATAAATAAATTGTACGCTAACAGAACAAATAAGTCCCAAGCCGTACACACTACGTTACGAGCAGAACTGGAGTTTTTGCTGATACCCTGTGACATAGTTCAGATACTTCTATAGATCAGCAATACTGTAACGGACGAGACGGGACTTTGGAACTAAGAATCAGAAGACTAGTTGGCAGCAAAAATCTGATTTTAATTTAATCTTTCACAATTATTAAAATACTATTCACATTCCCTAAGCTGTAATTTTAAAATATATTAAACAGTCATCAGCGAAACAGTAGGTTAAAAATTTAAGATTTTAGAGGGAAGGGCAAACACGGAGCGACGCGTTACGTTCGAGTTCGAGTACCGGCGATCAACTCACCCCACCCTCACCTCACCCGCACATACCTTTTCGCTACAAATTTAGTTAAAATGGCGGACGAGACTCCGTACGGTGCTGCTCCCAAACGATTTACTTGGGCGTACAGAGTCTAGAAACGATACAGCTTGGCCAGACACAGGCTGGAGTCAGCAGAATCAGCAAATTCCTCAGCCAGCTGCAGCTAAAGCTGCCACGGGTTTTGGGCTACTTCCGCTTAACAACTCAGTTGAGATCAACTAGAACATTCTGAGCAACTATTACTTGGCCTTATATCTTACTAAATAAAATATATAATAATCACTGTTCCTTATTTCCTTTTAATAATTTAGTTGACGGTAGATATTTTGTAAGTAGTAGTACTTACATTTTACTGTTAGGAACAATGAAGACTCGTTGGTTGGTAATACTGCAATATAAATACTGTAGCACTTCACTGGACAATAATAATATTGACCTCGCAGAGTCAATTGGTTAGGGGCTTCCTAATGGGCCGTCACAATACGTCATTCCTCCAACGGAAGATCCCAATTTAAGTAACCAATACCGAAGTATGTAACGTCTTATTAGGACACTAAATCAGAGCCAAAAGGTCAGAGATTCAGTTTCTTTTAGAGTCTTAATGAAGTATTTAACATATATCCTATTTGGGAATGATGGTTTAAGCTTCATTTCTCCTCCTCAGGTACTGATCTGGTTGCCTAGCAGCTATCCAGTGCAATTAAAGATGAAGAAGTGTTATCATTGTCTCACAATAGAGTACACTAAGATGCTTTAGACACGATCCCAAAGCACGGCGGAGCAACTGACTTTTTACTACACATAATGTAGCTGTAGTGGGAAGGGTTGATTCAACGCAAACTAGTCTGAAAAACTGGTACTAGTGCAGTTTGACTAATGGAACTTAGAATTCGCAATTGTCTAACGAGATACTGAAAAAGTCGGTTAAGAATGAGTTCAAAACAAATCTTTGCATCGATTCAAAATCAGATACACACGTTACAAATGAATTCAACGAAAATAATACTTCGTCAAAGCCATTTATTTATACCCACTTTATATCATATGTATGCATGAATGCCGATTAGATGATTTATAAGTGAAATAAATGTTTATAACTTAAAACACACATTTTTATATACACATTTATATATTTTTCTATAGTTGTTTGCTAATTTTCTAATGTAAACATGCGAAGTGTCATCTCTCTACTTTGCGATAACTCAATGCATATTACAAGCAGCTAAATCTGAACACCAAACAACGATATGTTACACACAAAGAGCAATATAAGTTAAAATGATATTGAATTGTTGGAAACACTTGTCTCGCGAGACTAAACCATATTATATACTCGGGAGAAATAATAACCAAAATATTACTCGAGCTGTACAACATTTCATTTAAGATAATTTAATGTAAAATGGACTACTCTAAGTTTATTTCTGGAAACTGTAAAAATTACGAAATGTTGCAGTATACAAAATTTATTTGAAGTGTGTCCACAGTTAATCCGTAAGGTAGCAAACATGATTAATTTATTCCTTATAATCCCTGTCCCTTGTCTTTTTTCAAGTGAACAAACTCTATTTCCTTTCTGTATATAATTTCGTTTCTATGTTCTCTAGCATATAGTTAGCCCCACGGTTCATAACTTGTATCTCATTAAGTTTTATGATCTTCTATCATATTTGATCCACGTTCCGTACGTATAACGATACATTTGTACGATGTTGTTTAGTAAAACTTGTAATTTGTATGTACACTCCATGAAATTGTAATTACTTTAATGTAAGAATTTCATGAGATTTTTTTTATTTTTGCCACTTATTACCCTCAAAACAAAAAACCACCATCATGCAAATATGTACGTCAACGTATTTCTTATGTATGTGTGGGCTTTATATAATGTAACGCGAGTTAGTAACCACGATAACTGCCCCAGATTTTAATAGATCCATACCAAATTTTATACAGAGGCAGTATTTGCACATAGCTTGGATTAGTTTTTAACAATTCTTAACCAATAAAATGTTTGAAGATGGCGGCCATTCGCATTTACGCTAGAATTGTAACTTGACTAATTCAAAATATACACCCAAAACTATACATTTCATAACAATAATAGATGTAAAAAGCCTTTGTATTGGCACTATTTTTTATATTAAGGATTCAAGAAGATCATTCAACGTTTTGAAAAAGAACGATTATTTTTTAGTTATTATGCACGTTAGAGAAAAATAAAATATTTTATAATCTGCAGGTAATGTAAAATAACGTTTGCTCTTGTGATTTTTAGAGATTTTTTAAGATTTTAAAGCAGCACCCGTACAAGTTTTTTAGTAGTAAAATTGGGAAAACAATTATGAATATGATAACTCCCATAATTTTAAAAGATCGAAACTAATTCCGTTTCCAGTTTAAATACTAAAAGGTTCAATATAATTACAATTCTCATGTGAGCAAACGTTGTAACTGGACTTCTTTTCTACAAAGCGATAAATACTTTTTAAATAATAACTGCTTTAAACCATTTCCATCGTAGCAGTATGTTTAGGTGGTATGTCTGGAAGGGTTTAGAACAGAACTATCGTCCCTTCTTCTAAGTTTACGTAACTGAGATAAGCTCTCTACTACTCCTCATTGAACTCGACAGGTGGCGGCCCTTATCACAAACGTTACCTTTCCTGAACAACCTTTCACACCTGAAGCAAGAGCTAAGGTCCTTTAGAACTAAAAGGATTGGAAGTAGAGTAAGATCCAGTTTACCATCCTCTTAGTGCAGAGTCCGAAGTCTGACGCTGTCACAGAATTCAAACCTGGAATCTGGAGTCATGTTCGTCTGCAGAGATAAAAGAGTCAGCGATGAAGAAGCTCAAAACAAACTAAGAGGAAGGTGAAGTAAATTATACTCTAAATTCACGTTGAATCAACCATTTCCCCATAGCTACGTAATATGTAGCAATGAAAGATTACCTCAGTTTCTTGTCTCAGAACAATTTATTAGTTACATGACAAATCTGAAAGTCATTCTTGTTGTGAAAGTATAAATTTCAATAGTGATAAATACTGGTTACGTTGAAAAACACGTTTAAATAATTGTTTTAAAGTTTCAAACGGTCAACACAATTTAGCGATACTGTTGATAATAATAGTTTTCGTATATTTAGAAAAACTGAAGAACTAAAAAATATACTATGGTTCCACTCTTATTAATATGCTTAACATACAAATTTACTTTAAAATTAATTTTTCTATTGAATCCTCCCTTATAGATATGGCAACAAAATTTGTGTTTTTCTTGTGAAAAGAAGTTTGTGCAAAATTTGAGCTTAATCTATTATCCTGTATACGTAGGAACAAACAGACCGTGACTTCGAGAGTGGTATGTGCAAGAGTAGATTCCCTCACGCTCAGCATATGAATTCCATTTTTTTCAGCAAATCATGTAACCACAATCATGTAATCATTTTTTTGTAAATCATGTATTATGCGCTGGTGCTAGAGCGCATTTGTGTAAAGAAACAGAAATATGCCTGAGGGAGAAGGTGGGCGACTATTCTGTGTTGACATATGGTTGTGGGTTGGTGAGTAGATGACGGGGTAAGGGGAGGGTATATGTAAATGCAAGAGTAAATGCTTGTACGCGGTTCAGTGATCAATAACTGTTTCAATACTGGCACGCGAGTCATGCAACTTTTGTGGATACTGCTTCTACTGTAATAATTTATTGCTGTGGAAAACTCTTTTGTGTAAATACTGTTACCCCTTTTTACTGGAATTATGAATAATACTATAGGAAATTTTGGTTTAGTTTTAATTACAGGCTAGTTTTACGTTTGCGAATTTTATTTATAATAATACATAATGTGAATAATACATAATAAAAATAAATTATACAACTTTCCTTATTTAGTACGTCATTATCATTAACTATGTAACAATAATGCTGGAAACACTATATTTTACAAGTAGCCTGTTTTCTGACATTGCCATTATTGCTGACATTTTTAGAGCAAGTATAAAAGATGCAATGCACCAAGTGCAGTTTTACTATGGAAATAAAAATATACGGAGCTGTGAGTATTTTTTAATAGAAAAGGTAACAATGATGCACCCACTCTAAACAACAATGAAGAGTAGGATTGATATGTGGTCTACTTGCTTTTAACAGCAATGCTCAGCAACTACTGTACAATAGTTACTCTTTACACGAAAAGGTGTAGCAAACAATAAAAACTAACTGGTATGCTTTATAAACAGAATCTATGGCCCTTAAATCGTGTGGAACAAGATCGTTTTACGCCATCATTATCAGATTTAGAATTACGTTATTATATATGTGTTGGTTCAATTCATTAAATGAATTTCAATATTCAAATATCTATAGCAGTCGCACTAAATTTGTTTCTCGAAATTTTAGGCCATGTTGCCATATCACCGCTGGCAACCGTATATCACCTCTCCCGTAATGTTGAGACGGTAAATTGTCATACACGTAAATCTGGGAACAATATTGGGCCTGGAGGGAGGAGGGTATTAACGCAACAGCCAACATCAGGCTATTATGGTGCAGGATGCTCTAATTATACTCACTATGGATTTACGATGATATTATTTATTTCACCTTTTAGGCTGTGTTTAAAGAGAAATACAATTCCATGACCAGGTTGCACACTAAACCTGAATTACGGTTGACGCATTGAGTAGTAAGAGGAGTGAGTGCATACAAAAACTTGTCATTGTCCAGTCTGCTATTGATGATAAGATGATATGTCTTCAGGTGTTTACACATCATCTCCTTCCTTGATGGTGAAATAGACGATGAAAGAACAAACATATGGACACAGATCTCAATTAATGCCCTTGGTAGAAACTACCTCTAAATTTTCATTACTGCCATTTTCCCGATGATGTTATGTTTTTCAGTTGCTTTCAAAAGCTACTGTTTCTGAAGTACAGGATATTTAATATCCTATTTCAGTATTATTGAATTGTACAAGTTGTTCAAGATGAAAAGAGCAGGTATTGATTATTACATTAGAAACTGACTCTCAACATAAGAGATACTGGTATTCATTTTTAGAGTAGAATATTTAAATAGGTTTATTTACTTGGAATAGAAAGATAATTACTAATTAGCAAACGTTAATCTGATTATTTAACCTCGTACTTACTTTGTGACTGAGAAGCGCACGTGGCTAGCCTCCTACTCGGAACTGACTCTGACAAGCTTTTATAAAATTAATTACTAATTAGCGCTTTTATAGATTCACTCAGCTGCTACTATATATTCTGCAGAGTTGTTTAGTATCTCATTAGTTTTTTTTGTTATGAATCTTTTTATTATGAATCCTACGCGTAGACGTTTAGTGGAAATCGGTGCGACACGACTTCCATGTGCTGTGTGCCTTAACAATTACATCACCTTGGCAATACTGCAACACAATCAATGATATAAGACCTTAGTAAACATTCAATAACTCGTAATACCGCAACCTCAACAAGTGTGCGTGACAATGACGTGTCGGCATAACAACAATGTAATGCTCGTATCCAATCTTAGGCGGCCATAAACATTTAATTTGTTTCGAGTTCTTTGTTACACAGTGTTTTACCAATACGGTTAATTATATTGGGTTTCCTGAAATGTAGTTTTTATCTAAATGTCAAACATGTTTGTAAGAAGGAAAATTAAATTATATGTACGGGTAATATTGTTCATTAAGGCCAGAGGTTTACAAATCATATTTCCGACGCATACAAGTAGTAAAAGTTACATAGTAACTTCATCTTTGCGATCTGTATTACGCTGCTCATCTACCGCTATATACTATATAGTTTCCAACATTTAAATGCAAACACTTGTTTCAGTGTCATTAGTTGACATTTTCATCAAGTCTTTAGTGTCCATTAAATTTCGATTAGTTAATTTATTTTATCATTATTTACCTAAATTGAAGCATATTCAGGGAAACCGTCAAATGTTTTTCACAACCTCCGGAAGTGTGCGTGACAATGACCGTGTCAACATTCCAACAATGTAAAGCTCGTATACAAACTCGGGTGGCCATGAGCATAACTTTGTTTTACGTTTTTATTACATGGTATATTCCAATATAGTTAATTCTATACGGTTTTATTTACATAGATATCAAAAATATGTGTAAGAGGAAAGGATAAAATTTACCTAAAGGTAATCTTTTTTTCATTAAAGTGGGGATTTTTAACACTCTTCAAACACGTATTTCCAACGATTTCAACAGTTATCGACGCTTGTGTAATCTGTATTAAACGTTACATAGTAACTTTGTCTTTACTATCTGCATTATACTGCTGATCAAGCACTGCATACTTTTCAACATTTAAATGCAAACACTTGCTTCAGTCTGTTTAGTGGAAAGTGACAATTAATAGTTGTTTCATGTCAGTTAAATTTGTTCATGTGTAATATTTTACTGTCCCAAACTCAAGCATATTCTCTGAAATGTTTTCAATTTTTTCTATTCATACTTCAATAGAGTCCCTTCTCGGTCTTTCAAACTAATATTATAACTAAATAGCCCAAATGCTCACGCCGTTGACATGATTAGGGTTTATCAAGCCAATTTAGCAATTCGTTTTAGTAAATTTATTTAAAGTAAGTCTATAAAACTTGTAATATATAAATGCGTACAATAGAAAATTGACATACGTACTTCAATAAAAATGAACTAAAATGTAGGTAAAACAAGAATGGAAAGATTCAGCATGAAAGTAGTAACAACCGATAGCAGTCAGAACCTTTAGTTTAAATACTGAAGTCTCATTAAAACTTTGTCTCTGTTGTAAAGTCCAAACCTCAAGAGTCTTTTGATTCTTTGTTCTGTGATGTGTTCTGTATGTGGCTAAAGGACAAAGTTTTAACGTGCATCTTTACATCGTTTAAAGTACTTAGAAAACGCACGCTTACAATAACTCAAATTTACATTTTTAGACAGCAAGAACAATATCATGTGATTAAATGGACATCTAAGTTGGATATAACCAGCTTAATATTGAGTTCGCATAAGTTAAATTAAATGTTACTATCACCCTATTAGTAACAATTATTCATGTGACTGTGACACGTGTGCCGATCCCAATCTCCAAAACGCGTTATTTTGTGTTACAAAACTGTGTAATTTATAATTACTATGTAATTACTATAATTTGTATGTTTCTTTAGACTTTAATATAAAAATTATTCAATAAAACTTCTTTAATTCGAGATAATTATATAGAATTCTAATCTAAGGGTTTTCATGTCTTTTATACTAATTACTTGAAAACTATTGGACCGATTGTACTGGAGTTTTACATGGGCATTCATTGGCTGTCTGGTTAACATATAGACCTATTCATATTTCAATAATCCCTCCGAGCTACGCCACACAGGATTTTATAAAGTTACAAAAGTTCCATCTTGGCCTCTAAAGCTACATTACAGCAAAAACCTTTTTAACCTTTTTATTAATTGAAAGATCCTGTTAAGTGCATACAACTGTTCTGCGTAAACATTGTCTTATGAAAGACCATATTTTGAATTAACTTTACAATTATGTTAAATGTGTTTATTTTTCCAATCTTAAAAGCAAATAGCAAGTAAGGTTGATAGTATACCACATTTTAATTCAATTTTTCTAGATTCGCTTTTGACACAAAGTTTATCTAGATAAGAAAAATCAAAATTTCAGGAAAAATACACGTTTAACTGTTCGTTTTATCAAATATCCAGTATACAGTGATTAGTCAGTACTATAATCCATATATCAAATACAATACATTTTGACCATAAATTTAAAGACTTAAAACCCCCATATTAGTTATCGTTTGAGCGAAGTAGGCTTCTTAGTGCTGTGTATGTGTGTATATTTTCTTGATGTAAGAAAAAAGTGTCAACGGCAATAAAAAACTAAAAACGGAATAAATTGTAATGACTTATATTTCGGAATAAATATACACTATTTGACATGATCGTCTTAATCGTGGCAAACTCAACATTGAGTCGGCAATATAATACACGTAAACCAGAAATTCCGATACACATGCAAGTCCTACGAAATGATGTGTGACGCCACGGGTATATGTTGCTTTGAGATAACTTTTTAAAGAATAATATTCATTTGAATAATTGAATTTAACGCTATATCACCTTCCACTCAGCGCAGCTTTTCAAATCTGAGACTGTCACAGACTCGATTCCTGGAATCTGTAGAAATAATCCTGGAAAGAGGTATACTCATTGTCTTATCAGTCACAATTACGATTAGGCAATGAGAACATCTCTTCATAAATTGCTCATAAAGGTTCATTTCATGCCTTAATCGACAGGAACATTAGGAGACAGGAATTCTTTGGAGATAAAGTCGGTTTGGCCCCAATGGAAGACATATGCAAGGTCCTGACAAAACTGAATGACTCACAAACTCCTAAGCAGTGTGTTAAAAAAGCTTTTATTTTTGCAGTATTACCACAAAATCTCATTTACTGACACATAGAGGAAACAATGTAAACAAGAAAAATGTGTTTTTAATAAATACTATATGTAATAGTGTGACTAATACATATGAGACAGCATCGTTCAAACAGTGTTTGACAAGCCCGATATCCGAAGATCCTGACGCGTGTTTCACTCTGGAGTGTGGCGCCTTCATTAGGGAAGTGTAAAGGTTCGTGGCAGGTCAACTGCCTTGCGTCAGGTTACAAGTATACTTACAGTTTAGTAAACTGTAGTTCGTCAAATAAAAAATGCAATAATGGTATTGGAATGTACATTTTTATTTACAAAGGCAAGATGAAATTGAGACCTATTTTCAAGATGTCATAGCATTATTTCCCCCATTTTACGGTCATAAATACCAAATCAGTATATTTGTTTAAGCGAACTACCGCTAATGCAAATATTCTTTGCTCCCTGGACTTTTGGTATTCAATCCAAATCTTTATTATTTTGGAAATCAAAACTGCAACTTGGCGGAATAAACATGACCGCTACATTTTTGGTAAAAATTTAGAATCCTACTGAATAGATCTTTGCTCAATAGAGCTCCCAGATACACGCACACTCCTCACTCAACTACCTTTCGGCAGGCAATGTGATGTTCTCTGCTCAATTTTTATATGTATTTCTGTCATTTGTTATTGGTGATATAGTATATAATATCCTGACAGGTCATTTTATTACAGCATACACAACTGTGTGCTAGAATATGCGGATATTTACCGCATAATTGTGTTTATTATTTCGGTTTTATTATGGTAGTGGAATATGTGAACGGATAACGAATTTGGATGTTTGCAGTCGTTATAAATTTTTCTAACTCGTAGTTTAATGTTCTGTTGTTCTATTATGATACAACAACAGAATAATAATAAACTGTAGTTTTATCAATGTATATTGTAATAATAATAAAAATAAACATATGCCCACTGCAAATGTTTATTTTTATTAATCCTCTAAACGTTTGTATTTAGTATCAATTGTTTTTTCGATAGAAATAATTTTTTATTTATATTTATAGGCATAGGATCTAATGGCCCTAACTTCTCTAGTCAAAATCATTAAATTACTCATTCATTCGTATTCAAATAGGGTTAAAACTTTCAGAACTAAAACATTAGACAAATTAGAGCTCACGCTTATGAAATATTTTTAAGATTAGTGAAAACGTATTAAATGTGATAAAATTGAATTATTAAAAAGTATTAAGATCTATGAACTATTGTATTAGAAACTTTGCCGTTCATAACATTAATAGGATTGCAAATTAGCCACCGTCCTTAACGAAAATTTAAAGATATACAAAATCACCATAAATTAATAAGGTATAAGATCTTTGGACTATTGTATTAGAAACTTTGGCGTTCATAACATTAATAGGATTGCAAATTAGCCACCGTCCTTAACGAAAATTTAAAGATATACAAAATCACCATAAATTAATAAGGTATAAGATCTTTGAACTATTGTATTAGAAACTTTGGCGTTCATAACATTAATAGGATTGCAAATTAGCCACCGTCCTTAACGAAAATGTAAATATATACAAAATCACCATAAATTAATAAGGTATAAGATCTTGTATTATTTAATATTTGACGAGATGTATAAATGGTCATTACAAAAAGACAATTTCCTAGGAAATTGCATCCACATGAATTGGATAGGTAAGTCTATAGGGAATAAAGAATCCCAGTAATAAAATAAACTGCTCCAGTTCCACAATTGGTCAGTACTGTGCATTCTATTATGTAGGTTTTTAAAGATGTTACCAGTAACCGTTTACGATTGCATAATTTAGAGGATTAAGGTTACGTAGTAAAATTACGGGACACTCTACTTTCAACTTTCATTTATACGGAGGCATTCCAGAGGTACAAGGAATTCAAGAATTTTGCAGGAAAATTAACTGCCACAGCGAGATTCACAACGGTTGTCTACACAGTAGTATAGTCCATCTGTGAATCGATTTTTGAAAGTATCATAAGTATTTACTTTGTCCACTTGTTCGTTTGTAGGTGATAGAATTGCTCTCTTCCTATACAAGCTATAGTCTTACAACTGATGTAATTCATTTCTCTTCTCGGAATATGTCAAGAAATTTTTGAACGTAATTTACCAGAACACAAAGTTTCCAGTGTCAAACTCTATTCTACTATTGACTTATGGTAAATTTCCATTACCAATTTCTAACAATAATTCTGAAAAATTCCTGTGTGCAAGACTAGACAAGAAATTCACATATTAGTTTTACATTCTAATTTATTCACGTATGGGCAATTGTATGATCGTTGTGACTATAAAATAAAATAGCTGCTAAATTTGAGAACCTGAAAGAAAACTAAGTTAATAACTCTACTAATGGGTTAGACCTAACTTAAGTTAAAGACTAGTTAATCCTGGATTTTAATAATACACTTCGCAATAAAATTTGGATTTCATTACTATACTTCGCTCGACCAATCAGAGCACAGTCGCCGTTCTTTGGTGAAAAGTCGCGTGCACAAATACCTCGAGCTTTTATATGTATTACCTATTTACCAAAATATTGATCAAAAGTATTTGCTTAAAGTGTAATTTAACGTAATATTTAGGTATCTTAAAGCTTTGATATAAATACTTTATTGATATAAATAGTTTCGGAATTGCTAATAAAAACGAAAGCGTTTAAAACACCAAAACTTTTATTGTGAGTTATTCTATGGAGAAAGATATATGCAACAGTGAACTTTTCTGTAGGACTTTGAAATGAACCATTCTTTATCACGTTATTTTGTTATAAGTCGTAAGGTGTAGTTATTATGATCAATGAAAGTGGTGCTCGAAAATGGCAATTTTCGTATTATACAAACTTTTGTTTGTGTGTGTGTGTGTGTGTGTGTGATTTAGGTATCATACCGAGGAAACTGCCTAGTTCATAACGAAGCCGTAACACAAAATGTGACTTTAACTTATAATATTTATAAAGTTTTATTGGACTATCGTAATTTCGTATGATGTGTTTTCATATTAGGACGTGATGGTGTCAAAATAAATTATATTTTATTTGGTTTCCAAATTCTATTAAATACGTTTCATGTGAAATCCGTCTAGAACTAAAAGGTGAAACATCTTACGGATGACAAATAAACACTTCCACTAAATTGAACAAAACTTTATTAACTAAAATAAATTACGTCTACCGTGGGAAACGTATTTTTTAGTGTTTGAATGCTTTTAGATCTTGCAATTAATCACGATTATATATTCCATTGAGAACTACCATCATTTTTAGTTATTGCTTTTCATCTGAGCTAGGATACATTAAAAACTTTAAAACCCGCAATTTTTATATAATCAAAAACATATATTAGTTTTTCAACTAAGCTACATCGCCTTAAGCCAAAATTCCATGCACAATTACAATGTTAATATTAATAAGAGTAACATTTTTAAAGTTGATAGTAATTGTTTAAAATAGTTTTCCAAACAAACTTATGCGGCAACCGCAAGCTTAGGAATATTTATGAGAGTTTTAATTACGAACACGCTCATAAAAATTTGTTAGTAAGATTTGCGATATCCTTGGTCAGTTACAAAATCGTGAAGTTAACGGCAATAATTAGAACCTGTGAATGCTTTGTGAATGCTTCCAGATCTTACAATCAATCACAATTAAAAACTCCATCAAGAACAATTAACATTCTCAGTTATTGATTTCCAATCTGAGCTAGAATACGATAAAAATGTAAATAAACGCCATTTTTATTTTATTTTCAACTAAGCCACATCTTCTTAAGGCAGCCTTCCATTCAAAATAAGTGTAACTGTTGTTTGCCCACTTTGGGTTTATAATAATTGGTTAAAATAGCTTTCTAAACAAATCTAAACAGGGTATACTAGCTTAGGAATATTTATAAGAACTTTAGCTAGGAACACGCTCATCAAATTTGTTGATAAGATTTGCAATATCCTTGGTCACTTCCAGAATCGTGAAGATGCCAGGCAAAAATTTGAACCTGGTACTTAATTATGAAAATGAAGAGCTTAAAATACCGTCAAAGTATTTTGAAAGGGAAGCTTGTGCTCCGGAGAGACAAATCCTTGTCAGAGAAGACTGACTGTTAATTAGAACAAGTAAAGGTAAACGTCTCTGGAGACTTCAGTCTTCAGTAAAACTAAGATATGATATTCATTGCTTTGTATCTCATTACCGAAGACTTATATACGCTTTGATAAAATATAACATATTGGTATGGTTACTCTGCATACCTTTAAGTTCAATTAGATTTTCTCAATAAATATAACATGATATTCTAATTATACAGCATTGTGAATTGTGTCTTGAGTTAGTTACACGTATTACTGTGTGACACTATGGAAAATTGCCTCGTAAAATCACACCACTTTCGTGCAGATTCTCGTACATTGGTCTACCTGTTTTGACACGAATAATCAACAATTGTTTTTTAATTTTGAACTGTTTACTGTAAATAATAAAGCTCATTAACACTAATATTAAGAGCTTTGGAATATATATTACTCATAATGAAGGTTTATTAAGTTAAAAGTATTTTATAATGAGATAGGCCTGTAAAGGAACAGGATTATCCTTTACATTGGTCTTCATTCATTGATAAAAGATATATTAAAACTTCGATTCGAGATCTGCAATTACCCTTGTAGGTAATTAACCTAACCCATAACAACAAACTAGGTTAAAATTAAAAATCATACCGGAGCGTTGCAAACGATGGCTAAAGTCACCCTTCGTCGTAAAATAGAACTGGATGAGGCGCTGTGTGTACTGTAAAACGGTCCGGCTGCTCCACGCTCCCCCTACCACCTGTAGGCAACAGAGCCCGGTGTAGGCATAGCCTTAAGGCATTTGTCGCTCACTCCGTCCGTTTTATAGGTTTTTTCATGCTAAAGTGTTTTTCTTTGAGAAGCTTTAGTATAAAAACCTAAACCACTAAGTGTATTATTTTGCTTCGTCTGTAAACCAAAATTACAATATTATTGCAAGGATTAATAGAAGAACAGTTTTGACCTCATTGGATTTAGGGTAATTTTAGTACTATTAAACGGGAACTATAACATTGCATGTATCCATCTTATTAGAAGCGTAAAATATAAGGTAAAATATTTTAACACAGTGATTTCAAAAATTATGTATTAGTAAGTATACAAACGTAAATATAAACTATGTACTTAATGCCTGTTAATTATTTATACATTTCCAAACAAAAGTAATTTGTTTAGTTTTTGGCGAATGCCAAGCCTGGCGAATACAGATCCTGGTGTTTATCTTTAGCTAAATGGAAACACGCTATTTTGAAAAATAAACTGGCAATTAATTTTACTAGCATCATTTCGTGACTAACTTCACTATAATCATAGCAACTATAATGAATTTTAAATACATTTCAGCTAGCTTTCTACAGGCTAATATTGTTAAACGTTTAGTACGTAGATTGTTGTTGTTCGTTACATGTCAGAATGGTGGAAAAAATTTTACAATTTTTTATAACATCAGAAGAGATGTAATTAATCTCCCTTTAGATACACAATCAGAGAAATGAGTGTAACATCTTAAATCTAACATACTTTAATTCATAAGCAAGTTACAACATTCTTCAAATTTAATTTTATAACATTGTTTTTACTATAAATCCACTAAGGATATCATTTTTGTAATATGAGTAACTATTATTTTCTTCAATTTTACTTAAATTCTCAATTTAAGCAAAGCCCATTAGAGAACTTTGACTGACGTCTTCAAAATTTAACTATTACTAATTTCAGAGGTTTTGTACACTAAATATAAGTTTCTTCACTGGAATTGCTTAACATTAGGATTATTATTATTACCTCCTCGAGACTTAATACAAGAAAAAAGCAGTTCCAAGTTATCTTGAGAAAACATGTATGTTAGAATATACCTAAATCTAAATGGACTAATACAATAATCTCTTAGGTAAAATTTAATTGCGTTTATGTTTGTTAGGAATCCAAGATCAAACGTCTTTCTTGGGCCTCTTAAAATAGATATACCGTCAATCATCAAATTACATAAATCGTTAATACTATCATTTAGCATGCAGACATTCAAATTGTTCATTCTCACTGGACTCTTATGGTTTTTACCATAAGGGTCTCTGAAATTTAAAACATCAAATGTCTGTCTATAACCCTAATAACTTTTACTGTGGCCTCAGCTCCTTACAAAGTCTTGATCCTTTTTCTTAGAGAGAAAGTCAATAGCATCAGCTACGCCCGAACTTAAGTATTTACATTCATTTTTGAATTGGTAAACTTTATGTGATTATTTGACAATGTATTTGCAAATTTTAATCCCTGTTTTATTTTTACGGTATTAAGTCTGTGAATAAACTAAAAATGAACGTCACTATCTACAGATTGCTTTTTGCTCTTTCGGCTAGTGTGTTTCTTGCTAGTTTTAACATGGGGCATGCGTCTAAGATAATACATACTTTCCTGTGATCCTTGTCAGTTTAAAAAGTGAAAAATGGTTTGTCTGGTAATTTACAACCAAGTTGTCTACAGCAGATATGTTCGTAAATGTGCCATCAAATGTTACTTTTTCTACATAAATACGTACAGCATTCAGTTTTAAAATACATGTTTTTTATTAGTTTGGAGAGAACGTGAGCTTATTTTATCTATACAAAAATAGCCTACTCCACACTTAAAATTACCTGTAAATGAAAACTTGAAACACAAGTGCCTCACTAGCCAGTGTCTCAGGAGAATCTATTTGTACATTATTGCCCAACGTGACATAACCACAATTTTTACCCCCATTGTAAAAATTCTAATGCTCATGGTATCAAAACTAAATTAACATGTTTCAAGTAAGACACCTTGAAACAGTACCTGCCAAGCAACTGTAAACTGCAAAATAGATGTGCACCAAGTCTGTATAAACAGGAATTTATTGCTGATGTTCAACCAGATTAAACCTTCTGTATGATATTTAATCACTCATATATATATTTCTTTTTCTTTTACTTCCAACCATCTGTTAATAGTTACATGGCTTGTGAATATCAGAATTGCACTTTAAGAAATATTGTTATTAAATTATCGTATTGTTTTAAAATAGTACTTTAGTTGTTGACTTGGAGAAGCATTTCATGAGCTCTACTAGTGTTAGAGCTAAGTATGAAGAAGAGAATATTAGTACAGGTTCAGCTCTATTAGTACTCAAACGGCGTAAGAAATTTCGACTGTAAAGGTTGAACACATTATTGCAACTGACACAAAGTATTGGAGCGCTACAAAAGGTGATGTCACTGTTGTATGTCCTTAAAAATGTTAAAGGCACCATTTTTGATTGGAACAACCTGATGAGATCTGGTACATTTAATTATATTTTACGCGACTTGATTTAAGGCATGACTCAACTTATGGCCACATTCAAGGTTTCCATGACAACCTCCATAGTCCGTTTTCCCAATGTAAGCATGTGATGATTATTGCATAAGATAGCTGTAAAACAACGATTATATGTTTTGCATTCAGTTTTTTTTTTTTATATTGAGGCGTTTCCAGACTTTTTGGACACTTGCTTAATTGTTCAATTTACCCCTGAAGCCAAAAAAAACTGGTGCATTAACATAAATTTGATTCCTAATTACAAGACGGTACCGTAGCCTATTACTTTAGGTGCTGGGAACAGCATATTTCTATTTGTTTGTCCACATGGAAGTTTAAAAACAAACTGAACCATGACTTTTACTTAAAAGATCAAAGTTCTATGTAGGCAACATCGAGTTTGATGCCAGAGTTAGTTTTTGTATTATTTAGCTGATCATTAGTGAAGTTTTAAAATTAGAGTTATGGGTAACCGAGATGGTGAAGAAAACCCTGGGATAAATAATTTTGTACATTTCAGTCATACTCATAATCATATGAAATTTGCACAATTCACAAAGTGATATATTTAGCTGATAAGATGATGTCATGTAGAACACCTGCAAAGCCTGTTACAAGGCACTTGGTGTGGTGTAACCCTAACTTCTTAATTATGAAGTTCTGTTAAAACAGTAATAGAGAAACATGTTGTGGTTGGCTAAAATATGAGAGTATCCACATTAAAAGAGACCTGAGAAAGGTCCTTACAAGAACCCATTTAGTCTTGTGAAACATAACACAGAAGGGCAGGGTATATTGTTCAACCCCTCCTCACAAGCTGCATAAAACAAATGAGAGAGGATGGATGAAATGAGAAACACACGTCCTTTGTGAAGTCTAACTGTACGAGTGTTCAGTTAATGTTTGTGTGTGAGACTTTTTGAACAAGTAACGTTTGACGTCAATGTTCCTAGTCTTGTAGAAACCCGTAATTACCTTTCTCAAGATTGTATAGCCTTATTATGTGCTGTGCAACGAACCATGTCTATTTCTATGGCTGATGACAAAGTATTACATGGTTTAATATTTTATAAAATAGTTAATTTGACATTATTAAGTTTATTCTAAATCTTCGAAAGCTTTTTAAGGCCATAATATAAATAACAAAATGTAATATTAGTAATTAAACTAAATTAGAAAACAAATTTGTGACAGTTGGGAATATCTGTATTTAAATGCGTTTTAGTAAGTGACTTGCCATTTTCGTTTATTCTACAAATTATTTTGTATTGTCCTGATTAAAACAAATATTTTAATAAAGTTAAGACTAGAATATAGACGATTCCTTAGATTGAAAAGTAAAATTTAAACTGAGGTTTCCTTTTAATCTGGGGTTAAGGAATTAGGTAAAATTTGGAAATTTTACTTAGGTGTAATGTGTTAATCTTGATAAATAAGTATGTGGTTCACAGTGCGTTAGATTTCTTCTATTATAAACTTTACAAACTTGTTGTTGTGATATTTTGTTTAGTGTTTTTTTATATTATTTTTATTCAACAAAGTACTATATAAACGTACTAAAAGCATGTGATATAGTGCGGATGAGATGTAATGCACATGTGAAGATAGTACAAAAGGGAGGAGTCCAGGTGTAGAACTCTATGTGAGGAGATATCTGGTTGCTAATAGGGAGTTAGTAAATTCACTAAATGAGCCTTCTTAGTAAGAATAAGAATGCAGTTCAGACTGTAGGGGTACCAAAGTAGCACTCGATACTCAGCTCACCAATAGTTACTAGACACTAATGGAGATCTGGTTGTAGACTTACGCATCAACAGATATTTGGTTGTCATGGTTGCAGTTGGCAATCACCTCACCAACAGTTATTACACAAGTATGTAGTTTAGGTTGTCGACAGATATTTGGTTGCCATGGTAGCACTTGGTAATCAGCTCACCAACAGTTATTAAAAAAGAATGGAGTTCAGGTTGCAGACCTTTGTGTCAACAGACATTTAGTTGCCATGGTAGCATGTGGTAATCAGCTCACCAACAGTTGTTACACAAGAATGGAAATTAGGTTGTAAACCTTTGTGTCAACAGATATTTATTTGCCATGGTTGCACTTGGCAATAACGTCACCAACAGTTATTACACAAGAATGGAATTTAGGTTGTAAACCTTTGTGTCAACAGATATTTATTTGCCATGGTTGCACTTGGCAATAACGTCACCAACAGTTATTACACAAGAATGGAATTTAGGTTGTAAACCTTTGTGTCAACAGATATTTATTTGCCATGGTTGCACTTGGCAATAACGTAACCAACAGATATTACACAAGTATGGAGTTTAGGTTTTAGACCTCTGTATCAAGAGATATTTAGTTGCCATAATAGCACTCGGTAAACAGTTCATCAACAGTTATTACACAAGAATGGAGTTCAGGTTGTTGACCTTTGTGTCAACAGATATTTAGTTGCCATGGTTGCACTTGGTAATAACGTAACCAACAGATATTACACAAGTATGGAGTTTAGGTTTTAGACCTCTGTATCAAGAGATATTTAGTTGCCATAATAGCACTCGGTAAACAGCATCAACAGTTATTACACAAGAATGGAGTTCAGGTTGTTGACCTTTGTGTCAACAGATATTTATTTGCCATGGTTGCACTTGGCAATAACGTAACCAACAGATATTACACAAGTATGGAGTTTAGGTTTTAGACCTCTGTATCAAGAGATATTTAGTTGCCATAATAGCACTCGGTAAACAGTTCATCAACAGTTATTACACAAGAATGGAGTTCAGGTTGTTGACCTTTGTGTCAAC
This sequence comes from Homalodisca vitripennis, assembly GCF_021130785.1. Lineage (NCBI taxonomy): Eukaryota > Metazoa > Arthropoda > Insecta > Hemiptera > Cicadellidae > Homalodisca > Homalodisca vitripennis. The sequence goes on from NC_060210.1 coordinate 19,778,920, forward strand.
AGATATTTAGTTGCCATGGTTGCACTTGGTAATCAAAACCACCAACAGTTATAACAAAAAAAGGAGGTCAGGCTGTTGTAGTCCTTTGTGGTAGTAGATATTGGTCTGCAATGATAGCACTCAGTAAACAGCTTATTAACAGTCTCAATATTAGCTTTCATCAGCGTACATGTTGATGTGATGTAATCCACACGTTCAAGGTATTGTGATATTGAGTAATATATAAGATTTTGTTATAACAACCTAAATAGACGTTGTGTTGGTTAAAATTGGTATATAATATATAAAGATCCATTGATCTTAAATCTAACGATACTTATCTGTGCTGTTAAATTACTAAACTAGCAATTTGTACTTAGTTTCACATACAGTAGCACTTCATAAGCACACAGGTTTTTTATTATTATTTGTCACTTCAGTTGTATAAATATACTGTGAGCTGTTCCTATGCATCTGATATTTTTGCTTCCGTCTCATATTTCACTGGCTGCCTGATTAAATGTTTGAAAGTTACTTTGTCAATTTTGCTTTTATGAAATTAAATAGTATAATTTAAAATACACATTATCTAGGGCTTAAAATGTTTGATGTATAATTTTGGGATTATAATCGTCCAAAATTCGGCCATCTATCATTTCTACCCAAGTTCATAACTACCTTTGAATGACCCTGAAATTACCCTGAATTACTTTAGCCATGTACAGTGGAGTATTTTTAGTCCACTGAACGAAAGTACTCTTCTGTGTGATCTGTTTAAATAAATACACTTACGATTCAATTTCCTTTAAGTATGTTCATGAATGTTTTGATATATTTCAGTACACATAATTACTGCATTAGTATTCAAGATATTTAACAACTCATTTTAAGTACATTAATTTATTAACCACTTATTTCATGTCTACACTTCAATATCCTAGGATCCTCTTCAGATGCATCGCCATGTAACTTATAAAACAAAGAATAGCTCTGCTTCTTTTTCTTTCTTTCTTAGCTCTGTAAACGGTGAAGAGGATAGAAATATCCTCTCTTCTTCAGGTGTCAAACTCCAATTAACTGAGCGTTAGTGAAGCCTACCACTCGAGAGGTTTAAAACATTACTTTTCTGTCGGCCTGTATGTTTATTTATCTATCCGCAAGATATCTTGAAAATTAATTGACCTTTACAGTTCTTTTTTAAACGAGAAACACTGAGTTCGATGATGGTGCATGTCACTCCATGGGATTTGCGTGAGAGGTAGCGAATATTGTGCAACCGTGATGGAAACTATACAATGGATGAGTAAAAACTCAATACAATCATAAGAAATTGTCAAATAATGTGAATTGACACATGTCAGCAATATCACTCTATTGTGACTTGTTGTGCAGTGTTTTATTGTTTATTGTTATTAAACAAAGTTAGTGAGAAAAAATGTTTAATGTATATTGTGGCATTTAGAGAAAGGTTTCATCGGTAGACATGAAATTTTCTATAAAACCTCATTTCTACATACACAAGAACTAGTTGCATCAAGGTGCATGTTCAAACATGGTTTTATTTGTGGTATCATTGTCTGTCGTTCTTTCTATTAATAACTAAATGAGCTACAAACTTGAAATTTACCATTGAATCTCAACAAAGATTGATACACTACAAGTGATATACTACACACTTTGCACATAAAACCCCATACTCTGAAGTTTATAGCAAATAATAAACAATAAAAGAACTTATAAGATAAGATATGTCTAGAATTATATTAGGTGTATCATATTAATGTATAATGCCAATCCAGTAGTATTAGTGATAAATTAGAGCATTATTAATCATAATCACATACAAGCAGCTATTGTTGGAAGGGCTGATTCCATGTGAATGTTGCATGTAGCTCAAGTTCCACTTACGTACAACATATGAAATCTGATGCTGTTACAGACTTGACTCCAAAAATCTGGATTCATATTCGTCGATAGGAATTAAAACATAGTCAGTGAAGAACAAAGATGTTCAAAACGAACCTCCCGTATCTTATCGACATTAGTGACACCCAGGCAATAAAAGTATGCTCATTGTCTCATCAGGTGCACAATTGCACCAGAACACCCGGTTGCTCCACCGTGCTTTGGGATCGTGTCATTCGACATCGTAGTGCGCTCAATTGTGCACCTGATGAGCTAAATTCAACATTGAAAATTGTAATTAACTGGTCAAACACAGATTTAAAAGGTCTCACCATGGTATTAGTATAGTTTCTACGTCGATGAACTTCCGAGCACTTAGAAAAGGTCAGACCCTATGCAACTGAGTCACCAACTAGTATAATTTATTCAGAGACTCAGTCTGAATAATATTTTGTATGATATGTTTATGAATAAAAAGGAATAACAAGGCCAATCGTCAATACCAAAAACATTTCCAGTATCTATGCAAACGTACGTGCGTGATCAATCACAACAAATAAAACACTGGAGGATGTAAAGCAACAAACATACAAATAATAAAATTCAAATGTAGATTAACATACAAAAAAAGATTATTTTTGAGGTAATGATGGATTAAAAAACTTAACGGAATTTTTAAATAATAACAAACTTAGTTTTACTTCATAGTTTAATCAATGCCAAAGAGCAACGTAAATGTAAGCTAACTGTTCTAATATTTAATATATTTGAAAGATAGCAACCAAATCCATAATAAATAAAAACAACATTTCAATGCAAACTTAGTTGTTGCTCCAACGAATTAATATGAAGACCACAATCACAGCTCAAACTTGATAATATTTTCAAGGTAATGATAGATCAAATTCCGTAACTGAATTTTTAAATACTAACACTCGAAGTTACTATTTACCATATAATAGTGTAGTGTAATGCCCAAGAGCGAGTTAACAGTAAGCTACTTTTTCTAGAATTTTATATTTTTGAAAGATATCAACGAAATCCAAATTCATATAAAGCAGTATTTAAATCCAAATTTAGTTGTTGTTGCAAAACGATTTAGTATGTAAAATATGCTCTCAATCTGAACACCTTACGGAGAGGTATGTCACAGCAACAAATAATGTATGTACGTATGTGTATATTTTCCTGCTTAGTGTAGAACGTCACATGTGCAGTACCATTAATTGCCGCTAATGGTACATCTGCTATGCTTTAACTACCCCCGGCCATAGTAAACTATGCTGTAGATCTGTCTGAACACCTTACGCGTGAGGTATGTCACAGCAACAAATAATGTATGTACGTGTATGTATATTTTCCTGATTAAGTGTAGAACGTCACACGTGCAGTACCATTAATTGCCGCTAATGGTACATCTGCTATGCTTAACTACCCCGGCCGTAGTAAACTATGCTGTAGATCTGTCTGAACACCTTACGCAGTGAGGTAGGTCACAGCAAAAAATAATGTATGTACGTGTATGTGTATATTTTCCTGATTAGTGTAGAACGTCACACGTGCAGTACCATTAATTGCCGCTAATGGTACATCTGCTATGCTTAACTACCCCCGGCCATAGTAAACTATGTTCTGTAGATCTGTCTGAACACCTTACGGTGAGGTATGTCACAGCAACAAAATAATGTATGTACGTGTATGTATATTTTCCTGATTAAGTGTAGAACGTCACACGTGCAGTACCATTAATTGCCGCTAATGGTACATCTGCTATGCTTAACTACCCCCCGGCCATAGTTAAACTATGTTCTGTAGATCTGTCTGAAACACCTTACGGTGAGGTATGTCACAGCAACAAATAATGTATGTACGTGTATGTATATTTTCCTGGTTAGTGTAGAACGTCACATGTGCAGTACCATTAATTGCCGCTAATGGTACATCTGCTATGCTTAAACTACCCCCGGCCATAGTAAACTATGCTGTAGATCGTCCTGAACACCTTACGGTGAGGTATGTCACAGCAACAAATATGTATGTACGTGTATGTATATTTTCCCTGATTAGTGTAGAACGTCACACGTGCAGTACCATTAATTGCCGCTAATGGTACATCTGCTATGCTTAACTACCCCCGGCCATAGTAAACTATGCTGTAGATCTGTCTGAAACACCTTACGGTGAGGTATGTCACAGCAACAAATAAAGTATGTACGGTGTATGTATATTTTCCTGGTTAGTGTACGTCACATGTGCAGTACCATTAATTGCCGTAATGGTACATCTGCTATGCTTAACTACCCCCGGCCATAGTAAACTATGCTGTAGATCTGTCTGAACACCTTACGGTGAGGTATGTCACAGCAACAAATAATGTATGTACGTGTATGTATATTTTCCTGGTTAGTGTAGAACGTCACATGTGCAGTACCATTAATTGCCGCTAATTGGTACATCTGCTATGCTTAACTACCCCCGGCCATAGTAAACTATGCTGTAGATCTGTCTGAAACACCTTACACAGATGTATGTCACAGCAACAAATAATGTATGTACGTGTATGTATATTTTCCTGGTTAGTGTAGAACGTCACATGTGCAGTACCATTAATTGCCGCTAATGGTAACATCTGCTATGCTTAACTACCCCCGGCCATAGTTAAACTATGCTGTAGATCTGTCTGAACACCTTACGGTGAGGTATGTCACAGCAACAAATAATGTTATGTACGTGTATGTATATTTTCCTGGTTAGTGTAGAACGTCCACATGTGCAGTACCATTAATTGCCGCTAATGGTACATCTGCTATGCTTAACTACCCCCGGCCATAGTAAACTATGCTGTAGATCTGTCCCTGAACACCTTACGGTGAGGTATGTCACAGCAACAAATAATGTATGTACGTGTATGTATATATTTCCTGGTTAGTGTAGAACGTCACATGTGCAGTACCATTAATTGCCGCTAATGGTACATCTGCTATGCTTAACTACCCCGGCCATAGTAAACTATGCTGTAGATCTGTCTGAACACCTTACGGTGAGGTATGTCACAGCAACAGATAAGTTATGTACGTGGTATGTATATTTTCCTGCTTAGTGTAGAAGTCACATGTGCAGTACCATTAATTGCCGCTAATGTACATCTGCTATGCTTAACTACCCCCGGCCATAGTAAACTATGCTGTAGATCTGTCTGAACACCTTACGGTGAGGTATGTCACAGCAACAAATAATGTATGTACGTGTATGTATATTTTCCTGGTTAGTGTAGAACGTCACATGTGCAGTACCATTAATTGCCGCTAATGGTACATCTGCTATGCTAAATACCCCCGGCCATAGTAAACTATGCTGTAGATCTGTTGAACACCTTACGGTGAGGTATGTCACAGCAACAGATAAGTTATGTACGTGTATGTATATTTTCCTGCTTAGTGTAGAACGTCACATGTGCAGTACCATTAATTGCCGCTAATGGTACATCTGCTATGCTTAACTACCCCCGGCCATAGTAAACTATGCTGTAGATCTGTCCTGAAAACACCTTACGGTGAGGTATGTCACAGCAACAGATAAGTTATGTACGTGTATGTATATTTTCCTGCTTAATGTAGAACGTCACATGTGCAGTACCATTAATTGCCGCTATGGTACATCTGCTATGCTTAAACTACCCCCGGCCATAGTAAAACTATGCTGTAGATCTGTCTGAACACCTTACGGAGAGATATGTCACAGCAACAGATAATGTATGTACGTATGTGTATATTTTCCTGCTTAGTGTAGAACGTCACATGTGCAGTACCATTAATTGCCGCTAATGGTACATCTGCTATGCTTAACTACCCTCGGCCATAGTAAACTGTGCAATAACATTACACGCTACTTTGAGTTACTGGCTGTTGTATGGGCTCTGGAACGTGTTAGGTTGAACAATGTGGAGTTGCCGTTGTCACGACTTCTCATGATCATCCCATTATAGTACATTTACTAACCCGAACAACGAGAATTATACTTTAGTCAATACAAGAAATAAATGTGTTTTCGATGCACGAAATACGATGCAGCGAATTAAGGCACATTGTTCTGCGTGATGAACAATTGTTTTGTCATATGGCATATGAATAAATTTTCGAGTATATTGATGGAAATAAAAACTGCAAGTTGACTGTATGTAGGGAATACCACTACATCTAGGGTAAATATATACTATCCTGCTGAATAGACGTTTGCTCAATGGAGATCACGGGAACACGCACCACCCTCACCATTTGCCAGACAATGTAATTTTTTCTGCTGTACATTTATAGGCATTCCTGACATTTTATATAGTTCATATAATATTTAGTATCTCATTCGAGAATAGCATGTATTATTTATATGCTAGAGTATACGGTTCCTAGTAGCCTAGTTGCGTTTATTCTAGGTTTCATTATAAATATGTAATATTTTAACGGATAACAAGTCTATAAAAATTACTACTAGAATTTGAAATAGATGTATCTATAAAATTAATTTGTACCGCAGCATAATTTTATGTATAGTACATTATATGCCCAGCATATGTCATAAGTCCCAGTAATAAACGAATGTCTCGTATTGTCCAATACAATCGGTGTATGTCTCGTATGTCCCAAATACAGTCTATGTATGTCAGTATACATAATATATTTTCCAATCAAAATGATGTACGGAAGTATAGACCACTCTTTGTTTTACTTTTTCACAAATAAAAACACTAAATACTAGTGCTTATTTTATTTTATAACTAGAAACAACATTCTCACACACAACTCTTTAATAATCTACGGTTTTCATAATGTTTCGTTGATGACCAGACATGTGCAGAGTCTAAATTAAATGAATTTAACACAATATAAAATATCAGTTGAAAGTAAGATCTAATATGGCACTAATAATTAAACCAGAGATACGGAGTATAATAACAAGAGTCATTACGCTGTGAGCTGGAGAATTAGCTCTTGGAGAGAAATGAGTTGATTTATTTATCTTTGTTGTTTGCTGAAACAACAGCAAGTTTATACCGTTACACAGATGTCTGTTCAACAATTTAATAACTTGAAGAAAAATTCCTCGCAATACGCCATTGTTATAACACTTCTTCTAATATTACGTGGTTTTTATGTCTAATGCCTTTTATTAGTAGTTCATTGCAAAAAAAAATTGATAGAACAATATTTAAAAGAAATGTCAATTAAAACTTAAAATCAAGATTTATTTCAATAAAAATTAAATTTTGTTAAAAATATAGTCGTTGCTATAAACAGTAATACTATTGGTAAGTGAAGTATAAAATAATTTTAATTGTATTGATACATTTTTTTAATCACTGGAAATCCCTAGAAGAATCTAAATTTAACTATACTGAAAAACACACAAGCTTTTAATTGATCGTGCATTTTTATTGATTGAATTAAGAGTTTGCGGACATAACATTTGTTATTTTTAAATTCCAAAAAAGCAAGAATCGGCTTTATTGATAATCCCAATATTTTGTTGTATATATATATATATATATATATATATATATATATATATATATATATATATCTTATCAAATGTCAAGTACTCAGATCCAAAAACTAAATGTGCTCCACGTGCAGGTAAGGATGACTGTTGACGCACCAGTTGGCCCCGCAACTCAAGGTCAAATGCAACAACCGCGGATGAAGCTCGACATTATCTATTCCACTTTATGACTACTGTCTGCAGCATTGATTAACTTATTGCAAATTTAGTCATCGCCTATCTCTACTGGTGTTTACAATACTAGCCTCTATGGAAATAGATAATACAGTTCATTTACTATTGTACAGTTCAAGAAGAACTGCACTTGAACACCATAAGTTATTATATTAAAAAAAACCCGTTCACACACGCCAAAAAAGTACTAAATCATGCCAATCATTTTGGTGTTTGATTTATAAAATAAGCAATACATTTTCTACGATAACATTTCCAAATTTCCAGCGTGTACATTATGTATTTTGTTGTTATAAATGTAAATATATATATGCATATACTATACTCATATATATGTATATATATATATATATATATATATATATATATATACAGGGTGAGTCAGAAATATGGTAAAATATTTTAAGACGTGATTATAGAGCTAAAAATAAGAAAAAAATGTTATATAAAGGTAGGTCCGGAAACGCTCCATTACTGAGTAATGGCTGATTTTGCTTTGTTTTCAGTTCACCTGATGAAATTAAGTGATTCTGAAAGGTTTTGTTCTTACTTTTTAACTCAAATAAGATGGATGTATAAAGAAAATCACCTGAAAAATCAAATAAAACCACTCTAGAGGTTGTAGTGTGAACAGTTTTTGAGAAAAAGTATGAAATTTGCCAAACATCTAATAACAAAAATACCGTCTTAAATGTTGATGTCGAATAACATTGTTGAATGACCAATAAACAAATTGTTTTTCCTGATACAGATTTTAGAGAATTTAATTCTGAAAACAACCATAATAAACAAAGTTAACTAAATGTGTAAAAAAGTTATGATATTGACTCCTCACGTATCACACTACACAGCAAACGTTTGCTGTTTTATAATAAGGAATGAGTATCTGATTGGTAACAGCTAGTAATAATTAATTGTTTAAACAACAACTGTTTAAACATTTTTAAATAATAAATATTTAGCTGGGCATTTATTATTAGATGACATAATATGTCACCTCATTGTTGAACATCCCAGTTATTGCATTTCCAAACTAGATTATATATACACAACGTTAAAATCATAATATAATGATGATGTGTTGGATAAAAAATATCTAATTATATTTCATACATTTTCAAAATTTATACTTAAAAGGTTTACATGTAAAATCCCACAATAACTGGAGGTGGGAAAAAACTTTACTCAATTTACTAAATCTTCATTGTAAGGTAAACTAATTGAAAAGTAACATAGGAAATGTATTTTTAATCGTTAATACCTGATAAATACTGGTTTTTACTGGGAAATGTATCCAATTTATTAAAAAGCACATATTTCATCAAGAACGAAAAACATATTCAGTCATTGCTTTTCCACTCTGCGCTTGAATACAGAATCTGTTAATCGTTTTCTTAGTAATTTCTACCAAAAACGTAGAACTAGAGACATTTTGATATTCAACTAACTAAAACTAAATACTAAACCTTCTATAAAATTTACTTGTGAAATAGAACATAACAATCAACTCCCATTTCTAGATTTATTAATTACAAAAAATACAACTGGCCATTTTGAATTTGACATATATAGAAAATCAACACAAAACGACAGATTTATCCCATTTGATTCATTTCATCCCCCTTCAAAAAAAAGAGCAGCTTTTCACAGTTTAATCCACAGGCTCTTACATACCCCTCTATCAATTGAAAATTATAAAAAGGAAGTAAAGAAAATTAAAGAAATTGCATTATTTAATGGTTACAAAATTGAAATGATTGATAACATGATAAAAAAGAAAAAGAAAATTATTGAAAGAAATTCTAGAACAACTCTCTATCAAACTAAATGCAAAGAACCTGAAAAATGGATATCTGTGTCTTACAACAATTTAACTACAAAAATTGCTAAAAGTTTTAAAACACATGCCAGTATTAATGTATCCTCAAATTCCAAAATAAAACTAAAAAACATATTAGGAAATCCAAAGAATAAAATAGATGATGATGAAAAATCTGGAATATATCAAATTAATTGTGACAACTGTAATTTAAAATATATTGGCCAAACAAAAAGGAAAATAAAACAGAGAGTAAAGGAACATAAAGCATGTCTGAAGTATCAACAAGAGGAAGATCGGCCATGGCGAAACATGCACTTCATACTGGACACTGCTTTTCACAAGTCAAATTATTAAAAGAAGTCAAAAACAACAAATTCCTTGATGCTTACGAAACTATTTTTATGCAGAAGAACCAAAATTATCTAGTAAATAATGAGCCTGGACCTCTAAAAAATTCACCGTTACTGCCTTTAATCTAATGAAATATAAATTTTTACATATACAGTAGACATACTTCCTGGCCTTTAAAATCTGATCTCTTTGTATTTTTCGAGACATATGTTTTTATTTAAGTCTAAATTGTTTGTATTATTACTTTACTTTTATTTCAGTTATGTGGGTCTGACGATGTGTTCTTTGAGCACGAAAGGCCTCACAAAATAAAACTTTTTCATTTTATTGGAGTGTTTGATCTTATATTAAGCATTTAGAATTTCCAATAAGAAGACGCTGGTAAAATGTAAGCTAAATCTTTCAAAGGTATACTTCCTTGCAAAATCACAACACTGATGTTTGCACTATTTAAGACTTTTTATTATTGAATAGAAAGAAATTTCCAAACACATCTATAAGGCATAGACACGGTTGAGAATATTTGTAATTTTTGTCTCGGGACACGGTTACTAATTTTTTTTTTTAGAATCCATAAAACCTTTGCTTGATTCTATAATGGTCTAGTTAACGTAAAATTTAGAATCTTGTACTTAATTTAATGTAATGAACAGCTTAAGACACCATAAATGTATTTTGAAAGGGAAGCTTTTGCTCCGGAGAGACAAATCCTTGTCAGAGAAGACAGACTGTTAATTAGAACGAGATAGACGTCTGTGTATACTTACATTTTTCTGTAAAATTAAGATATGGCCTTCATCATTCTTTGCTATGCATCTTATTAACGAGGACTTATTGATTGGTATAGTAACTCTGCATGACTTTAAATTCTTTTTTATTTTGCCTTAAGCATGAAATAATATTTTCATTATTTAACATTGTGTGTTGAAATAGTTATACTTATTACAATGTACCTCTCAGAATCACATCAATGTTTTGGTTTCTACTTTACGTACCAGTATGAATAAATAATAATAATGTTGAGTACGAGACGGTGACGAGAATTTTTAGAATTTATAATTGATTATCGTAAATAATAATGCCCGTTAAAAATGATAGTACGTTTTCAAATTTGGAAACTTTGTGACGTGTCTTTTCTCAACACAACCATTTACTGTTAAGAATGACACGTATCGCATACCCTAGATGAGCCCAATCAAGCGGGGATTCGATCCAGGGGGTCTAAATTTTATTCTTTTGGATTATGTATGGCAGTTGGGTTCAGATATATTGCTATCACCTAAGGTGGTGGTAACGTTCAAGCATTTAGTAAATCATCATTACCCAACTGGCCTTGAAAAAATTAAGAATTTGAAATAAAATGGTGTCGATAAATAAGATATTTACTATCATCAATTAATGAAAAACACAAAAGCGTATCTACCTAGATCTCTATCTAAATCAAAGCTACCTCAAATCGCAACACACTGTATGCTATGTAAAATAGTATGAGCAAACGTAATATCAACACTAAGAACAATATATAATGTTTAGTCAGTATCGTATTTACAAATATTAAGTAAGAAAAATGTAAGAGAAATAATAATAGACCCAGAGCAATAATCTATTTGTTAGGTCCGTATTGCACGAACATAGATTAAGTAAGATAGTAAGTGAAGTAAAGAACCAATAATACAAATAAACAATTTAAAGGTTAGGTCCGTATCGCACGAACATAGATTAAGTAAGATAGTAAGTAAAGTAAAGAGCCAATAATACCAATAACCAATTTAAAGGTTAGGTCCGTATTGCACGAACCTAGATTAAGTAAGATAGTAAGTAAAGTAAAGAACCTATAATACCAATAAACAATTTAAAGGTTAGGTCCGTATCGCACGAACATAGATTAAGTAAGATAGTAAGTTAAAGTTAAAGAACCAATAACCAATTTAAAGGTTAGGTCCGTATCGCACGAACATAGATTAAGTAAGATAGTAAGTAAAGTAAAGAACCACTAATCTTAAATTTAAAGGTTAGGTCCGTATTTTCACGAACATAGATTAAGTAAGATAGTAAGTAAAGTTAAAGAACCACTAATACCAAATGTAAAGGTTAGGTCCGTATTACACGAACATAGATTAAATAAGATAGTAAGTAAAGTAAAGAGCCAATAATACCAATAACCAATTTAAATGTTAGGTCCGTATTGCACGAACATAGATTAAGTAAGATAGTAAGTAAAGTAAAGAACCACTAATCTTAAATTTAAAGGTTAGGTCCGTATTTCACGAACATAGATTAAGTAAAAAAGTAAGTAAAGGAAAAGAATACCAAGAATAATTACGTTATAAGTAAATTTCGTGTGGCACAACATATAAAAACGATACAGAATATTAATGAAAGGTTAATTATGTATAGTATAGTAATTGAAGTAATATATTACCAATAGCAAGAAGAAATCGATACGTCCGTATCTCACGAACAAGTCGGCAGGAGTGAGGTTAAGATCGCAGCGCAGTGTACGTCTTATCGTCGTGATAGAATGGTGTAGAATGACCTCTCGCTCCTCTGCTGGCCGGTCCGTTGGACGAGTTTGCGTTGTAGCGCATGCGCGACTTATCGTTCATGCCGCAACCCCGTCAAGCGGCGAACATGTCGTGGCACGATAGCTGAGGCGAACTTGTTTCATCTCGATCCCGTTAATCTTTGTTGACGGGAAAACTAATCCCACAATAAATCTTGAATGGACGACCCAAGAAAAATAAAAAAAAATGCACTGTACTTTTTAGTACCTCACACCCCCCTCTTTCTTTCGGGAAGAGAACAAAGCGAACAAAATTAAACATCTTAGTTAAATTCTACAAATTTCTATTTTTAAAAGTGTAAAACTATAGTAGTAAGATGTAGAAAACTAAATTTAACAAAGGAATTATTTACTTCAAAATATAAACAAATTAACATTCTTTTCTTCTGAACACAACAAAATTGTGTACTAAATTATAATAAACATGATATAAAACAATAAAAAGAACACTCAAAAGAACACCATATGTTGATAAATGTATATAAATGCAGTAATAAATTTGAAATGAAAACATGAAAACGGAAACTTAAGATGGCTGACCTTTTATAATAATTTTGTTAAAACTAAAAAAAAATAAACTGTTTTCAAATTTTTAAAGAGACACACTTCACTGCAGAAAGTTCAGTTGCCTTGAACTAAATAAAACAAAATATTAATCTTCGGTTAATAAAAATAAAAACTTTTCCTTCTTGTAAAAATATACTATTGGAATAACCAATTCAGCGTAATTCAGGTGGCAACTTTCGCACATCTATTCGGAACAAAAGTGCCGTCGGATTGAATATCCGAATCCTTTTTGGACGATATCTTTTTTGTTTGTTTGAAGCAGCCTGCACGTTTCTGACGTCCAACGAGCAATCCAGACGTGCTTTATTTCTTCTGGGGCTTCAGTTTTCTCCGGTGGTGGTGGTTGGATTGGTTGTGGAGTGTCTCGTATTGTGGTAATGCAATTGGTGCTGGAATTTAAGTTTGTCTTAAGTGACGTTTCTTGAAATCCATTCCTAGTTCGTTGTCTACCCATTCCGAATCTTCCATGATCGAAAGGCATGGAGAAGATGCTCTCGACAACGTCACATCGCATTCATTTACCATCTCAAAGTCATCCTCGGCGGCGGCTTCTTTTTGGATGTTAACATCTTGATGCGATGTGTCTGGCGTTGGACCACTTTCCTTCCTCAGTTCATCCACTTCATGGCTTGAAAGACACTCAGTTATATTGGAGGTAGATACTGCGTTTTTAACTTCACTATCAGGTGGATTTGAAAAGGTAATCGAGGATTCGTTTCCCTCATAATTATTGTCGATGGCTTCTTTGAGGGCTTCAAGCATCGGGTCCCATGCCGTCACTACAGTCTGACGACCTTCGGGGAAGCATACTGTGAGCTCGGACGTTTCAGGCTGAGTAGAGGAAAATCGACAGTCTCTTTGATTTGTAGTTATAGCAGAGAAATCCTTGTCTGATTCCTTATTTATAACTAAATCTAACCGTTCATGTTTATCTGCCCTCAAATTTGTGATTAAGTTTTATATTGATATCATTGACGTCATTTTGCGTTTCACGTTTTAAAGACGGTGTGTTTATATAAACTAAATTTAACTCCTTTATTATATCCATCCCCAATACTAAGGGCGAAGTAAGGTTTGGAACATACAAGAGTTTTGCCTCAATATGGGCTTCGTTAACCTCCAAGTTAAACCAAATACGAGTGTTTTACATAGGTTTTAAAACCATTGGCCATTTGCAAAGGTTGTTTGTATTTTGGGCTTTATAGAATTATATTTTAAATGATCTACTAAATCTTTGGCCTACTATGCTAACCATAGCACCAGTATCAATTAGAGCCTCAAATGTTTTTCCAAGAATGTTAACAGTTACATACGGTCGACAATCATGTAGCTTCTCAAGTCCGAAACTACCCGAGTAGTGTGTTAATTCTTCGGCACAGGAGATTTTCCCCCGTTGGAGGTCGTGTTGGACAATGATATCGGGATCTCAGCTGACGCCCTTGGTCTGGGATCCACAAGGCGTTTCCCGAATTACATCGGCAATCCGTTGTTTTGATCCCTTCCGTTTTGCAGTTATAGCATCGGAGTCTCTTAGGTTTAGTACACTCACTGAATCTGTGTCCAGTTTTCTTCGCAGTTCCAACAAATTGGAACAGCCTCTCTACGGATATTCCTAGTAGAAGGGTTCAGTGTAGGTTCTGGACCTGAATTTGACTTTACCTCGCCGAGCCTGTACTGTTTCTGATCGTTTTGTAAAGTAGCCGCTTGTGAATATTGCACTGTTTGAACCAAATTGGGTCTAACCGACTGCCTTAATTGTTGGTGTCCCCGGTTTTCCATTATCTGTCCATATCCTGGGAGCGGGGTTGTACTGGCGATGTCGCATTCCTTCCATGCTTACCTGCTTATTTTTGGAATAGTATGCAGTTTCTGGGACCAGTGTTTGTGCCGGGTTAGGTGGAGGTTTGTAAAGAAGACGCTCTCTTTCATAGCTTTCGTAATATTCGGCTTCTTTAATCATTATCCTGTATAGACTTTATATTCCCTCTTCTCATAATTAGTTTATATTCTGGTCTCATATTGCAATAAATACGATCGAGTTTTTCTTCTAGTTTATATCCTCCTCTTCGTCGAATTAGTGTGGTTATGGCCACAATAAAGCTACGAAATGGTTCAGCCTCTCCTTGTGTACGCTGGCGGATTTCATCCTCAAGATTGCGTCGGTAAACCTGGTGGTAAGTATTGCATCTCAAACGAAGTCTGAAAATCCTCAAAACTATCCCAAAATTCTCTATGGTTTCTAAACCACAACAGGGCTTTTCCTCGTAATAGTTTCGGGAAGAGCTCTTAAAATTTCTTCTTTGGATATATCGTAACATTCCATTAATTCATTAAGTCGCTCTAAGAAAGATACTGGATCTCCATTTCCTTCGTAATGCAGATTCCAATTTCCTGGCAATATTGCATATATGGGCCGAATTTTTAGCGCTAAAGGGGGCAGTATCCCGCAACTCGTTACTTTGAACTCTGTTATCTATTGGTACCGTAGTGGTAAATATAGGATCGCGGGGAGCTAAATAAGTAACGGCCATATTAGGATTTAAAAGTGTATATGGACTTTGGCTTGCCGGCTGTAAAGGTTCTTGCTGAATATGATTGGTTTCGGATGAAGACATATTTTTTAAATTAACTAAAACTCTTTTTACTGTTTCTGCACTAGCGCTCGGAGAAAGGACCCAAGATTTCTCGAAAACTGGCAAGTTCAAGTTGGGAGGAATCTTCCATTCTGGTATTAAGAGTAGAGGTAGCAGGAATAGTTGAAGTACCCTGAACCTCAGTATTTTCAGCACTTAAGAGTGTATTATCTAAACTCTTTGTATATGTAGAGGGAGTTCGAACTAATCCTTGGCTCCTTAAGAAAGTCACAAAACGAGAGCGTAGATCTTCAACTATTTCCTTCGATTGGTAACCCATATTTTGACATTTCTTCAATCAACTCAGGCTTCTTCAGATTATAAATCCATCCAACTTTTTCGGAACTTCCCCTCATCGTGGTTTGTTTCCCTGAGGCTAATGATTCAGTAGTAACGGGCAATACTTTTGGTATTGTACCGGAATGGACTTGACTTGATGGAGCAGTAGACGTTTTAGTCGTTGTGGTAGCAACATTTGCGTCTTTAAGAGGGCTAGTAATAGCAACATCTGTAGTTAAAGTTCCAGTCTGTGAGTGTGACTTATTATCCTCACTCTTAGGGTCAGTAGTTTTCGAACGACCAGTAGGCAGTATATTTGAATGAAACAGAAGACATAAGAGCCTCCCAGATTCGGAGAAAGCTCAATGGAAACATGATGTGTCCAATGTAGATACGGTAGGACTAAAATAGAATACGAGTCTAGATATTTAATTTTTATCGGTTGTTTTTACGTGACGATCACTGTAATGTAAACAATCAGTCGAGTCTGTTCGAATATCCGTCCCTGTTCGGGCGCAAAAATGTGACGTGTCTTTTCTCAACACAACCATTTACTGTTAAGAATGACACGTATCGCATACCCTAGATGAGCCCAATCAAGCGGGGATTCGATCCAGGGGTCTAAATTTTATTCTTTTGGATTATGTATGGCAGTTGGGTTTCAGATATATTGCTATCACCTAAGGTGGTGGTAACGTTCAAGCATTTAGTAAATCATCATTACCCAACTGGCCTTGAAAAAATTAAGAATTTGAAATAAAATGGTGTCGATAAATAAGATATTTACTATCATCAATTAATGAAAACACAAAAGCGTATCTACCTAGATCTCTATCTAAATCAAAGCTACCTCAAATCGCAACACACTGTATGCTATGTAAAATAGTATGAGCAAACGTAATATCAACACTAAGAACAATATATAATGTTTAGTCAGTATCGTATTTACAAATATTAAGTAAGAAAAAATGTAAGAGAAATAATAATAGACCCAGAGCAATAATCTATTTGTTAGGTCCGTATTGCACGAACATAGATTAAAGTAAGATAGTAAGTGAAGTAAAGAACCAATAATACCAATAAACAATTTAAAGGTTAGGTCCGTATCGCACGAACATAGATTAAGTAAGATAGTAAGTAAAGTAAAGAGCCAATAATACCAATAACCAATTTAAAGGTTAGGTCCGTATTGCACGAACCTAGATTAAGTAAGATAGTAAGTAAAGTAAAGAACCTATAATACCAATAAACAATTTAAAGGTTAGGTCCGTATCGCACGAACATAGATTAAGTAAGATAGTAAGTAAAGTAAAGAACCAATAACCAATTTTAAAGGTTAGGTCCGTATCGCACGAACATAGATTAAGTAAGATAGTAAGTAAAGTAAAGAACCACTAATCTTAAATTTAAAGGTTAGGTCCGTATTTCACGAACATAGATTAAGTAAGATAGTAAGTAAAGTAAAGAACCACTAATACCAAATGTAAAGGTTAGGTCCGTATTACACGAACATAGATTAAATAAGATAGTAAGTAAAGTAAAGAGCCAATAATACCAATAACCAATTTAAATGTTAGGTCCGTATTGCACGAACATAGATTAAGTAAGATAGTAAGTAAAGTAAAGAACCACTAATCTTAAATTTAAAGGTTAGGTCCGTATTTCACGAACATAGATTAAGTAAAAAAGTAAGTAAAGGAAAAGAATACCAAGAATAATACGTTATAAGTAAATTTCGTGTGGCACAACATATAAAAACGATACAGAATATTAATGAAAGGTTAATTTATGTATAGTATAGTAATTGAAGTAATATATTACAATAGCAAGAAGAAATCGATACGTCCGTATCTCACGAACAAGTCGGCAGGTGAGTGAGGTTAAGATCGCAGCGCAGTGTACGTCTTATCGTCGTGATAGAATGGTGTAGAATGACCTCTCGCTCCTCTGCTGGCCGGTCCGTCTGACGAGTTTGCGTTGTAGCGCATGCGCGACTTATCGTTCATGCCGCAACCCGTCAAGCGGCGAACATGTCGCGTGGCACGATAGCTGAGGCGAAACTTGTTTCATCTCGATCCCGTTAATCTTTGTTGACGGGAAAACTAATCCCACAATAAATCTTGAATGGACGACCCCAAGAAAAATAAAAAAAAATGCACTGTACTTTTTAGTACCTCACAACTTTAATTCAAATTACTCTTAATTAAGGTTTATAAATGTACACGGCCTATAAAGGTAATAGGATTATACCTGATCCGTAATCTATATATCTATATCTTTATCTTGTGGATAACTGAAATAAAACATAACTGCAATCTATGTTAAGATAAAAAAAAAAATAATATGAGACTAACTTAAATATGAAAAACAGCTCATATTCGTACAATAACTTAAAACAGATAATATTTGCGCTGGATTAAAAACAACATTACTTCTTCAACTGATATTCGATGGAACAATGTAAAAGAGAAAGATATTTATTAATTCATTCACTATTATAAATAAGGTTTATAATAGTGTGAGTAATATAATTTTTTTTAAATCGTTCAAACAGTGTTTGACAAGCCCGATATCGGAAGACGCTGACGCGTGTTTCACTCTGGAGTGTGGCGCCTTCATTAGGGAAGTGTAAAGGGTCGTGGCAGTTCAACTGCCTTGCGTCAGGTTACAAGTACACTTACTTGTAATTAGTTTACTAGTAAACTGTTATTAGTAAAAATTCCTACCTCTTTAGAACTGATTATATAAAATAAGCAGCACTGGTAATGTAATGTAAATTGTTATTTAGAAAGGCAATATACGAGTAAAACTGAGGCCTACCTATAAGATGTCATAGCATCATTTTCCCCATGTTACGTTCACAAATATCACATTAGTATATTTGTTTAAGCAGACCATCGCCAAGATAGTTTTTTTTCACCTATGGGTTTTGGTTTTCAGTTCAACTTGTGGGTATACGAGTACGTATGAGAAACAATACTGCAAGTTAACTGGATAAGGCACAACCATTACATTTTAAGTAGAAATACAAAATTGTAACTATAGTAGTGTTTGACTGCATTTTGTATTGTTTGACAAAGGTAAGTAGAAATTATTATTACAAATATACCATTCTGCTTAAACACAAACCAACCTCGCCCAACTTCCATTTGGCAGGCAATGTAGTTTTCTTTGCTGAACATTTATACAATATGATCTCTCACTTTTGTTATTTTTGGTAAAGTATTTACTTTCCTTTCAACTCATTTTGGTAGATCATATATTATAACGTTCTACAGAATACAATATTTTTGTTATAAATGTGTTTATTCATTCTGTTTTATTATGCCAGTTGAATATTTGGACGGATAAAAGTGTTTGATATCTGCGATGGTTTCTTTTTTAACACGTATTTTAGTTCTCTGTTTTTGTAACATATTAACATTAAAATTGTAAAAAATTCGAATAACTTTCTAAATCCTGAACGTTAACTTCGAATTGTTCTTTAGCTGCAAATAATGTTGTATCCATGCTCATCTTTAGCTTAGGATATAATATCCCTAACTTACGCAACGAAAATATGCAGCTTGTTCATTCATTCAGTAGGGTTAAATCTTGATAACTTAAACATTCTACAAAATAGTACATATGTCACAAGGTGAGTAAAAACTTGTGAAATGTATTAAAATTGAATTATGAAAAACTGTTAAGAACTATAAACTACTACGATTGTAAAAATTGTTATACTATCACTTTTAATACTTAATGATACATATAAATTAATGTATGGAGACAAAAATTACAAATTAAATAGCAAATGACGGCTCTAGTGCATACTAGACCTTAATATTTATGTACCAACTTATCAATAATTACGCGCTTTGTGCCTAATAAAATAGGCACCAAGAGTTCATAAACAATGAGGGAACTATATCATCATAAAACACCACTTCTGAAACACATTAGCTTTAATGCTGTACACCGAGATTTGTGTACTATTACATATTGGTTAGTATAACAACAATTACACTTACCCACTGAGTCCCTGAGTTAAACCCACAAAATTACACAATTAGTATTATTTTGTATAGCTTACAGCTTTTATTTTAGTATCAACATACAATGTTGAGATTACGCAGAAAAGAAACCGCTCCCTTACGCTCTAAAACGATTATAAGTTCAAAATAATACTTTTAGGGCACATGTGCAATTAAAAAAAATATATTTAAAAATGAACTTGCACAGTTTTAAATTTCAAGTTCATACAAATCACTTAAAGAATTTGAAATAATTGTATCTATATAGATAAAATAAATAATTGAATAGTTTAAATTTATTTATATTATTGCATATTGTACTTACGACAAAAATAATAATATTAAATGTAACAAAAAGTGTTTTGCTCTTATAATATATTACACTATATTTCTCCAATGTGTATTCAGAAAGCAGTAAGAGAAAGAGCTAAAAGGCTTCCGATGGATTTGTTACATTTTGTATCCCGTCTCAGAATGTTTAGAATGAAAGTTTTCCTACTTTCAGATGTAACACATAGAGAGCTGTAACTATCTTAAATGCACCTCGTATATATGTGATGAAATAGAGCATCTTCAAAGATGAAACGTTTATAGTAACTATACAAGGTAGAAGTGTGCAACACCACGTGTCACCTCGCTGAATTTGCAAGGAAAAATCCAATTCTACAACTAATTTTACTCTCAAAATGTATTGTTACTCTAAATACCAGACATCGAAATTATGCTTATCAAAATACCATAATTGCACATGCAACACCATAGAACTCATGTATGTAGGTATGAAGTTCCATGCAATATTTAAAAATCGACATGTCTCATTAGATATCTTGCCACGTGGTTCTTTCACATTTTGCCTTCAGCAAGTTGGGTTTTATAACAGAAATTATCTACAAATTTTCACCAAAAAATTATTTTATATGTTAGCATACGCGCTTCACAATATTCACTTTGCATATTTGCATACACATTTCTTTATTCCATTATGTTCTCTTTGACATTATGGTTTCCTACAAGACTAATGTAACATTTCTGCTAACGCTCAGCCAATTTCTATGGAGTGATGCACCGTCATAGAATTCAGTATTTTTTTTATATATAAATAAGGCTTCCTGTAAAAATCCTTAGCTATGTTTTTTTATAAAAAAAAGGAGAGGCCTTTTAAACCTTATTTTGTCCGCCCTCATGTGCCTCTGGCCTGTGCAAGGATCTTATCAAACAGAATAAGGGGGAGAGTAGATACAGTACAAGGTCGATCGTACTGATAAGGATTTGAACCTGCGTTAACTCTAACTCAGACCCAAAGTCCAACGACTTAGACCGCTCGGCCATCGGCACTCCCAAGTGCTATAAAGACGTCGTGCCGCCATATAGACAAAGAAATGGAATGTTTCCAATCTATCGATCGATAAACTTCACTGGCGCTCAACCAATAACTTAATTGTTGTTTTATTATGTTATTGGTGTATAATGCTCAAGACAGAAAATTGGGAGGGAAAAGACTAAACAATATCAAAATAATCAGAGGATATCGTAATAACGTCTAAATACAATTTATGTTTGGTAAACAAAGTATTAGCAGTAATTAGTTTACAAATTTAAAATAAATTTAATGTGTTTTATATTATGTATAAGTACATGTATGTTTAAACATTATTTTAAAGTTTCACCCGGCCATATTTGGTATATAATTCTAAAGCTATGTTGGTATAAAACGAAAACCGCAATAAAAGATAAAATAGTAAATCCAACACAACATATAAAGACTGAATACGAAGAGATTGGTTACCGCAAACCACATGTTTGTTTTAAAACAAAGCCAATGTAACTCTTGGTGGTTTTCTCCGAACAAATATTTTCATATTACTCAAATAACTGCAACTTTCATTTACACACAAAACATTTTGTTTGTATAAGGCACTGAGGGGACAGTTAGTTTAAATAGTTATATATACTGTGTACACTATTTGGTGATAACTAGTTTTCAAAACATTTAAAGATATTTCAACCATATCTTTATTTGCTTATTATGTATACACTATTTTATGTAAACTAATTATTTTGGCACGTCATTTTAAACATTTTACTACATTTCCATATGTATATTGTATTTTGGTCCAATAAAAATGTAATTGAATGATTCTTAAATATTGCGATAATGCTTGTATGGGAATTTGTACTATAAAAATGTGATCGTATCAAATTAGGTAAAGGATAGCTAGTACTTTTTATACCTCAGATTTTCTTTTCAATCCCTGTTTTCTTTTATTTAGCAAGTCTTCCCTGCACCCCTTTATCTTCCTGCCACTATATGCTCCAACCATTACAAAAGTAGACGAAATGCTACCCAATGAGAAACAGGGATCAGGGAAAGTAGAGATTGTAAAGATGTACTGCTCATAGTTGGGTCTTGTTTCTATGAAAATCAACGTCAATCAAAATCCACTTAGTACCTGCAATATTACGTTTTACGCAGAATAGCGAAATAATTCTTATTAAACTGGGAGAATATTCTATGTTATGTGATAAATCAATCAGACAATTCTTTATACGTAAAAGACTCATTCAAAACCGGACTTTGAGACTGGGGCCACCGGTTCTTAAAAGTTTGGCAAAGCAGTGTTGAATAATATAGAACAGTCCAATAAAGGTTCAATACACGTACCATAAAAATTACCTATGAAAAAGGAATCTCGGTGTATATTCAGTCAAATCTTTATGTATCGTAATTTTATTAATACCGGGTGAGTTTTTTCAAGTGATCCAATAGCTAACTTTTTAATTACACGACTTAGCACCACACTTTAAATTTGGAACTTGCTCAATTTTAAGTTTCACTCAGGAATACACTTTCAAATTTTTTTAACACTTTCAATTTCATTTTTTCCAATATAGCAGCCAACTGTAAAATCTTTTATGGAACACCCTGTATTTTATGTTGTTTTTAGATTCTACTCTACAAAATAAGACATTTTTGCTTTTGAGAGTTTTTCAATATCTCTAATGGTTCAGGAGGTACATGGACTGGAAATTTTCGGATTTTTACGCACTGATGATGAAAACTTCCAGTTCACGTAGCTCCTGAACCATCAGAGATATAAGTAAAACGGTATATCTGCCAATTCAATTGCTTTATATATTTTAGTTTAACCTGTACATAACGCAGTACAATCGGTATTTGTTTCAGAACAATCTGTAAATGTCTCAATATAAACTATATACGTCACAGTACAATCGGAATATTTTAGTTTAATCTATATGAGAATTAGTAAATCGGGTATATTTCCCAGTATAACCTGTATATATCTTATTGTAATCGGTATATTTCCCAGTACAATAGGTACATAAAGGGGAGTTGACTCATATTTGTTATTTCCTCCACACTAAAAACTTAAGCATAAGTTTTATTTTATAATTGGAAACCATATTCTCATACACAACTCTTTAATTATCAATGGTTTTCATAGTATTAATCATCAAAATTAACAGGAATGACTAAATGATTAGCACTACACTAATACACATTTCATTCTACCAAATTGTGTAGAACGTGTAAATCTCGTACGTCCCAGTACAATATGTGTATACAACAGTATAATTGATATAGGTTCCAATACAATGGATGTTTCAAAGTATACTTTACTCATTGTTCTAGTTTCCTTCACACATACAAACACTAAATATTTGTGCTTATTTTATTTCATAACTAGAAACGATATTCTGAAACCGTTACATCGCCGCTCGCACACCCACAGCAAACCAACAGGGAAGCGCGCGCCCCATGGTGGCGGGCGCGAACGGGATGCCGGATCAAAACTAAACTAGGTTAAAAAAAAAGAACACCAGTGGTCAGCATACTCAGGTTCATTTACTAAGGACACAACATAGGCCTATCTAGTCAATATAAATATATAAGTATAGATTACTATAAATAAAAAAAAAATAAAAAATAAATAAAAAGTGCCTGCAGTAGTATATTCCTCAAACAATCCTTAATCAGGTGCACCTGCATACAAAAAATTAGAAACGCCATAATTTTGAAACAAGAAATGCCAATTCCACCCGGTATCCTTCGGCTAAGGGGGGCGGGCTCCTAATGAAATCCAAGAAATAACTAAATAATATCTAAAACTAACTTAAAATTAAATAACAAAATATAAAAACTATATAAATGGCAACAATAACAATAACAAATAAATAAAGAATATGAGCAGGGTATCACAGATTTGACTAGTAGCAATGTCCAATCATGGTGGCCGTCCTTCAGCAGAGCGCAAAAGCGAAGGTTCTCTGCGACCCACGCATGATGGAGAGATGACAGCAGAAAAATCAACTCATCTCCTGGACCTCATCAGTGAGGGGCCGTAAACTTAGCCGCACATGTCAGAAGGAAAACAGCTCAGCAAAACTAACAAAAACACTTAATTAAACAAAATTTTTTAAGCTGGAGCTACTCCTAACTTGTTACACCACGGCTCGGGAGTCTTTGCCACTCTACCGGAAAAAGCCAAACGCCTTCAAATGGTCAGTGGCCTCTGCAGCCAATAAACCACACACACATACACCTATATAAAACACACATGAGCCGGGGGAGATATAGGTATTGAACCGCTCAGACTCCCCCCCCCAAAAGGAGGAACTCCCCTCTGTTAATTTCTTCAAAATGAAGAACCAAACGAAATGCCTCTCCCCCCAATGGTTGAAGAATTATAAACCGGAAACCCTGAAGTCTGCAGAAGGTAAAACCAAGAAAATCCAGTTGGAGGCAAGAAATTCCCTCCAAGAGTTGCGTGGGTACAAAGAAGAAAACAGGAACCTTGATCAGGAAGAAGGAGCAGAGGTGATCAGGCCTCTGGACCTAAAACCCTCCCGCACAGACTAAAGAGAAATCACGGATGACTCCGGCAAGGCTTCAGATGGGATATGTGCGCCTTCCTGAAAATCTTCCCGGACTGAGGATCTCCCAGTCGGGCAGTCACCGGAGTCAGAAACTTCAAGATGCGGTGGGGACCAGTCCACCTGTAGCAAAGTTTAGCAGCTCTTCTATCCACAGCCGAACTGACTGGGTGAGCCTTGCAGTAAACTAGATCCCCCACCTGGAAGGGATTGGCAATACGACCTCGGTTGTACTTCCTCCTTACTAACTCCCTAGCCCGAATGAGATTCCGCCTGGCTGCCTCCCAAGTGGCTTTCACATTGGGAGTACCAGGAGGTGGCAGAAGATCGCTAATTTTCCAAAGGTTCGCCAAAGGGTTGTTTGGCGGAAAGCCAAATAATAACTCGAAAGGTACCGCCTTGTGACTTTCATGCTGGGCCGTATTAAAGGCAAATTGGATCCAAGGTAGTTGTTGATCCAGGTGGTCTGATTTTCCGCATGAAAGGCAATGAGAGCAGATCGAAGATTGCGATTAAACCGTTCGGCGTGAGAAGGCTGAGGATAGAAAGGGGAAGTAGTAGTCACATGGCGGATTCCGTGCCCAAAGCACATTCTTTTAAAGATATTGGAGACAAACTGTGAACCATTATCGGAAACTAAGGTGGCGGGGATTCCAAAGTGTTGAAAAAAAATGGTTACGAAGTGCTTGCACCGTGAGCTGCGCGGTAGCACTCCGCAATGGGAACAACCAAACAAACTTTGGAGAAGGCATCCACACAAACAAGTAGGAACTTATTTCCGGACTTGCTACGCGGGAGAGGCCCAACATAGTCAATGAAAACCTTCTCCAAAGGTTTTTCCGCCACCTCAGATGACAAAAGACCCAACTTGGTATTTTGAGCGGGTTTGCTTAGCGAGCACAGTTCACAAGAACGTACTCGAGCTGCAATATCCCGGTCCATACCTTTCCAGATGAACTGATCCCTAATCTTCGCGATGGTCTTATGAATTCCTAGATGTCCGCCCACAGGAGAAGAATGAAAAAAATACTGAAAGACCATCGGTTACAAGGAAAGCTTGGCAGCACTAACTTAGGTTTTCTCCGCTGCTTGTCACGGCAGCATAGAGCACCTCGGTACAGAAAATAAGGAGGGTGGGCACCTCCGTTTTTAAAGCTCATTGATGATAGCAGTCAGCTCGGGATCCTTAAGTTGGTGTGGAACAAGGTCCGAAAATGCCAGAGGAAAGTCTAGGAGCACGCCACAACATGGCGGCTCTGATAAATTCTGGTGGTCGTTGGGTAAGTGATACATGCGTGACAGAGTGTCCGCTATGATATTTTGGGTGCCTCGCACGTGCTGCACTGTGAACTTAAGGGCAGAAATTTGGACTACCCAGCGACCAATCTTCCCGAGCTGACGGGAGTGGGCAAGGAGTCAAGAAAGTGCCTGGTTGTCGGTTTCCAACAAAAATTCTTTATGTTTAGGTAACGCCTGAACTTATTAATTCCAAACACGACAGCCAAACATTCCAGCTCATAAACAGAACAACTCTTCTTCTCACAAGGGGTTAACGTGCGTGAAGCATAAGCTATGGGCTGCCGGATACCATCTACTTCTTGCGATAAAAACAGCAGCAACGGCTAAGGAGGAAGCATCAGTTTTGCAAGACGAACTTACGACTGAAATCAGGCATAGCCAAGGACTGGAGGCTGCATCACTGCCTCTTTCAGCTGCTCAAAAGCAGTCTGTTGCGCTTCACACCCCACTCAAACTTGGCACCCTTTTTCCTAAGAGAGTTCAGAGGGGCCGCCACTTCAGCAAACATTGGGGATGAAACGACGATAAAAATTTATCATTCCCACAAAACGGGCAATCCCTTGGCATCCTTAGGAGGAGGAAACTCCCTGATTGCCTGGGTTTCTCTCTGGATCAATACAAACACCTCGAGAAGAGACAAGATGACCCAGAAAACGATTATTTCAGGCTGAGCAAAACTCACCTTTTCAGGATTGACGGTAAGGCCAGACTCTTGCAGCCTAGTTAGAACTTCCTCTAGCGATGAGTCAAGTGCTCCTCATCATAACTCTCACTGTACACAAGCAGGTCATCCAGATAGTTGAACACGAACTTAAATTTGACATCATTGAAAGATAGAATCCAGAGTCTGGTGAGTGTCTGGGCCCCCACAGCCAAGCCCATTGGCACTCGGGTGAACTGGTACAAATTCCAAGGCACACAAAAGGCAGTGAGAGGTCGAGACTCGTGTTTTAGAGGAATCTGATGATATGCCTGATTAAGATCAAAAATGGAGAAATACTTGGCCTTACCAAACCAGTCGAAAAGCAGAATGCCAAATCGGGGAGAGGCACGGAGTCAATTTCTATATCTGAGCATTGAGCTTTCGATAATCCAGGACCAATCTGGACTTCCCCATTAGGTTTCGGCACTAGAAACGCTGGACTGGAAAAATTTGAGCAAGACGGCTCGATTACCCCACTCTTAAGTAAATCATCAATCATATTTCTCAGAATTTCCATCTTGGGCGGAGCAAGCTTATATGGATGGGAACGTACAGGACGGGTGTCTGTAAGACGAATCTCGTATTCAAGAGATTGGTCGTGTGCCCAGTTCGTCAGTTAGGACTTCAGGAAAACTGGAACAAATCTGCCTTATGTCCTCAGCCTCTTTCGGCGTAAGATGTCCTAGTTGGTCAGGAGGAGTCAAGCTCTTATCTTCCATCTCTAAGGCAGCAGTCCCACGAGACTCGACATCTGAAAAGGGAACGAGCACCCGCCTGGCGAAAGCAAAGAAAACATGACTGGAGGCCAAATCCAAAATCATGCCAGTTTTTCCGATAAAATCTGCTCCCAAGATGAAAAGGAAAAGTCAGGTCCTTAGCCACCAAAAAGCTCCAATCCCAAGAGAAATAATTAATTTTGATGGAATCTGGGCACTACAGATAATAGGTAAAGGTCGTGTGCGTGAAGCAGTCCAGCAGATAAGTGAACTAGGCTCAACCTGCCGTATTAGCCCAGAGGATTTTTAGATCTTCAAAAAACGACAAAGAAATCAGGCTTGCGTGCTGACCCAGAATCTCAACCAGGGCCTTCTGCACCACATTTCCCCACAAGTACATCCAGTTGTGGGCAGGTTGAGCGGGCAGCCCTTACTCCCTGCGCAGCCAGAGCAGCAACCTCCCTCTCGGCCAACGATGATAACTGTCCCCAAGCCTATTTCTTTCTGTTTCTGCATTAAACCAGCTACCCCTTTTACCATCAAAATCAGGTACATATTTGCCCTCAAAATTTACTTTATGGCACGAGGTCGGGCTTACTCGTCCGCAAGCTTAACTAGTTTTTTTTATTAAGTGGACAAAACGGTCTAATATGTCCCACTTGCTTGCAGCCATAACAGGTTAGGAGGCTGCCTACGGAAAGGAGCAGCTGCTGGCTCAGACTGCACCGGAGCATGGACCGGCCCCGGCAGGCAAGTGAGGAAGATGCCTCGACATGGCGTCCCTTTGATCATCCGCATCCTGAACCCCTCTAGAGATGATGGAGAGGCGGTCCAAATCCGCAAAAGATGCGGGACGGCTACAAAAAATCAAACGGGAGCGTTCTTCAGGTATAAATGCCCTCCAAAATAAGGCTCACCAACTCCGTTTCGCTCAAGCTCAAGCGCAAACACCCGGGCTACATCCCGTATCTCCCCGAACAAAAAATGGGCTCAACGTCTCGTCTGGTGCCTGAGGACGATAAACGGCGTTCTCCACCCGCAAGCGCTCCCTAACCCGAGCAGGTACAAAGAACTCCAAGATCTCGGCGTGGAACTGGTCAAAGGTGGCACCTCTCTTAAGGCAGTCTAGAAGACGATCAAAAAGCGGCCTTAAGGAAAACTGCGCTATAAAATCTGCATAAGCATGGCATCTGTCATACCAGGAAATTCTCTTAGCTTAAAAACTTCCAGAAGGAAATGGATAAGTAAATTAGTGTCAAGCCCATCAACTCTGGAGGAAGTGTTGTAAAACACTCCCCAAAGGATGGGACAGTTTGCCAAAGCTAGAAAAGGAAGGCACAACTATAGATGATGCCTCACCAGCCGCTTCTGGAGGGCCACTACCCATCGGAGACATAGTAACTCTGGGAGGCTCGAAAGAAAGAGCCGGAGGATGGTTAGCAAAAGTAATGGTAGTGGGAACCTCCGTTGGAGTGACAGCGGTAAATAGTACCACCATCTCTTTCACCGAGCGCACCTCACTCAAACCATCTAAGGCTTGTTTTAATTTGTTACTGGCCGAAAAGCCCAACTTTTAATATCAGAGTCTAAAACTAGGTGAGCTGACATAAGTAACACTATTCTGTCACGCCAAATGTAAAAGCTGAGATGCCAATCTAGCCTTTGCTGACCCGGACATGGGAAGTGACTCAAAATTAATATCGTCTTCTAATTCCTCCATTCGGGTTTTTACAAACTCAAATTCTGTGTTAATTTTGGAACTCTGCATTCCAGCTGCGGTCCAACGCTATACAAAGCCCGTAAATTGAGCCCTTAATGCCCTCCACATCTCCCTCGGGCTTCTGTCCTCTCGCCAGGACCTCAAAAACCAACTCGGGCTTTGCGTAGATGTTCAGGCACCAGGGAAAACGCCATACCAAACAATTAAGACAAATAAATACAACAATAAACAACAAAGCGTACGCAACAATTACTTAGTAACCTAAGTGGACTCAACTCACAAAAGGCTTACACTGACGAGGTCCAAGTGAAGAACTTAATTAACTGCTACCTAATAGAAGAATACCCTGCAAATATACACTAACCACAACCTACAAACACAGAAGCAATAAATATAACAAAACAACACATTGATAGGGGAGAAGTAGAGTACAGTTAGATAAATTTAGCGGTTTTTAAGCAAGCAATTTAGAGTCCCTTGCTCCCTGCAAAGGGTAAGTCTGCAGGAAGGCAAGACACTAAACCAATTCCACCCGGTATCCTGTGCTAGGGCGAGCTCCTAATGAAAAAAAAGTTGTGTACTCTAACCTCCCCCATAACCTAACACTAACCTACACCAACAAACAAAACCAGAACTGAGAGACAGCTGAGAGAGCAGCTAACCACGCTCTGCTACCATTGAAACCGTTACATCGCCGCTCGCACACCCACAGCAAACCAACAGGGAAGCGCGCGCCCATGGTGGCGAACGGGATGCCGGATCAAAAACTAAACTAGGTAAAAAAAAAGAACACCGTGGTCAGCATACTCAGGTTCATTTACTAAGACACAACATAGGCCTATCTAGTCAATATAAAATATAAGTATAGATACTATAAATTAAAAAAAAAAAAATAAATAAATAAAAAGTGCCTGCAGTATAGTATATTCCTCAAACAATCCTTATCAGGTGCACCTGCATACAAAAATTAGAAACGCCATAATTTGAAACAAGAAATGCCAATTCCACCCGGTATCCTTCGGCTAAGGGCGGGCTTCCTAATGAAATCCAAGAAAATAACTAAATAATATCTAAAACTAACTTAAAATTAAATAACAAAATATAAACTATATAAATGGCAACAATTAAACAATAACAAATTAAATAAAGAATATGAGCATGGTATCACAGATGTTGACTAGTAGCAATGTCCATCATGGTGGCCGTCCTTCAGCAGAGCCGCAAAGCGAAGGTTTTCTCTGCGACCACGCATGATGGAGAGATGACAGGAGAAAATCAACTCATCTCCTGGACCTCATCAGTGAGGGGCCGTAAACTTAGCCGCACATGTCAGAAGGAAAACAGCTCAGCAAAACTAACACAAAAACACTTAATTAAAACAAAATTTTAAGCTGGAGCTACTCCTAACTTGTACACCACGGCTCGGAGTCTTTTGCCACTCTACCGGAAAAGCCAAACGCCTTCAAATGGTCAGTGGCCTCTGCAGCCAATAAACCACTCACACCATACACTATTATAAAACACACATGGAGCCGGGGAGATATAGGTATTGAACCGGCTCAATTCTCAAACACAACTTTTTAACAATCAATGTTTACCATAGTGTTTCGTTGATTAACAGGAATGTCCAAGTTATTAAAACTACATTAAAAGAAATAACACTGCATAAAATATCAGTGGAAAGCAAGAGCTAATATAGCACTAAAAATTAAACCAGACATACGGAATATAATAAATCATTACGCTGTGAGCCGGAGAATTAGCCCTTGGAGAGAAATGAGTTGATTTATTTGCCTTTGCTGTTTGCTAAAACAGCAGCATGTTTCTGTCTTAGATAGTTATGTTAGTTTCAACCATGAATAAGTTATATTAAAATCCATCTCAATACGCGATAATTATAACACTTCTACTTTCTTATGTCGATTTTACGTAACGCATTTTTAATATTAGTGGTTTTATCGAATAAAAAATTATATTGCATTATATAACTCCTTTTTAAATTTTCAATCATATTGAATTTTCAACCCTCTAAAAATTGAATATATGAAAACTGCAATTATTACTTGAAATACTAGTATCATAGATATAAAAATACTAATATACTAATACTAAATAGGAATAACATTTTATATTTACTAATACTATTAGGAAGAAAAATTGAATTCAATCTTAAAACTATTGGAAACTTAAAAAATACTATAAAGCCTTATAAGAATCTGAATACAAAAAATATGTTCATTTCCAGAATTACAATGTTTGGTGTTGTAGGGATAATCTTTAATATTTTGTGAGTCCAAAAGTGACAGAAGGAGCTTTTATGATATTCTCAATGTTTTATTAAATATGAGACTCGAGAAATAATACATAACTTGTCAAATTCCAAGCTTTATGGGACCCATAAATGAGTGTAAATGTGCTCCGTGTGCAGGTAAGGATGGCTGTTGACGCGCCAAGGCCCCAAACTCAAGGTCAAATGCAGCAAGCGCGGATGAAGCTCGACAGTATCTATTCCACTTTATGACTACTGTCTGCAGCATTGATTAACTTATTTCTACTTTAATAACATGATTCGTGAGTATATTTTTAAATAAACGTTAACAAAACGTTTTCCAGGGCATTACAGTGTAGTTTACGTCAGTTATTTTACAAAATAATCTTAGTTTATTGTTAGGAATATATAATCTTAGTTTATTTTACTGTTAGGAATAAAATACTTTCGTATGATGTTTTTATTATATTAGGGCGTCATTATTTTGTATACATTCCAAGTTTAAATTAGGGTTTTCATTTAAAATCCTAAAAAACTGGAAGGTGAAACAAAATTTGATCACGAAATTGATCAAAACATCAAAAATATTGAAATGTATATAGGAAATGTATTTTTAGAGCTGCAATTGTTCTATAACTTACTATTTATTATGTGTGCATATTCGATCAAGAAAAATATACATTCTCAATCACTGGCATGAAACACAAATTCTTTCAATTGTTTTTATTGAATTCAACTACATTCTCTTAAAGCAAACCTTCTTTTAGAATTGCAATAATGTCATTTGCTCTCTTTGGAGTTTATAATTATATGGTGCAAATAATTTTCCTAACAAATCTATACAGCTTGCACTAACAGAGAAGTGTTTGTAACAATTATACCTAGGAAAACTAACCAAATTATTCGATAAGATTCATGAAACCCTTGGTCAATTCTTGAATCGTGAAGTTAACGGCAAAAATTAGAATATGTTACTTAATTATGAAAATGAAGAGCTTAAGATACCATAAATGTATTTTTAAAGAAAAGCTTTTGCTCCGGAGAGACACATCCTTGTCAGAGACGACTGACTGTTAATTAGAACAAGTAAAGGTAGACAGACGTCTGTGGAGACTTAAGTTTTCTGTAAAATTAAGATATGACATTCATCATTCATTAGTTTAGTATCTCATTACCGAGGACTTATATACGCTTTGTTAACGTATAACTGGATAAGTAACAGAGATCGGGATGTTTGATCTGTTGTGCTCAATAAATACGAGTATACTTATATAATTGTATTTATACAAATATACTAATACTTACAAGGTAGGATTACGCTCACCATGCTTTTAACTGGCTTCGTTGAGGTTATTTGCAAAATTTAAAATCCATAACTTGTTTCATTTTCGTTATATCCTGCGGGCAGATAGACAGACATGCAATCATACAGAAGAGAAATGTACAAAAAAAACTATGATCAGCCTAATTCCACGGTTGGAACCTTGTCTATGTATAAATAACATTTAAAGTCTCGATATATTTTGCAATCCGATACATTCACTGTTTGGTCATTGATTTAGTTTTTATAGCAGCGTTCAAATGATTGAAGTTCCATTTATGAGGATACTACAGTATAACGCAATTGTGTTCTGAAATAAAAATGATCACATAGCTTTAACATTGATTTTCCACTCTATTATTTTTTTATTTTTATTCTATGAGTAAATTTGTCATATTCCAACATCTCTTATGATTTGTACTCAGTTTGCTTCCATATTCCAATACTCAGATTGTACTGTGATTGGTTTCTACTTACGTTCTGACACAAAAAGATTTGATTTGAAAATTCTTTATAATTTTGAATTGATTATTTTAAATAATAGTACTTATTAACACAAAAGTAGGTTTTCAAATGGAACTGGAATGTAACTTATTATTATACATAAGGAAAATATATTAAATTGAAAACATTACAAACTGGAGCGTTATAAACAGTTAGGAATTGGAGTGTGAAAAATCCTATTCCGTCATAATGACTCCATCAGTATTACAGTATTTAAATGACAAAGTAAGCCTGATGTGTTGCAGATAGAACCAATAAACGAAAAATATGATCACTACCGACTATGTATTTATATGACAGTCTATATTGGTAGATCAATTACTTTATATTATATCACTACAATTTAAAGCCAAATGACAGCCCTTCTGTCTGTTCGTCTGTCCGTTTGTGTAATAATACTTGATACACGACCGTAGACACCTGAAACATGATACATAGTTTGCTGGTGGTACAAGGAAGAATCTCTTGATTTTAAGATCTAAAGGCAGTTATCTCTCGTCTACCCGTCTCTCTGTTCATCTGTCTGTCCGTCTGTCTGTCCGTCCTTCTGTCTGTCAGTAAGTCATTCTGTCCGTCCGTCTATTTGTCCGTCTGTATGTATGTCTATCTATCCGTCCTTCTGCCTGTCAGTTCGTCCTTCTGTACGTCCGTCTATTTGTCCGTCTGTACGTCTATCTATCTACCCGTCCTTCTGCCTGTCAGTACGTCCTTCTGTCCGTCCGTCTGTACGTCTGTCTATATATCCGTCCTTCTGCCTGTCAGTACGCCCTTCTGTCCGTCCGTCTATTTGTCCGTCTGTACGTCTATCTATCTACCCGTCCTTCTGCCTGTCAGTACGCCCTTCTGTCCGTCCGTCTGTACGTCTGTCTATATATCCGTCCTTCTGCCTGTCGGTACGCCCTTCTGTCCGTCCGTCTATTTGTCCGTCTGTACGTGTGCCTATCTATCCGTCCTTCTGCCTGTTATTAAGTCCTTCTGTCCGTCTGTCTATTTGTCCGTCTGTACGTCTGTCTATCTATCCGTCCTTCTGCCTGTCAGTACGTCCTTCTGTCCGTCCGTCTATTTGTGCGTCTGTACGTTTGTCTGTCTATCCGTCCTTCTGCCTGTCAGTTCGTCCTTCTGTCCGTCTGTCTATTTGTCCGTCTGTACGTTTGTCTATCTATCCGTACTTCTGTCTGTCAGTACGTCCTTCTGTCCGTCCGTCTGTACGTCTGTCTGTACGTCTATCTATCTATCCGTCCTTCTGCCTGTCAGTACGTCCTTCTGTCCGTACGTCTATTTGTCCGTCTGTACCTTTGTCTATCTATCCGTCCTTCTGTCTGTCATTACGTCCTTCTGTCCGTCCGTCTATTTGTCCGTCTGTACGTTTGTCTATCTATCCGTACTTCTGTCTGTCAGTACGTCCTTCTGTCCGTCCGTCTGTACGTCTGTCTGTACGTCTATCTATCTATCCGTCCCTCTGCCTGTTATTAAGTCATTCTGTCCGTACGTCTATTTGTCCGTCTGTACCTTTGTCTATCTATCCGTCCTTCTGTCTGTCATTACGTCCTTCTGTCCGCCCGTCTATTTGTCCGTCTGTCCGTCCGTATGTCCGTTTATGCGATAACACTTTATATAAACCATTTTACTGCGCTATTTTATAAAGCAAATCTTTTTTTTTATATGTCTAAAGTTTAAAACTTTATATAAGGGGTTAAATCTTTTACTAAACCGATTTACGTGTGCAATTAATACACAATAAGAGAATACATCTATAATCACAAACCAAACAAAAATACTGACACTAAAAATATTCAATGGATAAGTAACACAGATATGATATGACTGACACTGATAGCATTAACCCTCTAAGTGACAAGGCTTCGTGTCAGGTTGATACATCGACATTAGAGTACTTTAAACTCTTCAACGTCTGTTCACATTGAAATTAGTAAACGCGTCGATATCAGACTTTTAGATCACACTGTATTCATACTAAATAAATATGCACGTTGTATAAGCATGTGTAATACTAGCAGTAACCCACCACTTCACACGCTATTATTGAAATCCATGAGCGTAACCTACTTAATGAAAG
The DNA here is from genome assembly GCF_021130785.1 of Homalodisca vitripennis. NCBI lineage: Eukaryota > Metazoa > Arthropoda > Insecta > Hemiptera > Cicadellidae > Homalodisca > Homalodisca vitripennis. The sequence continues at coordinate 19,814,264 of NC_060210.1, forward strand.
CACTTATGATTTAATATTCTGGAGCATTGTAATATTTTTCAAACAGATTTAGAAATATATCAGGTATATATTATTTTAATATCAATGATTACTATATTATACAGCTAAATTCAGTTTTGTTTCTTTTTTAGGGTTTGTTGCATGGCAAGATTTATACAAATACGTTTAGAAACCTAATTCGACCAAAAACCGTTAACTTTTCGTTTTTATAAATTCCCTTTCTGTCTAAAATATTTCTAATGCGATAGTTGATATTTCCTTGGTGTCCGATAAAAAAAAATATATACCAATAAAAATAAACTTTGATCAAAAAGCTTCCATTTTCCGCTCTTTAAATTTACTTCATTTTTACAATATTTGAGGGTTATGGTTAGTTATAGTTTTCTATTTATTCCCAATGGTTTTATCTGTTATATTCTAGTCGAATATAAATTATATCATTTACTAGGATGTACCCTTGGCTTCGCCCGCAATTGCAACATTCCGTGTTTGATTAGGTTGAATAGCTCCCATAATATCAATAACACTTGATTACATGTAGATCAATGTAGGGGAACTCTAAAGACGAAGTTCATAGCTCTCTTAGCGAAAGCGCTTTGGTGCAATACGATAGGGCCCTATGATATTTTAAAATGAAATTAATCATATATCAAGATACAGGTAGGTGCCCATTTTTCATTGTTCATTATTAAGAGGGTCGGTGATTGTGAATAATTCTTATTTCGGATAATTTACTCATAAATCCAATGAATACTATTTCCAAAGAAACTTTGAGGTTGCTATTTTGTCCCAAGAATAAATTCAAGAATTATATATATATATATATATATATATATATATATATATATATATATAATTTAAATAAACATTGAATCACAAAAAGTAGCATATTCACCCGGCAAGTGAGAGATCCGGGTTCGACTCCCGGCGGAGCAAGTACTTTTTGTGATTCAATGTTTATTGAAATTAAATAAGGCAATTGCCATTTATACAATACAATTTAATATATATATATATACCTATATATATAGTTTTGTAACGATATTGGATTCAAAAGAGTACAGTTTTCTAAATTGAATGGATTTAAATATGTTAATCTAATTTATGTTGATGAAATAAAATTAAAATCAATATAAATAATACTAACACATTTTAATACCTACATTATAACAGTTGTAATCCATATATAAATGGCATACAATACATTACGTGTTATTGCTTCCTAATCCATGTTTTCAATATCATACTATTTCCTCGGTCCAGACTAGGAATGATATCAGTATATACATATATACCTAATCGGTATCGTATACCTTATCAGAGAAATAAATGCGATGTACCTCGACGAAAAATTGGCTATTTGTGTCTGAACACAATATTACTACGGACGTGTGGAATAAAGTTAATGAGCACAAATTTGACTAAATACGCAATCATAATTACTATATTTCACAAAATCTTTAAAAATTACTAATAAAATAATTAATAATAAATAAAAAGGTAGCGTGGAATTTTCAAACTAATACTTATTATTGAAGGAGGAGCTCTTCTTATTGGAATGCACTATTTATATTGTTTCAAATTGTTGACTCACACCTGACGATAGTATCTTTGATGTCATCCCAACAATAAGAAAGAGCTTTGTCTGGTACACGGATGGCTCGCTTATTAAGGGTAGAACTGGATATGGAGTGTTTAGTCAATCCCCTAGAACTGCCCTTTGCGGCAGTTTGGGTCGGAACTGCTCCATATTTCAAGCCGAAATCTATGGTATCCTAGCCTGTGCCAACCTAGGCCTCACCAGAGGGTACCAGGGAATGAACATCTGTATAATGTCAGACAGTCAGGCAGCTCTTAAAGCTGTTGACTCCAACAGCATTGGATCCAGGCTTGTGTGGGAGTGCTTTAACACTCTCTGCAAGCTTGGATCACGCAACTGTGTGCGTCTTGGTTGGGTACCGGGCCACACAGGCATAGGTGGCAACGAATGCGCCGACAGGCTTGCCAAAAGCGGAGCAAGCATGCCATACACCGGTCCAGAACCGAGTTGTGGTATAAGCAAGTCAGCCGCTTACCAAAGTATAAACAAATGGTCCAGGAAGACACACCGCTTGCGGTGGCAGAGTCACCAAGGACAAGCACTCGGCAAAAGACTGCTTGCCGATTCTAGCTCCGGCTTCACCAGATGGCTGATGGGGCTGGGCAGGGATCGGGTTAAGCAAGTGATTGCCTTGATCACTGGACACGGCCACTTCAGGAAACACCTAAACACTCTAGGTTTACGAAATGAGGACTCGGAGTGTAGACTCTGCAATAAGTCTGAAGAGACTGCAAAACACATAATACTGGACTGTGAGAGACTGGGAGCAAGGAGAAGGGCTCTTTTCGGTGATAAACAACCAGGCGACGAACCAGATGCTAGTATCGGGGAAAAGCTTCTTAGCCTAATTAAGGGCACAAAGATAGGCTTACCCCTCTAACATCAAAGGGGCACACAATAAGCTCAGGTTGACGTGTGAGGATCTATGAATCCACCCCAATATCCCAAAGCAAAAAAAAAAAATCTTTGATGTCGAAAGGCCTCGTGTATAAAAATAAAATTATCGGATAAATTTGACTTTTAGTTGATCAATTAATAGAACATAATACTTATTACTTTTTAATTCATTATTATTGTACACTGGTTTATTTATTTGTAACACGCATGTCTGTATAATATTTGAAGATAATATTTTCTAGTAGTTATTATATAAGTTGGTATCTTACGTACTACTGTTTAAAGCAATTAATATATTTAACTAAACTAATTTAAGTAAAATCTTTTTAAGGTGATATTAATTACTAAACTAATCGTATAAGCAAAGTTGTTGTTAGGTTATATGTTTCAAACAATTTATGATATGACCTAAAATATCATTATTATATTTACCGATCCACGTTTGTGTGAAAGAGAGCTTACTAAAATTCTCTAGAAACCGTAGGGGCGCGAAGGTTGTGGTTGCCTACAAAATGACAGTATCCAACATTAAACGGGACTTGAGATAAGCTTCCTACTGGAACCAACTTTGTCCTGTGAAACGTAACACAGAAGAGCAGCGTATATTGTTCAACCCCACTATGTCCTGTGAAACTTAACACAGAAGAGCAGCGTATATTGTTCAACCCCACTTTGTCCTGTGCAACGTAACACAGAAGAGCAGCGTATATTGTTCAACCCCACTTTGTCCTGTGAAACTTAACACAGAAGAGCAGCGTATATTGTTCAACCCCACTTTGTCCTGTGCAACGTAACACAGAAGAGCAGCGTATATTGTTCAACCCCACTTTGTCCTGTGAAACTTAACACAGAAGAGCAGCGTATATTGTTCAACCCCACTTTGTCCTGTGAAACGTAACACAGAAGAGCAGCGTATATTGTTCAACCCCACTTTTTCCTGTGAAACGTAACACAGAAGAGCAGCGTATATTGTTCAACCCCACTTTGTCCTGTGAAACGTAACACAGAAGAGCAGCGTATATTGTTCAACCCCACTTTGTCCTGTGAAACGTAACACAGAAGAGCAGCGTATATTGTTCAACCCCACTTTGTCCTGTGAAACGTAACACAGAAGAGCAGCGTATATTGTTCAACCCCACTTTGTCCTGTGAAACGTAACACAGAAGAGCAGCGTATATTGTTCAACCCCACTTTGTCCTGTGAAACGTAACACAGAAGAGCAGCGTATATTGTTCAACCCCACTTTGTCCTGTGAAACGTAACACAGAAGAGCAGCGTATATTGTTCAACCCCACTTTGTCCTGTGAAACGTAACACAGAAGAGCAGCGTATATTGTTCAACCCCACTTTGTCCTGTTAAACGTAACACAGAAGAGCAGCGTATATTGTTCAACCCCACTTTGTCTGTGAAACGTAACACAGAAGAGCAGAGTATATTGTTCAACCCCACTTTGTCCTGTGAAACGTAACACAGAAGAGTAGCGTATATTGTTCAACCCCACTTTGTCCTGTGAAACGTAACACAGAAGAGCAGCGTATATTGTTCAACCCCACTTTGTCCTGTGAAACGTAACACAGAAGAGCAGCGTATATTGTTCAACCCCTCCTCACCAACTGCATAAAACAAATGAGAGAGGATGGATGAAATGAGAAACACACGTCCTTTGTGGAGTCTAACTGTACGAGTGTTCAGTAAATGTTTGTGTGTGAGTCTTTTTGAACAAGTAACGTTTGAAGTCAACGTTCCTAGTCATGTAGAACCCCGTAATTACCTTTCTCAAGATGTTATAGCCTTATTACGTGCGGTACAAAGAACCTTTTCTAATTGTAAGGCTAATGACAAAGTATTACAGTTTTGAATATTGTGGAAAATAATTTAGTAGTTTGTAAATTTGGTGTTATCAATTGCATTCCAAATCCTATGGAACGTTTTAATGCCATAATAACAACACAATTTAAATATTAGTAATTAAATTATAACACGAGTAATATCCAAAATGCACTTGACACACCATAAGTTGGAATAATCAACCATCAAGGGAAACAATTTGAGTAAGGCAGTAGATTCGATCCTTGACGATTGCGGAGAGCAAATACCTTTGAAATTTAAAACATTTGTTCCTAAATGCGTTTTAGTAAATTAAATATGCCATTTTGGTTTATTTTATGTAAAATTTTTTATTTACGTAATTAAAACAAATTCTTTTAAACATGAAAATAATATGCACATGTGTTATTCAATTAAAAGGTACAATCACTGAGTTGAAGAGTTTAAAGTCAGGTAAAATAAGGAAGAGTTAACTTACTGGTAATGTGTTAATCTTGACAAATAAGTATGTGTTGCTCAGTGCGCAAGTTTCTTTCGTTTGTTTAGTACTAACTTATTGTTGAGTTTTTGTTTAATTTTTTGTAATAAAGTTTTTATTAAAAAACAATGTACAATCGAACCGAAACAGCGTAGCTTTGTGCGATGAGATACTGAATATGTAAAGATATTATAAAGGAGTGTAGTACAGGTTTTCGACCTTTATGTGGGGATATATTTAGTTGCCAAAGTAAACTGTATGAATAAACTCACTAAATGTCTCAAAATTAGACTTCACATTGTACAAAAAACTGAGATACAATACTTACACTAATATAAACAACAAAGAATGAATAGAAGAATTCCTATATATTCTATAAATACATATATACAGTCTAATATACCCATATAGGATAATCAAAATAACAATGAACACCTACTTGTCGTCAGAACTTTTCTGACAGTAACATAAGTACAATTAACCCTTGTAACCAAGAAAATAATAGGGTTGTCTCTTGGATCTAAAGGAATCTGTGTAAAAGCTTTCTAGGACTACCACAAGTTATGGCTCACAGTTATAGCTCAGACTGTCAGATAATTGTACGCAGGACCTGTCAGGTTCTTAGCAATAACAAGAATGGAGTTCAGACCTCTGTGTGAACAGATATTACATTTCCAAGGTAACACTCGGTAATCAGCTCACCTACAGCTATAATGCAGACTGACAGGCGGAATTTCAGACGATTGTAGAAAGGACCAGTCAATGTTTTAGCAGTAACAAGAATGGAGTTCAGGTTTGAGACCTCTGTGTGAACAGATATTACGTTTCCAAGGTAACACTCGGTAATCAACTCACCAACAGTTATAATGCAGACTGACAGGCGGAATGTCAGACAATTGTAGAAAGGACCAGTCAGGGTTTTAGCAATAACAAGAATGGAGTTCAGGTTTGAGACCTCTGTGTGAACAGATATTACGTTTCCAAGGTAACACTCGGTCACTCGGTAATCAACTCACCGACAGTTATAATGCAGACTGACAGGCGGAATGTCAGACAATTGTAGAAAGGACCAGTCAGGGTTTTAGCAATAGCAAGAATGGAGTTCAGGTTTGAGACCTCTGTGTGAACAGATATTACGTTTCCAAGGTAACACTCGGTAATCAACTCACCAACAGTTATAATGCAGACTGACAGGCGGAATGTCAGACAATTGTAGAAAGGACCAGTCAGGGTTTTAGCAATAACAAGAATGGAGTTCAGGTTTGAGACCTCTGTGTGAACAGATATTACGTTTCCAAGGTAACGCTCGGTCACTCGGTAATCAACTCACCGACAGTTATAATGCAGACTGACAGGCGGAATGTCAGACAATTGTAGAAAGGACCAGTCAGGGTTTTAGCAATAACAAGAATGGAGTTCAGGTTTGAGACCTCTGTGTGAACAGATATTACGTTTCCAAGGTAACACTCGGTAATCAGCTCACCTACAGCTATAATGCAGACTGACAGGCGGAATTTCAGACAATTGTAGAAAGGACCAGTCAGGGTTTTAGCAGTAACAAGAATGGAGTTCAGGTTTGAGACCTCTGTATGAACAGATATTACGTTTCCAAGGTAACACTCGGTAATCAACTCACCGACAGTTATAATGCAGACTGACAGGCGGAATGTCAGACAATTGTAGAAAGGACCAGTCAGGGTTTTAGCAGTAACAAGAATGGAGTTCAGGTTTGAGACCTCTGTGTTAACAGATATTACGTTTCCAAGGTAGCACTCGGTAATCAACTCACCGACAGCTATAATGCAGACTGACAGAGGCGAAATGTCAGACGATTGTAGGAAGGACCAGTCAGGGTTTTAGCAGTAACAAGAATGGAGTTCAGGTTTGAGACCTCTGTGTTAACAGATATTACGTTTCCAAGGTAACACTCGGTAATCAGCTCACCTACAGCTATAATGCAGACTGACAGGCGAAATGTCAGACGATTGTAGGAAGGACCAGTCAGGGTTTTAGCAGTAACAAGAATGGAGTTCAGGTTTGAGCCCTGTGTGTACAGATATTACGTTTCCAAGGTAACACTCGGTAATCGGTAATCAACTCACCGACAGTTATAATGCAGACTGACAGGCGGAATGTCAGACAATTGTAGAAAGGACCAGTCAGGGTTTTAGCAATAGCAAGAATGGAGTTCAGGTTTGAGACCTCTGTGTGAACAGATATTACGTTTCCAAGGTAACACTCGGTAATCAACTCACCAACAGTTATAATGCAGACTGACAGGCGGAATGTCAGACAATTGTAGAAAGGACCAGTCAGGGTTTTAGCAATAACAAGAATGGAGTTCAGGTTTGAGACCTCTGTGTGAACAGATATTACGTTTCCAAGGTAACGCTCGGTCACTCGGTAATCAACTCACCGACAGTTATAATGCAGACTGACAGGCGGAATGTCAGACAATTGTAGAAAGGACCAGTCAGGGTTTTAGCAAGTAACAAGAATGGAGTTCAGGTTTGAGACCTCTGTGTGAACAGATATTACGTTTCCAAGGTAACACTCGGTAATCAGCTCACCTACAGCTATAATGCAAACTGACAGGCGGAATTTCAGACAATTGTAGAAAGGACCAGTCAGGGTTTTAGCAGTAACAAGAATTGAGTTCAGGTTTGAGACCTCTGTATGAACAGATATTACGTTTCCAAGGTAACACTCGGTAATCAAACTCACCGACAGTTATAATGCAGACTGACAGGCGGAATGTCAGACAATTGTAGAAAGGACCAGTCAGGGTTTTAGCAGTAACAAGAATGGAGTTCAGGTTTGAGACCTCTGTGTTAACAGATATTACGTTTCCAAGGTAGCACTCGGTAATCAGCTCACCTACTCAGACTGACAGACAAGGCGTGAAATGTCAGACGATTGTAGGAAGGACCAGTCAGGGTTTTAGCAGTAACAAGAATGGAGTTCAGGTTTGAGACCTCTGTGTTAACAGATATTACGTTTCCAAGGTAGCACTCGGTAATCAGCTCACCTACAGCTATAATGCAGACTGACAGGCGGAATGTCAGACAATTGTAGAAAGGACCAGTCAGGGTTTTAGCAGTAACAAGAATGGAGTTCAGGTTTGAGACCTCTGTTTTAACAGATATTACGTTTCCAAGGTAACACTCGGTAATCAGCTCACCTACAGCTATAATGCAGACTGACAGGCGGAATGTCAGACAATTGTAGAAAGGACCAGTTAGGGTTTTAGCAGTAACAAGAATAGAGTTCAGGTTTGAGACCTCTGTTTTAACAGATATTACGTGTCCAAGGTAACACTCGGTAATCAACTCACCGACAGTTATAATGCAGACTGACAGGCGAAATGTCAGACGATTGTAGGAAGGACCAGTCAGGGTTTTAGCAGTAACAAAAATGGAGTTCAGGTTTGAGACCTCTGTGTGAACAGATATTACGTTTCCAAGGTAACACTCGGTAATCAACTCACCGACAATTATAATGCAGACTGACAGGCGGAATTTCAGACGATTGTAGGAAGGACCAGTCAGGGTTTTAGCAGTAACAAAAATGGAGTTCAGGTTTGAGACCTCTGTGTGAACAGATATTACGTTTCCAAGGTAACACTCGGTAATCAACTCACCGACAGTTATAATGCAGACTGACAGGCGGAATGTCAGACGATTGTAGGAAGGACCAGTCAGGTTCTTAGCAGTAACAAGAATGGAGTTCAGGTTTGAGACCTCTGTGTTAACAGATATTACGTTTCCAAGGTAGCACTCGGTAATCAGCTCACCTACAGCTATAATGCAGACTGACAGGCGGAATGTCAGACAATTGTAGAAAGGACCAGTCAGGGTTTTAGCAGTAACAAGAATGGAGTTCAGGTTTGAGACCTCTGTTTTAACAGATATTACGTTTCCAAGGTAACACTCGGTAATCAGCTCACCTACAGCTATAATGCAGACTGACAGGCGGAATGTCAGACAATTGTAGAAAGGACCAGTCAGGGTTTTAGCAGTAACAAGAATGGAGTTCAGGTTTGAGACCTCTGTTTTAACAGATATTACGTGTCCAAGGTAACACTCGGTAATCAACTCACCGACAGTTATAATGCAGACTGACAGGCGGAATGTCAGACGATTGTAGGAAGGACCAGTCAGGGTTTTAGCAGTAACAAAAATGGAGTTCAGGTTTGAGACCTCTGTGTGAACAGATATTACGTTTCCAAGGTAACACTCGGTAATCAACTCACCGACAGTTATAATGCAGACTGACAGGCGGAATGTCAGACGATTGTAGGAAGGACCAGTCAGGTTCTTAGCAATAACAAGAATGGAGATCAGGTTACGGAGAGGTACTGTATGTCGCAGCAACAGATAATGTATGTACGTGTATGTATATTTTCCTGCTTAGTGTAGAACGTCACATGTGCAGTACCATTAATTGCCGCTAATGGTACATCTGCTATGCTTAACTACCCCCGGCCATAGTAAACTGTGCAATAACATTAAACGCTACTTTGAGTTACTGGCTGTTGTATGGGCTCTGGAATGTGTTAGGTTGAACAATGTGGAGTTGCCGTTGTCACGACTGCTCGTGATCATTCCATTATACTACTTTTACCTACCGGAACAAATATAAATTTACAAAGCACATAAAATGAGGTTAAAAAAATTACGATCAATAGTTCATTATTACAAATAAAACTATGAGTATATGATGTTTATTTAATATTTTAATACTGATAGAACTTCTGATACATTCTATCGCCGAAAATGTATCACTCAAAAGGCAGCTATAATTTGGTTTCTGTCAGTCTGCTATCTATCTATCTGCAGAACAACTCGAGAATAAAAGTAACTAAGAATTAAAAGGATGAATTTATATTTTAACTATGTTAGAATACAAATCTGTTCAATGTTTAAGAGCGTAGTCTGCTTCAGAAGTATAAAACCGATATCACCCTCATAGAAAAAATTAACAACCCCAGATGTTGGAGATCTTGTTTGTTACTATACAGGGTGTACATAAAGTCCTGCACAGGTATAATATTTTCTGAACGATAACAGATAAATCAACAAGATTTGGTACATCAACACTACACCTAAAAATCTACTTTTTGAAGAAACTATCAGTTTTCTATAATATCATGGGGACGTCCCGCAAGGAGTCAGAAGGAAATCTTAAATTGGAGCATAGGTCAATATGCACATCATTTTAAAGGGCTTATCTAGCAGAGTTTAATGCCGCAAACCGCACTCAAAAAGTTGATCCAGTACAAAATGGCGGCTGTTCAAAGGTTTTATTTAAAAAAGATGTTTACTTTCCAAATGTTTTCAGAGTAAATGTTCGAATTGTTCACATCCGGTTATTTGACAGTTAGAAAGACGCACATAAAAACTATTAACAGAATTTTGCAGGGCAACTTGAGAATCGTCTGACATTGTTGAAGTATTCTTTGTCTCAGTTCATTTAAATTTTGAGGCTTTGTGTTGTAGACGTTGTCCTTAAGGTAACCCCAAACAAAATAGTGTAATGGAGACAGATCTGGTGAACGCGCTGGCCATTCTACAATCCCCCGTCTTCCAATCCACTGTTGCCAAAAAAGAGTGTTTAAATAGGCTCTTACGTCGATGCCGTAGTGTGGGGGTGCTCCGTCCTGTTGAAACCAGATATTCTGGAAATGTTCTCCAAACATGTTTCGAAGTGCTGGTGTAATTTCATTTTCCAGCAAACACGTTGGTATGATATTGCATTTAAATTTCCTTTAATAAAGAAAGGACCTATCAGCTGGGTACCTATCACACCAAGCCAGACATTCACCTTTAGTGGATACTGCGTATGTGCCTCCCACATCCAGTGAGGATTTTCGCTACTCCAGTAACTGCAATTGTGACTGTTTACGCTTCCATTCAGCATAAATGAACACTCGTCTGGAAACACAATATTGTTTACATCAATTTCGTTGCGATCTATTTTGGCCATCATAGTTTAACAAAATTCTATACGTCGATCGAAATCTTCGTTGAGTTCGTGCACCAAATGAACTTTATAAGGCTTAAAATTAAACCCTTTCAGAATTTTTTTAACAGACGTAACAGAGATGTCATGAGTTTGTGCTGCTGAACGTAGGGACTCTTGCGGGTTCTCAATAAATGACTGCAATAATCTAAAGAGTTGTCTTCGGTTGTCGCAGTAGCGGGCCTTCCTGACCTATGACGATCGGAAACACTTCCTGTTTCCATAAAGCGTTGAACAGTTCTCCCTACAGTTGTTCTAGAAATTGGCTGCCTCTCGTGAAAGTAGTCATTAAATAAATGGCATGCTTCCTCGTGTTATCGTCTGTTGTTTCCCCAACCAACTATCATAAGAAGTGTTATACGTTCACGTTCGTCAAGCGACATAGTGTAGTTGAAGAACTACAAGCAGTACGACAAACTCTTTTGTACTAAAGCGCACTGATAGAAAGGTTGGACAGCACTACTAAAACAAGAAAACTAGAATAGTCTACTATGAATAGACTGGCTAATAGGAAAGTCCAAACTGCAACCCAAAGATAAAGAGCTTTCTAATTGTTACTGTTATCAGGTTTTCACTGTTATCAATATATTATGACCAAATTTGTAACCCATGAGGATAACTAACGTCATAATTCACTTCTGTACAACTGACAAGCATAATGTAGTATTTAGCTGCAGTATTCGTTTGGTTGCAGTTTTGCTTTACTGGGGTTATGGCTACTAATAAAGTGTAACCAAGTAAAACATTTTAACAGCCGCCATTTTGTACTGGATCAATCGTTTTGAGTGCGGTTTGTGGCATTAAACTCTGCTAGATAAGCCCTTTAAAATGATTTGCATATTGACCTATGCTCCTATTTAAGATTTCCTTCTGACTCCTTGCGGGACGTCCCCATAATATTACAGAAAACTGATATTTCCTTCAAAAAGTAGATTTTTAGGTGTAGTGTTGATGTACCAAATCTTGTTGATTTATCAGTTATCGTTCAGAAAATATTATACCTGTGCAGGACTTTATGTACACCCTGTATACTATAGAAGAAAATTGAATTCATTAGAGAGCTATAAATTAATATATAATAAAAAATATTTTTACTATATAAGTATTCCTATGTACTGCCTAATATGCAACTCTTGTTTAAATCTAATAGCATGTTAAAATATAACAAAGATGTAAAGGATTTCTTCATTTGCATAACAGTATTCCCTGAGCGAGGAAGGGACTAGTGTCAGCAGTCCTAGTCTAACTTACATAATTAACTGGTCGGTACCGCTGTAAGTGATGCTGTTCTGGTTGTTCACTGCCTGTCCTAATTAGCATTACAACGTTCCCTGAGCAAGGAAGGGACTAGTGTCAGCAGTACTAGGCTAACATTCAATATTAACTGGTCGGTACCGCTGTAAATGATACTGTTCTGGTTGTTCACTGCTTGTCCTAATTAGCATTACAACGTTCCCTGAGCAAGGAAGGGACTAGTGTCAGCAGTACTAGGCTAACATTCAATATTAACTGGTCGGTACCGCTGTAAGTGATGCTGTTCTGGTTGTTCACTGCCTGTCCTAATTAGCATTACAACGTTCCCTGAGCAAGGAAGGGACTAGTGTCAGCAGTACTAGGCTAACATTCAATATTAACTGGTCGGTACCGCTGTAAATGATACTGTTCTGGTTGTTCACTGCTTGTCCTAATTAGCATTACAACGTTCCCTGAGCAAGGAAGGGACTAGTCTCAGCAGTACTAGGCTAACATTCAATATTAACTGGTCGGTACCGCTGTAAATGATACTGTTCTGGTTGTTCACTGCTTGTCCTAATTAGCATTACAACGTTCCCTGAGCAAGGAAGGGACTAGTGTCAGCAGTACTAGGCTAACATTCAATATTAACTGGTCGGTAACGCTGTAAATGATACTGTTCTGGTTGTTCACTGCCTGTCCTAATTAGCATTACAATGTTCCCTGAGCAAGGAAGGGACTAGTGTCAGCAGTACTAGGCTAACATTCAATATTAACTGGTCGGTAACGCTGTAAATGATACTGTTCTGGTTGTTCACTGCCTGTCCTAATTAGCATTACAACGTTCCCTGAGCAAGGAAAGGACTAGTCTCAACAGTACTAGGCTAACATTCAATATTAACTGGTCGGTACCGCTGTAAATGATACTGTTCTGGTTGTTCACATGCTTGTCCTAATTAGCATTACAACGTTCCCTGAGCAAGGAAGGGACTAGTGTCAGCAGTACTAGGCTAACGTTCAATATTAACTGGTCGGTACCGCTGTAAATGATACTGTTCTGGTTGTTCACTGCCTGTCCTAATTAGCATTACCAATGTTCCCTGAGCAAGGAAGGGACTAGTGTCAGCAGTACTAGGCTAACATTCTATATTAACTGGTCGGTAACGCTGTAAATGATACTGTTCTGGTTGTTCACTGCCTGTCCTAATTAGCATTACAATGTTCTCTGAGCAAGGAAGGGACTAGTGTCAGCAGTATTAGACTAACATTCAATATTAACTGGTCGGTACCGCTACAAATGATACTGTTCTGGTTGTTCACTGCCTGTCCTAATTAGCATTACAATGTTCTCTCTGAGCAAGGAAGGGACTAGTGTCAGCAGCACTAGGCTAACATTCAATATTAACTGGTCGGTAACGCTGTAAATGATACTGTTCTGGTTGTTCACTGCCTGTCCTAATTAGCATTACAATGTTCCCTGAGCAAGGAAGGGACTAGTGTCAGCAGTACTAGGCTAACATTCAATATTAACTGGTCGGTAACGCTGTAAATGATACTGTTCTGGTTGTTCACTGCCTGTCCTAATTAGCATTACAACGTTCCCTGAGCAAGGAAAGGACTAGTCTCAACAGTACTAGGCTAACATTCAATATCAACTGGTCGGTACCGCTGTAAATGATACTGTTCTGGTTGTTCACTGCTTGTCCTAATTAGCATTACAAACGTTTCCCTGAGCAAGGAAGGGACTAGTGTCAGCAGTACTAGGCTAACGTTCAATATTAACTGGTCGGTACCGCTGTAAATGATACTGTTCTGGTTGTTCACTGCCTGTCCTAATTAGCATTACAACGTTTCCCTGAGCAAGGAAGGGACTAGTGTCAGCAGTACTAGGCTAACATTCAATATTAACTGGTCGGTACGCTGTAAATGATACTGTTCTGGTTGTTCACTGCCTGTCCTAATTAGCATTACAATGTTCTCTGAGCAAGGAAGGGACTAGTGTCAGCAGTATTAGACTAACATTCAATTATAACTGGTCGTCGGTGCTACAAATGATACTGTTCTGGTTGTTCTCTGCCTGTCCTAATTAGCATTACAATGTTCTCTGAGCAAGGAAGGGACTAGTGTCAGCAGCACTAGGCTAACATTCAATATTAACTGGTCGGTAACGCTGTAAATGATACTGTTCTGGTTGTTCACTGCCTGTCCTAATTAGCATTACAATGTTCCCTGAGCAAGGAAGGGACTAGTGTCAGCAGTACTAGGCTAACATTCAATATTAACTGGTCGGTAACGCTGTAAATGATACTGTTCTGGTTGTTCACTGCCTGTCCTAATTAGCATTACAATGTTCTCTGAGCAAGGAAGGGACTAGTGTCAGCAGTACTAGGCTAACATTCAATATTAACTGGTCGGTAACGCTGTAACGCTGTAAATGATACTGTTCTGGTTGTTCACTGCCTGTCCTAATTAGCATTACAATGTTCCCTGAGCAAGGAAGGGACTAGTGTCAGCAGCACTGGGGTAACATACAACATTAATTTGTCTGGTAACGCTGTAAGTGATACTGTTCTGGTTACTAAAAGCCTGTCCTATTTAGCATTAAAAAGATCTCTGAGCAAGAACGGCTCTAGTATCAGCAGTACAAGGCTAATTTTTAATGTTGTTTTAATTAACAGTCTAACATCTAGTTTTTTAATTAGCATAACATTTCTCCGTCGTTGAACAATGTATTCCTTCTTCATACTGCATTTAAAATGACAATTACATAACTATTGTCCTACCTTAACTTTATATATTGCTAGTAACCAATTCATTCTTTTGGAAACATTAACTTTTTAATAAAAAGGAAATTTTTAAATATACTTTTAATATGTAGACACATGGTACTTCAAATTGCATTTACTGGTAAAGGGGCAAAATATTTCTCCAGTTGCTGAATTTAAAATGCGTGAGGTGGGATTGTCTTAAAAAAAGAGAACTAGGCACCACATAAAAGTCAGTAAAACAATGCGTGTATCATTAGATCGCAGTTAGCTCATGCAATTAGCAAAGAACAAAATATACTATTATTATTAGTTGTTAGACCATTATTGTACTGAAATATACATTACTTATCAATACATAAATGCATGTAAATCCTATACGTAATCAACGGGAACAGGAAAATATACTAAAACAGGGGTCTGAATCTAGGAAAATCATGCAGTTTAATTAGATTCTCATAACATTCCGAAGTAAAAAAACTATAATAAGAGGCAGACCATTAATGGTTTGGGAAAGCATACAGACAATATTATCTCTTTAGTAAAATTACATTTTCATTATTTTACTATATTAATCAAAATTCTTGTCTTCTTATAAAGAACATACTACCATACTGAACTATTTACAATTTGTTTTTAAATGCTGGAATAACTTGATAAAGGCTGTAACATAACTCACCTTAAATGTATCTTTGTCGTTGTAAATTATGATTAAATACCTTCATCTTACATACTACCTCTTTAGTCTTAGTTAAATATAAATCTTACGAGCTTCTCATCACACATTAAGCAGTTCTGTACAGACATATTTTGCTTCAATAATGCTCATATATTTTTTTCTCTATCAGAACTCAGGAATCCGACGCAATGCCTTTTAAAATTAAATATACGACTACTCGTAAGTAGACCTGTAAAGAGAAATATCCTCTAATGACCATTTCTTTTTCAGAATTGCTTTGGTTTGTCATTCCTAAAGATAAATGTATGACGCAGTCTTTATACCGCTGAGAATTACGAGCAAAAGTGCAGATAGCAAGTAATGGAACATTTTATAAAATTTTGCCTAACAAAACGAGCTATATACTGGAAATGCTCTACAATATCTCGATCAATCTTGGTTTAGTACATGGAATACCAAAGCAAACATTATAAGAAAGGTTAAGTTTACCAAATGATGGATGAGACACATTGATTTATTTTTTATATAGGATCATAAAAGTGCTTTGAATTTCTTTGATTACAAAGTGCTACAAAACAATAAATATACCACTGCTTAATCTGAAAGTGTACATATAAATTTTTTTAACAGAAGTTTTCTTAGTAAAAAAATATAGTGTATCATATCTGTCCAGAATGTCGCCGATTTAGATAAAAACTAGTCTTTTGTAATCTCTGTGTATCTTAATATCAACGCACTTAATCAAACTGGAGTTTCTTTATTATTATTTTGACCATATTTGAATTAATATCCCAAGTTGTTGCTTGGTAAATATAAGTAGCAAATTTAACAGAAACGTTTTCCAATTTTCCAAAGAATTTGACAGTGTCACGCGAAGGAACCCAGCAAGAACCTGTCACAAACAGGCCGTCTTACCAGGCCGTCTTAATTGCCATTCAAGTTTAGTCGAAATAACGTCCGTCAAATATAACCACCTGCACCAGAGAAATCGAAATTCTGTTTCAAATTGTAAAACCTCATTTTCGGATATTTCGCAACCAAAAACTTTTTTGCGTGTTAATTATGGTTAAATATTTCTTCCAGCCCAGTTGCATGAGGTATAGATTTCACGTATGGGCGTCATCAAGAAACTTCAAACTGAAGATTTAGTTAGATATTATTACTTTAGATGTTTGCTTAACACTAATGTTACAATAACTCTCATGTAAGAATATAATTGCCACACTTTCAAACATTTCGGAAGTTCATAACACAGAAACCTGATAAGGTGACAATTATGAAGATATAAATTCTTTGTTAAAACGTATAATTTATTAACTAAAATTAATTCAAAATTATGTTTGTAAACACACTCTCTTATAACGGTCTAATGTTTTCCACATCTTTAAACGGACCCCATCTTGAAACTTTAAAAGTAATAAAAAATAAATAATAATAAATTTTGCTTGAAATTGGTTATTTTTATTAAATCTATGTGTTTATGCTTTAAAATAATTGTAACAAAAAATACCCAGTTATAAATTCCGCCATCTTAAACGTTTTTCAGGTTAACAAAGCTACTTATCCAAACTAATTACAAATGCTGGCTCTGCACCAAATTCACAATTATTCACGCAATTTTGCATGGTTCTTAAAACTTTATACGCTAGCCATCTATAAATTTTATAAGATGTAAAAATCCATAAGACTAGAGTTATTGTAAGTAACCAGAGAATTTTTCTAAAAACTCCTTGCTAAAATACATAGTAACAGTTTTTATAAGACCAATAAACACCCCTTTCAGAAGTCTGATTGGTCGTCACCTTAAAACGTTACGAGATTTAAAATATTTCAAAACGTTAAAATATTTAAAGTTGTTATAATTCACTAATATATTCGAAATATTTTATCGTTTTGGGTTTATGTCAGGGATTAAAACTGTTCCTCGAAAGACAATGGCCGCCATCTTGAAATATATTATTAGGTCAAACTAAAACGAAATAATCTAAGCTATGTATAAATACTGAGCATGGACCAGGTTTGGTCTGAATTTATATAGTTTTTTATTTATACAGGGTGTTCACATAAGAGTGTCGTATATGTCTGTGGCTGATAGTACTCATCATTAAAAAAATGTTATGTTTGCATACGTCAAGAAATGTCTGGTTTAGCCATTAGCCGCCATTTTGTATTTTTATAAAATAATTATTATCTCTAAAACTATACCGAATATTGAGTTTAACTCCAGTTCACCTTCCTCTTTCGTGCAGCATCTAAAATATGATGCTGTTGCAGACTTGACTCCTGAAATCTGAAGTCATGTTCGTCTGAAGGGATCCAAAAACAGTCGGCGACGAAGAACGAAGAAGCTCAAAAGAATACCCCCCGCATCGTTTCGACATCAGAGACACCCAGATTACAAAAATAGTGCAATCTAGTTGAAGAGGTATTCTCATTGTCTCATCAGGTGCACAAGTGATATTTGAATCAACCCTCCCCACCACAGCTGTGTTATGCTCTAAAATTAGTTAATCTAAAGAAACCAAATTTGGCACTTCGATTTTAATGGATAAGAGGAACATTTATAAAAATAATTAATATAAAGCGTATAGATTAAAATTATTTATATAAATAATATAAGCAGATTTTTTGGATTTTTTTGTGTACCCTCGTCTATAAAACAATTTATGATGAACATTTTTCTGTTATACGTCGTTCAGGTTGAAAGTTATGGGTATTGTAAGCTGGGACGTCATGACAATTTATAAATGCCAGGAATTGCCCTGAAACACGTATATTTTGTATATTGTCCTCTACAATAAACTACAACTCGGAATGAGCGATTTTTTTTATTTGCGTCGTTTAAGTCGATTCCTAACTTTGAATATCAAATGGTTAGAAATGTGTATAAAAATTGTATCTTTTGTATGTCATTCTCTGTTATACAACTCAGGATGAACAACCCATGTAGGTCGTTCAAGTTGAGGTTGTGTGTGTAGTTGGAATGTCGTGACATGGGTAGGTTACGTATGCTAGTTGGAATGTCGTGACATGGGTAGGTTACGTATGCTAGTTGGAATGTCGTGACATGGGTAGGTTACGTATGCTAGTTGGAATTTCGTGACATGGGTAGGTTACGTATGCTAGTTGGAATGTCGTGACATGGGTAGGTTACGTATGCTAGTTGGAATGTCGTGACATGGGTAGGTTACGTATGCTAGTTGGAATGTCGTGACATGGGTAGGTTACGTATGCTAGTTGGAATTTCGTGACATGGGTAGGTTACGTATGCTAGTTGGAATTTCGTGACATGGGTAGGTTACGTATGCTAGTTGGAATTTCGTGACATGGGTAGGTTACTTATGCTAGTTGGAATGTCGTGACATGGGTAGGCTACGTATGCTAGTTGGAATGTCGTGACATGGGTAGGTTACGTATGCTAGTTGGAATGTCGTGACATGGGTAGGTTACGTATGCTAGTTGGAATGTCGTGACATGGGTAGGTTACGTATGCTAGTTGGAATTTCGTGACATGGGTAGGTTACGTATGCTAGTTGGAATGTCGTGACATGGGTAGGTTACGTATGCTAGTTGGAATTTCGTGACATGGGTAGGTTACGTATGCTAGTTGGAATTTCGTGACATGGGTAGGTTACGTATGCTAGTTGGAATTTCGTGACATGGGTAGGTTACGTATGCTAGTTGGAATTTCGTGACATGGGTAGGTTACGTATGCTAGTTGGAATGTCGTGACATGGGTAGGTTACGTATGCTAGTTTCTTTGAGGCCTCGTTTTGAGAATCTTTTAAGGCTAGAGTACCCATATATAAAGTAGGGATTTCCATAGCAATGTTAATCAGCATAATGACTTCTTCGATTACACAGAGGGGAAGGAGTTTGGTTGTGGAAAATGCATTTTAGAGTCCCCAGTCACAGGCTTCATATGAAACGGTTTGACTTCCTTAGCATGTTTGGTACCTAAGCTATTGCTAATGTAATTTGCTAAGAAACAGCTAAACTTATAATTAACAAGACTATCCATTTACTCATTACATTTTATAGAGCTTAATAAACGAATTTAGGCTTAATTTTATACCTCAAGTTTAGATCTCATAATATATAATATAATCTATATTTTTATCTATATTTTTACAAGTTTCAATGGTCAACTCTTACATTCATTAAGATCTAAAATTAAATATATAATTAAATATATGTATATATACATACATATATATTTATTTATATTTAATTTCAGATATATATATATAAACATATATATATATATATATATATATATATATATATAAGTAATAATATAGTATGACGTTTCTGCTCGTGAAAAGCAGTCGTGGGTATCAATTATTGCAGGCCTCGCTGTCACAATGTGTTCGTGCAACGCGAGTATGAAGCGTAATAAACAAAATTACCCCGTACTCGTAATTAGGTTTGCATCCTATGAGTGGAATTACACCGCAGTTCTAGTTTACATTTCAAACAATAATGATTGTTTGGAATAACAAACAATGGAGTCATATCATCTATCAGTATTATAGTTGTATGCTGGACAGTTAATTAATACAACATGACAATTATGTATAAGCGTGATATTTTACTGTGCATATTCATACGCATCTGCCATGTTTTGGTTGCAGTTAGAAATATATTATTGAAAGTTTTTTGTAACTGATGTTGTAAGGTTTCAACTTACTACTTGTTTATTAACTAATTTTAATTTGCTCTTAATTTTTGGCTCGAAATTTCCTTCCCTCGTAGGTCAATTTTAAAATTAGTGGGTTTCCGGTTAAACATGAATAATTGCTTTATATATATAATAATTTTGTATCCAAATTGTTTTTTTATCACCCTACACCCCCATGGCTAAATTACTTATAATGGAAGATATAAATTCAATATATCTATTTAGAAATAAATATTTCTGTCAAAAAGTAATATTAGTAGTAAACTGATAGTAGCTTAATTAACAAATGATTATAAGATTAATTAACATTTACAGAGTTTGAAGTAATAACATTGTTTTTTACTGTCAATTTAGTAGTTGTTGTTGCATTAATATTTACTCTAAATAAAAAAATGTTTTCTTGGAATTAATGCGTATTCTAGAGTTGGAAAACAATATTCAAAAGCATCTTTGATTTGTAAAGATATTATAAACGTACAATTTAGAATAAACTGTCAACACACATGGTTCAGTAACAAAATTAATTAATAAATTATTATAAAAAATAATTCTGTAAAACTACTGCAACATTTATAAAATTCAAAAGGGCCGATGAGTCTTCATTGAATTTAACATGTATTTCTGCCCATCCTGCTTCTCAAACCTAGCTATAGTTGAACCTATTATAGTTGAAATAATAAGAATAATTATTAATTACTCTTAGCCTAATAAGCATTGTCTTATAAGTAGAAATTAGAACTTCTGTATTAGTTTCAATTTTCCGGATTATTTTGAAGAAACACGACCAAAAGAGTTAGTTAGTTGTATATTATTGAAATTTGACTTGCATGTAATTTAATATAAAAATCCATTACATTGTTCTTCAGAATTGGAGTCTTCAAAAAGTTGTAAGCCGCAATAGTACAAAAACTACAGAGAATAGAGATTGAGATAAATTTTCATAGAAAAAATATCATTAATCCCTGGTTTTATATTTCTTTAACATTAAAAGTCTAAAAGAACCGGGTTTCCTACATTCACATTACAAAATAAAACATTTTATATCCATTAACTAATTCATGTGCCCGTGTTTTAAGTAAGTATTGGCCCATTAACACAACTTGTGACGAGGTAGAGATCTGATGAAAGGATCTATTTAAAACGAATTCAATGATTGCAGTGAAGTTTAGAGTATGATGATCTGAGGTCATTTCAACTTGGGTGTGAAAGAAGCAACGACAAGTGATGGTTCTGGCACGAAATTAATCCATGACATTATTTCATCTAATTAACCATTCATAATTCAAACAGGCAAATTTAACATTACTACCCTTTCTCTCACAGCGCGTGTTTAGACAAAAGCCGTTGTATTAGAAAAATACCATTACTAGTTTTTCTTTCTCTTAGGACAAGAAGCTTATTAAATTGCACTAATTCCTGTAAGAACATTAACGCTACTTCCGGAGTGACAGGAAATTCATGATGAGCAAGGTTAGGGGGTAGAGGCCGCCTCCTATCCAGATCCATGAGGAAGAATTAGGGCATTGCATCTCAAAGTCATGCCTCCCCGGAAGAAGGTAAGGCCAGCTCTAAACCAGCCTCTCCAGTCAAAGCAGGCAGGACGTGGCACACTCATGTTGAGGCTAGCAAGTACCTCTTATACTTAGGGAACGAACTCCACCAAACTCCAACAGTCATCTCCCGCAGGAGACTAGACCTATCGAATTGTCCTTCCACCCCAGAATCTCGAAATTTGCGGTTAGTGATGTGCCGCTCCTTGACATCCATAAGGTTGCTCAGATTTAAGTGACACATCGGTTTTTTTATGTGCCCGCTGGTGAATGGTAGGTTCAACTGGAAGGTATAAACCAGCCAGAAGTGATCCCTGCTGAGTGATCCATTACTGTTACTCGTCTAAAGAAACGTCTGTGAGTCCAGGGTACCTAGGACAAATCATTCCCGGCCAAATTTTATATGTACAACTTGTTCAGTTGTACCATATTTATGTAACTTATACCACACATGCAATTAAATCAAATTTTAAAATAATATTACATTTTGTTTTTCAATAGACCAAACTTGCATATATGTGACCATACCCTAACTAAAAATAAAAATCATCTGATATCTAAAACTTGTAAAATGTGAAAATGAAACTGATAATATTGATTTGTCCGTAAAAACAAAATTGTGCAATCTTTTGATTAAAGCGAACGGTGAACTTTAAAATTAAATACTTTTAACATATTTTGTTTGAAATAAAATTATTACATACGAATAAAACTACTACAATAAAACCTCATTATATGGTGTGATCAACGACATATATGTACATATTTTAAGATAATATGAAATGAAAATTAATATAAAACATTTACATATCTTCATCAGAACCTATCTTTAGCAACCAAACTGATCTCGACATTAAGTTAATAAGGGGGTTGAAGGAAGAAGGAGGAAGGTAAACCTACCACTGGGTACAGGAAAAACCGATGTGTCACTTAAATCTGGGAACTTTATAGATATCCAGGTGCAGCATATCACTAACCGCAAATGTCGAGATTCTGGGGTGCAAGGGTGATTGATAGGTATAGTCTACTGCGGGAGATGACTGTGGGAGTTTGCTGTGGTTTGTTCCCTATCTATCGAATTTTCTTGCTAGCCTCAACAAGGGTGCGCCACCCCCGGTTTGGTTTGACTGGAGAGGCTGGTTCAGAGCTGGCCTCCCCTTCAGGGAGAGACATGACTTTGAGATTACTGCCGTAATTCTTCCTCATGGACCTCGATATAAGGCGGCCCCTACCTCCTAACCTTACCCATCCAGAATATCCTGTCACTCCAGAAGCAGTACTAAGGTTCTTATAGGAATAAGTGCAATTTATAAGCTTCATTTCCTAAGAGAACATAAAAACACAACCAGGAGAGAGAAGAACAAAAACCAAGAGCGTTTCAACAAAGGAAAGACATCCGTATCAGCTGTTCGGTTCCCGATCTGACTCAAGCCTGCGCGGCAGACTTTCAAACCTTTCTCTCTACTTAGCCTGCACTAAATTCACGAGATCTGTTAAAAAAATCGAATACGTTTCTCCTTAATAAACTCAATATCTTAAACTTCTGTTCACATCCTACTTTCAGTAATAATTATAATTCCTTCATCATTATGATACATTGCTTATAAACAAAGCAGGTGCGGCTCTACCCACAAATTGGAGACGGCTTTCACTGAGAGAAGAAGTAAATACTCCTAGCGGTAACTGACTATGAAATATAGATCGGTAGTTACTGCAGTCCCATGATGAGGCAGAGTGAGTGCCTCTTCAATTTTCACGAGATATTAATGTAAAATCATTTGCAAAATCTTGCTAGCCGCTATAATAAAGGCTGCTATTATACTTGACTCAGTATCGTATAAAGAAAAGATTACGGAAACTTTAAATAATGGCCAATATACAGTTTTAAATAAAGGCCCAAATGATTCATTTTAACCCAAAGTAACAAGCAACGTAAGAAAACACACAGCAAATTGTTTAGATAAATTTAGATATAAATTAACTCCTTGCCATTCTAAAGTTCCCCGTGTGTATATCCTCCCCAAAATCCACAATCCTAGCATCCCTTTCCGGCCTATCATTAGTTCTCGTGATTCACCATGCAGGGAATTGTCTAAAGTCTTTTTGTACATTTTAACGCCATTAGTAGGAGAAACTGACTCTTTTATCAACACTTCCTGGGATTTTGTAGAGAAGACTAAATTCCCGAATTTGACTGAAACTGACAAACTAGTAGGTTTTTACGTTGTAAGTTTATTCACAAACGTATCAGTTCCATAAAATCGTTGTGTTTAAATCATTGAATCACTTCTCAAAGAAGACAAAACATTGAAGGAAAGAACTAAACTTCGCGTGCCAGTAATTATAGAACTGTTGCACTCAATTTATTTTGAGTTAGAGAGTCAAATTTACCGTCAAGGTGAGAGGATGGCAATGGGTTCTCCACTTTCCTATTTTCGCCAATATCTTTATGAAGGAATTTAAGCAAAAAGCCTTGGCTTCTTCAATCCGAAGAATTTTTGGAAGGTATGTTAATGATACCTTTGTTATTTTCCCTCATGGAGACACTAAATCTAATTAGTTTTTGAATCACGTGAAAAGTATTTCTCCTTTCATCCGCCTCACAATGGAAGTGGATGTTCAAACAAGTTTCCTTTTTGAAATTTTAAGAGTATTTTAATTATCAATCAAGACATCTAAAATCTGTCAAAGAATAAGTGTTCTACTCGTTATTTGGTAGAGTAAAGAGATTATGCTCAGATAAAGATGGATTAAAAGAGGAATTTAAGAAAGTTGAATCGTATCTTGGATGCAATGCATACCCTCTATTATTTATTTTTTTAGTTTGTTATTGACGATGGAAGGTTTGAAAGCATAACAGGATTTCGGACATCTGTCATCATAATACAGGGTCTGTGTAATAAGTAACCGGACTGACATCAGGAAATTTTTTATTGGCAAAATATGTACAATTTTTCTTTAGAAATCTTCAAAGTAGTTCCCATTGGAGTCGATAACACGCTGATACCGTATTTTCCAATCCCTGAACGCTCCCTGGAAGTCGGCAACCTCGATGTTGTCTAGAGCCCTCGTCGTAGCACGTTGAACGTTTTCCAGAGTCACGAACCGCGTCCCCTTAAGGTGTCTCTTGATCTTGGGGAAGAGAAAGAAGTCCGGTGGTGCCATATCCGGGCTGTAAGGAGGCTGTGGCAACGTTGCCCTCGACTGTTTTGCCAACTGGGGGGTTTTCGGTGACGAGCAGGCAGGTGTGCAACGGTGCATTGTCGTGATGGAGAATCCACGAATCGGCAATCTCCGGACGGACTCGGTGAACCCGGGCGGTTAGTCGACGGAGCACCTCTCTGTAGTACTGGCCGTTTACAGTTTGACCAGGTGGCACAAACTCTTTGTGAACAATGCCTTTTACGTCAAAGAAAGCAATGAGCATCGACTTCACCTTCGATTTGCTCATGCGCGCTTTTTTCGGTCGTGGTGATGCCGGTGTGTGCCACTCCGAACTCTGCCGCTTCGTCTCAGGATCGTATTCAAAAACCCACGTCTCGTCTCCTGTAATAACGTGGTTGAAAAACTCTGGTTCGGTTTGCATTCGATCAAGGATTTCCGAAGCGACAGCAACACGACGCTTCTTTTGCTCATCAGTCAGGTGTTTGGGTACCAGCTTCGCGCAGATCTTCCTCATGCCCAGATCGTTCTTAATATTGTTTTGAACGGTCATCTTATCAATTCCGACCTCATCTGCGATAGCCCGAATGCTCAGACGACGATCACTGTTCAACACATCACGCACTTTTTGCACATTTGTGTCCGTGTGACTTGTTGATGGAGGACCGACGCGCTGTTTGTCATGGACGTCATCACGGCCCTCCCGGAAATTTTTGTTCCACTGAAACACCCGAGTTGTGGACAGAGCATCCTCACCGTAAGCCTCTTGAATCATTTGAAGAGTTTCCGTGGCCGTTTTCTTCAGTTTGACACAAAATTTAATGCTAAATCGTTGCTCGATCGTACTCTCCATTTTCACTCCGACGGGGTAACTGAACATGCACTCCGCTCTCGCTCGATACTAACTCTCCAAGCGCTTGGAGGCAACCGCTGCAGCCCGGTTCCCTTTCACTAGACCCCCCACCACCACTACAGCACCAGATACCGGTTAGCAGACGCTTGGACGGAGCGGGGTAGGCTCAGTCCGGTTACTTATTATACAGAGCGTGTATATAATAGGTACCTTTTATATCCTATAACGATGGCCATTGTCGAAACACTGATACCCTCAAGTAATAGTAAATAAGTGCAAACGAACCAGATGAATCATTCTTTGAGTCAGAAAAACAGAATATTGATACATTTGCGTTTATTGAGAAAATTAGAAGAGTACGTAGAACGTTCAACATTAGAACCGCGATTAAAACCTACAATACTCTTAGACAAACTCTCGTCAAAACAAAACCCAAAAATGTCACATAGGATTCCAAAAACTGTGTTTACTGCATAAAATTAATTTGCACTAAGGAATGCATACAAAAAGACCGTTTAACTTAAGGAAAAGAACAAAAAGAAAACACGACAAAGTATCTAACAGAAAAGTCAAAATTTGCACATCATAGTTGGTCCGAGGGCCAATCCTGTATCTATACAACGTTTCATGCAGCAGATGGGGTTATAAAAATTAATTAAGACACAAAAATCATATACAACACTCTCCTTAGAATCAATGAACATGAGTATCGTCCTTATCATAAGCTACATTGTATCCCTCGGTCATGGCTAATAACATTGTCATTTTTATAACAGTAGTATTGTTGAATCAGGCATAAGATTGCGATATTTTACATTAGTCATTTTATAAATGCTAAAGGCAAAGCCAATCACTCGTGGGGCTGGACGTCTGTCTCTCTATCTTCATGATTGGATACACGATATCTAGACAACAAAATGACCTATAGACTTGAATTTGTAAATGAAGCTTCATTTCTATATCGCACTTCATAGGATTTGGCTGAACGTTATCTTTAATACTGGTATTACAGGTAACCGAGATGGCAAATAGAAATAGCAGAATAAATAAATTTGTAAACAAACTCAAAACACCTGTAACACCCGATATGAATTGGGATAAAGCCAACATAATACATCGGGAACTTATTTCTTTAAAAGCAAATTAATCGAGGTTTCAAACATTAAATTGGCAGAGCAACCTATCAGTCAACCATCAGTTGAGACTATGCCGCTTTGGTTGCCAATTCTGAAAAATGAACTAAAAAGAAAACCAAAAGTATCAAACATATTATATATTTATAATAAACCAGTGCGGACTCACAGTATGGATTTACCCATCAAATTACTAAATTGCGTTATCTACAGAAAAGGTCTTGTATATTTTTGAACTTTCTCGATTGGTTTGGCCGAAAAAAAAACGTGATTATGTGCAAATTTGTTTGTAATCTTCATATGAGAATTTTGCTTCTGAGCCCGATAGTGGCGAAATAATTGGTCGGAGGTCAAAACAAGCGAATATCAATATTTAGAAAATTACGTGCTCTACAAAAAATTCCAGTAACATTAAGCTCTATGTCCATCGGCTAAGCCGCAAAACGCGACTATGTGCAAAAGTTTTGTAATTATCGCGTTGAAATTTAGTTTCCGGGCTCGATCGCGGCCAAACCGTTGGTTGAGGCTCAAATCAAATTATAAATAATAATATTAAATGATGCGATCTACAAAAAATGTCCATTAAGACGTTAGCGAAACGTAAATAGTAGTAAGTGACTTATTAATAGTAGTAAGAGAATTTATTTACGTTAACACACACAACATTGACCATGTCTTGGTGGATGCAAGACACGCTGGAGCTGTTACACAAGTTAGAAGCCTGAGAGGAGCAGAACTAGGATCACATCACTATCTATTCAAAACCAATATTAGACAAAGAATAGAGATAGAAAAGAGGGAAAAAATAAAGTGGAAGGAAAGTTAATCTTTGAGAGACACAAGTGGTAGAGTACCAAATAGAGGTGAGTAATAGCTTTGCTGCACTACAAACAAAAGAAGTAGAACCTGAATACAATGACCGGGAAGGACAAGTAGAAGAAGTTTGGTCAAATTTCAAAACGGCTATATAAGAAGCAGCAAAGAAAATCTTTACTCAGAAGAAAAATCCAAAGAAACCATGGTTTAAAGAAGAATGCAGATTGTTAGTGGAAGAAAGAAGGAACATAAAGAAGAAGATGCTGACAAATCCAACAATCGAAAACAAAGAGGAGTATCAGGAGATCAACAGATGTGTTAACCGTACATTAAGAACAGAGAAAAGAAAATATATAAATAACACCCTCCAGAAAGCGGAAGAAGACCTCACTAACAGCAATACAAAAGATTTCTATAGAAGAATAAGATTCTTCCAAAAAGGTTTTAAACCAAAACCCCAGGGTGTTAAAGATGAAAGAGAAAGAATAATACATGAACCTAGAGAAGTACTCAAGGTCTGGGAAAACTATTTCAAAGATCTTTTAAATTCAGAAGAACAAGCAATATCAGAAACAGAAGAAGAGCAAGAGAAAGCGGAAACAGAAGAACAACAAGAAAGACCACCAGGTTATGACAAACAGATATCAGAACCTACATTAGAAGAAGTAAAGGATGTACTAAAAAGCTTAAAACAGGGAAAAGCACCAGGAGATGATGCAATACCAATAGAGTTAATAAGACATGGAATTGACTCACTTTTAGAATAACTCCAAAAAATGATAATAAAAATATGGAGAACGGAATTAACCCCGAAAGAATGGAAAGAGGCAGTTATTGTACCTATTCACAAAAAAGGCGACAAACTGGACTGTAAAAACTATAGAGGTATATCTCTACTCAACACAACCTACAAAATATTATCCAAGCTAATATTGAATAGACTCAAAGAGTATGCGGATAGAAACATTGAAGATCATCAAGCAGTCTTCATGAAAGAAAGATCTACAATAGACCAGATATTTATAATGAAAGAGCTAGCTTCTAAATACTATGAATACAATAAGGATCTGTATATAATATTTATAGACTTTAAAAAAGCATACGATAGTATCTCTAGAAGTAGTCTATGGAACATTTTGAAAAGGTTTAATATCCCAAATAAACTGATAAGTCTAGCAAGACTCTGTGTAAGCAGCTCCAAAGGAAAAGTACAGGTGGGAAAGGAGTACACAAACTTGTTTAATATAAATACAGGAGTGAGGCAAGGTGATGGAATATCACCAATTCTATTCAACTTTGCTCTGGAAGAAGCACTAAAAAAGATAAAGGGGATGCCTGAAGGAGTAAAATTAGGAGATAAGTTCAATATCCTGGCATTTGCAGATGATGTAGCCATTCTAGCTGAGAGAAAGAAGGACTTAAACAGACTAGTAGAAGCCTTTTTAGTTGAGGCTGCAAAAGTAGGATTACAAGTAAACGAAGACAAGACGCACTACATGAAAATAAGCAGAAGAATGGAACAGGAAGGAGAAAAGCTAGAAGTACTCAACCATGATTTCAAGGCTACAAAGGAATTTAAGTATTTAGGAGTGACGATAACACATGACAATAGAGAAGAAGTTGAAGTCCAATGTAGATTAGCAGCAGCAGATAGAACATACTGGAGCCTTGCAAAACTTCAAAAGCAAACTATTAATGAGGAAAGTTAAATTAAGAATTTACAAAACCATTATCTTACCAGTTTTGATGTACGGGTCAGAAGTATAGGCACTCACAAAGAAATCCCAAAAAAAGTTAATAACCTTTGAAAACAAAATACTAAGAAGAACTTTTGGACCAGTTCAAGAAGGAGACATATGGCGGATCAGCAAGAAGAGAACTAAGAGAAATATACCAAGATCCCGATGTGATTGCACTGATCAGGAGTAAAAGAATGAGATGGATGGGCCATGTTGCCCGTAGGGGAGAAGATAAATTGATAAAGAAGGTGTGGCGAGGGGAACCAGAGGGAGTGAGGCCATTGGGAAGACCCAGGATGCGATGGAGAGATCAGATGGAAAAGGATTTAAGAACGATTGGCGCTACACTGGAAGTGGCTCAAGATAGAGGAAGTTGGAGAGACATTGTTGGCGAGGTCAAAAACCATCTGGGTTTCGAGTGGCCACAGGAGTCTCTTACAGGAGAGTAAGTAAGTAACACACACAACATCCTCTAAAAGAGAACCACGTGTGTTGTAACACCCAGTAACATTAAACCTCCCCCACCCTGGAATTTCCCGGTATGACCAGATAAACCCCTGAGTAAATTAAACCCCCGGAAAATTCATAAAAACTGCCCAGTGCAGTCTTTTCTCCCAAGCTCGGTACCGTATAAACCAGAGATCTTAGCTAAATTCCGAGGGTTCAATCGAATTTTAAATCGGTTAAATTTCCGACAAGAAAGGTCCAGTCACTTTTTCTCTTATCTCTAACGGTTAATGTACAAGATGCCCTTAAAGTCAAAACTTTCGTTAAATCCTGAAAACTCAATTAAAATCTCCACTTTAAACTCCCAGATTCCTGATCTAACACTCGGACTTAACCTATTCCCGAATTCCACTTACCCCCGAAAATTTATTAACGTCCCAATTAGGGGCCTGGGGTAAGCCGCAGGTTAGTCTTCTACATACAAAGCAGCTACTGTTTTGAGCTTCGTCGTCGACTGTTATTGGATTCCTTCAGACAAACTATAGATTTCAGGAGTTAAGTTTGCAATAGCATCAGATTTCAGATGCTGTAGTAAGAGGAAGGTAACTGAAGTTATACTCTAGATACGCATTGAATCAGCCTTTCCTACCATAGCTGCTTAATGCGTACACTACTGTTAGCCTAATATATTCACTACACTACTGCAGCAAAGCAAATTTCAAAAAAACGTTAATTCATGATGTTTTTGTTCAATCCAGAAGTTGTATTGTTTTTCTCTACATACAATGGAAATTACAAAATAAATACAAATATAATAGTTCTACTTCAAACGAATCAGTTGATAAATGTAGGATAACATTTCACACATTTTTTAAATTTTTAAGCATTTTCTTACACTTACTGCTTTAAAAAGTGTCCAGCCATAGTACTGAATTTTTAATACCTAATATTATACTCAACTTCGAAGCGCGTTGGCTTCTCTTAACGTCTTACTTTTTTAATGGACCTAGTAATAATGGATGAGGTATCTTCTTAGAAATTCTTTAGCATATTATATATTTAAGATTGACTCTCTCTTCTTGGCTTTGCTATTCTTCTCACTAAATTATCTGTTTCATTTATTACCTGATACTGCGATAACTCTATTCAGTATTTCCTCCGACATTACTGAAATAGTACAATTAATTGATATACCAAGATCACAACTGCATTATTTGTGTTGTATTTATTTTCACAGAAATTAAAAATTAATAGCGACAATTATTAAGAAGAATTTTAAAATATTTACCTACCAAAACCAAATGTTTTTTCCTACGCAAACAAATATTTCATAATGGAAAAAGTTATTTTAGAAAGTTTTAAATAGGAAAATTATATATTTACTAAAAGGATTTTGACTTTTCCTACATCAACGTTTATTTGTAGGTACAAATATGACTTATTTAGTTCATATTTAAGCATATTTCGAAGCACTATCTTTTGTTTTTAATTATATTTCAAATTCAATATAATTTGGTATTTTGGATCAATTTTCATACCATTTCATTCAATATCACGCTTAGATATTATAAAAAGGGTAGTTTAGTTTGCTAGACTGTCTAAATTTGTTTTGGTACAGTGACTTATTTTAAAATAAGTTAAATCTCTTTTTTGAATCTTAGACCAATAATATAATAATAAGATCATTTTTTTTCAAATTCGGATAGTAAATAGCATTTATAGACAAAACCGTAGTTCTTCCAAGAAATTAAGCAGCCTATTTCTAATGCTGTTATACCATATAAGACTGTTATACTATAAGAATTCCATTACAATGCCTAGTTGAAAAGTTTTATGTGGTTACACCCAAAATCGGTGTAAGCAAACCACGACGTTATATATGTAGTGTTTGAATACAGCAACCCTTAGAAACTGAAATATGCACCAATTTTAAATAAGTAATTAGCATTATTTTACTTCTCATAAGCATATAAACATTCTTTAAAGTAGTTTGTATCCCAAGTCCTGTCCAGTTTCGTTCACCACATGACTTTCATTATTATTTTTCTAACTATTTCATGTACTGGAACATGTAATGAAAATAATCAGATACCAAAGAAGTTAACTAATGTTATTTTTATAACTATTTCATGTACTCGAACATGTAATGAAAATAATCAGATACCAAAGAAGTTAACTAATGTTATTTTTTATAAATATTTCATGTACTCGAACATGTAATGAAAATAATCAGATACCAAAGAAGTTAACTAATGTTATTTTTATAACTATTTCATGTACTCGAACATGTAATGAAAATAATCAGATACCAAAGAAGTTAACTAATGTTATTTTTATAACGATTTCATGTACTCGAACATGTAATGAAAATAATCAGATACCAAAGAAGTTAACTAATGTTATTTTTATAACGATTTTTTGTATTTTCATTCTTTCCAACTGAGCATACAACATTTAAATTGAGTCAGTTTAACTAATGTTTTATTTCCTTAAATAAATCAATGAATTGCCATGTGTAATGCCGTACCTCAATAGCGAATAGAGCAACAAAAGAGACAACTCCTATAATTGTCTGAGCTTCAACTTTTTGGCTAACTTTCACTGGATTTTAACTCAAGCTTTCAACCTATATGATCGTTCATCTGATTTTGGGATCTTCTACCCACTGGGAACCTCATGAATCTGGATTCATTCTGTTTCTGTAGCTAAGTTACCAAAAGGAGCCTTCAGATTGAATAACAATCTGGCAGTCAGCATATGGACTCACCTAAGCTACTTTTGGCCACTAAAATGCAATGCCCTTGCAAGTATGTAGTATCTGAATGTCAACTTCTCTTAGACTATCCTAATGTTTTCATGCCTCTAAATTCAATTAACTTTTATGAGCCAGTATCCATCACTCCATTTGCTTGAACTCAGAAAATCTGTAGTTTCAAGGCAATTCTGGATTATGCAATCTCTATGCTCTTCTCTTCTGTGAGGCCTTCCAAACTTTCTACGCACACCTGGCGCTCATCTGGGGAAAGCTCTCGATCAGCTTATGTTTTGGTTGATTAAAGCTCCCAGTTTATCAATGCTCTGATCTATGTCTGTGGATATCTCCCAATCTCAAAGATCTGTCCTCCGGCACCTCCAGGACTTATGGCTTTCCATCAGTTGCTCTGCCTTTGAGAAATATCTCGGATTAGGAATATCCAGTATCTCTCCACATATATTTCCTCTCTTTAGGTGATTCCGTACTGTAAAATCCTTTGGCACATGTGAGCTCTTTGTCTCTGAATCTCGATCTCAACATCCGAATTAAATAAGTCGTTTACTTAAAACGATATTTTCAATAATATCCTGTATCAAAATTAATTATGAGAGTAATGATTCAATTCAATACAATATTTTTTTATGGTCATTATTAAACAACTATACAAAATGCTTATATAAAATTATACAATATGCGTGAATAATCCTATTTTTCAGCCAATATGCTTCGTCATATATAAAACATTTAAAATTAAATTAACATTTGAAATAAATAATAATAATAGTAATAATAATAATGTATTCCATAAATTTCAAAACTATACATATACACATAATTTAAAATTTTCTTCGCACACCCTTCAGCTCTGACAACGTTGGTTGCTATGTTCCATAAACTCACCCACGGAATAAAATGTATTTGTTATTAAATATTCTTTCAACGACTTTGTGAATTTTTATTGGTATCTCCTGTATTTAATTTTTTTGGTAAATAATTAATAAATCTGACGCCCATCTGAGATGGAAGATGGCCATGAAGCTGTAGCTTGTGTTGAGCAACTCTGTAGTTTTCTCGAGATCTTGTATTATAACCATGGACATCCCTACCTTGCACCAACGTACAGCTGAAACGACAGGACATGCTCGTCTCAAACAAGTACATCGCAGGCAATGTCAGTAATTTGAGCTTCTTAAAGGATTCTCTACACGACAAGGTTATTGATTATGCGAACAGATTTTTTTGGTAATATAAATAATCTTTCAAAATACGAATTTGGACAAGTACTCCACAGACATGTGTGGGGAAATAAGTGCATCATAATAAGAGAGATTATACGCGAACTCTTACTGTCACTTTGGATATGCACAACTAGCCAAATCTTCAGGCTAAGTATCTTCTCTTGCCAGCTACACTTATTTGATCTAATGATGACTCACAACAAGACTGTTAATAAAATCTTCACTGTTTCTTCAAAACGGAATTAAAGTTCAATTTAAAATGCTAACTCTGAAGAGGGTTCCTCGTTATTATGAATATATTAAAATATACGTGGTAATGATCCTATAAAATTCTAGCAAATACAAAACAATATTTTTGTTATATTTTAAGTTTGCAATAACAGAACTAATAACCATCGAATTATAATTATTCTTACACGTTTAATGTAGTTAAAACAAGCTTCATAATGCAATCTTAATACACATAAACCATTTTTTAACAAAACCGTTTTTTCTTTTTAACAAAACCGTAAATTTATTATTTTGAAAGAAATTTCTGAGGGTCTTACCCTGCGAACCCGCAATAACGGAAGAACGCTCGCAACTGCGTTGAAATTCTTCCGATACCAGTCCCACATTTAAAGGCTTATATTCCAAATTAAAAGTAAGGCCGAACGCAATGTTGATTTCCACGAAGCAATATCCTTGTTTGACTTAATATATTATTTGGATTTTTGGGAAGACAATTATTTTACTTATTACGCTATATGTTTTACTACCACGAGTGTATTCATGTTATCGGTCTTGAACGACTTATTTGCACTTTTAAGATAAGTAAACCATACAAAACTTTCCACGTTATCGAATTATTTAGTAGCGTTACTAAGTTGTCAAAAGTAATTATGACCCGATGAGTTAATTTTTAGTTCATGCACGACACAAACAGGTTTATATAAGTATCAGGCAAGGCCTTGGCTCATTGTAGTGTCAAAATGTTTGTCTATCTCGTACTGTTAGTTCTTTCTTTAAGTACACTACCTACTGCTCTCACGAGCGAAGCAGGTAATCTTTAATTTTAGTATAAGAATCTTCTTGACTAGCACACAGTGTACTCGTTTAAGGATTACCGGCCTTTTAAATTAATGTTCTTTATATCATTATTGTAGTTGTAATCCAGAAATACAACGTAATTAACATACTTGATGCATGCATGCAATTTTGTAATGTTGACGCAATGAAGATTATTATTATTACTAAGAGATCAGGTGTTTGTGGAATGAGGTTGCATTATCCTTATATATATTATTATATTTGCATTTCAGCTTGACTATGCAGTCAATACCTGGTTTGTTCGGAATCCAAATTGAACTTTACGTCTCCTAATTTGTTTCTCTGGATTACTAATAAAACATCCTTTCTAACGATAGTTTACAACTTTACAAGTCTACACATTGTTTTATGTGTTATATAAGTCCTCTTACCGAATTTTTTCAAGCTGTATTTCTTAATTAACTGTAGAAAAGTAAAAACAATCTAAATTAACAGTGTTTACGAAAGAGGCTTTTTAACCATATATCGCACTAATTAAACTATTCAACACAAGCTGTATTAAAGTTTAAAATTAACCCATCTAATTTTTGGGTACATAAAAGAAATTGTCGTACAATACCGAAATATTTTTGATAAATGATTGAATTTCCTTCTGCTTAGCAAAAGAGGATGTTGCGTCAAGAGGATTTTTCAATGCTTTATCTTGAAATCTATTTATGTATTACGAAGGAAACCAACCAAAGTCTTGTGTCAGTAAAGAAAAAATGATTTTATGGAAGTTCAAAGCAATACAGTGAACTTTGCCATTATCTATTTATAAAAATAAATTTATCACAGCATAAGGATTTAGATACATTAACTTTGCTCGCCTTTATAGTCTGTAATCTTATTTGCAACATAACAATACGCCATAAAACGTGTCGTGTTAACAGCCTTCGCTAAAATTGCATGCAAAATATCAAATCTGTATCATTCTCAATTGATAAGTATCAATTACGCTCAGCCAATTTCCATGGTTTCACATTCAATTAATGCATCTTCAGGTGCTACTTTAGGGGTGAATAAATAACAGTAAAAAAGTAATTTAACCAAATTGATAAGTGTTTTTAAAACCCTGTTGGGTACATTTTTTACTTACTTTACGTGTCATTAATTTATATTGGTTAAAAGCCTTTTAAATATTAATTGTTTTGTTAAAACATCGTTGCTATTTAATAATACATCAGAATTAGTCTTACACGTTTATACATTTTAAAACATTTTTTGTTGGAAAAGTGGTTATTCTAGTTAATCGTGTTTTTAAATATGCATTGCCTCTGTGAGCTGTTGAGCAAGGTTAACACAATTAATATTGACCTAGAGTTACCTAAAATACAGCGTCAAGTTTAATTTTTTATCTACTTATTTTAGTATATATAGCGGAACCGTTTAGTTTCTAGTGTACTTATTGAGTCTCATAAATATTACAACAGTTTAGATGAGTATAGTTGTTTGGTAAAAATATTTTGTTTACCTCAAATAAAATATTGAAAAGTGTCAGCCCAGCTATGAAAGGAAAGCAATTTCATCAAAACATATCAAGCCGAAAATATCAACAATACATATCCGCTACTAACCAATAAGCAACCAATAAGAACCAACAGCGATAAAAATGACTTCTTTATTACAGACGAACCGCTTTTTGATAACTTTCCTACTACTTTGGTATTAACTAATTATACATGTTCTAGTTTGTAAATTGATTCCGCTGAGGCCTATTTATCATGTATCCTGAGTTCTAACGCAACTACGAATAAACTGAATGATAGCTGACACCATCTGCTGTTAAAATATACGAGTCCGTTTATAATAGAAACTGAAAATACTGTACAATATTAAACGAAAATGTTACTACAAAATATTAAAATTATGTTTTACTAAAACCTTTAAAAATTTTTTTAGTGTATATTATATTATACTAATAGTTTTTTTTTATTTTAGTTTTTTTTAAAGGAGAGACCGATCCCCTTTTAAAGCAATAATAATAATTAATTGATAATAAATTAATATAATTAATAATTAATAATGAATTTATTATTATGAATTATTATTTATTGATTTATCAGTATTTATCACCATTTTAACTATGACGTTGTTATATTAGTCCCATACTTCAAATTGAAGAATATATCCATATATGGAATGTTTATTTACGCTTTTAAGGCAGTGGGATTGTGCTCTAAGTTTAGTGCAAAATATTAGGACGTTTATTTGACAAGTTTCAGTCAGGCAGTTGTACAGTATCTTTTATACAGAATATATCATGTGAGAATCTTACCCAAATCCTTCGCTATCGGCTGACATGCAAATAGGCAATACAGTTACTATGAACTTATATGTCTTATGCTCCTTTGTTTGCCCCTGTCCGAATGTTCGCACCTCAACTGGGACAGGACTACCAAAACGTATTCAAATTACAGTTCTATAGTAAACAGTAGTTTTGCATTGTAAAAAGCTAAATGAAACTAAGGGTACAACATATACTAAATTTTAGTGGTTTAAGGTTGAAGGTTATGTAGCAAATTACACTTGTCCTAAGCACAAAAGAAGCTGATCAAAAACCATACAAATAGCTTAAAATTCAAAAATACCTTAAAATTCAAAAATACCACTAATTCGTTTTTATTTATGAACATGTACATACTGTTGTAATTAAACATCAGTTTCTTTGAATTATGTTTTTACACTATTATTTAAACCACTTTTTTTATTTCCTTCAAACCAGAGTTACAAATATTAGTTACAAAGATCTTATGTTTCGGGAAATTTTGTATTTTTTGCCATAGACATAAAATAAATAGAACCCATCAGAAGTTTGTTTTTGCTTTTCCCAACACAAACAATGAAAAATTTGCAGTTTATTTTTTTACTTATGTCAGTTCGTTATCGCGATATCGCGCGGACAGATAGGCAGAGATAAAAATTTCCCGTCGTCACAAAATTCGCTAAAGCTCAGCCAAAACGGACGCAAAAAGGGAATAAAGAAAATCCTTTACAAGGATCTGTTTGTTTGATATAAAGAATATGCTTATAAGTTTTGAATGGTTCAGATACTTGCATTGTTATCAGGAAAGATTACAGATACACTCGATAAGATAAAACCTTAGTGATAGCTTTGTTGTTCCAGAGTGTCTGTGTGAGTGGGAAGGTGTAAACTACGAGCCTGGAGAACAAATTCATATTCCAGGAGAATGTGTGGGAGCATTCTGTGAAGAAGATGGCAGCGTATCACAGATGGCGTAAACTCACTTTTTCTATTTCACTATTTCTATTTACACATATATATTTTACGTGTTGTCATTGTTCTTACATTCAGTTTAATCACTCATTTCTTAATTCTGTTGTTGTTTACGTTATAAAAATCGTTTAAAATTATGTTCTGTACACACCACCTACAAATCATTAGTTAATGTTACTAGTTAACTTGACTCGTATTACATTGAAAAACTTGATAAGGGGCACGAAACGTTAGCATCGTTACCGAATACCAACTCAAATACAGTAATGCTTTAAATTAACGTACGTTTTGCAATCAAATTATATGCACTAATATTCTCTTTAATTCTAACTGAGAAAATCAGAAAGTTCTGAACATAATTTTGTTATAGCAATATTCAAAGTTCAACACAAATAAGTTTTGTTTCCTTATAACAATTTTTTCTGTTACTAGACCAATGTAGTCTACGAGTACACCTAAACTATTTTAATATACTAAGTTGCAATGTACACATACATACAAATGAGACGTTACAACTTTGCCGAAGTAAGTTGATTAATTGTAAACAGTCAACACCTTTGAAGTGAGCTGGAAACTCCTGACAATGGAATCTACATTTACTTTAAAAGTCACTTTACACTGTTTCCACTTTTTGTAATAAGATCCACCGCACTTTATATCTCAGATATGGTATAAGTTAAATTATTTACAACAAAAGTATAATCATTTCAACGTATTGGGGGTTGAAGTACGCTAAAATTTAGTTTACTTTTTTATAGTAAAATCATCTTCGGCTTGCCGGGGGTTGTGCTCTTAGACCCGTTTGTCAATTTTTATTGTTACACTAAGGAAATAACTCTGCAGATAAATATTTGTCATTATTGCACTTTTATGACGTACTAAGTTTACTACATTGTTTTTACATATTTTATAGATGTGGCCTATTTGAAGTTCCATACGGATATTATGTTATTGAAGAAGACACAAGCAAGCCATATCCAGAATGCTGTACCAGGGCGATTCCTAGAGGTAAAAGACTGATATTTTTACGCACCTCAAGTAAATATTATCAAAGTATAATAATAAAAGCATTATATAATTAATTCGTGATTATATTACTTCCTTCATTAAACTTAAGTTATTTTACTATCCTAAAGTTATTTTCTTATTACTTTGGTACTTTCGACTAGAATAATTATATATTATTTTCAAGATATTTTTTTACAGGCAACCATTTATTTTATGGTACTTTATACCGCTTTTAATAAAAAACTAAATGATGATATAGTTGAACTAAATAATGCCAAATTTAGAGACTTGTTGTTAAAGCAGAAAGATAATTGTAATTTAATTTTAATGCTGAACCTAATTCAGTGTTATATATTACAGGTTATAGAAGCGGTATGTAGATTAATATGATTAGTTATTTTGAATTGTCAGAGATAAAAGTATGTGCAAAGTTTGTTATTGGCGATGGAAGGTTTGAAAGGATAACATGATTTCGGACATTTACAATCGTTATATTTTACACAAAGTTAAAACACAACGTTTCGAAGATTGGAATCTATCCTGTGGGTCTAATCGGGGAAGTATTAATACATAGAAATATAAATAACCGAAAGAGGAAAAGAAGGAAAAGAAAAGGGTTAAAACATACAAAAAACTGCTTGGAGTCCAGTCCAGGCGTTGTCACTGCACAGGATGCAAGGCTTGTGCTTGTGACGTGCTCAGGACTTGTATTATGTGCAGTGACAACACCTGGAACTCGACTCAAAGCAGTTTTTGCTATATTTAAACCCTTTTCTTGTCCTTCTTTCTGTTCTTTATTTTTGTATGTATTAATACCTCCCCCACATGACGAAGAAGATAGATTCCAATCCTCGAAACATTGTGTTATAACTTGTGTAACATACAACGATGGCAAAAGTCCGAAATCCTATATCCCTTTAAAAGTATATGAATTTCATTATTTAAAGCTATAAGTTTTAAGACTTCACTATCTAAATTTAATTTTAGCGACGTCACCACAGCACAATGGTTTAATATGAATGTTTTTTTTATTGCAGAAGACATATGCGAAGTGGATGGACAAATTTACTTTGTAGGAGATGTGTTTCTGATTGAAGGGGAATGCGCACGATATACATGTGAATGTAACAACACGATCTCGATCGTTGAAGAGTGAGTCATTGCAACTCTGTTATCAATATTTAATATAATTTACTAACTGCTGCGGCATTATTCAATTTAATTGAAGAAAGAAATCAATAACTTTTTTTGACGTCAATCTGTTGGCAGATGTCCATCATATGACTTGCCGGCCAGTTGGATAGTATCACCTGTCGACTACAATAGCACCTTCCCCTGCTGCTGTGGCTACCCCATCCCTAACCCAGGTCAGTAAATGGTCAATGTAATTCCAGACATATTGAATAATATTGAAGTAATCGAAAACATTTGTTCGACGAAATAGTAGCGAGCAGTGTTTGTGGTAGGATTACACTAAATTCCAATATTGTTAGGCCTTTTTACTTTTCACGTATACGTTTTAAAATGAAAAGTATTTAAAAACGGTAAAAAATTTAAAAAAAGAAGAATTAAGTACCAATACGTTTTGGGAATTAATAAAATTCAGAGACACACGAAATAGACGGCATGATAATCAACCATTCGCGCACAAGAAAAAAGTAATTTGTAAACATTTTTAATAAGTTGAATAATTAAAATAAGATGAAAAATAAAACAAATTCGAAACAAAAGTTTGCTTACACAACGAAACACGCACCCGGGAACGATTTGCATTATAAAATGTAAGGTGCTAGATGTATGTAGATCACCGTATGGACGTATATTGCTACAATAGTCAATTTCCTTAATTGCCTTCGCTTCTCTTCAGAAATTGTTATAATCTCTCCAGAAAATTTTGAATAATTCATTTTTTCGATGTATGTCATTTATAGAACCGTAAACTATTTGAGCGATCATTATGAAAATTTGTATGTGCATGTATTTTTCAACGGAGAAGATTTATATGCTATTATATTATATTATATGCCCATTGATGTAACTCACCACCAGGCGGCACTTACGAGACACATTTGTATATTAAATAGCCAAACACTATTTGAAGGCGCTAAGTTATGATGTATATTTGACTTAAAAAAAAACATAGTTTGAACTTAAAGCTTGAGGATTAGACCACTTTATAATAAACTACAAGTACATGTACAATGGCTATAAAAATACACTTTTGACAGACTTTCTTGATCGTGCCAAAAAATCAAAGTGGCAAACTCTACATCGCGTTGGAAATAATTCCCTTAAACCAGAAGCGCTTATACACGGGCAAAGATATTAAAAAACGTGCAAAACCGCGTGAAACAGCTAGTTGATAATAATAGGTCCAAAACTAAAAGGTTTGAGGTAGTTTAAGGGTTATAAGTTGCGCTTTGTTGATATCACCAAACTTGAAATCTCAAAAACAATAATACGCCTTTCGACAGCCAAACTGTTTTAATCAGACATTTACTAATAAAATTATCGATTAGTTATTATTAGACTATAGCATTAGACTATTTATTATTACAAGTTAATAATATATACCAATTGAATAACGGAAAGAAGCTCCATCTTCAAAAATATAACATACTCTGATAACACTTTTTTGTTCACACATAACTGTGCTTTAATTAACCTAACAATTTCAAAATTAGGTAACATAAACCCTAAGTAATACAAAAACCAAAATTATATCGACGTGAATCTTTGATTTTTGAAATTTTTTGAAATCTGGTCTAAACTGCACAACCCGTTTAAAATATACTATGAATAAGGGTTTCGTTATACCTTTGATCTATAAAATAATTTTACTGTGTGACTATTGCAATCAAAAGTTATAAGTGAATGACGGAAATCGACCCCAAATGAGTACAACAAAACTTAACATTGAAATTGATTTTGGGTAATGATTAAAATTTCTTTAAAACTCGGTGAAGATTTTTTATTAAGCAGCACTTGAAGGTGTAACTTTGCACTATTCTAACAGATATATCAAGCCGCAATAATTGTGTATACTGATTGCATATTGCAAGTAGGTATTGCGAGCTGGATAGTAGCAGGTACTATTTGCAGGAACAGAAGTTCTAACAGCAGGGAACGTGACAGATAGACCAAACCGTTATAAAATTATACCTATTGTA
This sequence comes from Homalodisca vitripennis, assembly GCF_021130785.1. Taxonomy (NCBI): domain Eukaryota; kingdom Metazoa; phylum Arthropoda; class Insecta; order Hemiptera; family Cicadellidae; genus Homalodisca; species Homalodisca vitripennis. The sequence goes on from NC_060210.1 coordinate 19,856,623, forward strand.
CCGTTTTTATCCATCATATCGATTGCACATTACAGGTGGCTTCTGCGAGCTGAATGGCAACTACTATTTGCTGAACCGGAAGTTCCAACAGCTGGATCTTGACAGCCTGATCAAACTGTCAATGTAAGGGTAAACGCGCACTAGCACGGCCAAGACCAAGACCAAGACCACGACCAAGAACGTGCAGCCAGGACAACCTGAAATGATGTGGAGCAACGCGCACTAGTCAGACCAAGACACGACAAACGCAAGACAGACGCACGACCACAGCTGTACGCTCTGGCCGCACAGACCAAGCGCGAGACCAGCTTGACGTTGCGGCCAGACTTCCATGAGCTGTTATAGAACAACGCGCACTGCCTACGGCCAGTCTGCGACCAGGAATAGTTGAGAGAGTGAACAAGTTTAGTAGACAGTATTGTAAAATGGCAACAGAATCAGTGTTTGATACAGGAGGTAGGTAAAGGAAAGGCCTTGTTTGTGGTATTTTTCATCAGATGATAGAATAATGAAGAAGGAAAAAATGGGAAGAAATAACATTGCTATTCGGTGGCGATGTCTGTACAACAGTTTTTTTTTTTTTTTTTTTTTCGTTACCGACTTGTTTTGGATCCCTTCAGATGAACATGACTCCAGATTCCAGGAGTCAAGTATGTAACAGCGTCAGATACCAGACGCTGGGGTATGAGGAAGGTGAACCGGAACCTAACTGAACGTGCACTTTTTACTATAGCTACGCTTTGGTTTTTTTTTTTTTTTTTTCTAACATATTACATATTTACGGTACACGTACACGGCCACTGCTATTTCCTCGACATCCATTTTCAGACTGACTGTTTAGTACATTACAAAACTGTCTTGGTCTTGATCGAGGTTGTGGCCGTGCTGTTCCAGACCAGTACTGGTCTTGGTCTTGGTCGTGGTCTTGGTCTTGGCCGTGCTAGTGCACGTTTACCCTTATGACGATTCTAACGTTTCGATCCATCTTATATCGATTGCACATTGCAGGTGGCTTCTGCGAGCTGGATGGCAACTACTATTTGCCGAACCAGAAGTTCCAACAGCTGGATCTTGACAGCCTGATCAAACTGTCAATGTTATGACGATTCTAACGTTTCGATCCATCTTATATCGATTGCACATTGCAGGTGGCTTCTGCGAGCTGGATGGCAACTACTATTTGCCGAACCAGAAGTTCCAACAGCTGGATCTTGACAGCCTGATCAAACTGTCAATGTTATGACGATTCTAACGTTTCGATCCATCTTATATCGATTGCACATTGCAGGTGGCTTCTGCGAGCTGGATGGCAACTACTATTTGCCGAACCAGAAGTTCCAACAGCTGGATCTTGACAGCCTGATCAAACTGTCAATGTTATGACGATTCTAACGTTTCGATCCATCTTATATCGATTGCACATTGCAGGTGGCTTCTGCGAGCTGGATGGCAACTACTATTTGCCGAACCAGAAGTTCCAACAGCTGGATCTTGACAGCCTGATCAAACTGTCAATGTTATGACGATTCTAACGTTTTGATCCATCTTATATCGATTGCACATTGCAGGTGGCTTCTGCGAGCTGGATGGCAACTACTATTTGCCGAACCAGAAGTTTCAGCAGCAAGGGACGTGTGCTGAGATAACTTGTATGTGTGATGGTTCACTGGTGTCAGTAGGGTGAGTGAGATCCTACTTCGCTACCTATTTTCCAAACCAGAAAATAATTCAGCTCAAAACAAAATTGAATTAACAGCAGATTGTAGTGATACTACATTGAATTCCTTGTTACAATGAAACCATGTTAAATGTCTTGCTGTTTTACGCTCTTTTTCGTAATCATTGGGAGGTTTCTAATTTAAAAGATATAATTAATATTTTTCCAAACGCTTTTTAATTGTTTCGTTATTTTTATTGTTTACTAAGAAAAAAACATCAATATTTGTTCTAATTCATCGGTTGAATCTTCAAAACGTATTCACTCAGAAAGAAAAGTAAAAATTGTGTGATACATATAACTTACATGCTTAAAATGAGACATCTCCTACAACATTACGATAAAAATAAGATCGTAAAACTGTATGAGGATTACATTGTTCTTATGGGAAACAGGTTCAAGGTAATTTTAATACAGCTGGTTCATAAGAGCTGATTGTAGTAAAACGACCTAGACTTTTTCTCCGTAAGGACAACGTTAAACCTCATACACAATTAAGCCGTAATTTATATCGTAGCATAATGAGAGAGAGATATCTCGTTTTAAATATTAAAAAAACTAACACGCAAGTAAAAGCTCTTATATGTCGCAAAGTGTATAATATTTTAGTACTCAAACGACAAAAAGTACAACAAACAATATTGTTATAGAAATCCAATAAAATTTTATAGAATTAAAAAAGCGATTGATGCGTATTAATTATATCTCTGAATTAAAAAAGTCGTAAAATAAAGATGGCCGCCAGCATAACCTGGATCTTATGGGAATTTAATTCTATAAGATACACTTTTGGATATTCAGACATATTAGCACCCAAGCCTTGTACCATACTAAAAGTCTGCATTTCAGCATATTTTTCAAATACAATTAAACTTTGTACTTTTAATCATTTTTGTTGGCATTTTAATGAATAACACTTATAATCTTTATTTTATTTTCTCCAGAAATGTATTAGATTTGTAGTGTTAAAAACTTAAAAAATTAAAATATTTTAGAAAACTAAAACAATTCATAAATTTGCAATGAAGGAGGAGGAGCTCTTCTTATTGGAATATAAATTTTCTATTATTTCACAAAATTTTGTGAAATAATAGAAAATTCATAAATTTGTTTAATAATTATTCACAAAAAACGTGTTATCCCAAATGGGAATGTACTTGTTGAAAACAAACACTTTAACCACTTAAATAACAAATAATCTTATAAAACATGTATAACATGTTCCAAAGCCACATTTTCTTTATATTTTTAAACTAAAGTCTCTAATGAGCTCAGTGTAGTATTACGTATATTTCTTTCTGAACATGTCTTAGCCTACGCTTTATGTGATAAACCTATTTTTTCCATTATTTCCCCTAAGTTCGATAGGATTTTCATTTTCAAATTATCTTGCTTAATTTCGTTAGCCGACCAAAAATCGTTTCGAATTTGTTATTATGAGTAGCGTGAAGTTTCAAAAAGGTCATATTAAAATTATGAATACATGCGTTCAAGTTTCGGTAATACTTGCTTAGCTTGTCATTTTAATTAAAAAATTAAAAGTAAACGTAGAAATTTACGTTCCTGTTATTGTAACCAAGTTTTTGATCACATTTATTTAAATATAGAAAATTCCATAACAATAATGTGACGCATTATCGTGGGAATGTCAATAAAAGGGTAAAGCTAATATTCACCACTACTCCAGCTATTTAGAAATATTTGTTGGTAAAATCCTACTTAAGAAACATTTAATATTATTTAATTTATCATGGCCATATTCTATTTGTTTTATGCAAAAATTTTTTTGCATTATTATTGATAAGTTATTATTTAAATTACTATGCGTGGATTCCAATAATCATATAATTTAATAATAATTTTAATATAAGGATAATAATTTAATAAACAAATGAATGAAATATAATTATTTGTTTTATTAAATTATTTATTCATAAATTATAAATACATTTTAATATAAAAATTAATGTATAATGTATTATATTACAATAATAAATAAAATATATAATCACAAAGCTTTATTACTTATCAATTAAAATATTAATTTATTATTCTTAAATGATGTATTTAAATAACTAAAATATTTAAATATTGCACATTTTAAATGGTGCCCGAGTTATAGCCTATATGAGTTATGTATTGAGTAATAAAGGAATACGGTTTAAAATGTACACTTTTAAAGAGGTTTCGGAATAATTATTCTGATTTAACTAACAGGTGCCCTTCAATTTATGTAAATGAATCTGCTGGCTACGCCCTAACTGAAGAGGACCCCTGTAAGCCTTGGCCCTACTGCTGTCCTAAGGCTATATGTAAGCATATTTCTTTAATTAATTTTATTAGTGTAAATGCGAAATTGCATATTTCAGACATCAATACGTGAAATTGTAAAGAACACAGAACAAGGATGATAAGAGCTAAAATAATTAACTTCTTTGTTTCTTTCTGGTATTTAGACAAAAGAGAACGGTATCAAATGTCATTAAAACAAGGGAACTATGCTCACAATTTGGAGACAAAAGTATGGAATGTTTTATTTTTTTACAATCTCCTGCATAACAATGTCAGAAAGATGTTCTGCATACAACATAATTTTAAGCATATATTGTACATTACGTTGATCAATTGATAAGAAAATAATATAATTTTAGATATAACGCACAATCTATAAATAAATGTTATTCGTGAATTTGTTTCTTGCCACGTAATATAAGATTATTGAATTCCCACCACTTATATCTATATAAATTCATTATGCTATTATTTAATCCTCTTAAAATTATTTATTTCTTTTTCTGCTATACACCTTTTAATGTTATGGCGAAGATTCTTAAGCACTATTTCAGCTAAAATACTAAAAATAATTTATTAAATGATGTGTAAATGATCAAAACGAAAAAAATAGGGTGGAATGGATGTTTTGTTTGAAATTAGTAGCAAACTCATATTTTAAGGCTGTGCGAATAATGTTTAGTTAATAACATAGAAACCGCTAAAGATATGAATGTGAAGTTTTTTCTAATATGTGCACTAAATCTAATTCATAAATATGTTTTTATTGACAAAGCATTTTAATTTAATTACGTAATATCCATTTTAAAAGTATTTTATTATATTACACTTGGTTCAATAACGTAATTTACTTAAATCATAAATGAACAAAAATCTGTAATTTTCTGAAGTCGTAAATCATATACACATATACTAATAAAACAATTCCATTGGTATATCAGCCCTTTTAGTTATACAAAACCAGTTTATTTCGGTAGTACTTACGAAAAATCTCTGCAAAACTCCACCGAATGTGATTTTCAGATTTCACAAAAAGCATCTCCCATATTTAATTCTATATATAACGTATTGGAACAGTTGTTAAAAAAAATAACAAAACAAGTTGAAATTTCCTTTAACAAAAGTGATCTTTTATTCCATCCCGTTTCAACATAGCGGCCTTTCATATTTTAATTAAATCATAACTCCATAAGTTATTAACCTAGAGGAAATGCTTATAACATTTCCTAAAAATTGTGTTATACAATTTATAACACACAGTTTAGGAAAAGTTAAAATATTCCCGAACATTTTTATTTTTTCTCTATGTTAATAATTAATGTGGTAATAATTTTTTTTATTTGAATAACCCCAAGAAATCTGTCAAGATATTGAGTAAATGTAAATCCTATAAACATAAATTAATAATATTTAAATTTTTTCTAAATCTACCTACTTCCTCCGATTGAACCGGAAAAACCTCTTTTCTTGGGCCTTGTTACAAAGTTTCTACTATAAACACCTGTACATCCTAGTGGAGTAATTATTTTTGTATTCTGTCTTCAGAAGATTTACCTGCATGTACACGATTACCATAATTTTAAATTGAGGGTGCTTCTAGGGTTTAGGCTGGTAAAAATTAGTGAACGAGATTCAAAATCTATAGAACCTGCATATGGATCTCTTATGTGTAAATATACATACGTATTATATGTATTTATGTTACAGTCTTGGGCTGCAGTGTTGGTAAAAATAAATATCTGCCGGGAGAATGTTGGCAGCCTGAAGGTGAATGTGTAGCATATACTTGCACAGAACATTATAACATCAGTGAAACCGGGTAAGTTTGATCTTAACTCAAATCTCCTCTTTGTAATTCAATATTATTAACTTATTTCTTAATTTTAGTTGTTCGTAACAAGGTCCAATTATAAGATGTGTACATCCCATAGTATTACATAATTGATGCCAGCGTAATATAGTACCCCTGATCAATTTATAACAGGGTTGCGATTATATTTTCATTATTTTTAAACCATGGCCAAGTTAGAATTAACAGCAGTAAAATCGAGATCCGTTTTGGCAGAAAATTTTAAAAGGCACGATATCTTGTTATTGACTGAAAAATAACAATAAGTATCAAGTTGAAATGTGTATGCGTTTAGTAGTATCCTAGATTATAACACTGGTAATGCATACACACCTTTTCTGTTATCTCATCTTCATGTTTAATATTTAGACATTGTGAACTTAAATAAACATAATTATAGTAATAATGGTACAGTTAAAAACAATAACAAAATATAGAATTAAATCAAATGCATTACCTTTACAATGTAAACTGTATTGACAGGCTGCTTTTATTATCATATTTATTTTTAGTTATATCGATACGTACTATGAGAATTTATCGGTGAGTATTGGCATCAATAAATAGTTTTAGTTTACAACTAAGAACAAATCAGAAAACGTTCCAAAATTTTAAACACAATCCAACATTACGGAGGCATGCAATAAATAACAATGTAAGTATGTCTCATAGTTTTATATGTCTGTAGAGGAAACTATGAGTAAATATTAACAACACAAAGTTATATTTTTATTTCTTAGTTGTGTTTTTAGGAGTTCTTCTTTTCTCCCGAAAATGAATTGCTGGAAAGTAGAAAAGTTTTTCCTAGAATGTGTTTTCTCTGTGTAACTCCCTGATAATGTCTTATGTCATAAAATAAGGCGTCTTCATGTTGACCTTATCCAAAGTTGTGGTCTATCAAAGTGATTTCAAAACTAAAGAGATATATTTTACTGTTGGATAAATTGTTTTTCTAAAGGAACATGTATTATGTATTGTATGCTTTCTTCTTATATTTTGTGTATATTGTAGAGAAATATGTTCAACGTCCTTCCACTTATCAGGGTTTCGAACTCTACAGAAATTAATGCTATTTTTTACAAACAAACCCTCAGGATACTTAATTGTTACTTTAGCCACTTATGATGTTTGTAGGTGTCCCGTGTATGAATTACCAGCGAACGGATCTTTGACTCCGGTCGATCCCTCGAAGCCTTTCCCGGACTGCTGCGGCGTTCCTGTAACTCCTGCGCCCGAAGGTCCTGATCATAGAAATTATTCAAGATTCTTGGAGCTATTGGAAAAATTTTAAAACAGTACTTAATTTTAATAAAACAATACTTATCAAAATTTGTGGAGTCATCTGATGATGATACCTTTGCTTTCGAAAGGCCTCGTCCAAAAATAAACCATTCGGAAAAGTATTGTTTTACTAACGTTGAATACTTTATAGAAAATTATATTAACAAGTTTGATTGTTGAATATTTAAAACATAGTATGTATTATAATTTATATGAGCAGTTACATAGAAAAAACTTCAAATGACGTATGGTTAGTACTAAAATTATCAAAAAATGATCACTGACTTTTGCTGTTAAAAAGAATTAGAATCTGGCTGTACAGGGAAAAATAATTTAAATATAGCTGTACAGGGATGGGGCATATTACAGCCCCTCAAGAACACACTTTTACGACATAAATTCCCAGAATTATGGTAAATTATAATTTTAAAGATACGGTTAGTACTAAATCAAATGTTTTTTCATCGAAGAGATTATTGGTTATTCAGAAAGAAGTATGTATTTCCTAATGCAAATTCCTAGTAATGATTTTTAATAATCAAAAAGTATTATTTTATGAATTATTACTTAAGGCATTAATCAAACTTTTAAAAGTTATAAATCACTCATAATTCTTTGATTAAAAATAAGTTTTTAATGTTTTTAATATTGTTCTTATGGATTAAAAGGTCGTTACTCTATAATCGACTCTTATAATATAAGTTTATACACAAAGTAATACACATTATTCAATTGAAATTAAAAAATCTAATTTTCTAAATATTGTCAAATCTTTTACTTTCATACAATTTTTTAAAGAATATATTTGACTGGTTTTCCAATTTCTTCCATGCCATAAATAAATTAGCAGTTCTTCCCCTGAAACTTTCTTAATCTTTCTTATAAGAAACGTATGTATTAAGGTACAAATATTCACAAACTTGAACATTGAACGATGTAAATGTGACTAACAAATGTGTTATAATGTTCCAGCTTGCAAGTGTGAAGTGGACGGTTACTCCTACTGTGCTGGTCAGACCTTCCCGATCTCGGGCCAATGTGCTCAAGGAACATGTAACGACGACTGCAGCTACTCGGTCTTAGGGTACATAACTAAGTATCACTTTTACTTACAGTACTAAGTAATACCATTAATCAAGTAGTAATACTAAAGGAAGGAACGGGCCTGAGGGTTTTAAATTTTATACAGGGTGTAACAAAAAGGTTACACGCTGGCTATGCATTTTCAGATTCTATGTGTAATTATTTTTTTTCTAATTTCCACTACGTTTAGCATCTATACACCATTTTTTTCTTTATTAAAACAATTATATTCTTATCTTTTCGATTGTTACAAGACTTGGTAAACGGGTCCTTGTCAGAAGGCATTATATGAGAAAAGTTTTAAAACTTGTTTAATGCTCGTATTTTCAAAATGGCCGCCATTCAATTTTTGTTTTACGAAATATATATTAAAAACCACTGTTTTAATCAAAGTTTTGTCACAAAAATGTGTTTAAATAACCTTTCCATTCCAAATATATCTCAGTTTACACAGAAAAATAAATTCAATATCTTAAGCGACTAAAAGATCAAATATACTTTTTACCCAACCGATTTGCTCTTATAATCTTCTGAAAATATTTAAGGAATTATGTCTCAAATATTACTGTTAGCGCTATGTCCTATTCCTCCTCTTCATATTATTAAATTGTAATACTTTGAATACGTAAACAAAGCTGGTTCGATAATTGATTTATATTATTTTTGTATATTTGTATCATCTGAAATAACTTCTAAGAGCTCAGAAACTTTCACCGGTAAAATACTGTTATATTTTAACAGTGAAGGACTAAGGATGGATACTTTTTCAGTGTACGAATATGAATTTCTTGAGGATTTAGGCTTTTTATCTTCAGTGTAACAATGTTCATATTGTGTGTAACCATTTAAGGGTACATATATTGGACATTGAATGTTCTATGATTGGTTGTCAGGGCTACAGGAACTGCATGGAATAAATTCAGGCTTCGAGTGTGACACGAGGGAAATTTGGACTACCAGTCCATTGGCTCTTACCCTTTTACCCTATTAAACCTTTCTCGTTTTCCATTTCTATTCCCCCGAGTCCTTATCTTTTGCACTATACTGCTAAAATTAAAGGTAAAGTAAACTAACAATGCATACAAGTTGGATTTAAATAAAAATAAACTAAATAAAATATTTTTTTCATTAACAATACTAATGGCATAGAACATTGTCGTAATCGCATAATATTTATACAAACAATATTATATATAATATTATTTGTATATTCCGTTCCAAATTTAATCAGATCCTAAAAAATTAACATGGCTATTTAAAAATATAATTTAATATACGTAAGAGACAAGCCTCTCAAGAATTCCTCCCAGGTATAACAGGCTCTGTTCATGAAATAATTATTTAATCTTTTTATGAATATCGAAAGGGTTTCACTAGTTTTGATATAGTCTGGTAGAACATTAAAATACTTTGGCTCAAGATTTGGGGTTGTTCTTGCTTAACACTTTATGTTGATACATTGGCATCATAGGACATGTTTTGAATCGTGCAAAATAAGAATATATATGTACTGGAAAACATAACAGGTTTTTAAAAGTGAACACAAACATTGAATACATGAATAAAGATGAAAGAGTAAGGAGATGTTCTCGAGGGAATACTTCTCGGCAACTCTCCCGGCTCCCGAGACTACAAATAACCTTTACAACCATTGCAGTCTAAAAACTCGGTTAAAAGAGGATGACGATGAAGTTCCCCAAAATAGGATACAACATGATACCGATGTAAAACATAACCCTAATACGCCATTTTAAGAAATGATTTATTAAAGAATCCCCATAAGTATCTACGAGAGAAAATGCAGCTATTTAACTTTCTACATCTACTGATCAATGTCAATTGTTTCCATTAAAGTCAGGATCTATGTGGATCCCGAAAATAAACGAACGGAATTAGATACAAAACCCGCTGTCCCATTATTTACAGTGGCACAGTTTAGGATTTCAGTCGAAGTTCTATGTGATCGAAAATAATGTATGCTTGTTTTATCTACATTTAGAAACAAACTATGTCTTACAAAATACAGACTGCCAGTATTCATTAATACTGAGAGTAGAGAGTATCAAGTAATTGAGTAGTCTTTGCTTGCACAACAACACTTTTCATCAGTGTATTGCATCAAATGACCCTTTAAGTGGGTGTTCAGATCATTTTCATTTAGCAGAAACAAAAGTGGACCTATAATAGAACCTTGGGGAACGCCAGATATTATATGAAGAAACCTAGAACATTATTTTCTCAAATAATGCATAACCTTGACACATTGGGTTCTAACAAAGAGGTAGGAGTCAAACCATTGCAGTGAAAACCATAGACCTCCAATTTTCGTACAAGAAGTGGGTGGTTAATAATATCAAAAGCTCAACTCAGGTCCCAAAAGTACCCAGCAGAGAATTCCGCTCAATCCAGTACTGTGATTGTAGCAATAAGGAAGTTATTTATGGTATCCTTAGTTATAATAGTACTTTATTCCTTAAAAATCCAAGTAAGCTAGTTACATAAGATGATTTTCGCCAAGGAATTTAACCAATCTTTCATGAATTGGGATGTTCATAAACTGTTCTTAATAAAGGAAGATAGATATTGGTATATAATTGTAGGGAGAATTATTTGACCCCTTCTTAAATACAGATATAACTTTTGAATGTTTAAGACTCGATGGAAATTTACCCTCAATGTAAAGATGGATTAAGTGGATGAGTTTATTGCAAGCTTTACATGTATTGTATTGCAATATAAATGATCACGTATGGTTTGTTTCAGTTGTCCCCTCATATTCGTGAACCAGTCCGGCTACCATTTGACCGATGAAGACCTCAGCTTGCCTTATCCTCATTGCTGCCCTCAAGTCATATGTAAGTTGCTACACTTCTCTTATGAGTATCTGTATTTATTTATATACGAGTGGTTCTCCAAATTACAAAACTTATATAGTATATTAATATTAGCAACATCAAGAAAAAGCTATCCAGCAAAACCGACAAACACTGAATATTACATACAATGGTGGCAATAAAACATTCGAAGCAATTTTACAAAAACTCCTTTAATGATGTTATCTGGCTAACATGAGGAGGGCAATGAAATGTAAACAAATTAAAGTAATAACAGAGTAAACAATACAACAATTTTTTTTTATCAGTAACAAAAGAACACCTACATGAAAGGATATAACAAAATTATAATATATTATGTTTTACGCACTATTATAACCATGCACTATAAAGAGAACATTACGCCAAACCTCGTTTCATATATACTTTTGGAAAAAGTTCAAAACCAAAATCTTTGCTTTTGGTAATAAATATAATGGTATCCCTAATTTGTATACTTAAAAATATATAGCACAGATGTAATGAGTGGGGATATTTTAAGAAACATTTGTTGGTCATTATATCTGGAAATAGCTAAAAAACTATACAGGTAAAAGACTAAAATTTTATTAAAATTACGCATAGTATCTCGTTTATGAAACCGGAATAATTTTGGTGTACATTTGTGGTTTTAAGTGTATTGTAGACCACGTTTAATTTTCAAAGAAGGTTGAAAATTTTATATTGTACTAATTTACTCTTAATAAAATTAATGTGTTTCATTATACAGGGTGTAAATTAAGTCATGATACGCCTACTTTTATTCCAAATGGATTATCAGATATCGGTTTACAATCTTCACCATACTTATAAATATACATTTTTGGATGGTAACTACATTACGCTCCCCCTTTTTCAAAGATAGAAAGAAGTGGTAACATTAAATGTTCAAATCGCAGCCACTACCTTGTGAAAGACCTATTCGATAGAAACATAATGAGACAAAGAAAGCACCCCTACGCCGTTTCTAGCAAAAGTTATGGACAAATAACGCAAAAAATATTATCTGTAGAGAAAATGCCAATATCTTGCACATAACAACACAATGTATGCGTGATATCTTTCAGAAAGACTTTGGGGTCTCCATATTATCCCTTTACGTAGTATCTATTGGATTTTGTGTGCATAGGTTTAGTAAGAGGTGACTTTTTCTGTGGCATTACAATGTAAGGGGTTACTTTCCTATAACTTTTGCTAGGATCGTCGTAGAGATGTTTTGTTCATGTCATTATATTTATTTTGAATTTACCTCTCCAATGCCATGTCACAACATAGGGGTTGCAATTTCAAAATTTATAGTCACCCCCTCAACCCTCTTTTAAAAAGGGAGGGGAAAAAAGTCCAAACAAGTATTTTAAGGGGGTTAGGTATGCCCTATCCTTCCCATGTTAATTTGGCCAATTTTATGTACCTTTTTCTCAGAAACCTTTAAAGCTATCATCATCAAACTTTAGGACACTACTATTTAGACCTTTGTTAACATTTAGAGCGGAACATAGTTAAAAAAAAGAAGTTTTTATTTAATTTGTTGTACAACTAAATGTACACATGATTGTTGCAGTCGATGGATGCACATGCAATGATGTCGTGTATAACACGGGCGAGACCTGGCAGGTGCATGGGGAGTGCGTGGAGTACACCTGCTTATCGAATTATACCATCTGTAAAACTGAGTAAGTGTTGAAACTAAGGATTCTTCCATAAAGAGCTCTGGCTTTAAGATATTTTTTTGAGTAAAAAACTAAAACTGAATACATTAACTTGTTAATATAACTTCCGAGTTCAAGTTAGGTCCGATGGCATGCGTGTAACCTTTTCTACTTTGACCTTGAAATTCACTATGACTGCACGATAAGTTTCCACTTCCAATTCAACAACAACTTTTCGAATGCCTCCCTCAAGTTACTGATGTTTCTGAGTTTATTGGCACACAACAATGACTTTAGAAAACCCAAAATATGAAAGTCACAAGTAGTTAAGCCAAACGACCTCTGTGGCCATTGATGGTCGCTATTCCGATAAATGGTCGCTATTGCTCCTGGAACCGTTCACGGAAGAACACAATTGTTTCACGGGCAAGGTGGCAGAAAAACTTATCATGATATAATGTTTTATACCGTAAATAAAATCAGAAAGTTATATACGAACATTAAATTATAGAAGAACAATACTTTATAAGAAGACTGTTAATGTTGGTATGGTAGACAAAAGGTTAATTTCAAATCAAAATCAGGTCAGGCATTTCAACTGAAACCACTTTGCATTATGATAAACATTATTGGTTAAAAAATAAAAATTCATTGTATGTTTGGTCTGACATTTTATTACGAATTTTGAATTACGAATTATTAGTATATTCCAAAACTGCACTAAATTTTTAATGCTAACTTGTAATGACTTTATATTAAAAATATTGGATTTTTATATTCATATGACGCCGTATATAACTAAAATCCTAAATTGGTAAAAATAAAGTTTTACTCTGGTGGACATTGGTATCTCCATCAAACTTCATATAAACACGGATACCACTTTGCATTATGATTAACATTTTTGGTACAAACTATAATTATTATTCATTGCACGTTTGGTCTGACTTATTATATAAATCACTGATACATATGATTGATTTAATTTTGCCTTTTATAATTAATCCATCAGATGTTTTTTTGTGTATGTTTTTAAAAATGTGGTTCTGAAAATACAATTCAATGTTATGGCAGATTACAGTTTATTTCTTATTTTTATAAGTTTAGTAATTTAACAGTGGCGACGAGGTAAAAAGAAGGAGAAATGACTAAAGAAGAAGAAGAGTTACAAAAACTAAAAAAAGCTCGATCTATTATTAAGGGCCAATTTTCAAAGGGCAATGAACTTACGAGACTAGAAGAATGTGGAATCATAACAAAAGTAGATCATTCAGACTGGGGAACACCCATCGTACCTGTTGTCAAGCCGAACGGTCAAACACGGATTTGTGCTGACTATAAAGTGACTTTAAACAAAGTGATCAAAGACGAAAACCATCCATTACCCAGGATTGAAGAAATCTTCTCTCAAATGAACGGAGGAAAATTATTTTGTACCTTGGATATTTCTAATGCTTACCTCCACATGAAAATGGACGAAGAAAGTGCACACATGCAGACACTCAGCACCCATAAAGGTATGTACAAAGTAAATCGTTTGATGTTTGGGGTGAAGGTAGCACCATCTCTCTGGCAACAATTCATAGACAAAACCTTGCAGGGACTTTCTGGTGTACAATGTTTCTTTGACGATATTATCGTTCAGGGTAAAACAGCTGAAGAATTATTGGCTAGATTACGTAAAGTTCTAGAACGATTAAGAAACAATAACTTAAAGATGAACCGAGATAAATGCAAGTTTTTTCAAACGAGTATCCAATATCTTGGGCATGTCATTGATGCTCAAGGACTTCACAAAACCAAAGACAAAGTCTTGTCTATCATGAACAGCAAAAGACCGGAAAACATAAGTGAACTTAGAACATTTCTCGGTCTGGCAAACTATTACAACAAGTTCATCAAAGATTTAGCAACAATCCTCCACCCACTCAATAATTTACTGAAGAAAGGCAACCGTTATGTGTGGACTTCAAAATGTGAAGAAAGCTTTCAGAAGGTTAAGTCGGAAATAACCAGTAACAATGTACTTGTCCACTACAATCCAGAACTCCCATTAGTGCTTGCAACCGATGCGTCTCCAGTGGGCCTTGGAGCCTGTCTTTCACATCGATACAGCGATGGAAGTGAGAGGCCAATTAGTTTTGCCTCACGCACTTTGACCAAATGTGAACAAAAATATAGTCAAATTGATAAGGAAGCAACAGGTATTTACTGGGGACTCAAGACATTTTTCCCTTACTGCTACGGGCGAAAGTTCATTTTAGTGACTGACCATAAACCGTTAGTGTCAAATTCAGTCCCACCAAAACCCTTCCAACAATATCTGCTACAAGACTTTTCAATTATGCACACTTTTTATCAGGTTTTGACTACTCAATTGTATATAGAAGAACCTCTGACCATGCCAACTTTTTGTCTCGCTTTCCTACTGAACATAGCACTACAAACTTTGTGGACGATTGCAGCCTTTTTCAACTTAATCAACTTGATTCATTGCAGATTGACAGTATGCTTATATCCAGAACAACTGCTCAAGATAAATATTTACAACCAGTACTACATGCCCTTGAAACAGGAGAGGCGGTCGAACCTTTTGGTTTCCACGACAACGAACTAACACTACAAAATGGTTGCATATTCAAGGGCTACAGGATAATGATTCCAGAAGCTTTACAACACTCAGTGTTAAATGAACTACATGTTGGACATCTGGGCATGGAGAAGATGAAAATCATTGCTAGAAGTTTTTGCACGTGGAAAAGTATTGACAGAGATATTGAGCAAATGGTACGTACATGTAAACAATGTCGACTAAAACAAAATCAACCTGCAAAAGGACCGAATCATCCATGGCTGACCCCTCAAGGACCATGGGAGAGATTACACATAGATTTTGCTGGCCCGATACAAGGTCAGTGGTATTTCATTGTTGTGGACGCCTTTACCAAGTGGGTTGAAGTAATCCCTACTAAAAACACGTCAGCAGAATGGTGTATGAAGGAGCTAAGAAAAATGTTTTCTACATTCGGCCTTCCTTTGGTCTTAGTTTCAGACAATGGAAGCCAATTTACATCTACAATATTTCGCCAGTTCTTATCTGCTAATGGTGTTGTACACAAAACTACAGCTCCCTACCATCCTTCGTCTAATGGACAAGCTGAGCGTTATGTCCAAACAGTAAAAAAATCACTGAGGGCAATGGAAGATGAGGGGGGAAAGATTGAGCTAAAACTATATAGGCTTTTGATGCAACTTCGACAATCTCCAAACACAACTGGCTCAAACTCATACAACTTAATGTTTGGAAGAAGTGTTCGAACTCACTTGAGCCTATTACTACCAGATAGCAAAAATGCACAAGAAGTTACACGAATCGTACGCAGACAATTTCAGGTGGGAGACAGAGTACAGGCTCGAGATTACACCAACTCAAGATACAAGTGGAGTTTTGGAACAATTATGGAAAAAGAAAGTTCGCTACTGTACAAAGTTAAAATGGACGATGGAAGTGTTTGGAGGAGGCATGTTGACCAGCTATTGAAATGTGAAGTTTAGGGGGGGAGAATTGATACATATGATTGATTTAATTTTGCCTTTTATAATTAATCCATCAGATGTTTTTTTGTTTATGTTTTTAAAAATGTGGTTCTGAAAATACAATTCAATGTTATGGCAGATTACAGTTTATTTCTTATTTTTATAAGTTTAGTAATTTAACAATCACAAATTATTAGTATTTTCCAAATGTTTGCATTAAATGTGTAATACTACCTTGTAATGATTTTATATTAAAAATATCGGGATTTTATATCCCGCTCTATATAACGAAAATTCTAAGTTTTAGTTTGGTTGAACATTGCTATCTCCATCAAACTTCATATAAGCTATATTATAAATTTAAACAGTAAAATAAAGTAAACATGATAACCATAAAAAAAGGAATATAATAACAGGCATGTGAAAGTTTTTTAACTTTTGACTATACCTTTTAAACTTGCATCTTTTTATGTGGCATTTTTAAATGGAAGTTAAACACGTTTTGCTCTTAGATGTCCCTGTTACGAAGGAGAGACATTAACACCTGTGGATCTTTCCCTCCCTTTCCCACACTGCTGCGGCAAGCCAATAGACACCATTACAACTACAACTGAAGAACCTGTGGAAGGTATATCAGCGAATTATCAACATTTTATCATCAAATGTAACTAAGGTTAAATACTCGTAAGTTTTGGTATTGTGTACTATGTGCAAAAGTCTGTGTAATCCCTACAGGATCCTAATTATTTAAGAAAATATTGATATATTTAACTCAGTCTTAAACGGTGATATTGGAATAAGTGTTTGTTTGCTATAGATGTTATTCCAAAATGAAAAAAGCCATTATTTAAATAGGATAAATACTCAAATATAATGTGTAATTCTGATATACATCTCCAAGTTGGAGAATTAATTTCAATCAGATCTTCCGCAAATGCTTGAAGTGAATTGTCATACAACCCAAAAACCTGTGCTGAGCTCAGGTTCTTTAGGCTGTGAAACGAGAGCTACTTTCAAAATCATTTGTAATTAATTATGTTGATAAGTTTATCCACAGCAAGAGAGTCACATCTGTATTGTTAGTTTTAAATGGCATTTAACTATCACCATAATTAATTCATTTGAGTATAAAGCAGATAATGGCATTTATCAAAAATGCTAAACAAATTAGTAAATTAAGATTAGAATATTTATAATGAACTTTAAATATTTCAATGCATATGCGGTATATACAGGTGTGCTGAAAAGTCTTAAAACGGCCTGATATATTCTGTAAACTTACAAACATAAAACTTTGTACAGTGACCAAAGGCACAAAATTTAACTTTGTGATGCACTCAGTAGCTCTTCTCCACCTCAGGGGGATGGCCCGTAAGGAGTCGGTGGAAAATCTTAAAAGTGAGCATAGGTGTATGTGCATACAATCTTTAAGGTCTTAATTAGTAGAGCATAATGCTGAAAAATAAACCTAAGAAGGTCAATTCTAAACAAATTGCCGTGCTTGCAAGTTTCCAATACTGATCTTATGTGCAAGTTCAAGTAGAGCTCAATTTATTGTACAAAACTTCACACATGATTTTTCACCGACTCCTTATGGGCCGGGTGTGTGTATATAAATATACACACATTATATATATATATATATATATATATATATATATATATATATATATATATATATATATATATACAGGGTGATTCATGAAGTTCTCCCCCCACTTCTACAGCACATTGTACTAGTAAAAATAATGAAAAACTGTTATATAAACATAGGTCCGAAAACGCTTCGTTAGCGAGTTACAGCTAGCCAAAGATTTCGCCTGAATTCCTGGGTAAAGAGTAAAATAAAGCCATACTGAACTTTTGGAAAGGTTAATTAAGTAAGAAAAATCGTGGATTCTTATGTACAATTATTTTGTACTTGGCCGTATCTGTCACATATGCGTTTAAATAAGCAAACTAACATATGATCGGAAGACCAAATACCTTTCAAACGACTTTTTATTTACATTAAATTGTATAAATGGCAATAGCGTTATTTAATTTCAATAAACATTGAATCGCAAAAAGTACTTGCTCCGCCGGGAGTCAGATACGGTCAAATATGTGACAGATACGGCCAAGTACAAAATAATTGAATCGGAAAAAGTAAGCGCTCTGTGGTGTAATGGTAGCACATTCACCCGGCAAGTGAGAGATCCGGGTTCGACTCCCGGCGGAGCAAGTACTTTATATATATATATATATATATATATATATATATATATATATATATATATATATATATATATATATATTGTGTGTAAATAATGTATACATACTCACATTTGTACGAATACCTATATATTTATTACGTAGCGTCTCTATATACCGCATTTTAACCAACTCCCTTGCACCTTTTCTTTCGCAAGAATTAAATTAAATGGTGAAACAAGACTACAGGAAGGGGTCTTTGAAAATATTAGTTTTAAACACTACATGGTGTTTGATTGACATTTAATTTCCTCTTAAAGAATAAATCTTTTCCTAAATAATTCCTTTGCTAAAATATTCAATATCTTTGGTGAAGGGGGAGATAATTGTAGTATGGCCTCCATAATTTGTGGATATTATCGAACAAAATATCTATCTAATATAATAAATATAATATTAATAACAAATAATGTGTTCTAGAGATAAATTGTGATGGAAATACCCTTCAAACACATGCTTTTGTTCTCTAGTTAAACATAACAGGACGGTCAAGTACGGTTGATCGCTTATTTGCGTTTCCAAACTTGCTTTAACCACATCAGTGCTTGCGAACCAAAAAGCAAAATTATTCATCAATATAGGCCATTTTTTTCGTTCAGAGTTCCTTAAGCAAATATAGACTTCCTTTGATTTAACCAAGAGTGATAAACTTTCCTTCAAATTGGTAAATATCTCTAAATAAAATAACATAGGCTTGTATACATATACCTGATAAAGTATTAAGGCTGTACAATTATTAACTAATACTTTGTTTTGTGTAAAGAGGTATGCTGTTATGACGGAGATGACAGTTATTACCCTGGTGATACTTGGAAATATAAAGGCAAGTGTGTCAGGGCCAGCTGTACAGACGAAGGAACCATCAACCAATTAGAGTGAGTTGATAAATAATTGTTTTAAACTTTTACAAGTAAATTCTATGTTTCATATATTGGTTCTTTTCCGTTAATTCACTACCACGCGATTCTTGCCCGCTGCGCAGCGCTTTGCGCTGCTTGCTCTTAAAAAAAAAAATTAACTCGAGCTTGCAAAGACCAAGCCCAGATCAACTCACAAAACTCAGATAGAACTAACGCAGGTTTCATTACAGGCAAAAGATAAGCGGCGCGCGTTTATCACTGATAAGATAAGACGAGTTGGTTCTTTTCCGTTAAATCACTTCATTCCAGGTATTTACTATTATTAACTGACACAATTGGCTAAAGAAAACCTAAATTTAATGTAATTTAAGTACAAACATCATTGGTAGTGAATTAACGGAATTCCAGACCTTAAAACTAATGGTAGTGAATTAACGGAAAAGAACCCATATATTTTCTATCGTTATATGCTACGAAAAATTGAACACGTAACTCAAGACTGGTATATGTATTTCAGGTTGAACATAAGATGAACTATGAAAAAAGATAAAATGAAGTAAAACTCTGCTATTCAACGCTAGAACCATTTTCTACATTAATAATAACCACTACGAATCAATTTTACGACGCTATCAGTTAAACTATCAAACGCCTTATCGCTCTAAAGATAACGAAATTGAACCTGGTCAGTCCAGTCTCGATCTAAAAAAGTTTTATTGCTGTAAAATACATTTTTGCAAATGAAATTATGATATTTGACTAGCTCTCTTACAGTAACATTTCTGATCAGACCCTCTACAATTTTATTCTGTTACGTGTAGGCAGGTGCTGCCTCTGGCAGATGAATTGGTGTCAGATCTGAAACTACCGAAATAGTAATGAAGACCAAGGAAACATTCTATATTATTATTTGAACAAGATTAGAGGGTATGGGGGTAGGTTAGTTGCCGCTTTTGTTGATAAGAGAATGTTATCTGCATTGTCTGAGACAGATACAATTAGAGCGATAACTATACCGCGAGACAACAAAACAGACAGATCAGCTTTCCTATCTACTTCATAAACTGTCCAGGAAATTCAAATGCCGTTTTATAGTGTTGAGTACTTCTAGGGACAGTTTACGAGTTCGTGATGATAGGGAGAAAAGCGTACTTAACAACATAAAGGTTGTAAGTAAAAGTAATTCATGGAAAAACTGTAAAAAGAAAATAAAATTATCCAAATATCACTTAAGGACAAAGAGGATGAGATGTACAGATTCAAAATGTTATGAAAAAAAGTTTTTACACTTACACTTTATTTGAGCTAAACAGGCAACAGAACTATTTTAAATAGTATTAAGGCCTATCCCCTGAATAGTGTCCTACATTTAAATACTATAATTACTTTGCATGTTTGGTTGCAAGTTTAGATTTGACTGAAAATAGAGTTCTTTTTTTAACAAACAAAGTTCTCATAATGTTTAATGTATGTTCATGTAATTTTCAATTAATCATGAAAGTATTTATAATAAAATAACCTTCTCATATATAGTTGGCATTATATACATTGTTAGGTAAGAATTATATCCCATTTCGTCATAAATATTATCTTCAAAAATCCTCTTATTCTTTTCAGATGCCCCCGTATACTACTACCTCTACCAGATGGCTGCAAAGTGGTAACCGACTCTTCAAAACCGTTCCCCGGGTGTTGCCCAAAAACCGAATGTCCCCCTACTGAGGAGCCACCAACGGGTAAATTACCAACAGTTCTGCCAAATTTGCGTAAATTATGCTTACTGTATGAACAGTTCATGAGTTTTAATAAGGCTAATTCCAATGTCTTAAGAGGGAACTCAAGTGAATTCCGATGACGGGCGCACATCTGATGTTTCATTTAGACGTCGGGCTAAACGCAGCTATGAAGGGAAGGGTCGATCCAATGTGAAAAAAGAGTTTAGCTCCAGTTCACTTTCCACTTAGTACAGCGTCTGGAATCTGACTCTGTGACAGTCTTTACTTCTGGAATCTGAGTCTTGTTCATCTGAAGAGTTCCAAACAGTAGATTTCTCCAACATTCACTTGGGGCTAAAGTTATAAAATTTGTTATAATAGGAACTCGACTCAAATATTCATAAATGTTTTTCTTGCAAAACCTAAATTGTAATATCTCAATGGTAACGAATTATTCCAAATACGACTGTTAATATTACTTGTTTATATTTTATATTCAGTACGGTATAGATTTTTCACGAAAAAACTATTTTCTTATGGCACAAAAATCAAGACGTCCATCAGTATAGCCTTAACTTGTAACTAATATCACTTGTAAAATAAATTCTCCATTCACTACGGGAGTCAATTTATGGACAAAACTTCACAACTACGTGGCATATTTTTGCCAATTGCACTAAAGTTGTCAATTAATAAGAAAGTTAAGCAATATCGCTTGGGGGGTTTATTTTCGGTAGATTTTCTACTCGAAAACGGCCTATTACATGAAACTTTTTCATAACATCATCGAACATGAACCGTAGTTAAACACCCAACCACCCCCAGTACATATATAACGCGACTTGAGGAAACAATAAATGAAAAGCAAAATTTAAAATATCTACACTCCGTTAGTTATAGACCCGCAGAAAAAGGTTGTTGGACGTATATATCACATCTTAACATGTTTGTCACAATCAATCTTACTGTATCTAGATATATTTCAGGGATATCTACTGGATATAATTTTATTAGAATATTTCCATTACTGAGAACTGACGTATCACAAAATGGTATGTTTTAAATGTTTTTGTTAAGACACAGCCCTACTAGAGCAATCTCGAACACTTTTACGACTTTATTTTTAGTCGCTGAATTATGCTAAAAGGGTCATTTTAAAAATAAAATTGACACGCTCATAAATGCTTAATGTAATTGTTTTGACTATTTTATATTTTATTGATGTACATTTTAAGATTTTTAATATTTTATCGACTAAATATTCAAAAAATATACATTTAAAAACCTGAAAAGGCGTTTGGGTGCGTAACAATTATATCTGTAAAGTGAGATATGTCCCAAATGGTATAGTAGAAAACTAGATTTTAACATCGGTCTTTTACTACATTTTATCAATGGTCTTTTATTACAAATCATTGGATAGCATGTTTATCCGTTCCGCTCCAGTATGGGGGGTATCGCTGAAAAATTTCAAAAATTCATAATTCTGTTATTTTTTGCCTATAGAATGTTGTTTACAAATACAAATCCCTCATTTTTTAAATAAACAATAATAATATTTCAGGTGTCTCAAAATCTACCCACTTCTTTCGACTGAACAGGAAAAACTATTTTAGTCTATAAATTGGCCCCATAAACTTAGTATGGAATTATATGTGTTACGTGCCGATATTGTTTCGTTATATATACAATTCCTATTGTACAAAATATATAGTTTAGTGGTTATCTGATGATAATAATTTCAGTATGCACTTGTACGATTGGAAACCTGACCATCATGGAGGGAAAATCAGCACGTCCTCCTGGCTTGTGCATGCTGGCTATCTGTAAAAGTAATGGCAACTTAGAACTGCTTGAGTGAGTATTAGTAGCACCAACTAAGCCTAGGTTATGACAATATTGTAGATTATTACAGTATTTTGTTCACATTCGCCACTGAAAATATTTGACCAGTCATGGTAAATGCGGGAAAATATTTTTTTTACCTACCCAAAATGAAGTCAGAGCAACCAAAAAGGTTGTACAAGGTTGCCCAGGTAACTCCACTGCCAGATTTGATGACGTCATAACTGTGACAACAATTGTTGTCAGCCGCACCTGGCGCCTTAGTCACTACCGCATGACTCTGGGTCTGTTACTCGCGAATGGCACTGTCACTCGCGGAAGACATTGTCAATTGCACAAATAGTGAAAAACTGTTTTGTGTAAAAAATTGAAAACAGTCCATAAACATGGCCTGAACTCACGTCGGCAGAACTCTCTGAGCTTGAATCGGAATCGTTCTGTTCATTCACAAAGTCTTCCACTAGTTCATTTTCATCCTCTATATTGGCTAAATACAATAATAAACACACATACTCCGTCACCTTACACTACACACTATACACAATGCAGCACAGCCAGCGAACGAAATTGCGAATAAAGAACGTGTGAAACAGGCACAAAACGCGGCAACTGCACAACGTTCCACGGCACCTGCTAGGCTCACACTACGCAATAGCGGCCAAGCGAGCAGATGTCTGTTATTGTTGTCATTGGCATGGCGCGTTAGTATTGCATGACAACAATAATAATTGTCTCCCGCAGCGAGTGTTCTAAAATCCCACTGATATGCTCAGATGAAACTTGGGAGATGAATCTGTGTTATGATAATGTGTCCTATATGCTTAAATGCTCAATCTTCACTAAACAAAAATTAACTTAGATATAGTATCATGCTTCTATTATTTTCTCAAATATTAAATTTAATTACTACCACCTTTTCTCGATATATGTTTAAACTATTCTTGTAGTTCCCATAAGAAAGACGGAAATATTTGCTTTCCTCTTTTACAAAATTTAATTTCAAGGAAATCAAAAGAACATTTCATGGGTGATAAAACATCATTTATTTACCTAAAATCAAATATAACTATGTAAGAAGAATGTAAGTATAGAGGCGTTTTCGTATTTTAATATAAGAGTTATTTACGAGCTAATACTGAAGAATCTACAAAATTACTTTTTCATTTAAACTTAACCCTTTCAGGGCCAGGACCAAATATGAGATGTTGCAAAATTTTTTCACATATCTATCCCCTTGTGACTAGTCAAAAGTGCCAGGCTAAAATTGCGATTTTGCAGTCTCTTAGATTAAAAATTTATAACTTTTCATAAACATTAGAGAATGACCTAAAAGTTGCACCAAATTACTCGTATAGATATATACTATCAACAAAAAAATATATAGATGTAGTTTTAAGTAATTTAAAATTTAAAAAAAATAATGTTTTAATGGATTACATAAAAAAAATTTAATTTTTTAATTTTTTTTCGTAAATAACTAAAAAAGGAAAAATAATTTTACTGTAGAAAGCTATGTTATTATATTGTACATTTATAAAGGAACAACCATACAAAATTTTGTGTTATTTCCTCTCATAAATAAATTTTTTATGACACATTTTGTATAAATACGCATAATTGTACTTCGCAACAAGTGATAAAGCAACTGACTCTTAACTGCAAGAAACTTAAAATAAATATTCACATTACGGATGTACCGGTAAACAGATGATTGTAGGATCCATAAGCAGTTTCAATACAGTTAAAAACACTATTTACCAAGAAATATTTACACAATTTTATTTTGAAATTTATTTACACTTTTTCTATTTATAAATATGCTACTTACAATTTCACTCCCGTGAGATCGCAAAATTGTCAGTCATTGTAACTACTACACACAATAGCTAAGCAGGTAACACTACTAATATTTACAACCACAAAATAAAATAATGAAGAAGAATCCAGCATACAATGGTACGATTGCACTAAAGCATAAAGAATTAACAACAATAGATCGAGTCACCTGATAATGTCACGTGACAATTACGAAACAAAAATGCATAGACCTCCAAAATAAAAATTATATTCATATAAAATATCTACAAATATACTAGGGAATAAAAAAACATAAAACTTTAATCATTTGATGTCGTATTTTTTTAAAGAAAATTACGAATATCAAGGCGGCCTGGCCCGGAAAGGGTTAAACAGACAATGCAATTTGAAAAAATTAAACAGTTTCCCTTTTTTTCGACACTAAGAAAATGTACTTTTTAAACTAACCAAAGAGTAGCATCAAGTTATAAAAATGTTTTAACTTAAACAGACAATGCAATTTGAAAAAAGTAAACAGTTTCTCTTTTTTTTCGACACTAAGAAAATATACTTTTTAAACTAACCAAAGAGTAGCATCAAGTTATAAAAATGTTTTAAGAGTCACAAAAGTGTTATACTAAAAGAAAATTAAATTATTTATCTACCTATGGGCAAAATATCTTTGATCATGTTTTAATGTCAAACCCAAGCATTTGGAAAGTTCACGTGGAAGTTATAAAGTAAGTTCATTAAGTAAATAAGCTACATTGTTGAAACAAATTTTGTAACAAATCGTATAATTCTAACAATTGAGAACAAATCAACAATTAAAAATATTATCCTGCGAAGTAGATAGGAGTAGTCTATACCGTAAAGTTATTTGTGTTGTGGTCTATGTTATTTATATTTATTGTATTTATATTTTACAAGTGTGTTATGGATTTCATGATTTTCCTACAATCACGTTATGGAATTTACTAAGTGTCTCCTCCAACACGTTAAGATGGTTAGGTTGAATTTCGAGTCAGAACTGAGTCAAGCACTGCAGATTTGAAAATAATTCGGGTAAAGAATTCAGAGTCGGCTTAACTCAGTCTAACTCAGCGGTGTCGGTAGAATAGGAATGATTCAGATGATTCGATTCATAAATTGAGTTGGCAAAGTATTAGACTCACCCCATCACTAATTGGAACAATTACGAGTACTAAATTTACGTCATTCACAATATCTTCTTATCTTCAGCACATTAATTTGTAAATAGGTTTACAAAGTTATCATTTTACATTTCATTAAATGTATCCAATTTTATGCCACCCAAACCCGCTACATTGTCAGATACGTGGAACTATGACCCAAACTGTTTAATGTGTTACAGCTGTCCCATGGCTTGGCTTCCTCCTTCAATGACCTACGGAGAACCGGATCTTAGCAGGCCTTTCCCGGACTGCTGCCCTAAAGTGGAACACGTCCTGCCACCCAAATATGAACCCGTTGGAACTACAAGTAAGTTGTTAAGTTATTAATTAACTAATATAAATCAAATCAAATTTATTTCAGAATTTACGAGCAAATATAGTACTTTATATACACGAAATTAGTCCCACATGGGCCACAGAGGCTTGTGCGTGGTGACGAGTCTATTTATTGTTGCTGTACACAGTGGTATTATAATAGTTAACATATTAATAATAATAAACCGTTTTTATATTGTTAAAACAGTTACTATACATCAAACTTAAAATAAAAATAGACAACTGTAATTTGTTGGCCACAGACCTCATAAATTATGCCACTATACTGAAGAGTCTAATTTTATTTTGATATACAATCATAAAAAATAAATAATGTATGTTATTTGCTCATGGAATTGAACATAATTAATAACTAACGTTAATTAAAGTTAAATTTAGGTTATTAGAGGTGTTTAAAACAAATCGGAGATAGGAGACGAAAAAGCCTAAGACGGCCATAGCAAAACAGTAGAACAGTTTGTTATGTGTAATAATGTAAGTTAGTCCAGTAAACAGTTGTGATCATATATATTCAGGAGCGGCTTTAGGTTAGGGCGTGGTTGGGCGACAGTCCAGGGGCGCCGGACGAAAAGGGGTTTCTTAGCGTTTTTTTCGTGTGTAATTGAATTGCAGTTAGGGGGCGCCGAAGAAATCTCGCCCAGGGCGCTATTAATTCTAATACCGGCACTGTATATATTAGTCTAGTATATAGATGAGAGCAGCGACTCAGCGTGTTCAGCGCCGACCTCCAATAAACAGTTCATGTTCTATAGCACCATAACTGTATCTATATATATAAAAATGAAACTGTTCGTGTGTAACAGCATCACTCACAAACGGCTGGACGGATTCGCCTAATTTTTTTTTTAATTTGTTCGTCTTGATCTGTAGAAGGTTATAGGATACTTTTTATCCCTTTCTCGATTCAGGATTCCGCCCCACTGGTTACAGAAATACCCGTAAGAAATGCATTGCAGCAAACATATGTTATTAAGTGAAAGAGTCTTTTCAAATTTTTAATCAGCTGTTCTTTGTAAACATATATAATGCGACAAAAAATATATTTATATATAATTTAATTACTACAATTATAGTTTTAAAGCATAGTAATATATATAAATGAATGTTTGTGGGTTTCTCCTTTATAGACTCAGAAAACTATTGGACCGATCACTATGAAAATTTGTATTTATTTGTATTTTTCTATGTAGAAGGTTTATATGCAATGCCCATTGATGTAACTCACCACCAGGCTGTACTGCAAGATATAAAAGTTATCAAAGCGCCTGCACATTATAAACTGCAATTACGACACAGTTACGTATATTAAATAGCCAAACACTATTTGAAGGCAAAGAAATATACGGGCAAAGCTTAAGAGACGCGTACGAAGCCGCGGGAAACAGCTAGTAATTAACTAAAATAAGGTGTCTTACCTTGTCAAAACTCTCCGAAAGTTGTAAGTTCCACTGAATCTTTCCATCTCCAGGTAGTGAAAAAGAGTTAAAAGTGGTTTTCAAAAGCTATAAGACACATTCACGAAAGCGACAAAATAAATAAGGTTATACGACAAACAAACGGGGATCTTCTGCGAATACACGATCACGAACAAGCGGACAGTGTAGACAGATCGAATTGTGCAGCTGCTACCTACCTCACTCCCGTTCCTTGAACATTCTGTCCAGGTGTGGTTTATCAGCTGATGATAAGATAAACTGTCCGAGATTATTGATAAAAGTAGAATGCGGAGTAAACAGAAGTTTCTAGTTAAAAATAATACAGTTTGATTTAAGTTGTTTTAAAATGTTTATAAATTTCATACTCTTCAAGACTTACAGCCTTTCTTGCATTTATGTCAAATTTCTGAACTGATAATAATTCCACCCCTCACCCCTCCCATATTGTGACTGTTGTCTATAAGATAGTTCCAATAATATTTCAAATTAAAGAGTAGCTAATCAAATTCTGAAACAACATTATTATTTACAATGTGTATGAAAGAAAGTGCTTACGTACGTGTAAAATTCCCACTACAATCGTGTCCTTGCCTATCCGTATATACCTCTGTGTGATAGTGATATGCAACAGTAAGGTCAAAGTGATTTGAATCTCGTTGCATGGCTTCCTTTTGGTCCAACGAAGGATTTTATTGAGCTTGAGGCCGTAAGCAGGCTACTCTACCTGCCTGTCTACTCACCTGTATGACAACTCTTGATATAATATCCTATAAACAATTGGAACTTGGTACTTAGGTTCCTCTTAGTCCAATTGGAACCCCTACTAATATTTGGGCCATAATTTCAGATGGACAGTTCGGCCGTTTTTGCAATTACTGTAAGAGGTCGTAGGAACTTGAAGCTGCGTATATTTGTTCCTATTGGTACACAAAATAACCCTTTTGTGGTCATAAGGTAAAAGACATCCATCTGTCTGTCCGTTCTATCAACTACCAATAGTAAACCACCAATCCTTAGAATCTACGTCTAACATGCTGCAAATGCCATAGATGAATTTGATTTTTCATAAAAATGAAAAAATACATATTCACGTACAACTAAAAAGTTACTACGGTCAAAAAGTGTCAACTGTTAGAAATCATTTCCTGTCACATTTATTTACGGTTTCATAGTTGAGTTTGCGCTGTATCCACAACAAAGAAAATATATACATACGCAAGTCTAGGAAAGCAATTTAGATAAAAAAAGGCCCTACTTCTGGTCTAAATTGTGTTGTAGCTATAGTTGTTTTTGATTGTTTACCCCGATCATGAAAATACTCGTATATGTGTACGTAAACTTACAGGTACTATTTTTGAAGCCAAGCGTTTGCTTCCTTCGATTCTGCTCCGCTTCGGGTATGAATGGAATATGAAAAGTCCTTCAAACTAAGTTCTTTCCACACTTAAAAATAATCGCTTATAATAAGTTTTGCGTGATTGAAGTCTTGATATTTTTCGGACTTCAGTCTGGGAAAGAAAGTCTCACTGGTCCATGTTTGTGTTCACCTCGCTGTTTATTCTTAAAGCACTCTAACAATGCCATACGCACACTCAAGGCATCTATCGAGTTACGGTTTCCCTTGTGTGCAAACATTCACAGCTTTGTTAATTAAGATGGGTTTAATAAAATAAATGTAATAGTATCTTGTAAACCAATGTTTCTGCCTCTTGGGATAACTTAAGCAGAAATTGTCAATATCAGTTTAAATTTGGATAATTTTTAGTT
Source organism: Homalodisca vitripennis (assembly GCF_021130785.1). Classification (NCBI taxonomy): domain Eukaryota; kingdom Metazoa; phylum Arthropoda; class Insecta; order Hemiptera; family Cicadellidae; genus Homalodisca; species Homalodisca vitripennis. Next base: position 19,886,109 of record NC_060210.1, read on the forward strand.
AATATTATTATTATTTTTCAGAACTCTAAAATATTTCAGAATTTTCTTTTTCGATTTTTCTTCATAAAGACATTTCTCGAACTTAGATTCGAAAATTAACTAGATCCGTACAGCTATTTCCGAGATTAGCGTTTATAAACACATTTTCATTTTTATCCATAAGAAGATAATAATTAATATCTTAAATATTATGCATGTTTATTTACATCAATATGTCGGGTATAATGTTAATGTGTAGTACATATAACCATTAATATAGTATTTACGAGTGATGCAAGATTTTAAGATCAGGTTTGGAATTTTACTAACGACAATTATTATAAATGATAACGAAACAAAATTGTAAAACTAGCAAATAAAATTCAATTATCTCCTCCTATTGTTTTCTATAACTTTAAATTGTGCACGAACTTCGAACACTTTTCTGAGCAAACAAAGTTGTCAGGATTCCACGAAAGTGTTTGCCTGTAAGAACACTCATCTTTTCCAACTGTGATTGGAAATTTTGAGTTTAGCGTTTTAGAATAATGTGCATGTGTTCAACTCAATCAACTATTCTTAGTTACTTACAGCATATTACTCCTACTATAAAACTGCGCCTAAGATATATTATATACTCTTAACTTGTGTAGTTATAGTACTGAAGTAAATATTTTGGTAACATGTTCTTTTAATAATATGTTCATTTTACCCAAAAACTTTTAGCAACAAAGGCATCCGTATATGTTACATGTAATTTGGAATCAATAAAGTAATACAACCTTCTAGAAGGTTAATAGTTTAATTCCCGAGTAATTACTGTAGGTTGTCATTTTGACTTCGTATGTTAGATTTATATAATGCTTTCTAAATATATTGGATTAATAACTTTTCAATTTATGGAGGGAGAGCTTTGAGTTATAAACCATGAAATAGTAAAAACTTTTTCAACCATGCTCTCTTTATATGTACTAATATTACACAAGTGCCTGTGTAATAAAACAAAAGTTTTCAAAATCAAATATATATGATTAGTGTTTCCTGGAGCAATTCAAGCAAATATCATTATAAAAATATATTGTTAATTTACCATTGTACCGTAATAGATTGCTTCGAGGAAGCACACAGTAAGTTATGGGTGAGATGCAAAAGAATAACAATCAATCAGCTGATTTCAAAGTATCTAATTGTGTAACTACGCAAAGAAATGACATATTTATACTGATCACATAGAACGTATCTAAAATTGCGATTAAATTTGGTTTCATTTCTCAAACATATAATGTTTTCGGGTAAAAATATATTTTGTAAAATTCTCCACGATTCGTTGTAAATAAGGTGTTTAATAATGAATCAATGGAATTCTCATACCACATCAAAATAAAATGTTATGATAAATTCGTTTAAATTGTAAAAGTATTAAATCCTATGTAAGCAAGGAATTTTAGTACGTTTTAGAAAACTATAGAATGAATCTCATTTCAATTACACACGTATTTAGTAAAAGGATAAAAATTGTCTTGTAAAAATAAAATATCTGTTTTGACAAGACTCTTTTACTTCAGTAATACACTATTTAAAGTATGTTTTCCGTATTGAGTGAATCTGAACTTCTTTTCTTTACGAGTTATTTGTGCCTTTGATTTCTTACAACAATGAGTTAAAATAAACAACTGCCTGTTTTTTGTAACTCAACAACCGTTGAGGTCACTCGTGTGATTAAATTATTTTTTAATATTAAAAAAGTAGTAAAATCTTTATATGTCTTCAATTTTGCTTACTACCTGATTTTTATCATTTTACAAAATACAAGTCTGGTTATATAATATAAATTGTGATAATATGAAACGCTTCTGATGCACACAAGCTGTTCAATATAAACAAATGTGTTGTAATACATTAAATTTAAGAATTTGACAACTTGTGTAAATTCCATATTCAATTATAACGAGATGTGGATGACCACATGTAATTTATATTATCAAGAATCAAGAATCTTTATTTCCAAAGTACATTACAATCATTTGTTCACACAAAAATTCCATAAAAAAGTAGATAAAAGTACAATGGATAGGCGCACCTCTGAGCTATTAGCTGAGTCGAGGTTGCCATCACTAATTAATTTAAGGCAGATGGGCCTGGCAGCTCCTCTTTCCGAGTAAAATATACATTATTAGAGTAATGAATAAACCATACCAATATTTAAAACAAGCACATAATTAAGTTTTATTTCATAATGAAATGAAATACATTACTTTACGAAAACAAATAAAAATAATGAAATTACTAAATAAATTCACATACCTACACACACACACACACACACACACACACACACACACACACACACACACACACACACACACACACACACACACACACACACACACACACATACACATACATATATACACATACATACATACAAATACACACATATAAACATAAATTTACAAACACATACATTACTCAAACATATATACATACATACAAACACACTACAAAGATACTTAGCCACAATAGATAAAGATGTAACCATTACACACTCATACAATAAAAAAAGTCTTTGACAAAATATCTAATTTATGAGTCGCTCTACATCAATAATTGAAAAAAGCCAGCATTTCAAACTTCGTATGAACGTACCCAATGTTTTCGGCGAGGACATAGCGAAAGGTAAGCTTCGGAGCTATGAATGTATAAAAACGCTTGTGAAATTCTAATTTAGGAAAAGGGATAGTTACTCGGTTTAAAATTTGTAGCCTAATCGAGTGAACATTTACATTTCCCAGTGTGTGGCCGCCTCTTGAGAAAAATATCCTGAGTACCCTATAAATGTACAAATATCTAAGCGGAAGTATTCCAAGCTGAATATAAAGAGGAAAAGAAGAATCACTCCGATTAGCTCTGACAATAACCCTAATGATCTTGTTTTGATTTATAATAATAGGTCGAATAACAGAATAATAGGCCCCTCCCCAACATGAAATACCATATTGCAATTTAGAGTTAATTATAGAATAGTAAGTAGTTTTCAAGATAGATATTGGACATAAATACCGAAAAAAATAAAACTTCCTCAACGAAGTGTTTAAATAGTTTTTCTCATTCAAAATGTGTTACCACCAACTACACCTTTTACCCAGAATAACCACCAGATACTTTATTTGTTCCACCCTCTCAATTTTAACACAATTCTTACATGGATTTCTCTCGAGAATTAAGCATTGCTTGCATTTAAAAAGATATCCCGTTGTATGGCTTTTCTATTTCTTGGAGAAAAATTCATAAACTTGGTCTTTACGCTCAAGACCATCCTATTTCTAGCAAACCACATTTTCAATTTGTCAAGGTCTTCTTGCATTACGCTATACAGTATTTGGTTATTTATAGAGGAATAGAAAAGGGCAGTGTCATCTGCAAAACAAGTTAAGGAACCCTTAAATTTCCATTACACAAGCTATTAATATAGACCAAAAATAGTATTGGGCCCAAAACAGACCCTTGTGGCACTCCAAATTTAATCGGGAGAGTTGAACTGACGGAGTCCAGAAATTTTACACATTGAGATCGGTTTGTTAGATAGCTCTTAAACCATTCATAAGGGATACCTCTAACTCCAGCTGCTACCCAAATATAGTCTAGTAAAATTTTGTGATCCACGGCATGAAATGCCTTAGTTATATCAATAAATATTCCACTGACAAATTTACCACTGTTAATTCCTTCATAAACGTCTGATCAGAACTTTAAGAGAGCATCTTCAGTAGATTTTCTGCCCATAAACCCAAATTTATTTGCACAAAAAAATGTATTAGAATCTAAAAACTGAACCAACCTGACTTTCATAATATTTTCCATTATTTTAGAGACAACAGATAAAAGTAAAATCGGTCGATAGTTATTGAGATCTTTATTGGAACGTTCTTTGTGAAGTGGGGCAACTAGTGCAGTTTTTAAATAGATAGGAAAGATACCAGTTACGAAACTAAGGTTAATTAGAAATGCCAACACAGGAGACAAGAAATGACCCATTTTTTCATTACATGCGCTGAAATACCATCAATACCAGGAGACTTGCTAGACTTTAAACTGTTAATAACAACTAGAACTTCTTCAAAACTATTAGGATAGCAAAAAAATGAATTATCCGAATATTTAGCACGAAAACATTGGGTGTACATATGATAATCAAAGCCATCAAAACTGTCAGAGTCATTCATTAGGTTTTCAACTGCATTAACAAAAAAAGATTAAACTCATTGGTGACAGCTTGACAATCTGAGATAAGTTCTTCAGGCCTGGATAGAAAATAAACACCTGGAATGCGATGTTTCTTCTTTAGCGAACCAAGCATTTTATTAATTGTTTCCCATTGCTTCCTGATATCAAATTTATTTTCTTCAAAAATATTCTGGTAATAATACTTTTTGTTCGAAAATATCTTTTTTCAACTATTTCCTATAATTTTGAAAAAAACGTTGAAATTTTGGGTCGTTCAATCTTTTTTTTATTTTTTATACAGTGAGTTACTAAACCGCTGACGTTTGCAAAGATCAATAGTCATCCAAGCCCTTAACAAACTTATATTTAGAGGTGATTTTGACTTTATACATTGAATATGTCGTTCACAGCCTGTCTCAATACATCAGCAAACAATGAAAACGATACATTGGTATTTCTTTCTTCACAAATAACTGACCAGTTGTACGTGCTAAGAAAACTTGTCGTTTTGACCAAATCTGTTTTATTTTTAAATTCAGGAGAAAGAGTATCTTTCTTTTTTGACAAATTTGGAAATAAAATATTACAAACTACCGCTCAGCGTCTGACTCATAACTGTGTTATTTAATGGTATAAAATATCATAAAACAAGGAGTTCGTGACTAGGGTTTTTTCTAGTGTGATAACTAAAACCGTATATAGCCGAAGAAAAATGTATACATTTAATTTATGTATTTAGAACTATGCACTTTATTGCTTGTATACTATTTTTAACTACCAATGATACTTACTTTACACAATTTTTATTCTGTACTTGCCAGTTTTCAGTTTGCACCCAGCATTATTTTTATGGACCTAATACTCTACTAAGTCTCCTTGTATTATATACAGTTTCAGTAAGAATCGCAAAGTCTTACAAGGTCTGCATGATTTCTCATTATATTTTACCATAAGTTCAAAGCATTATCTTTATGGATCTTATACTCTATTAAGCTTCCTTGTATTAAATACAGTTTCAGTAAGAATCGCAAAGTCTAACAAGGTCTGCATGATTTCTCATTAGAGTTTACCATAAGTTCAAAGCATTATCTTTATGGATCTTATACTCTATTAAGCTTCCTTGTATTATATACAGTTTCAGTAAGAATCGCAAAGTCTTACAAGGTCTGCATGATTTCTCATTAGAGTTTACCATAAGTTCAAAGCATTATCTTTATGGATCTTATACTCTATTAAGCTTCCTTGTATTATATACAGTTTCAGTAAGATTCGCAAAGTCTTACAAGGTCTGCATGATTTCTCATTAGCGTTTACCATAAGTTCAAAGCATTATCTTTATGGATCTTATACTCTATTAAGCTTCCTTGTATTAAATACAGTTTCAGTAAGAATCGCAAAGTCTAACAAGGTCTGCATGATTTCTCATTAGAGTTTACCATAAGTTCAAAGCATTATCTTTACGGATCTTATACTCTATTAAGCTTCCTTGTATTATATACAGTTTCAGTAAGAATCGCAAAGTCTTACAAGGTCTGCATGATTTCTCATTAGAGTTTACCATAAGTTCAAAGCATTATCTTTATGGATCTTATACTCTATTAAGCTTCCTTGTATTATATACAGTTTCAGTAAGATTCGCAAAGTCTTACAAGGTCTGCATGATTTCTCATTAGCGTTTACCATAAGTTCAAAGCATTATCTTTATGGATCTTATACTCTATTAAGCTTCCTTGTATTATATACAGTTTCAGTAAGAATCGCGAAGTCTTACAAGGTCTGCATGATTTCTCATTAGAGTTTACCATAAGTTCAAAGCATTATCTTTATGGAACTAATACTCTACTACACCTCCTTGTATTATAAACAGTTTCAGTAAGAATCGTAAAGTCTTACAAGGTCTGCATGCTCTCTCATTACAGTTTCCCTTAATTTCAAAGCATTATCTTTATGTAACTAATACTCTACTACACCTCCTTGTATTATAAACAGTTTCAGTAAGATTCGCAAAGTCTTACAAGGTCTGCATGATTTCTCATTAGAGTTTACCATAAGTTCAAAGCATTATCTTTATGGAACTAATACTCTACTACACCTCCTTGTATTATATACAGTTTCAGTAAGAATCGCAAAGTCTTACAAGGTCTGCATGCTCTCTCATTACAGTTTCCCATAATTTCAAAGCATTATCTTTATGGAACTAATACTCTACTACACCTCCTTGTATTATATACAGTTTCAGTAAGAATCGCAAAGTCTTACAAGGTCTGCATGCTCTCTCATTACAGTTTCCCATAATTTCAAAGCATTATCTTTATGGAACTAATACTCTACTACACCTCCTTGTATTATATACAGTTTCAGTAAGAATCGCAAAGTCTTACAAGGTCTGCATGCTCTCTCATTACAGTTTCCCATAATTTCAAAGCATTATCTTTATGGAACTAATACTCTACTATACCTCCTTGTATTATATACAGTTTCAGTAAGAATCTCAAAGTCTGAAAGCCTTACAAAGTCTGCATGCTCTATCATTAGAGTTTCCAATAAGTTCAAACCATTATGTTTGAAGACGTAATTAATAGTCTATTAAGCCTCCTTGTATTAGATACAGTTTCAGTAAGAATCTCAGTCTCAAAGCTTAACCAAGTCTGCACCCTGTTTTGTTACAGTTTCTCCAATGTGCTTCCACGAAGGCAAGCAGTACTGTGCGGGGGATCAAGTTGAAGTAGACGGTCATTGTGGATATTACGAGTGCGAAGGGAACAACGAGTGGGTAGAAATCAAGTAAGTATATTGAAGCACCTTCGATAATAATGTATTTCGTGTACCCTAACTTAAACATTGCGTGATAGAACTAACATTGTGCAATGTTACATTATCCTTGAATCACGAACACAACATCATTGAATATAAACTGTCTTATTCTGTTTCTTGTTTTACTAGTTACACCTTCATGAATTTTAGATCACACCCTATACTTGATCAGGTGAATTCGTAATAATTAATTTGAATTGTAAACTAATTTAAAATTAAGAGAAAGGGTACAACAATCAAATGCTTAGTAATTGCTTTAAGAAAGATCTCACAAAAGCACTCCGAGCTAGTGTGGCATAAACTTTGTGGGGCTATCATAATTTTTTAGTTTTACATACATTTATTTGATTTCATTTAGGATAATCTTCAGTACCTGTTTTGGAATCATTTACAGTCAGGTATTAACAGAAATCTCAAAAATCCGAAGATCATCGTATGAATGAATTGTGATTAAGATAATAGCTTTCATAATACGCCATGATCTTTATTTTTCTAAAATGACACTATTTAAGCCTTCAAATATTAAATTAGAAGACCAACTACACTACCAAAAGTCATTTAAAAACTTTGTTGATAAAGCCAAAAATATAAACCACAAAAACAACAATACAATAACAACAACAAAACAAAAACAATCAAACAAAGACCAACAGAACAACTACAAACAAGCAACAGAACAACAAAACAACTGCAATGAAACAATAATAACAAACAACAATAATAATGACAAAAATGATAATGATTGTTGTTATGACAATGTTGTTGTTGTCATTTAACAATTAAATATGACAGAAAGTTCATATAAATGATGATTTACAATATGGTCTTAAACCGTTGAACTAACCGATGTTTACCATTAGTCTCGCAGCCACTGTTATCTCGTTTAGGAGTGGTTATAGGCCACTCGTCAGTTGTCACTGGTTGGTTGTCGCGTGCAGAGACGCATTACGTGTATTCTTTAATTCAGACTATAATAATTAGTATTCGTCTCATCAAGTGTATGTTTTGAAAATATTGTGTATGGATTTGACGCACTATATGGTATAACTATATGGTATAATATAACTTCGCATGGTATAATGAATTTATATGATTTGCTAGCTTCTAGACTATTCATTAGGTTAGTTATTCAATTGAAGAAGAGATCAGAATGCAGGTGTATAAAAATATAATATTACTGTTTTTTCACTCAACAATTAAATAAAAATAAATCTAAATGGTTAAAAAAAGAGCTAATTGTTATAAAAATCAATTAATCTTTTACCATGTCTGGTTTTTAAATTAGTATGAAGATGCCCACAAATCTTCATCAGTGTCGCAATGCTTTTTTCAATGCTAGAGTTTAAGTTCGTTTGTAATATGTTAGTTAGAGAGGCAGTTAAGCTTAATTCCTTTTCTCCAAAGAGAGCTAAAACAAACTTAAGAATGGAATTTACCAAAAATTACGGGTTTTTTAAATAATACCCATAACCCATAAGAATGTTGACGGTTATATACTTTATCAAAGTCAGTTCAGAAAGTAATGCTTTTGCCAAAATATTAAGGAAAACAACATCATACTTACTAAACAAAGTAAAATTGGTAAACAATTTCCATTCAGATTATTTTCATGGTAGGTTGCTAGTAACACATGTTAAAAGAGAATTACTCATTTGATCACATATCATCCATTTGTTTTATAAAATACCTATTTACTGAATTATATTATTTACTAGAATTACAATTTTGCTTCAGATGTCATGAGGTGTCCGTCCCCGATGGATGGACTCTTAGTCCCGAAGATCTCAGTGAATCATTCCCTCGTTGCTGTCCAAAGGCAGTTCCAATGCGTCATGAAAACAGTTGGTGGAGAGGGTGTGATTGGTGGAAGAAAAATGGATACGGGGATAGTGAAGAATCAAGTGAAGAAGATCATAGCGGTCATGATGACGATGATGACGACGACGATGATGATGACGACGATAGTGATGACGATGATGACGATAGTGATGAAGACAAATGCGAGGATTATGATTATAAAAATGACAATTATGGGGGCAATAACATTTTCGTAAAGATTTTCAGCTTTTTAAATATTTAAGAAGTATTGGTGAAACATTATATATGTATTTTGAACGTTGATAGTTTATTTTATTAATCTACATTTTTTTCATGACCATATTGGAAATAAGAGTGTATACAGAGTATTTAAATAATCTTAGAGCGCTGAGAAATTCATCCCGCAACAGAGATAATTAAAATTAATGTTTAAATACAATGCAAAAGTCGAATGTGTGTTTATTGCATCATGAAAGTTGCGTGATGAGCTACTTCACTGTGATTCTTTCAATAAATTATGGTTTTAAAAGATATTTACATTAATTTTTCGAATAATTAAAATAAATACTGATATCAAACAAGTACTTCATCAGTATGAATCACATAATGTAAATAAATCTAATGTTTTTGATTGCATTTTTTGTAAATATTCATATTTTTGTCATTCCTTTTCAAATATTCAAGGTTATAAGGTCAAAAGGGGTATAACATTTATTTTAATTAGAATAATCATAAATAATAACTTGTGGAATCCAAAGAAATAGTATTTTGATTATATTTTACTACAATACTAATGTTATTATGAAATCTGAGGCAATACATCGTGTAAACTGTCAAAACTATAAATGTTTAAAACGTAAGTAAACCGGACCTTTTGATCATAGGGTCCATTTACTTACTATATCAACTTCAATTGTAAAACTATATAGGGTTCTGCACATAAAGCAGCTAAGGCGGGAAGGACTGATTCGATGTGAATGTTGAGTTTAGCTCCAGTTTACCTTCATCTTACTTGCAGCATCTGAAATATGATGCTGTTGCAGACAAGACTCATGAAATCTTGAGTTATGTTCGTTTGAAGGGGTCCAAAAATAGTCTGTGACGAAGAATGAAAACGTTCAAAACGAACCTCCCGCATAGTTTCGACATCAAAGACACTCAGACTGCAAAAGTAGTAGAATCTAGGTGGAGGTATTCTCATTCTCTCATCAGGTGCACAATTGCATAACCTCATATATATATGAGGTTATGTTTATGTATATACATATATATATGAGGCTGGCCTGTTTAAGCCACAAAGAGATCCAAGACAGTATACTATTTTTAATCTGCCACCTATTGAAAAATACCAAAACAATTTCTTGACAAAAAACTATTTTTTACCTTCATAAACTGAATTCTTTTAAACTTATTTTTTCCTCTTTATAATTTTTCTTGATATCTCATCGTATATGTAAAACTTGGCAGTAACGTGTAAAGTCGCATATTTAAAGTTATTTTTAACCTGAGTTATTGGGTGAAACTTTTACTACATGGATACAAATAACGCCATAATATCAACATAAATGGTTTAACTTTTACTCCGAATATTCTGCACTTTTATTTAAGCGTTTGACTAGTGCGCTATTCAATTTATGATTTTTTTTGCTTTTTCACTTTTAACGCTGGATTTATTTAAGACATATCAGTTATTGGTGTGGATAAATATAATTCTCTCACTTTTTTAAATAGATAATTCCAGTTGTTTGGCTTTCTGAGTTAGTGAAAGTAGCTAATATTTTTCGATTTCTATAACCACGTGTTATTTTCAATATCAAATTACTTATAATTAATTCCAAAAGAAGTTCATAACTGTCGTTAATTTTTATTTAATTATTGTCAAGTTTATTAAGTTTTAAAGGATGTACCCAATAAAGCTCTTGAGTGGATGATATAAATTAGTTTCAGTGGATTAGTTTAAAACAACTTTGATGAAGTGGCATTGTTTCCTGCGGCCAGAGACCCGGAGCCCTGGAGATAGCCAAGTTTGCAGGTAGCTACAAGTCCCAGCTTGTTCTCATTACCATGACAAGACTCACTGTTGAATCTGTGTTGTTACTCAGTAACATTTCCACATCAATTACAACTAAAACTCCCTGAGCACATTCCATTTTAATAAAGTTTATACAAATAGTGCTTTCGTTTACTTGGCTCAAAAACACCACTTGTTATATACTTGGCTCAACATTATTCAAAATTTGTTTACTTCGCTCAAAAGTAATCCTCACTTGTTTTTACTTGGTTTAAAAGTAACCACCTCTTGTTGTTTACTTGACTCAAAAGTAATCACCACTTGTTGTTTACTTGGCTCAAAAGTAATCCTCACTTGTTGTTTACTTGGCTCAAAAGTAATCACAACTTGTTGTTTACTTGGCTCAAAAGTAATCCTCACTTGTTGTTTACTTGGCTCAAAAGTAATCATCACTTGTTGTTTACTTGGCTCAAAAGTAATCCTCACTTGTTGTTTACTTGGCTCAAAAGTAATCATCACTTGTTGTTTACTTGGCTCAAAAGTAATCATCACTTGTTGTTTACTTGGCTCAAAAGTAATCCTCACTTGTTGTTTACTTGGCTGAAAAGTAATCCTTACTTGTTGTTTACTTGGCCAAAAGTAAACCTAACTTTTTGTTTACTTGGCTCAGATTCAATAACCACTTCGGAATGGTACTGAATCCCAAAAACATCGATTTTTTGTCAAACATTACTCTTCATGTTATTGCTGTTATCGTTAGAGTCCTGTTTTAATAAAGGAAAGTGAAGAATGCCAATTAATTATGTTGTTACTTCCTGAACAATTAATTCCCGCTTAGTAAATGTTACTAAATAAGTAAAATTATATATGCTACTTTCTTACAAGACTAAAATAAAACGTTGGGTCATAACTATAACAAAGTGAATGCAAGTACATTTTCTTGATAAATTGTATTCGTATGAGACGTTATGAACGCCATTTAAACTACTTATCCAGCTATAAAATTAAAAAGCAGCCGGTTTTCTTTTGTTTCGTGTTAATACCTACCCAATAGTATTATTATTACAGTGCTAACTTTGTACCGAAATACCTAGGTCTATACAAGTCAGGAACAATATTTATTGCGCATTAAACTCCTGTTTGCTTGACGCTTATGTAGTTTCAAGATTAATCTAGCTCAATATTTAGTACTATATTTTTATCATTAAAATATTAGTTACACTACATCAAACTTTGCCTTGTCAAGAACTACTAACTTTGTAATTCTACAGTTTTGAGTAGAAATTTACTGGATATTTATTAATCATTTTGGACTAAAGCGTTTCTTTTTCTCACGCTTCCTGCTGGCCTGATAATATAAAGTAGTCTGGCTAGTCTTTTACTTAATAAATTTGAAATATAACTATTGAAATTATGATATTACTTACGAAAATAAAGTTTCTAAATAATTGAGATTTTTTATATAATTAGGCCACTAATTATAAAGCTAAATACTTAATTTCAACTCAATACAACAATCCATTCTTTAATTAAATATAATTAAGCATAAAATATGAAATTGCGGCTATTTGGGTAATTAATGAGTTTTAGAAAATGTTTCGTTTTGGATTGTTTTTTAGATCAGGAATAATAACTGAAAATATTGGTAGAGAGTTCTGGGACACCCTGTATAATGCAGATAAACAATCCCGGAATTATCAAATAATTTAAAATTTAATATACGAGACCTTTTAGTGGTGATAGCATATTTTTGATGTTGAAAAACTTTGTGCATCGAATTCTTTGACACATGTGGATTACCTTTTACTGCAATAAATATAATGGTACGTATACAAAATGAAGATATTTTGTTTTAGATATTTTACAGAATTAAAGAAGCGTTATAACAAAAACAATATATTTGCTAAAATTTAAAACTATGAATAACCTTTAATTTATGTCTAGCAATGTGATTGTAAAACCTGATTTCCTGTAATATAATCACAATTTAAGAAATAAACAGAAACGATGAATCAGCTGTAACAATTGAGGGCTGTTATTGTGTGCGTACTTTCCAGTGTGCGTTTTATACAGTTATGGTATTAATATATACAAAAATAAGGAACAAAAAGAACAAAAGAAGGGAAAGAATCGGGTTCAAACATTCTAGGAGTCCAGTCCAGGCGTTGTCATTGCACAGGATGCAAGTCCCGAGCACAATTCACGAGTACGTGAATCACAATCACACATCACACTAGCACAAGCTAAAGTGGGATACTGCTGGATCGATTCCAACCCTCGAAACGTTGTATTATACCTTTTGTAACATGTAACGATGGCAAATGTTCAAAATCCTGTTATCCTTTCGAATATTAAATAAAGGGTCAATAACAAACTTTAAGCAAAGAGTTTAGCATTGATATAATTGTACGTCCAGTGATAATTCATAAATCTTTCGTTGGTGTATTCCTAACATTAGGCCTTCAATAATCTTAGTAATGTTTAGTAAGTCCTGATAAAGTATAAATAATGGGACAGTTAAATTTTATAAAACCATTCTGAGTGAAATATTCAATGTATGTATAAAAACTTATCATTTTGTTGCTGTAGCTCATCAATATTGAAATGTTAAGTGATAAGAAGGCTGAATGCAAACAACCACTGCAACTCGGTTATTCTAATCCTGGTCAGAGGTCCTTATGTGCCATTGTTGAGAGAAGAGTAGCGAAACGGGTGCTCTTATCTGTATTGTATTGTATTGTATTGTGATGTGGTATGCTGGGCTTCCCTTAGGTGGCTTTATACACTCTGGATATCAGCCAAACAACAATACACCAAGCCCAACCCACTCTAGAGTAGAAGAGCTCTCATTTTAAAACTCCTTCTTGGATAAACAAGATCAAAACTGAAGTCGTTTATACAGGGTGTTAATTAAGTCTTAGGACAACTGTATAACTTTTAAACGACAAGAGATGTCATAACAAAATTTTGCAACCGTTATTGGTAATGTTACGCTATTTGTCTGTGTACATAGTAATCGGATATAACTTTTGGAGGACGGCCATTCGGAATTAAAAAGAATATCTTTAATGTCAGCCTATGTTGAGTTGTACATAATTTTATAGATTTGGAGGTTAATATTAAAGAGTTTCTTATTACCTACAGGCCGCGGCCCAATGCAAAATTCAGTTATGATATATCTTATTGCATAAAAGTCTTCCTAATACCTAATTTTCACCCTGAATATTATTTGCAACTATTTTATCAAAGTGGTTGACATAGATTCCTGACAGAGCAAGTTTGATATAAGCCTTACTCTTTGAAGCGCTTTTGTAATTTCTTTACATAAATAAGATTATGAATAATATGTTATTTACTATTCTAAACTAAAATCAAACTTTATAAAATCATCATATACGTCTATAACATGAGAAAATGCATGTAACTTTAAACATTTTAAAAATTAAGAGAATAAGCAAATAGTATTTTACGAAGCTAAAATAATAGCCTATGTAACTCTTTGAAATAGAATACAAACAAACAAGTAAGAACTTTTTTTAAACATCAGGATAATATAATTTTTAGAAATCTAGGCTGGGATATGATAGAAATTTAGAGTTGCGAGTTTATGACGTTTAAAGCTGTATGTCACCCAAATATGGTTATTAGAATTAACCTAGGTCTGCTATGTTGCTGCATATGTTAAAAGTAATGTTTGACTTAAATGGTAGTGTTGAAGAATACATCTTATCTCTATGTTTTTAAGACGTAAACGAATACGAATTGTTACTATTAACTGTTTTTATAGTTATGATAACGGTAAATGTACAATTATAAGGTTTTCAATTATTATTTCCATGAAACTGTGAAACCTGAGTTCCTGAGAAAAATTAACTAAATTATTGGGATTATTATGAAAATCAGGCAAAATTTCAGATTCTTGAGGGTTATAATAAATGATAATGATGATAGAAGTTAAAAACTTTTCTGCCATTTAGTTTTACCTAATTGATGTCACATTATTTGTATTAACGGGATGCCCTTCAACCTTCATTACACGTGCGAAAGTTTCTATAGCTGACCTTAAGCTTCATAGTAATTATTCCTACAAGTAGCTAAGATGCTAGGCCAAGCAATTATCTAGAGATTCCAGCTTTGGAGCTACTTGCTGAGCGGTCTAAGGCATCGGAATTTGGATCTAAGTTAGAGATAGGGTATGTTTGGATCCTGTCAGTGACCTTTGAACTTTTTATAAGTGATGCGGACCTTGAATCCTACTAACTTTCCCAGTTGTTCTCTCTGATGAGATCCTCACCAGGCCCGGCCCATGAGGATGACCAGAATAAGATTAACATGTACCGGTTTATCCTTAATATATCTCAGCATGAACTCTATCCTATTGAACGACAAAACCGCTCTCCAATAGGCAATATACTGTGACAAGATGATATTGATCTCATCACTAACAAAGAGAGCCACACCACCCATAATAAGCGTAATATTCTCAACTTTGGTGCACTTTAACGACGTGCAGAACTCTCATCACCTTGCAGGCAGTTACCATCGGAGTGTCAAATGCAACTTTATGCTCTTAGACCCCCGTTATGGGGTAAAAAACCACTGATATCGTTCACAATGGACGTCGGCAAAAGATACAGCCACCGTCAGGTTTGCATCGTCATGAGATTTGATGAAGCTGCAATCGATTGCTTAGTGCAAACTTTGAAATATGAAATGTGAATGGCAGTTTTCAACACATGACAAGCATCTCGGCAGTGAATATCCAGTTATCACCTTCCTATTCCCACGTTAATTCTTTTCTCTTTTAGATGCTGCTCAATAAACGGAACGTAATCTTGACCGAAACTGTCAGGGAAATCACTTCAGGCAGTTACGGCCTCTCAGGAGGACACCTGTGAAGTTCTCTTTTTCCACCTTCTAACGACAATTCTACCCACCACTTGTGAAGTTCATGACCTCTTAAAGGGCAAAAATAGAGCTTAATACTCTGCCATCAATGGTACAGGAGAACTATTTTTTTATTTATTTATTTTTTTTATTTATTTATTTATTTTTTTTTTTTTTTAAGGAGAAGCCGATCTCCTTTTATGCCTTATTCTGCCCGTCCTCATGGGCCACTGGCCTGTGCGAGAATCTTATCAAACAGAATAAGGAGGAGAGTCGATACAGTACAAGGTCGATGGCACTGATAAAAAGTGCAAAGGTCACAAACAGGATTCGAACCTGCGCTATCTCTAGCTCAGACTCAAGTCCAACGTCTTAGACCACTCGGCCATCGGCACTTTCTTACAATCTGGTCACATTACTTAGAAATTCATTTTACATATCTGTTTGCATCCTTGTAAAAGCTTTTGGACTCATCCATATTGTCAATACATCAGTGTCTTTTTTGTGGGTTAGCAGAGATATCACACTTTTGGTCAGCGTGGTTCATCAGTCTAAGAATTTTTGTAAAATTATCCAAAACACCGCTTATCTTTTTGCCAATCAAGGACATTTAAGTATATCAGCAGAACGAGAATTAATGTTAAGATAATTGTTAAGGATGCATCTAGAGATTAAGGACCTCCATAGTGATTGGGCAATGAAGAATGATGATATCTGCAGTTTCACGTGATGATCTACAATAGCAACCACCCCCATATTGTTGCCTTAACGATGCCTCGATGCGATCAAGATGCCAAAATTTCTCAACCTCATCAATAGTACACATAGGAACTCCCTCAATAAGCACGTTCCTGTGGAAAATCCTTATCCAACCTCAAGCAGAACTTCTGGAGAGTTTAAACCCTTTCGCATGATCTGATCTTTCATCCACCTCAACCAGTTATCAGGAATGAAATCAGGCAATCTTAATTCTGTAGTTCCAGGCACAAAAGTTGTATACGAAAGGTATTAGATAGGAATACATTGTGGGGTGAGGGGTGGGAAGGAATGTCGATGAAGAAACCAACTGCAGTGCGAAATACCCCTAGATTGTTATATTTCTCCATTTTACAAGACATTACTGCAATCGAAATCCATCCATCCTACTATCACCTCTTTTTTTCTTACATTAAATACACTGCAACGACAAATTCCTAATCACTTGGAGCAACGATTGAAGCAAGTATTTTAAAACACATTTCTTCATTTGAGTTCCAGGAATTCGAAACCGTTTGATAGTTACCATAGAGCATTGAAATTCGTGCAGAGTTGCAACTAGAACTGTAATGAGAAGTCATCATTTTTTGATAGCCATGAACACTAATCAATGCCATGTGGAAGACACTGCAGAGTTGGTTAAATAGTAAGGCCAATTTTAGGGTTAACAACACCTCATGGTGCTGCTAGTCTTTTCAATTTTAAATACAGACTCTTATGTAAACAATGCATTGCTCATTATGTACACGTATACACTTGTCGACACAAATTCATATGGATCAAACTAATTAAACTTGTTCACACAAGCGGACAATTGGGCTCAAATTGTATTGTGACGAGACGCAGTACGTGATTAGTAACAATTAGGTATTTAAACACCTGAAATGCAGGATACATAGAAGTATCTGGCAGCAACATGCTTAGTTATGGCACGGTAGCTGTCTTGATCCTCGGTGCTGCATTTGCGGTTCCCAACTCAGGTAGGAATGGTTAACACCACTTTCATACTTTTTATTAAATATAATTAAAATGTTTGCATTAGTTAAAAATTCTATGTTCTTGGCCACTGAGGTCTAATTCATGAAAACCCTACAAATAACACTCTTAGCATATTTAATGTAGTTAAGTTTTTCAAATTGCTTTTATTATTCAGCGAATTTATTGAATAATCTGCTTATGACTGAATGTTTTTAGGTTTATATAAATCAAAGGATTTGAATATATCGCAAGATGTCATTGTGAACTCCCTTCCATTCAATGATTTCCTTTTAAAGTTTTGATGTATTATTGTTCCCAAAATATGCAAAAAAAAGGCAAAGTTGGAAGTTTAACAGTATAAATGAAAATGCTCATCACTTAAACATTTAATTTCTGTATGTCTAGTCTTTAAGACAGAACTGGGCACGAAGCTTCATTTCTAATGAGCAACACTGGGTTCAATTATGGTCCATGTCACTTTATGGCATTTGGCTCAGCGTTAGCGAATATTTTTATATTGGTATTATTTATAGAGAAAATAGGAGAGTAAATCAAATTTTAAATTAACTCAGTACATTCACATTTTAACGCGTGACATATTAACAAATGTAGCCTAACCATCCCAATATATACATAATTTTGTGGTATCTTGGTGTGTTAGCTTTATTATTTAAACACTAATATGAATTCGAGAGTTTATGTATGAAAATGAATTTATCATTTGGCTAGATGTCTTGAGAAATATATCATCTGCAGGCTTGAAATTTTGGATAAAATTTCATTACTTAGAAAGACATGCAAAAAAATTTGTTCCACCATGTTGCATCTCCAACCATGGAATTTGGCTGAGCGTCGTTTAAGCGTTAATATTCAGTAGGCTGACATATTTTCTCTTTGTTTGCAGTATATTTAAAATTTTCTTTGTCGTATGATTGCCTGACGTTATATCTGTCAATAATTAGATTGTTAATAACAGTGAAATTTTTCATTTAACCTCAGCGAAGCCTTTTGGTTAATGCAACAAAATCCCAAACTTGCTTCTACTTTATCGTTTAGATGTTTGAAAAGAATCCGTTTAACAAAACATCTCCATATAATAATACGGTGATATAATAGTCCAACATAACCACAGATAACTCTCACCTCATATTGATTTTGAATATGAGGAAACACTTATCATTTTATATCCTTGGATTGTTTAAATGATCGATGGCTAACAGTCAGTATTTTAAGAGTCAACTGGAAATAACGATCGAAATACAAGCAGTGTTTGATGACGTCCCCAACGATGTGTGTGTGTGTGTGTGTGTGTGTGTGTGTGTGTGTGTGTGGTGTGTGTGTGTGTGTGTGTGTGTGTTGTGTGTGTGTGTGTGTGTGTGTGTGTGTGTGTGTGTGTGATGGTAGAACACTTTGGTAAATGTATAATTCGTGTCCCTTGCTTACAGAGGAAGTCTGCGTGACCAATGGAAACATTTACGAGAAAGGAGACAAATGGCAGCCTGTCGGTGAATGTGCTGAAGCCACTTGCAAGGGCAATGACGAATACACGAAATTAGGGTATGTAACTTTGAGTTACTTATTTTATAAACGCAACTGACCAAAATTCTATTTATTAAAATTATAAATAAATTTTGTTTTATTTTTGTATCCATTAAAAAAATACTATCTTTATAAACGTAGAACTTTTATATTCTCTTTCATATATTTATCGAAGGGAAAAGTTAAACCGTTATAGATTTACAAGAAAATAAATATTTTGTGAAGGATTCATCTAAATATGTGTGAACGTTTTGTAAATCCGAATAATTGCTGTGCAGTTTTAAAATAAATTTGTACACATCAAATACAATCATATGGTTTTTAAGTATAAAGTATAAGACTACTTTTATGTATAAAACAATATATTATCAACCTCACACCTTTATTGCTTCAATACGTTCTGTGTTTTTATTTAGGGAATGATAGTTTAGAACCAAAATGTAGCACTTAATGATTAATAAAAATGGCACATTTGAATTCACAAAAGAAAAATCCAACTATATTCTCTTTTATGTGAATAATTTACTTACTTGTTTCTTGGTCATGTGTGACTCTTTCAGTCGGTCCTTTTAAGTGTCAATAATGATGGACATAATGTTGAGCTATATAAGGCTGTTCTAAGTATATATTTTTGGCAGAGAAGGGATCATGGTAGATTAATCGTTTCTAAGTATTCTACCAACGAGTAGAAACTGTAATGGATTAAAAAGTAATGAATGGATTAAAGGTATCCAAAAGGAGAGATGGGATGGTGTAGAACTTGACAAAATATTTTTAAAGGCAGTGACTGAGTGTAACCGATAACATTGGTAGACTTCCGTATCGAGATATTCATACTTCTTCACGTTGAAATCAACTGATTTCCCACAATAATCTACAGAAGAATGTACGTTACGGAAACTACAGTTTGATCCTTCGTAACCACAGAAATCTCAGTGCTGGCAATAAGCTGTGTGATCCAGTTTGTCACTTGGAGACCATAACTTTTTCTGATCATTTCAGTATTGTGACGCTGAATTTTATTGTTCTAGGACACTATTTTGAACTGGTATTCTTTGGAAAAGAGTCATTTATCTCATTAATACTAAAGTAAATTGAGTAAAGAGTGGTGAATGGAATTAGAATTATCATGCTATGAAAGTAGGCATTAAGGAAAGGTTGACTTCAAAAATGTATTATAATGCTTATGGTTGGTTCAATGTGCATGTTAAATTTAGCTCCAGTTCGCCTTTCTCATTGTGCAGCATCTGAAAGATGAAGCTCTCAGAGACTTTAATCCTAGAATGTTCCTCTGAAGAGATAAAACAAATCTGTCATCGAAAAAACTCAAAATAAACTCTTTACATCGTTTCCACACCAAAAACCTAGACTACAAAATATAGTGTAATCTAGATGAAGAGGTATTCTCATTGTCTTATCAGATGCACAATTGAGTGCACTACGATGTTTTAGACATGATCTCTAAACACGGCGGTGCAACCGAGTATTCGACACATAACTTATGGTAGGGTTTGGTTTAATGTGAATGTTAAATGTAGCTCCAGTTCACCTTCCTCTTGGGACCCTGTCTGAAATCTGACGTTCTAACAGATTTTTTTGGAACTCATCTTCGGCTTTTTTAATCTGTTCAGACAAACATCACTCCAGATTCCAAAAGTCAAAGATGTGACAGGGTCAGATTCCAGACGCCGCACCAAGAACAAGGTGAACTTAAGCAAAACTTAACATTCGCAAAAATTGACTTATTCGTAAATAGAATTTTAAAGCCGACATCGTCTTTTAGCCATTCGCGATCAAGACCGAGACCAGAAGAAGATTTTGGTGGTTTTCAAACACCGAATATTTTGTAAATTTGGATCTTACATATTAACTGAGTAGGAGACACTCAAAAAGGTTCTTCAGTGAAATTAATGCTATAGGGAGTCAGGTATTATTTCACATTTTACATATGTCAGTATCTAAGGTGAATTAAAGTGGGTAAAAGTTGTGGACTCAAATATCTATTAATCCTATTTATCGCTCTTGAATTTTGAATCGATATGTCTGTTCTATTGTTGAAAACTATACAAACTATTCAAGTCCTCCTAAGTCCTAACGCCACTATGTCTCCAGGCCATTCCCATAGGATTTACTGGAAGATTTAATAGAATGGCACATTAAGGTCTTTGGTCCGGTTTTGGCCCACTCAAGATATGAGGAAAATTACGAATGTCTTCTGGTGTTGTTCGTGGATATTTTTCAAGTATGAGAAAGTTTAATTATATTAAATGAAATGAAATTAAATGGATGAAATTAAATGAATTAAATAAATTACATAAATGCATTAAATAAAACGAAATGAATAAAATGAAAGAAATGAAATTAAATCAAACTAACGAAATGAAATTAAAGAAATAATGAAATGAATGATTAAAACGAATGAATGACATTTTAAAAATTGAAATTTAAAACATTTTAAAAATGAAACTTGATATGAATGAAATTAATAAACAAAATTCAATAAATGAAATGACCCTAACCCCCGTCCCGAAGGTGTAGGACCGTGCACGGTCCTCAATACATCTGATATCATCAGGGAAAGCGTTCAACAAAGACGACAAGTTTCAACAGAATAAAGGACCTATTAAAAATTGATGATCGATGAATTTGAATTGATAGTAATGTGTCTGTTTTTGTAGGTCATTAACTAATATCAAAGGTAAAGTTGAAATGATCGGACAGATAAACATTATATTTGGTTTTGATGAGTAAATGTAGAATAGAAAATTATGTGCATCCTCAATTTGACTGTTTCAGCTGTGCTCTCATACGAGTAGATGAATCAGCAGGATGGACCCTGACAGAGGAGGACCCCAGCAAGTCGTACCCTGAATGTTGCCCGCAACCAGTTCCTCCTGCATCCACCACTGAGGACCCCTCCTGTGAGTGACCCCGAAACTGGGTTTTTTCTATGAAATGTTCGAGAAACATTAATTCATTTACCATCATTACATATTACAAAATGTAATTTCACGTTATAAGAAGTCCAAAATCCTGTTATCCTTTCAAACCATTGTCAATAAACAACCTTTAATCAAAAAATTCATTCATTCCTTTGATTTTACCAATTTATCTTCAGGAAAAAGTATCATTACAACGCAATTCATATTTCCAGGTCTAGGTATTCTACTAATAGTATCATAATCTTTATCCTACGGTTAGATTTTGGAATCAATAAGTGACTGGACCCATATTCATCGAACTTAAAACTGTGAAGGGAACAAGATTTTTCCGGAAATTGACTTTCGTTCAGTAACACTACGTTTTTGATCTCTTCTTAAGGTAAATAACTAACTTAACACATAATTACAAACTATGTTAAAATAAACAAATCATACCAGAGCGTTGTGACACGCCTAAGGCAGGAATCACAACCACCATGTTGTGTGTCAACTTCACTAACAGTAATTCCTGACTTAGGCGTGTCACAACGCTCTTGTATGATTTGTTTATTTTAACATAGTTTCTAATTATGTGTTAGGTTAGTTTTTACCTGAAGAAGAGATCAGATTGCAGATCTCGAAACGTAGTGTTACTGATTTTTTGTATCACTGAACGATGGAAAATGTCCGCAAAAATCCTATTTCTTCACAGATTTATTGATAGGTAATTACAATTTGGTCTGCCTTCATATATTGAGTCAAAAGTTTCGATTCGTTTTTTTTTCCTTTGTTTTTCCTCTGTTTTTATGCTATTGTTTAATGGATTCGTTATAGCAAAATACACAATTCTCCACCACTATGGACTCCACCCCTCAGAGGATATACCACGGGAATTCGATAACTATTACTAAAAAGAAGCTTCACATAATTTCAAAAATATTGACAATAATATAAACATGAACTATCCTAAAAGATTACTTACTTTTATAACGGTTTTATTGAATTCTGTCCCAAGAAGAACTTCTTACGTTTACAAAAACGTTTTTGATACGGTACAGTTGTTATTATATTTTAAATATTGAATAAATATAATGGCCAATGAATAAATACTGTGGCTAGTTAGTAAATTAAAAAAACAACAAATATACATTTATGAGAGTCTAGCATCTTAGATTACTTTAATCCACCATTTTTGTATCTAGTAAAAATATTTATGCAATATCACAAGTCAGAAAATAAATTATATACATTAAACAACAGAAATAAACGATACACCACAAATACATAAACAAATATAAATAACAATAAATACTAATAAATATCAATAAATACTAATAAAAAATTATAAGAAGCAATGTGCAAGATATACTAAGATCATGAAACTCTAGTGTCTTACACCCTATGACATCACAGTGCTTAAAAAGCCAATGTATTGCTGCAAAATAAGCCAAATAATTACTTGTTGACAAAATATTTTAAAATTTTGAATATTTTTAATGTGTACTGGAATGTGATTAAAACACTTTGGTCCCAAATGCTGAAAATAATGACTAAAAATAGATTTATTTACGTTTGGTAGTCAAGAATTGTGTCCATTTACATAACTAGTACAATAATGTATATTGTACGTTGAGATTTATTTACGTTGGGTAGTCAAAGATTATGTCCATTTACATAACTAGTAGAATAATGTATATTGTCATTGCCTATACATTCCCACTGTTAATACAAAACAATCTTAGGATTTTGTACACAAAAATATGTTGAACAGGTTTAAGAAGAATAAGAAGAATAAGAAGAATAAGAATGTATTTATTCCACCATCAAATAACAAAGGTGGTTAATACCTATGAGGGGAAGGGAACTTTCCCTTTTTAGTTCTTTTAAAATGACACGTAACAAGTAGTTTTGGGTGGTTCTTAATTTGTCTATCAAATACGTATTATATTTGAAAGACAATCAAATTAATACAACATATTATAAAATATTGCAGTATAGAGTTTATTAAGCCTAAAAGTTATAATGAAAGATTTTAATTTTTTATTCAAACTATTAATATGTAGTTCAAAACTCATTTTTTCGTCCAAAATAATCCTCAGATACTTACAATGGTTTACTCTTTCCAAAGGTTACAATACAATATGCTAACTGTAATACGCCTTACATTTACAGACTTTTACAGTCTCTGTTCCTGTATTTAGTGCGTTTGCCTTGCTTTGAGGACGGTAAAATCTACGAGGTAGGACAGCAACGAGACATTCCTGGCTATTGTGGGCTTAACGTTTGCGCCGGGAACGACAAATGGACTCAAGCAGCGTAAGTAATGCTTTACGGTTGCTTCTTCCAACAACTTTTAGTTTCATGAAACTTACATCAAGTCTTACCATTGTATAGTAATAATTTAATGTAACATTGTTCGTTGTTTCCTCAACAGTAAACGTGTTTCCATTTTGGTTCATCATTTGCTATTTGAAAGGAATTGGTTTAGATTTATACGCCGTACATTCCAATTTAAGTTTGTTAAAGTAAACACGATTTTCATACATTTTCCAAGTAATAAACGAGTGTAAAGGGTACAGAATAATCATTCCTGAGTTACTAAATCAGAATAGAAATAAACCTACGTTTATGTTAATCTCTTATGTGCCGTTATTTATAGAGAAAATTAGGTTATTAGGTAGAAATGAAACTTTTTAAACACATAACACTTTTACTTACAGTCTCGCATAAACAAAAACCAAAAAAAGTCACACAGATACCAAAAACTGTGATTACATTATAAATTTTAGTTTAAAATAAAACACATAGGTGAGACAAATAGACTAAGAAACTTTAGGATTATACACTATAAAGGTAAAACAAACAATCGGCTAACAGAAAAGCCAACATTGTACATCATCGTACGAATTGGGATTAACGCAGCATAATACATCTGGAACCTCATTTCTTTAAAAGGAAATTAATGGAGGCTTCGTTCATCCAACAAGTCAGTCAACCATCAGTCGAAATTAGACTACTCTTTTGATTGTCAATTCTAATAAATGAAATAGCAAGAAATCCTGAAATATGGAAATATTAAATATGTAAAGTTCACTCCTGTTTCCTGCTTTACCACCGTCTTATTTTTGCCTTGAAGATCACCAATTATTATTTTCTCAGGTCGGATCTCTGTGGTTGATTGTTACGTGCATCTATCTATTGCGACCTGTATTCTCTAGTTCGGAATAATAATGAGCGTTTTGTTTGTAGACAGATAGTGTCCCTGGAGTTGACACACAACATGAATGTTGTGATTCCTGACTTATGCGTGTCTCGAAGCTCTGGTATTTGTTTATTTTATCCCAGATTTGTATGTGTTAGTTATCCACCTGAGAAAGAGATTAGACTGCAGATCTCGAAACGTGGTGTTCTCTGCACCACATTTTGTTCCAGATATTCTCGAGATAAGTATTAACAGCCGTCTGAGTCATAGGTTTTTTAATGCTTAGCCAAGAGCATTGATTTATAAGAAAGACATATTTGCTAATGCCAAGATGAATATCAAAATAGTGTATTGAAATTTCGAGTGATTTTAGCGTTGAAAATGCTATGTTCTTACTGGAATTTATAATTTTCTTGACATAATATATAGGACTATCTTACATTTACGGCCTAATTTACCAATCTAAATTTTGTGTAGCAGTGACTGACTGACTCTCTTATATTTATACAAATTTTACTCTTAAATTTTTATATGGGTGAACAGACTAAATAACATGATAAATATCTTTAGTTTTACTTTCTTTAACAAAAAAGCTGCGTTTTGTTCATTATTAATTTATCTAAGCAATTACATTGCCTTTCTTATATTCCAATTTACTATTCCAATCATCTGTATAATACAGAATAATTTTACAGAATTTAATTAAAGCGTGTATACTATATTACTAGCAGTGTAAAACAGAGGTAAAATTTATGAACAGAATAAAATTTCCTCGTATTAACTTGTTTTAAATATTTTGTATTAAATAACACCTAGCTAATTACTAAGGAGACAAATTGAAGGAATAGTAGTAAATGTAACAGAAAAATTACTGAATACTCTTATAAAAATAGTTATACTTTAATATTGCCGATCAATGGGTACATTTTTGTGAATTTATTTGGTAACATATTTTAAGTATAATTGTTTAATAAATTCTAATGAAACCTTACTTACTTTTACTCTACTTTATATCTAACTGTCTTAAGATGTTTAGTGCAATTTTACTTCAAATAATGACTGTGATACAGTTATAAAATCAAAATTTGCAAATAGAACTGGTTATATAAAGCAAATTTTTAATACAAAACTGTTTCTAAATTATGTAATATTAAAACTAATAATATATTTTCTTGATATATTTATATTTTTTTTTAATTTGCAATTTTTTTTACCACCAACAGTTTGAATGTTGGGATTTGTTGTTATTTTGTTAGGCTACTTTGAATCTGAAGTGTTAGGAGATTAGTAGAACGACGATAATCGATTTAAACACAGTACTGTATATGGCTAATTAATTGTAACCGTGATCACTGTATTGTCTCATAATGATGTCCGTAATTATAACTATATACAGCCACAAACAGTTAGCTCTGTGACAGGAAAACCAGTAGGCACTGAATTAAATTATATTTTGTCAACAATACTCATTAATCATATTCAAATATATGAGTATCGTTACCATAACTTGTGTTTAATTGGTTAATGATTTTATCGAGTTATATGTAATGTAGTAACGTTATATGTTCTTTGTTTACGAGTTATGTAACAACAACAAAGCGTTCGAGAATTAGTCAACTGAGTACACATTTCTACCTTAATCAAATAGTATAATATAGATAGGATTTCGAATACTTTGCGACGTAATTTGTTACACAAAGGTATAACATAACGTTTCGAGGATTGATATCTAGTATCTTCTTCAGGTGTGAAATTTTTAATCAGATGAGGCTTATTATCACATGGAATTGTTGTGCAGTCCACACTAGACAAACATTTCGATCTAACAGTCCGGTAGCCCAGGGTCTTGAATTGTATTAGCAACCTCGTTTTTCTTATAGTCGATAAATATCTTTGTCTATTTTATTTATTTATTTCATTTAAGTTCAGTGTACGCTATTCCCCTTGTAATGAGATGCCTTGATAGTGAAATAAACCTTAGGCCTATCTTGTATAATAACTTAACATAATTACAATCATTATAATAACAAGGTAGGAGTAGGCGACTAAGTGCGGCCTAACAGGTTTTGCTAAGATTCGACGCAATATTTCAAGTCTGTAGCTCATTTCACTATCAATAGATAGATATAACGGCAATCATACGGAAAAGAATTTTTTATATCTCTTGGCAATCAAAAGATAAATTATTTCATATTGCTTAGTAATAGGCTTCAACAAAGCTCAGCCAAATTCCATGTTTCAAGCCTAAATATGTAATATTTTTGGACATATCTTGCTAAATGATACATTCACATTTATTTATCATTAAACTGGATTTCGTAAGAGTGTCTAAATAATAAAAGTCTACACACCAAGTCACCACAAAGTTATGAACGTGTTTTTCAAGTGAGTGTACTGAGTTTGTATACAGAAATATGTAATATTTTTGGACATATCTTGCTAAATGATACATTCACATTTATTTATCATTAAACTGGATTTCGTAAGAGTGTCTAAATAATAAAAGTCTACACACCAAGTCACCACAAAGTTATGAACGTGTTTTTCAAGTGAGTGTACTGAGTTTGTATACAGAAATATGTAATATTTTTGGACATATCTTGCTAAATGATACATTCACATTTATTTATCATTAAACTGGATTTCGTAAGAGTGTCTAAATAATAAAAGTCTACACACCAAGTCACCACAAAGTTATGAACGTGTTTTTCAAGTGAGTGTACTGAGTTTGTATACAGAAATATGTAATATTTTTGGACATATCTTGCTAAATGATACATTCACATTTATTTATCATTAAACTGGATTTCGTAAGAGTGTCTAAATAATAAAAGTCTACACACCAAGTCACCACAAAGTTATGAACGTGTTTTTCAAGTGAGTGTACTGAGTTTGTATACAGATTTATTTATTCTGCTGCACCCATAATACCAATGTAAACATATTTACAAATCCCATGGAATGATGACATGCACTAGCTTCGAAATCGGTATTTCTGATATAGGAATGAAGTTTCGTGCATACTTTCAAGCCTATAAGAAATGCAGACTAATATTAAAACAAAGATTGGTAGAAATTAAACTATCCAGTCCCTCGAGTAATAGGCTTTGCTAAGGAGTGGTGCTTCGTCATTTATAATTGTTATGTTTTAGATTTTTTAGAAATTGTTATACAAATTATAACTATAATTATATTATTATAAGTGTTATCACGTACTCATAAACATAATTTCTTTATTAGCGCAAGAGTACAAGGTTGAACAGGCCCACATAGCCCTTCCTTCATTTAACCTCAACAAATTCTCACTACTAAACAAATAGATAACTCCAGTAGATAAATTGATCAAATTGAAATTATTAAAAAATTTAAATTAAAAAACTAATAATACTCTTCATAATAATATACAGTATGACAATAAGACCTGTTGAACCCATACTTTGAAATTAGTTCCCTCAAATAAGTATTTCCTTCAACTTGTAACAGGTACGGTACAATTTACTATGTACAAAGTATTAAACATTTTACAAACTTTAAACAACAATTTCTTCCGAATGGATCAACCTTTTGAAAGCCAGTTAGCGGCATTTTTTTCAGTTTAACTAAACTCAACGTAGGCTATCATTAAAGATTTTCTTCTTACCCCCGACAGGCCGTCCCCCAAAGGTGACATCCGATCACCATGTACACAGAAGAGTAGTTTACTATTACTAGTTACGGTATGCCAGGTTTTGCTGTGGTATCTGTTGATGTGTAATTGTTATAAAGTCCTCCTAAGGCTTAATTATCACCATTTATACGTTAATGTAGTACGTTACCAAGAAAATATATTTTCGAACTCATTAACTCAGTCATTCATTCCATGTGATTTATAACTGTATACCACATCTATTTAAATAATAATCATTATTAATCTCATAACTATATCATGCTTGCGTATTATCTGACTCTGGCAATAAGGAAATAAATGGTAAGAGTAGTCAGTAGTTTATAATCTTATATTGTGTTGTAGGTGTGGACTGGTTGCATTACCAGAAGGTTACACGCTGTCTCCTGAAGATCCTAGCAAGCCATACCCGGACTGCTGTTCCAAAGCTGTCCCACCCAAGAAGAATTAATCAATTATGACTTATAACAAATTAAAAATACATATAATTTTAAGTTCAATATATTAATTATATTATAAAACCCAAATTTTTTAAATCTCTTGCATGAATAATATTTTGTTTTGCTATTTTAAAGATAGTTAAAAAGCTAACGAAAATAAATCAATAAAATGTTAGGTTAATCTTTTGCCTAATTCTTGAAAGTAAAATAAAAGTAACATGGAGAGCAGTTTAAACTATTAAAGAATCAGGAAAAATAACTATCAAAATAATTATATATATATATATATATATATATATATACTAGCTGTTTCCCGCGGCTTCGCACGCTTTTCGTAAGTTTTGCCCGCGTATGAGCATTTCTGGTTGAAGTAAATTATATTTCCAACCCCGATGTAGATTTTACCTTGATGTCACGATCAAGAAAATATGTCAAAAATGTATTGTACATGCATAATGTATTTTATTACAAAGTGGTCTACCACTCAACCTTTAAGTTCAACCAAAAATTTAGTTTAGACAATTATACATCATAACTTAGCGCCTTCAAATAGTGTTTCACTGTTTAATATACGTATCTATCTCGTAATTGCAGGTTATAATGTGCAGGCGCTTTGAAAACTTTTCTTCATTTTATTCGTTTATATTCACGACATAAGCGAATAATTCAGATAATAACTATCCTATCTTCTAAGTTAGACTAAATTACGGATACATGTGAAATTTGATTGAAATTGGTTCAGTCGTTTTGGAGTTTATTGGCAACATACATCGTGACTCAAGATTTTTATATATATACAGATATATAAGATATAATTGTATAAATGACAATAGCCTTATTTAATTTCAATAAACATTGAATCACAAAAAGTACTTGCTCCGCCGGGAGCAATTATATATATATATATATTGTATATATATATATATATATATATATATATATATATATATATATATAATATATATATATATATATATATATATATAATGTACATAATATATAAATGTAAATAAAAGTCGTTTGACAGGTATTTGGTCTTCCGATCATATGTTTAGTTTGCTTATTTAAACGCATATGTGACAGATACGGCCAAATACAAAATAATTGAATCGGAAAAAGTAAGCGCTCTGTGGTGTAATGGTAGCACATTCACCCGGCAAGTGAGAGATCCGGGTTCGACTCCCGGCGGAGCAAGTACTTTTTGCGATTCAACGTTTATTGAAATTAAATAAGGCTATTGCCATTTATACAATTTAATGTAAATAAAAGTCGTTTGACAGGTATTTGGTCTTCCGATCATATGTTAGTTTGCTTATTTAAACGCATATGTGACAGATACGGCCAAATACAAAATAATTGAATCGGAAAAAGTAAGCGCTCTGTGGTGTAATGGTAGCACATTCACCCGGCAAGTGAGAGATCCGGGTTCGACTCCCGGCGGAGCAAGTACTTTTTGCGATTCAACGTTTATTGAAATTAAATAAGGCTATTGCCATTTATACAATTTAATGTAAATAAAAGTCGTTTGACAGGTATTTGGTCTTCCGATCATATGTTAGTTTGCTTATTTAAACGCATATGTGACAGATACGGCCAAATACAAAATAATTGAATCGGAAAAAGTAAGCGCTCTGTGGTGTAATGGTAGCACATTCACCCGGCAAGTGAGAGATCCGGGTTCGACTCCCGGCGGAGCAAGTACTTTTTGCGATTCAACGTTTATTGAAATTAAATAAGGCTATTGCCATTTATACAATTTAATGTAAATAAAAGTCGTTTGACAGGTATTTGGTCTTCCGATCATATGTTAGTTTGCTTATTTAAACGCATATGTGACAGATACGGCCAAATACAAAATAATTGAATCGGAAAAAGTAAGCGCTCTGTGGTGTAATGGTAGCACATTCACCCGGCAAGTGAGAGATCCGGGTTCGACTCCCGGCGGAGCAAGTACTTTTTGCGATTCAACGTTTATTGAAATTAAATAAGGCTATTGCCATTTATACAATTTAATGTAAATAAAAGTCGTTTGACAGGTATTTGGTCTTCCGATCATATGTTAGTTTGCTTATTTAAACGCATATGTGACAGATACGGCCAAATACAAAATAATTGAATCGGAAAAAGTAAGCGCTCTGTGGTGTAATGGTAGCACATTCACCCGGCAAGTGAGAGATCCGGGTTCGACTCCCGGCGGAGCAAGTACTTTTTGCGATTCAACGTTTATTGAAATTAAATAAGGCTATTGCCATTTATACAATTTAATGTAAATAAAAGTCGTTTGACAGGTATTTGGTCTTCCGATCATATGTTAGTTTGCTTATTTAAACGCATATGTGACAGATACGGCCAAATACAAAATAATTGAATCGGAAAAAGTAAGCGCTCTGTGGTGTAATGGTAGCACATTCACCCGGCAAGTGAGAGATCCGGGTTCGACTCCCGGCGGAGCAAGTACTTTTTGCGATTCAACGTTTATTGAAATTAAATAAGGCTATTGCCATTTATACAATTTAATGTAAATAAAAGTCGTTTGACAGGTATTTGGTCTTCCGATCATATGTTAGTTTGCTTATTTAAACGCATATGTGACAGATACGGCCAAATACAAAATAATTGAATCGGAAAAAGTAAGCGCTCTGTGGTGTAATGGTAGCACATTCACCCGGCAAGTGAGAGATCCGGGTTCGACTCCCGGCGGAGCAAGTACTTTTTGCGATTCAACGTTTATTGAAATTAAATAAGGCTATTGCCATTTATACAATTTAATGTAAATAAAAGTCGTTTGACAGGTATTTGGTCTTCCGATCATATGTTAGTTTGCTTATTTAAACGCATATGTGACAGATACGGCCAAATACAAAATAATTGAATCGGAAAAAGTAAGCGCTCTGTGGTGTAATGGTAGCACATTCACCCGGCAAGTGAGAGATCCGGGTTCGACTCCCGGCGGAGCAAGTACTTTTTGCGATTCAACGTTTATTGAAATTAAATAAGGATATTGCCATTTATACAATTTAATGTAAATAAAAGTCGTTTGACAGGTATTTGGTCTTCCGATCATATGTTAGTTTGCTTATTTAAACGCATATGTGACAGATACGGCCAAATACAAAATAATTGAATCGGAAAAAGTAAGCGCTCTGTGGTGTAATGGTAGCACATTCACCCGGCAAGTGAGAGATCCGGGTTCGACTCCCGGCGGAGCAAGTACTTTTTGCGATTCAACGTTTATTGAAATTAAATAAGGCTATTGCCATTTATACAATTTAATGTAAATAAAAGTCGTTTGACAGGTATTTGGTCTTCCGATCATATGTTAGTTTGCTTATTTAAAACGCATATGTGACAGATACGGCCAAATACAAAATAATTGAATCGGAAAAAGTAAGCGCTCTGTGGTGTAATGGTAGCACATTCACCCGGCAAGTGAGAGATCCGGGTTCGACTCCCGGCGGAGCAAGTACTTTTTGCGATTCAACGTTTATTGAAATTAAATAAGGCTATTGCCATTTATACAATTTAATGTATATATATATATATATATATGTGTGTGTGTGTGTGTGTGTGTGTATATTCAATGGTGGGAACGTAAGTAACTTTAGATTTGTAATGGGCGTGCGTGGGCGTGCGCGCGCACGTGTGTGTGTCTGTGTAAAGCGAATTATTTGGCAAATCCGATTCTATTCATGTTTCGCTACTGTGAATGTGACAAAGACAAAAGAAAAGGATTTTAGTAACACGTCTTTGATGTATCCTGTGTCAAATATACAGTATATTTATTTAACTTTCAAACAAACCTTTATCATTACACACCAAATATATTTAATTTTTTATGTCAAAAAATATTGTATCCAATGTGAACAACCGAAAGTAAGTGTAGTTATTGATTATGTGTAGTACCAAGAAAATATTAAGCAAATGCTTTAGCATTTATTTGAAAATGTGGTTAGCAATTTACATGAATAAATTACCATATTTCTATCAGTTTGTACGCATGTATGTATTATTCCAGGAGCTAACAGCCAATTTTTCGTAAAATCGGTAGAAAAATGTCCCCTAAGAACAAAATTGATCGTCAGTCGCGATCATTTTGGTGGATGTCAAATTATTCTGTATTTAAAGGTTAATAATAAATTACAATTAGTTCTCCAAATTATATTTTTCTTCACTTGTAACAATTTAAACTGTTAAACACAAAAATAAATGTTAAATTGGTGGTAGCTAACCATATATACTACACTACACTAAGTGGGGGCTTCCGGTCGCTTTGTCTGATTGTCTGTCGGCAATATAACTAATAATTATTTCTGTGTCTGACAGTCGGAGTCGGTTTAAATTGTATCAATTTATGATACAGAATATAAATACAACCTGGGAAAAATTATCTTTTGATCTTTTTTACCCTTTTGATAACCTTCCACTTCGACCTTCAACAAATCTAGTATAGCTGACGACGGATTTCTCTCTTAAGTAAAATGCCTCTTTCGATTTCAAAAAAAAACCAGTTAGCTTGTTTGTACATTGTAAATTGGTTCTCTACTCCTAAATTATATGTTCAAATTAAATTTCTGTGATTTTAAACTGATTTTTATAACATTACTTAGTTTTTAAGCATAAAATATTCTTGTGATAATATAAACTTCTAAAGTTTCAATGGTACTATTAAATCAGAAACAAGATATTGTATATATTGATCATTATTTGTTTAAGCTGTTTGTTTTCTTTTTATATTGGGAAGACAAGAGCGATTTCAGTTTGTACTTCATAAAAACAAAATAAATCTGAATATGTTATAAACGAGTAATAGTGAATCCAAAAGAAAATACTAACAATTTCGGGAGTACTGCCAGCATTTATCTTACAATGCACTTAGGAAACAGCTTAAGTTGAGCGGATAAAGAGTGCAAGGTATTTACAGTACATGGAAAATATGTAGTTTCCTTTGAAGTGGCTGAATACTTTTGAATATTCAAAGTGTTCAAAGTTACTTCCCGACGTAGATCTAACTGTTACCTTAAAGTGAAGTAAAGAAAACTTTAACTTTGTCTGAAAAAATATTAATGTTACGGGTCCGCTTGGATAAAAACTTTACGAATATAAAATCCACTAAATATTTATTATATTATAAATAAATCTGTAGCTAGAAACCTAAAAATAGGCTTTAAATAAATAATTGTTTACAAAACTGTCACTAATTTATACAATCACAGTACCACTATTCAATACTCTGTCTATCTACTGTATTTACTCACGAGTCTATTAACACTTACACAGTGAAGAATTATTGATATAGTTCCAACTATCACGATTACGAGTATTACCACTAATTTTGACACTTAACTAGTTTACTTCTTGGGCTCATACATACATACATACGTACAGCTCATTATAAGGTTATTAGCACTTCGAGAACTTACTAGACAAGTCGTGAAGTCACAGTGCCCACACACTTCTCATGTAAGAAGAGACGGAGCGGGCCAGATAAAGAAACTGACCCAACCCATGGAGCGCTCTCTCTCCAACGACGCTATTCATGTAATACCCCCCTTGCTATTGTCATCGACCTCGCTTGTTTGGTCACATTCCTCTGTATCAGAGGTTTACCTTTTTATTATCTGGAACATTCTCCCTCATTCTCTTAATATTTAGAAAATAAAAAAAGAAAATTCAGTGATTTATCTAGTTTTTAATCTAATAGATTGCTACCTATTTTACAACATTTACGTTATATCAGATACAGATAAATCTATCTTCGTAAATAAGAAAGAGAACATTTCACAGTAAAAACTATTCCATAGTATTTTCATTATATCGGTCGCCGTTTTACGTAATAACATGAACATTATTATTCAACGCTGATCTATAAAAACACCGGTTGCTACCACAATATTTTATTGAATCTCTAACAGCGCGTGTTTTAATTAAATTGCCGTAGTGACGAATGTCACACTGTAATCCAGTTATTGTAATGGCTGTTTGAAATGTTTATCTCGTCCCTGCACGATCAAATCGGTTTAAATAAGGCTGAAAAATGAGGTAGGCTAGTAAAATATGTTATGGTAGTTAACCCAATTGCATGATGGAAATGATTAAACTACAAAATATATCAACTTTTCTACTCCAAATCTCTAGGCACATTCTGTAAATAGACCTACACTTTACCTTTACTTTATGAACTTAACTTATTAACTTTAGATAATTTTAGTATACAAGCATACATTTTATAAGAAAAAGGAGTCTTCAGTAGCACACATAATTTTAGCAACTTTGAGGAAAAAAAACTGTATAGTTTAAATATGCGTCTGCCTTTAATTCGTATATTGTGAGATGTGAAATTTATTATAAGGTACCATCTTAAGATTTGATACTAGTAGGATTCTGCCATTAAAATTTTCTTCTTAAAGGTTATCTTGAAATGTCTTAACATGTTAGCTTATTTAACAAAATTAAGAATTTAGTCACATCTTTTGAGGTATCTAAAACGCATGTATCCCTCTCTCTCTCTCTCTCTCTCTCTCTCCTCTCTCTCTCTCTCCTCTCTCTCTCTCTCTCTCTCTCTCTCTCTCTCTCTCTCTCTCTCTCTCTCTCTCTCTCTCTCTCTCTCTCTCTCTCTCTCTCTCTCTCTCACCTCTCTCTCTCTCTCTCTCTCTCTCTCTCTCTCTCTCTCTCTCTCTCTCTCCTCTCTCTCTCTCTCTCTCTCTCTCTCTCTCTCTCCTCTCTCTCTCTCTCTCTCTCTCTCCTCTCTCTCTCTCTCTCTCTCTCTCCTCCTCTCTCTCCTCTCTCTCTCTCTCTCTCTCTCTCTCTCTCTCTCTCTCTCCTCTCTCTCTCTCTCCTCTCTCTCTCTCTCTCTCCTCTCTCTCTCTCTCTCTCTCTCTCTCTCTCTCTCTCTCTCTCTCTCTCTCTCTCTCTCTCTCTCTCTCTCTCTCTCTCTCTCTCTCTCTCTCTCTCTCTCTCTCTCTCTCTCTCTCTCTCTCTCTCTCTCTCTCTCTCTCTCTCTCTCTCTCTCTCTCTCTCTCTCTCTCTCTCTCTCTCTCTCTCTCTCTCTCTCTCTCTCTCTCTCTCTCTCTCTCCTCTCTCTCTCTCTCTCCTCTCTCTTCTCTCTCTCTCTCTCTCTCTCTCTCTCTCTCTCTCTCTCTTCTCTCTCTCTCTCTCTCTCTCTCTCTCTCTCTCTCTCTCTCTCTCTCTCTCTCTCTCTCTCTCCTCTTCTCTCCTCTCTCTCTCTCTCTCTCTCTCTCCTCTCTCTCTCTCTCTCTCTCTCTCTCTCTCTCTCTCTCTCTCTCTCTCTCTCTCTCTCTCTCTCTCTCTCTCTCTCTCTCTCTCTCTCTCTCTCTCTCTCTCTCTCTCTCTCTCTCTCTCTCTCTCTCTCTCTCTCTCTCTCTCCTCTCTCTCTCTCTCTCTCTCTCTCTCTCTCTCTCTCTCTCTCTCTCTCTCTCTCTCTCTCTCTCTCTCTCTCTCTCTCTCTCTCTCTCTCTCTCTCTCTCTCTCTCCTCTCTCTCTCTCTTCTCTCTCTCTCTCTCTCTCTCTCTCTCTCTCTCTCTCTCTCTCTCTCTTGTGCTCTCTCCACAGTTGTGCTTGAGCTGCGGTGGCGTGTGGAGCAGACGATCCTTGCTGTGTATTGGTAACATAACCTATATCTTGTTACTTTCACTGAACTTTGTTTAAGAAATTTCCAGGCATTCTTAAAGTTTTTGAGGACTTGTTAGTAATTAGTACTATATTTTTTCTTCTTGTTTTCGTTTGAAGCAATATGAACTGTCAAAGCTGTTCCGAAAAAATAGAGCGATTTCAGAACGATTTTATTACTTGCTCTGAGTGCTGTAATCATTTTCATTTCATCTGCATATCAAGTATGACAGTCGATGAATGTAAATTTATTGTATCAACTAATTCTCACTGGAAGTGTGATATATGTAGTAAGAAGAAGTCTACCAGAGGTGACAACACCCCCATAAAACCGTCCATTGATAAAATTAGGTCTAAAAATAATGATTCCGATTCCGACACAAACAGAAGTAACAATTCCAAAATAGTCTGTTTTAAGTGCACAAAGGGTTTCTCATATAACTCTTATAGAGCTATTTGTTGCAAATGTGAAGGGAATTATCATTTTAAGTGTGCCAGTATCACCAAAGATGATTATTTAAAACAGCAAACGCAGTGGGTTTGCTTTTCCTGCATTGACAGGAACGTTTGTGATAGTCCCAATCAGTCCAATGAGCTCAGTCCGCTTGGCTTATCTGATAATGTTGATAAGATAATGACGGGTGCTGAAAGTCATGCAACAATGAAGCAGTCTAGAACGGTAGATAAGATAGTAGAATTTCAAGCAACAATGAAGCACTCTGGAACTGCAGATAAGATATCGGCGGTCCCTCCACCGGCGCTCGGTCTGGGACTGGGTGATGTAACAATGCAACAGCTGTTTATTGAAATTTCTAATTTGCGAAGTGAGATTAAGCAGTCTAACGCTGAGATTACTACGTCAATGAATAAATATGGCGAATGGATGGTTGAGAACGGTAAAAGAATGGAGGAATTGAGTAATGTGTTAATTAAAACTGCAGCAGATATTGAAAATTTGCAGCAGGAAAACAACAATTTAAAAAAATCTAACTCTGAACTTACCGCAAAAGTTAACGCCCTAGAGCAGGCCACTAAAGAAAATGTTGTTGAGATCTTTGGTGTCCCATTTAAACAACAAGAAAGTCTGTTTGATATCATAAGCAAATTATCGCAGGTTATCGGTTTCAATTTTAACCAAAATATGATAGATAACTGTTATCGTTTCAAGTCATCGTCAGGACTTTTTGGCCCAATTGTTGTTAAATTTGTCCGCAAATTGGATATGGAGGCGTTTATGGACTTAAGAAGGAAAAAGAGAAACGTTAATTCACGGGACCTGGGTTACATGGACGGAGAATCCTCGCAGATATACGTCAATGAGTGTCTTACTAAGGCCAAAAGACTACTATTGAATGCTGCGCGTCAAGTAAAAACAGACAGACATTACGCTTTCCTGTGGGTGAAGAACGGGAAAATATTTATGAGGAAAAATCAAGGGGATCGTTGTGTCGTAATTAACTGTGAGGCTGACCTTGGCAAATTAATCTGACAGTCCTTATTCTACAATACACTGTTTATTTGTTATATGTTCATTGTCGAGTTGTATGTTGTAAAATTGTTTTTTATCAATACAATCCAATTGTCACACCGTTTAAATATATGTAAAATACTCTATTTGTACAATTATTATAAGATGAATGCATGTTTTCATTGTGATGTAAGTGTCTTTGTTATTTATGGAAACAAATAATATTATAATACGTGGAAATTGGGGCCCTTTAAGTGAACTAAAAAAAATATTTTTTGAGTCAAAAAAAAACTTTAAAAATATCACATGTGAACGTTGAAAATTTAAGAGCACACAGAGAAGCCTTTCTTAAAGTATTCAGTGATGGTATTTTTGATGTTATAGTAGTAACTGAAACCTTTTTGGACCCGGCTTTGCTATCTGTACCATATATGATTGATGGTTATTGTATCATAAGGCATGATAGGGAAGGAAAGGAGGGGGGAGGTATAGCTGTATACTTTAGAAATAGTCTAAACTGTAAACTAATAACATCATCCAATCCTAGATATAGTAAGAGAGTTGAATATGTAATATTAGAGGTGACATGTGTATGGAAACTATTATTGTGTGCAGTCTATCGACCGCCTAAAGCAGGAGGGCTTGTAGAGTTGTTCGATGTTTTGGCAAACCTATTACCTATGTATGACAACTTTGTATTATTAGGGGATCTCAATACAGATCTTAGTACTAATAGAATGTTTGCTGACAAAATTACATTATTAAATTCTGTTGAAACTCTAAATTTAAATGTTTTACCACTGGATACAACTTACCATTTACCAAATAGTGATACTTTGTTGGACCTAATTATTGTAAATAATCTAAACCGAGTGAAGCGGCATGGACAATATCCCATATCTGGTATTTCATACCATGATTTAATTAATTTGGAATTAAATTTAAGGGTTAAGTTACATGTAAATAAAAATAGAATAGTCGTTAGGGATTTTAAAAATGTAAATAACAAAGATTTGCAAAATGAATGTTTAAACACGAATTGGAATGATGTATATAGTAGTAACTCTGTAGATGATATGGTTAACATGTTGGAGGAGAGATCGTTATATTTATTTAATAAATTTGTACCTGAAAGAATCATTCACAAGAGAAGAACGCCATGCCCTTGGATAACTAATGAATTAAAGGCATTAATGATACAAAGAGACTCTAAGTATAGGCATTATGTAAGGACAAAAAATAATGTAGTCTGGGAGGAGTATAGACAATTAAGAAATAGAGTTAAGAGACTGCTTAGAGATGCTAGGAATCGACACTTCACTGTATTCTTAGAGGAACACAAATCTGGTAAAAATGTATGGAGAGTTTTGAATAACCAAGGCGCTGGTAAAGAACAGAAGAATGTATCAGATCCCACTATAGATATAAATGAATTGAACAATTATTTTTGTGGTATTAATCATGTCATAGATGATAACTTAATTGACTATTATAGGAGTAAGAAAGGACTAGGGGAGTTTCAGAATTCATTTGTTTTCACTGATGTTAATGTAGATATGATCTGTAAGGAAATCAACGATATCTCCTCCAATGCAATGGGCAATGATGGAATTCCTTTAAAATTTTTAAAATTAGTTTATAATGAAATAAAGCATGTTCTATGTTTTGTTTTTAATTTCTCACTCACCAGTGGTATATATCCGAGTCGTTGGAAGAGATCATTGATTTTACCTTTGCCTAAGATTCAAAATCCTTTAGAATGTAAACACTACAGGTCCATAAATATTTTGTGCGTTTTAGCAAAAGTACTTGATAAGATAGTTTATAAGCAGGTCAGTGCATATGTTGGTGCAAATAATATTTTGTATAAATTCCAATCAGGTTACAGACCCTATTTCAGTACTCAGACTGCCTTGTTGAGAGTAACAGATGATATTAGACACGCCATAGATCAGAGAAAATTAACAATATTGATGCTCCTGGATTTTAGTAGAGCTTTTGAGTGTGTAAACCATAAACTCTTATTATCTGTACTCGAATCTTACAACTTTGGAGACATTGTAATTAGTTGGTTTAGTTCTTATTTGACTAATAGACTTCAACAAGTAAAAACTTGCAGTGGAGGGCTATCTGAATGGCAACATAACCCTGTTGGGGTGCCTCAGGGGTCAACTATGTCATCTTTGTTGTTTACCCTGTATATCAACCGAATTGATGAACCTGTAAATTTTTGTAGGACAATGCTCTATGCCGATGACATGCAAATGTACATTCACTGCTCCTTAGATACTATTGATAACGCTGTGAACCAGATAAATGCAGACTTAGTTATGTTATGTAAGTGGTGCAAAGATCATGGGCTAAGTCTGAACGCATCTAAATGCAAACCAATAGTATTAGGAACATCAAGGATGTTATCTAATGTGAATTTGAATGTTATTTTACCTGTAACAATAAATGGTATGGTACTTGATTATGAGCAATCAGTTGTTAATTTAGGTATAAGAATGTGTAGCACAATGGCATGGACAGAACAAGTCAATTACATCCATAGAAAGGTTTACCAAAGTTTATATAGACTTAAAAGGCTGTGTTTTAAACCTAATGTATATATAAAGAAATTGTTAGTATCTACGCTTATTTTTCCTTTTTTTGATTATGCAAATGCTGTATATTGTGATATTAATGATGAATTGTTGCAAAAATTGCAAAGGGCACAAAATGCATGTATAAGATATATTTTTAATGTACCAATAGATGCACACATTACCAGATATTATAAAGAGTTAGGTTGGTTAAAAATTAATGAAAGAATGGAATATAATATTTTATTACAAATGCACAAGATTATTATGTTTGGAAAACCTGATTACCTATTTAATCAATATATCATGATGAACCATGTACATGCAAGGGAAACAAGGTTTGGTAATGTGACCTTACAATTTTCACTACATAGAACAGTTATATATAATAAATCATTTCATGTGAAGAGTATAAGACTGTTAAATGGCCTTCATAGCACAATTAAACATGCACCAAGTATAAATTTATTTAAAAAACGGTTAAAAACTGATTTGTTGAAAAGATATGAGTAATGTTGTTTTTTGCTTGTAATGTTATTAATGGTTTGTGTCGTGGTTGTTATATTTAATGAAAATATTATGTTAGAGTGTGATAAAATTATTGTATTGTTATTGTGGTTGGATTGTATTAGTTTGTTAACTCAGATTGTTGTTTAATTTTTATAGTTTAATGATGTTTAATTTTCAAAGTGTATTGTAGTAAAAAAAAAAAAAGTAGATATGTATATATATATATATAAAGAAAAATAAAAAAATGGATAAAATTATGTATAAATTTGCTTAAAAGTACTAAAGGCACATTTAAATCTTATTGTATGGTATATCTTTTGAGAGTTAGGAAGTACAAAAAAAAAAAATGTTACCAATACTAGTTTAAGTAAAACAAAAAAGTGTATTAGTTTGTTGCTCATATTGTTGTTAATTTTTTTATAGTTTATTTATGTTGAATATTTATAGTATATTGATGTTTAACTTCAAAGTTTATTGAACTGTAATATCTGATGTAAGTGTAAATGTTAATAGTTATTGAGTAAACGTAAACATGATTTCTGTAACATATAGTTTAAGGCACAACTGAATATTGTAGTTAAAACTTTGTATAAATTTTGGAGCCTGTCCTGGTGGAAGAGTGGACCATTGGTCTAAACCAGGGCAGGAAAAATAAAGAAATTATCAAATTATCTCTCTCTCTCTCTCTCTCTCTCTCTCTCTCTCTCTCTCTCTCTCTCTCTCTCTCTCTCTATCTCATCTCTTAATCTTTTAATACTAGGAACGGTAACTAATACACATTTGAACATTAATTTCAGGCATGATTTTAGAGAGTAGTGGAGGCACTTACGTCACTAGGATATCACTTGTGTTCTTGGAAGATCTTTCTTTTGAGTCAAGCCCTCCAGTATTTACTGTTATTTTTATTTTACGCATCCACAGATGGCGCATCGGCTGACGTTAGTAATGCGATGTTTATTTACGGTCACTATAAGATGACGTGACGTACACCGCGACAAAACTTGTTCTACTTTTAACGCTCAACAACTGTGTTAGTTTATATCTATCCTCTGCGCCCTGTCCTAAGGTTTCTCCAGCATTTCTTGTATTAAATTTAATACCTCGAAAGATTTCAATAACAGGAACTATTTTACACCAATGAAGAGGAACCTACAATTCGAGGACAGTATCTTTCTTAGTGAAAGTACCTTTGAGGTAATACGATGGAGTCCTATGATACTTTTGAAACTCAAGTACTCTTATGTAATGTATAAGGTATTGATTTTTAATGTTCACAGTAAACATGTTGAGACGTTAATTAAGGTCTTTCCTTCCAGAGCCAGATTATATATATTCCGAAGCCAAATTTGAGTATAATAAAAGCCTATATTATATATTATTTGAGGTGAGGTTGGATTCAAATCAGTACAGCTCTCTGAATATAATTGATATAGATATTTTGATTGAAAATAAAACTGTTTAACTAAAATGAACAGCAATTATTACAGGATTTAATACCTGCTGTTCGTTCGTTCAAAGAAAAAAAAGATCAGTAACACTACATTTTATTAAGTGCATGTTATAGAGTTAGTGACAATGGTGGTTGTGATTCCTGACTTGAGCGTGTCACAACGCTCTGGTATGATTAGCTTATTTTAGCCTAGTTTGCAATTATGTTTTAGGTTAGTTATTTATCGGAAGAAGAGATCAGATTGCAGATCTTGAAACGAAGTGTTACTCATCTTTTATTTCACTGAACGATGGCAAATGTCCGGAAAATCCTGTTTCTTTCATATATGATATAATTATTAAAAATTTATTTTTCTATTTACACTATTCGTTTTGGTGAAAGAACTCAAACACGCAATGAAATAGTCAAAACTTCACTGATTGTATTTACTTACTGTGACGAATTCAAAACATTTTTTGTTGTTTCGTGTACGTGAGAAGAATTTATTTTGGGAATTTTGCTTTATTTGGACAACTGTAATCTGTCCTGTTAAAACACAGTTTTGTACACTGATTTGTTCAATGACAACAGATATTTCAGTCAGAACTCTGACACTAATAAAAAACTCCACGTGGATGATCTACAAACGTGCCATTCTATCTCGTCCAATCTTTCCTGGCATTCTTCCATCGCCAAGTACTCTCGCTTGCTTTATCTTTTCGCTTAATTTCACTGTTCCCTCTCTTTCTCGTTTATTTTATACACTGATCTTCCTAAATACACTCATACGTATGTATACGCGCTCATATTACAGTCACACTTGATCACCACTACATTATGTAGTGTAACTTATTGTACTTAATTGATCTTCCATACATACATGTTGAAATAACTATCTATATCTTTTCTTCCAAACACTGATAAATAGTTCATTAAAGTATAACATTTTCAGACTCCAGTGAGTTTCTTATGTATGTGAGAGGTGTTTTATAAAGCAATTTCTCAGAAAACTAGTTTATTTTATATATTGCTGTATAAAATAAATCGTAATTATCCTTAAAATAACGATTTCGTAAGTCGTAAGTTTTTTGTGTCAGGAATCTATAACGACTTGGATTGTAGATATTAATATTGCAGAATATTAATATATAAATTATCAATGAAACATACAAGACAGTATAAAATATTTTTTTTATTAGTAAGCTCCGAGTGAATATTCGGTATAATTTATTACTAAATTGTTAACTATTAAATATTATCTGGTTTGTCTAAAATAAAAATCACAGTTCCAAATAAAAATAATGAATTTATTTTACACTGGCAAAGTAATAAGTTCAAAGTTTCAGAATTTTCATCACTCTATTTTCCACAAAGAATTGACAAACCGTTTAGTAATTTTAAAAGGTCCTTTGGCAAGATATCAAAATAATAGTCGAATATATCAAACTAAAAATCAGAGCTCTCTTCTGAAATAAAATAATAAAGTTTTCAAATAAAAATCAAATACCACTTGGAAATGAATAAAATTAAAATTTTCACTTCTAAGTTCACTCAAAATTCAAAAAATAAAAATTTAAACTTCTCTTTCCACTAATTAAACCTTAACTTTTAACTCTTTGCAATTCAGATTACATCTCTCTCAAACAATTATTAAAGTTCGATTAATTATTCACTATAAAACACTTCCAATTAAATATTAATAAATTACTACATTTCCAAATTTCAATTAAAGTTAATAAAAAGTTAAATTTTAATACCCTTTTCTTGCAAGTTTGAACCAAATGTAACTTGTATGATTCTATTATGCTCTATTGTTCATCTATAATTAATTATGCAGATTGCTCTGTAGTTTCTATGAATTTAAATTTTTCCTATAA
Source organism: Homalodisca vitripennis (assembly GCF_021130785.1). NCBI lineage: Eukaryota > Metazoa > Arthropoda > Insecta > Hemiptera > Cicadellidae > Homalodisca > Homalodisca vitripennis. The sequence continues at coordinate 19,930,837 of NC_060210.1, forward strand.
AAAAGACAACAAAATTAATTTAATATCAGATCTCGAAGACTATTTCAATATAACGTACAATAAATTTGGTGCTTACCCCAAAATCCCTCGCGGAAAATAATTAGAAACACGGTGCACTATAATTAACTTAATTCACGATAATTACCAAAAGAAGGGCGAAAATTATGAGCTGGCGGTTATATACTTCCCCTTCCCACCAATTCTGATGGACATCCGCGGTGTTCTCTCATTGGCCCAGCCGTATCTAACTAGGAGAACAATAGCCTTGTCAGATCTAACGTAACTGCAGAACAAGACGAGTTCTGATAAATTCAAGGATGTGAACCGCCTTCCTAATAATTTACAATTACCATCAGTAACTTGCCAAAGGATTACATATTCGTTTTTATCCTAGCTTCTCACAATCTAATTTAAAATTAAATCCCAATGTTTATTTCCCAAAATTTTCATTTAATTTAAGTTTTACTTTTTTTAATTAGCCAATGTAGCTTTAAAAACGCTACAGACTTATACTTAAATTTGTTTTTTATTAAGTCACGAGGGGCCTACTTTAATAGAATAATAATATGACGCCATGGTATCTACGAGATTATTATCATTCATAGAATTTATCTCGTCCTCTTGGATACTACAGGTACGCAATATAGATTAAATTTGGTTTATAAACTTATAGAAAACATCTATTGGAATTTATTTTTCTTAAATGGGTTATAAACTATGTTTGATTGACCTATCACGATAATTAATCAATTTTTCTATCACTATAATCTCTAATTATACCGATTTTTGTTTTTAAAAGCAAAGATTCCAAATTTTAAATTGGGCGCCTTTCTTTATTTGTCGAATAACACTTCTCTGTATTTTCTGAACAATATAATAACCAACGTTTCGAGATACGTTAACTGATCTCTTCCTCAGGCGAATAACTAACTAACATGCAATATAACTACAATCTAGGTTAAAACAAACAAATTATACTAGAGCGTTTAAGACACATAAGTCAGGAATCACAACATCTATGTTTTGTGTCCACTCCATGCAGACTAACTCTAAAACTTGCAATTAACAAAAACACATCACTAATTATTAAAACTGAGCTACAAAATAAATATAACACGTAGTTATTGTAGGAAGGGTTCATTAAATATCTAGGTTAATTAAGATGCAGTTCACGGTTTTTTCCGGACATTTGCCATCGTTAAGTGAAACAAGAAAACAGTAACACTACGTTTCGAGATCTGCAATCTGATCTCTTCTTCAGGTAAAGAACTAACCTAATACATAATTACAAACTAGGTTAAAATAAACAAACACTTTTTTTATTAAGTGCATGTCTTTAGTGTTAGTGAAGTTAACATACAACATGTAGGTTGTGATTCCTGACTCAGGCGTGCCACAACGCTTTAGTAAGTTTTGTTTATTTTAACCTAGTTTGTAATTATGTATTAGGTTAGTTCTTTACCTGAAGAAGAGATCAGATTGCAGATCTCGAAACGTAGTGTTACTGTTTTCTTGTTTCACTTAACGATGGCAAATGTCCGGAAAAATCCTGTTTCCTTCACAATCCTTCCATCGTCAAAAATAACCTTCAAACAAAGGATGCAGTTCACCTCCCTTTTAAATCAGCGTCTCGTATCTGCCGCTGTCTCATACTTCATTCTTCGAGTCTGGAGTCATGTTCGTCTGAAGAGGTACAAAGAAAGTCGGCGACGAAGAAGCTCAAAACGAACCAGAGACACCTATAAATAGGTGAATTTGCTGTCTCATTGTCTCATCAGGTGTACAATTGAGTGCACTGCTATTTTTCTGACACGATTTATAAGCCCGGTGGAGCAACCGAGTTTTCTACATATAACGTAGTTATGGTAGGAAGGATTGATGTAATTTTAATATTAATTTACCTCCAGTTCACCTTCCTGTTATTGCAGCGTCTGGTATATATTCATCTCGATGGAGTTTTCCAAATTCGACGCGTTACGGGTGTGTGACTCCTATGTAACAAAGCCTGCTGATAGTAAGATGTGGAGCGGATGTTGGCTGGAATGTACGCGCTCAGTAATGCGATCTTGGCCCCCTGAGACTTTTCCGCTGTTCCCATGGCAACTGTGAGTTTACCACATCACATCTTTCCAACCTACATTTTTTCAGTGAACCTCAAAACTTATGAAACCTTCATATATACAGTACTAAAACACTCTTTTATCTTTAATTCGATAATAAATTAAATATATAAATGTATATATGTCTAGCTATCATAGTTTAAACTCATTATTAAAAAACCTTGTAAATAAGTTAATTAATGGAGACCTTGATGTTAAAAATCATATTGTTTTTAAATTTTAATACATCAAAACTGAGTTCATTGATTTCTCATCTATGTATTCCAGGATTATTCTTCTAATGTAATACACCAATTGATTCCACCATATATGTATCATACTTCCCTGTGTGAGGTACGACTGTTGAATTTATTTTTGAGCTTGATAAAAATTCGAGTGAATTTTATTTCTGATGCCAATGTTGACTATGCCTTCTTCCCACGATCAAGAAAATATGTTGAACAGTTGATATTTATTGTGACGGTAATTTACTCATATCTTAGTATTTTGTTTGTTGCATAGCTGAATTTTTACCTCTTTCCAGATAACATTCTGCATATAAACTCTTTTGAGCAAGAGATTGTTTTTTGGTAGTCAAAATGCAAGCAAAATCTTCTTAAATTCAAACTTAATGTTAATTAATTGCAATAACCCACTCCTCCTAAAATATCAAAATATCGATTATAAAGTTTAGATTTTCTGTAAGTAATTTTCTAAATATAATTTAATAAATCAAAGAGCCATCTTATTGTGAGTCACAACAGAGCAAATGATATTAACTCGACCACTTCTCTATTGTAATTCTGATCTAAGCCCTTTGTGTTTAACCTCATGTGCATTGTTGAGAACGGGGGACTATCCCTGAAGCTCTCTGTTGTATTGTGTATTGTTATGTGATAGGGTGAACAGCCCTTTCGAAGCCTTCATGCATTTCCGTATGTATGCATCACCAACAAAAAACTAGATGCGTCCCCTTGTACTTCGTCCAAGAATATTCATTTCAGTTTCTCTTTTCAAGCAACTTAGGCAAAAAAGTATAATATAGTTTCCATTTCTTTAAAGGAATACTACACCTGTAAGACTTAATCTAACGATTTTAATCAATCCAAGTATTTTCTACGTGTAAACAGAAATTTTCCATTAAATGTTTTACAAAGGCTAAATTGTTATGTATTTTATAAAACTAGATAAATATTGTTATTTTACCGAATACATAAAAATTTACAATGCTATTATTCATCATGAGCCGAGAGTCAATTTGCATTGTATAAGCACGTAACCTAAAAATCAATTATACCAAGTAAAGAAACCTCAACCAAAAATTTGTACACACACCATGGCACTAAGGTCTAGGACTAAAACATAGGACCCGAAGCGGCTTACCTTTATCTCTTCCTCCTCTTGACCATCGCCTTCCTGCCCCATTGTTTCAGATGACACGACGCGGGACAAAAGAAAGAGCCGACATCGACATTCTTGTTAGTATCCCTACTTTAGCCTGTGCTGGTGTAATGTGTGATGGCGATTGTGTTTCTCGTACTCCTTACTTGAGCTCGGGACTTGCATTCTTTGCAGTGACAACGCCTAGACTAGACTCCAAGCAGCTTTTGGGTATGTTTGAACCCTTTTCTTTCTCTTTTTTCATCTTTCTGTTCCTTTTTTTTGTATTTGATAATATCTCTCCCACCTGACAAAGAGGATAGATTCTATTCCTCGAAACGTTGTGTTAAACCTTTTGTAACCACAACGATAGCAAATGTCCGAAATCCTTTTATCTTGGTACATAACTAGTTTTTAGTGAAACCGATAGACACATTTTCTTTAAGAAATAAATCTTCTGCTCCATTAGTCATGATGTGGGCTCAAAACGGGAGAGTATGGAAAGGGTTAAAACTAACAAACAATTTTTTCTTGATCTACTAGTTTGATGTACTTAAAATACGGGGAGACACAATAATATTAGCTAAATCAGTGTCAGACTACGAAGCAAAGAGAAGAAAGTCGTCACATTCTATCAAAACGTCGTTCTTTATAAGGATAGTTGAATCTATTTTAACATTAACTTTCTTGGCTAATGCTAGGTTTTGCTCAATGTTTCAATCTAAAAGATGTGACTAGAAAAAGCTTACTGTTTTATTGGCTTAACCCTTCAATAGCCTCTAATTTTGGCCTGCCGAAACTAATGAGTGTGATGATTAATTATGTTTTTATAAGAAGTAAATTTATCAAAACTAAGCTTTATAATTATAAAATTCAAATTTTTCCTTACTTTCTGGATTATTCATTTTTAACTAACATTCATAACTACGTTTTCATACTCTTCATATCGATTTGTTATCTTGTTTTTAGTTTTTCTGAAGTAATACAATAATTTTTCATCGCCATTTCTTACTTACTAATATTAGGACTAGACATAACCGTCCAAAAAGCAAAGCGCAACGGGGCAAAGAGTCATGCTCTTTTATTCAAAGATATACAAATGCGTTACTCAATGTTTACAACCAATCACTTGATAACAACAAGCGTCTGATTGGTCTCGCTTGTTGAACCTGTTCACACATGCTGTCAATCAGTATCGTATTGTGGTACCGTCGTGATACAATATGCTCAGTTAGGTACTTAAACATCAGACACCTGGTGAACTTGGTAACTAATGTACTAGCGAGATGTTCGGTCACCTCACGATAGCCGTTATATTCATCGGTGGCGGTGTTGCTGTTGCAATTTCTAATCCAGGTATGTAATTAAAAATAGTCACTCAATATTTTATCTGGAAAACCCCTTTAGTACCATCGTCCTGAGCTACTCGTCACTATTTAAGTCATACTTACAGCCTACATGAGTTTCAGGGACTCTAAAGGGTTAACAACACGAAATAACTCTGAAGAAATGAAAAGAAAATTAAATAATACACTTTTATTTTAATTTTTACTTATTTATAACATTTTTAAAACTTAATATTTTATAATCGATTGGATTTTAACAAATGGTATACCAGAAGTAGTATTTATCATAATAATTCTTATAGGACCAAATTATTATGCAATCAAAATCCACCAAAGATGGAGCAAATTTAAACCAACACTATAATATTAATCAATATATTTGCTAGTTGGTATTCGGTACACCTTATTGGATCCTTGATCGTACCGGTTTTGAAGGCAGTTTTTTGGGCGTGAACAACTTACTACGGTGTAAGTAGGCTAACTGCTTACGAAGCCATTGAAAAGTTATTTAAAGGCAAGCAAAGAAATTTGATTTGGACAGATATTTGGTAAAAAAAAACTCATTAAAGATACCAAAATTTGGTGGATGAGTTAGCTAATGGAACATAGCTTTGAAACAAGTAAGTTCTCTCAATATTGCATTTGGACACCAAGAAATATTTGCATCCTCTCGGGATCACCACTGAAGACCCTGTCGTATGACCCTGAAGTATGATCTGAGGAGACCAATTTAAATTTGATTTATGATAGGCGATTAGGAGAAAGATTATGTTTAAAATAGTTCAGTCAGGTAGTGAATTTGATGCCATGATGGGCAGAAATTCCTAGATGATTTCAGGTATGGGATCGTACATGCCTTACTAACAGGATCTGGAGTGATCAATAAGTTAGGTAGACGCGTTAAAAACTAGGATTCTGTATTAATCTACATCTCTTTTACCTCTTTTTAATCTAATCTAATCTATGGGTAGCAGTCGCTTTTCGAGATCAGTGAATCGTTCAGACAGATGGGGAAACAAGTAAATATTTTGCTACATGCAATGGTAAACGACTATCTAGGCAAAATTATATTCGGTACTTGAGAATGAAATGAAGTGAAACCTGGTTTTATTACATAAATATATACCCAAAAACGTTTCTTATGTCGAGGGAATACTTTCAATCATCTGAGTGTGCAGTCTCGTCTATCGATTATCTCACAAGCACAAAGTATGTTAATATGAGAATGGCTAATCAAAGTGTGGCGTATGGCTTCTTTGGTGTGTTACTTCAAAATGCTAGAAGAGAGAGGGAGGGAGAGAAAGAGAGAGAGTCTGATGATCTGTTGTCCCATTTCTTTCCACCAGACTATGGAAATGACTGAATGCACAATAGCACTAACCAAAAGGAATCTGTAAAAGATTTGTTCAGAGATGAGTGCTTTTATTATGCAAGGCTCCTAGTATTAATTCCATTAAAATAACCCTTAATGTTGAATTAGGACTCATTTATGATGCACTGTTTATTTTACCGAAATTCTATATTCTACTTAAGGTTTCAAGATTTTATTGATCATGACTATTTTTGTTCCAAGTAAAAAAAAAACACTCATAGTCAAGAGGACTAGCCTTTTTATACAAAGACAGCCTTGTAGTATCTACTTTTTCTTATACAGTAGTAAAAAGTATCATCTACTCACAAAGTAGTATCTACTCACACAGTATAATAAAGTATCATCTACTCACACAGTAGTATAAGTATCATGTACCCACGCAGTAGTATAAAATATCATCTACTCACACAGTAGTATAAGTATCATGTACCCACACAGTAGTATAAAATATCATCTACTCACACAGTAGTATAAGTATCATGTACCCACACAGTAGTATAAAATATCATCTACTCTCACAGTAGTATAAAGTATCATGTACCCACACAGTAGTATAAAATATCATCTACTCACACAGTAGTATAAAGTATCATGTACCCACACAGTAGTATAAAATATAATCTACTCACACAGTAGTATAAAGTATCGTCTACTCACACAGTAGTATAAGTATCATGTACCCACGCAGTAGTATAAAATATCATCTACTCACACAGTAGTATAAGTATCATGTACCCACACAGTAGTATAAAAATATCATCTACTCACACAGTAGTATAAAGTATCATGTACCCACACAGTAGTATAAAATATAATCTACTCACACAGTAGTATAAAGTATCGTCTACTCACACAGTAGTATAAGTATCATGTACCCACGCAGTAGTATAAAATATCATCTACTCACACAGTAGTATAAGTATCATGTACCCACACAGTAGTATAAAATATCATCTACTCACACAGTAGTATAAGTATCATGTACCCACACAGTAGTATAAAATATCATCTACTCACACAGTAGTATAAGTATCATGTACCCACACAGTAGTATAAAATATAATCTACTCACACAGTAGTATAAAATATCATCTATTCACACATTAGTATAAAGTATCATGTACCCACACAGTAGTATAAAATATAATCTACTCACACAGTAGTATAAAGTATCGTCTACTCACACAGTAGGCTAGTATAAAGTATCATGATACGATAATAGATATCTGTTATATCCAGTATGTTCAAGTTATGACGTACTATTCCGCAAATGAATCACAAGGATGGCATTGCTCTCAGAACAAGAGTTTCAAATCGGCGTTGCCATTTCATTCCTATCGCTGTTGATAGAGAGGTCATCATTTACGCAGTTTCGTTAATCTCTTTCGTTTAATCGGTTTCCTAGTTGCACAAACCACTTTTTCTACTTATGTGAAACACATAGTACACAATTATATTGGTAGAGGAATCTGAACACTATCGATGTTCGTTTGTAAAGACTTAGTTCTGGACAAATACATAATTCATTTATAAGCTACGAGTAACACAAAATAGGTTTTTGACAACCACCATTTCCTCAAACTAGAAAATTGTAAAAGATTACACTGTAAAAATTCGTTCACTATCAAAAAGACTTATTGTAATTAAAATTGCTTTTTGAAATTACAAATAAGAGTAGATAACACCTTACGCTCAAACCAGTATACAAAAATTATTACTGTCGTAATAAATTACTACTGCTTCCGAAATAAACGAAAATAGTTCATACATAATTTGTCAAACTCCCAGTGACAAAGACAAAGATCTGTAAGTAGATGTCTCATTAGATATAGTGGGAATATCATGAAAGCCTGATCAATTCCTAAAAGTGCAGTAACCCACACTGACTGAAGTAAAGAGAATTGTAGTGTTTACTATAAACTTCTCACTATATTAGATTGTGTTGCGCCCAAAATAAAAAAAACTGCTATTGATAAAAATTGTATGAACGGAAATGAGGTTGCTAACAATACAGAAGTTACAATGTATGACCTGTGCCTATTTTAATAATATTTCAACATTTTCAGGAAATAAAAGTAACTATTGTCCTTAATTGGTTTCTATACTTCTGTTTTCCACCAACTTATATGGCTAACTCAAACATTACAACCGATTAATATGAGAACGCAAGTTTCACCTCATAAAAATGTATCTGTATTGTGTGTGCTGTGTAGACAGTTTTTAAATTACTACGCAATTACTAAAACTTAAAATTAATATAAAAAGAAAATACTATAATGTTACATTGTGTATAGTTATTTGTATTTGTATTGCACTGTATTACAAGGGGGACTTGCGTGACCAATTGGCATATTTACGAGAAAGGAAACAAATGGCAGCCCTTGGGTGAATATGCTGAAGCTACTTGTACAGGAAATAATGATTATTCTAAATTACGGTTGGTGTATTGCTCATTTGTATTGCACTGTATTACAGAGGAGACCTGCGTGACCAATGGTCATATTTACGAGAAGGGAGACAAATGGCAACCCTTGGGTGAATGTGCTGAAGCTACTTGTACAGGAAATAATGATTATTCTAAATTACGGTTGGTGTATTGCTCATTTGTATTGCACTGTATTACAGAGGAGACCTGCGTGACCAATGGGCATATTTACGAGAAGGGAGACAAATGGCAACCCTTGGGTGAATGTGCTGAAGCTACTTGTACAGGAAATAATGATTATTCTAAATTACGGTTGGTGTATTGCTCATTTGTATTGCACTGTATTACAGAGGAGACCTGCGTGACCAATGGGCATATTTACGAGAAGGGAGACAAATGGCAACCCTTGGGTGAATGTGCTGAAGCTACTTGTACAGGAAATAATGATTATTCTAAATTAGGGTAAGTATATACTTACTTTTAGATATCGTTCGTTCCTTACTTTCACATTTGACGTGTTATCTTGAAATGTATAATTTTTTATCAAATCTTTTAAAAAGTAAATTTTAGGGGAATAGAATTATAAAGTTGTATATTGCATCCTGGTAAATTCTAACTTATGTATGATCACAATAAGCACTTATAATAAAACGTTAATTTTACATACCAGTTCGTACATTGTAATAAAGCAATTCCTCGATTATTTTAGATTGTTGAATATATCTGTATTAACGTACTATTTATATATTCTCTTTGTACATACAGTAATTTATATTGTAAATTTTAGCTATATTCCATTTGTTATTAGAAAGAATTTGTATATCCAGGCATAGCAAGATAAATATCTTTTAAGTAACCTCCGAAATTTTTGTTCTGATGTCTACTGTAAAACTCTATCGTAGAACCGGTAACTTGCACTAACTTTTGTAAGAAATCTAGATTGGAAGTACTTGTAATTTTTAAATGCATTATTTGTGGCATGGGAAATGATGAAATTATCCAAGAGTAAATATGTTTCAAAGTAAGCAATTGTGGTAATCCTATTTATATTAATGCAAGGTTAACTCTTTCCATGCACTTGCTATGAAGGTTTAAAATACTACACGCTACAACTGCATTACCTGTAGGTAAAGGTTTTCCTACAAAATGCCCATTCCGATAACAATGCTCAAATATAGATGACAGAACGTTTTCGCATAGTTCATCAATCTGTTAACCTGGCATAAGATTTGGTCGCAGAGCTCTTGAATGTTCATGGCAAGTTCCAAATAAATTCTCGGCAACATGCCAAAGAACTTTTCTGACAAAATTGTAACTGTTTGTGTTCCAGTAGCCTGTATATTTTAAGAACGTTCATGAATACTACATTGACTTATTAGTACTCGGTTATTTCAGCTGCCCTAAGATCGCAGTTGATAAAAAAGCAGGATGGACCTTAAGCAAGGAGGATCCTAGCCAATCCTATCCAGCCTGCTGTCCGCAACCAGTTCCTCCTAAGAATGGCAACAAAAAGACTTCATGTAAGTGACTTTTCACAACAGAAGAGCAGACAATTCTAAGCAAATTGAAGGTTCTCCTAAAAGAATGGTTACCACAGAAATTGATTGTAACGTTAAGAATTTTAAAATCCATGGAAATCATTTTTGAATTTCTGTTCTAAATGTGGCCATCTTAGTAAAGTTAGTATATAGGTTCAAAATATCAAGTAACCTATCACAATGTATCAAATTTACATTTACATTTACAAAGATACTCATATTTTATTTCTGTGAATTATGGTAAAGTATCCTTAAACAACCATATGTATATATGTATACATTATACATATATATATATATATATATATATGTTGTATGTATATATGTTGTTGTATATACATATATATTGTATGTATTATATTATATGTATATATTATTTTTAGTTAAAATTACGGATTAAAATTTTTTCATTGCATTTTATATTCTTGAAGAAAAAACAGTACCTCCTTTCACCACAATTATCTTAATATTTAAAAGACCTAAAGAGATGCAGTATTTTTATAACCATAATATTGTGTAATGCATTGTTTATTATCATCGAAATATATCACTTTCATAATATAATTATTTAGGAATCATTAAAAACCATCTCATTCCTTTAAAAATCATTCATATTTGTAGAGTATGAATGTATATTTTTCTCTATAGTTTTTATTTGGCCCTAATTACAAAATTGTTTAAATCCTCTAATTCCTCTTAGACTTTTATAGCTTTTTCTGACTCACGGAAAGCAACTTTGTAATACAAAAATCCAACAAATTACCAATTGCAGCAACATATGGTCCTTCTAATCCTTCCAAGAAGTTTTGGCAAGGTTATTACAAAATGATCTTACTAATTGGGTTAGTAATGCCAGGAAAAATGTATATATTTTATTTGAGCTCTCAAACCTTAGTAAAGTGGAAATTTCCGGCCAAGTTAAAATTTGAACAAACATCTTATATGGAAGAAATTAAGCACGTTTTACTCCTGAAATATATGTGTGGATTATTTACAAAATTATTGATAATTTGGGAAAATATTGATGGAATTATAGATACTTTAGTAAGATTAGTAGCTAATGATCACCTATAGAGTTCGCTAGTGGCCAATTTTAGTTGGGTGCAGAACGGTACCTATCAAAAACCATATGAATTGCATACTTTCAATTGTGTAAAAAGGTTTTAGTAACTAAAAAACGGTAAAAAAAATTTGGAAACAGAAAAAGTAAATTACTACCGTAATATGCAGAAACAGTAATTTTACATGGCCATTGGAACTCACTTTTATAGTTGTAATACTTGAATTTTCATTTCAATTTTTCAGTGTGGGTCACATCATTTTCACAACCAAAGCTAATAGTCAATATTGTCTACGTTAGCTAACTTCATTCACTGTGACTCTTTAAACCTCATCCAAAACGAAATTTGCTTTATATGATATCGGTGGCTAATTAAAGCGTCAAGTATTATGTATTACTATGAATTTCAAAATATTTGAAACAGAGGCATGGATAATAGAGGAGAGAGGTTAGAAAATAATATAATGCTAAATCCAAAATTTTTAAGAAAGATTCATCTATACCAATAGGCACTCAAAATACATGTTTATATAAAAAATAATCAAATGGTGTATTCAACTTTTGAATTAGTAGTATGTGTTTATGCATTAATTCATCTTGCTTAATGCTTGTTTCAGAGAAATATCCTGAATCCTTTCCGGATGGCACGCCAAAATGGTTGCCCAAGATAATAGTCAAAGAAATTAAATTTTAATTTCAGTTCATTTCTATTCTTTTATTCCAAACCCTCAATATCGTTCACTGATTTTACATCTTTATTTACAATTCATCTGGAAATAGTTTTAAAATTTTTTGTTTTTACTATAAAAATAATTTAAACACACTTTTTGTTAAAGTTTATAAATAGGAAGGAGTTATGTTTCAGTTAGTACTAACTGAAATAACAACTACACTATGGATGTAAATAAATCACAAATCGTATGATATAATAGTCTAACTCCATTATGTAATAACATTTTTTTAATATTTTATAAGATTCGTAGTGTATGAAGTAGAAAAACTTAAATATGTTTTCCTACTTATCTTTGAACTTTTTCCTACTTAAATTTATTACTAGGAGTCCAGAATATTCGTAATATGCATTACTTGTTGTGTATTTAAACAATTATAGAGTTTTATAAGTGTGTTTAGCCACAGATATGAGCTATTACTCTTGCTATAGTAGCTTTTTAATTACTGATCACTTTTCACTAACTAATATATTTTATACTTTGCTACTGCTCACCTAATAAAACATCTCCATTGTAATTTTCAGACTTAAAATAGTCAAAAAATATTACAGAACTGTTATAGTTACCATACTCTAATATTTTACACACATTACATTTAATTAGTTATATTTTGACATAAAAAATGTGTCCATTATCATTCAAATGCTGTTTTATAGAAACACCACCTGCTACCACAATATTTTATTGAATCTCTAACCGCGCGTGTTTTAATTAAATTGCCGTAGTGACGAATGTCACACTGTAATCCAGTTATTGTAATGGCTGTTTGAAATGTTTATCTCGTCCCTGCACGTTCAAATCGGAAATGAGGCTGATAAATCAGAAATAATTAACAAACTCTCAGGATGCTAATGTTTCAACATATTTTATATCGCTAAAACACACTAGGAAAACAATATTACTGTCAAATAGTGGCATTTATTGTTCATTATCAATATAAATTCTATATGAATTTACAATTTACCATGCAAATTAGATATTAGGCGTATTTTATTGTATGATATACCACTTGAATATCCGTAACTTGTTTGCAATTTTTGTACATGTAATGTACTTTTAAAACATCAGATATTCCTGAATTCAAAACTCTCAATAGAAACTTAATGGATAGGTAACTTAAAAACGGGTTCGCTATAAAGTAACACACATATATATATATATATATATATATATATATATATATATATATAAGTATACATTTGATTAATAATGTAGACAGATAATTCAACGGAACATCGATACATATAGGCTTCCGATATTTTTGGCCCTACAAAGGCACAATACTGGTATACCAAACTGATTTCCAACCATATTTTTTTCTACATATGTTAGAAGAAAGGTTTAAATTAAGTTGTGTAAAAGAACGATATTTGTAAAACTGAGCTAGGACTGTTTATTATTGTATGCAATACAATTGACAGTTTTAATTCGTAATAATATGTTTGGGTATAGAATTGGGTAAACTGTAGTGTATTGGGTAGTTTCTGCGTAATATTTCGCATTTCGCTTACAGAGGTTGTTTAATATACGATTAACTAGGTAGGAGTAGGCCAGACGATGTGTTGCGTAACTGGCATCATTAAGGATTCATTGAAGGACACCCTATAAATAAACAAGTAGATATCATTGATAGAAATTTGATTTTAGGAATGAGTTTTCATGTAAAAAGCCAAACCTGTAGCTGAATTCGTTGTGTTATCCTACGGGTACACGGATGAACTGAACATAGAATTTTGGGAGCTCCCTTACCGATAGGTTTCACTGAAGTTCAGTAAATTTAGCTTATTATGAGTTTAATATAAGTATCTCCATAGAATAATCTCAGCTTCGTTTATGAATTATTGCTTGTTCTTTTTCAGTACCAGGACATTTTTCCTACTCTCAGAATATAAAATATTTTTACATTCCGCGTTAATTTCTCTACCATATCAAATGATAGTTTTGGAGGCCTAACGCGTTAGTTTGTACTCTATAATAGCTTTTTTCCTTATATAATCTTTATTTATAAGATTTATTACTATTACATGAATATTCCTCATAATAAATGTCGAAAATTCGTGTTAAATAGGAGAAAATAACTTCATACAGGTGGTATAAATTACTGTTACTAGATATACTTTTACCAGTCCTCGTCCACTTTCGTAATCATTCAAAATTCAAATTTAAATACTGCCTAAGATACCATAAACAGGTGTGTAAAATCATATATTAAAAATTCCTTCTACTCTTGGAATTCCATAAAAATGAATGAAAAAACTACATATAACGTGCCAAAATAAATCTTTAAAATCAAAAAGTTACATAACCATTAGAAACCTAAAAAATGTATTGTTGTAATATGCATAGAAATCCATTCTTCAGTTTTTTCTTAGAATCGAAGTATGTAAAATATATTTGACCAAAACCTAAAAATATTTCAACCAAATTCAACCAAACTATGTCTAAGACTGACAGTTCTTTAAAATTTTACCAAAACTTGATTGAAAAATCACTCGTAAATAACAAATTATTGTAGTAAACAGTCAATTTCATTCAATGTAAATAAACTCTTCAATTCAAAATGCATCTTTTCAGTTTACTATGGTCACTCATTTTTACGTATAATGTTTACTTAAATGAACGATCTGCAAATATTGAATCCACTGAATTTATGTTAAAAAATAAATCTAAATATAACGTCTATTAACTTAAAAGTAGGCTGGCTTAAAATAAAATAATTGTTTACAAAACTGTCACTAATGTATACTGTCACCATACAAGTATTAAATATATTGTTTATCTATTTACACACGACTATTAACACTGACACACTCAAAAATTATTAACACAATTCAATCTGTTACCATCACGAGTGTTGGTAACAATAATTCTGTCATTCACAAGTCCACTGACTCTTTGCGGCTCTACAGCTCCTTATAAGGTTATTGGCGCTTCTTTAGAACTTTAGAATTCAAGACCTTAAATGACACGTCGTGTAGGGTCACAGTGCCCATCCATCGCTCATGCAAGGATGGGCATGACTGCAAGATAAGGAAACTGACCCAACCCGCGGACCGCTCTCTCTCCAACAACGCTATTTATTCATCCCTTTGCATCTGAGGTTGGCCTGATTATCTAGCAAACATTCCTGTAACAATAACATTGATGTAATATATTATTTGTAAAATCACACATAACGAAGCTATGGTAGGAGTGATGACTCAACCTGAATGTCAAGTTTGGCTCCATTCCACCTAGCTCTTAGTGCAGCGTCTGTAATTTGTCGCTATCACACACTTGAGTCCTGGAATCTGCGACAGTATTAGATTCAAAACTTTGCACTGAGATTAAGGTGATCTGGAGCTAAACTTAATATTCAAATTGTGCAATACTTGTGAAAACATTTAAACTCTCGGGGTTTTACAACATTCATTCGTACAGAACATTAAGTGAATTCTAAAGCATCAGTTTTGTGGTAAGGATTCACAAATATAGTACACGAGTATTTATAATCATGCAGTAACAGTAACTAAACCTAGGTTCAGCCATGTGTGTGTTCAGCCTGTTAACAATCGATAAAACATATAGTAACTATTAGCCTTTCGAGTAAGAATACCACACAGGCAAGCTCGATCACTTCTTCCCTCGATTGGGACGGTGGCGGAGGTTGGACAGGGTGGGATAGAGGCTTTGTTGCCCCTTGCGACTTCACCCGCACCCTATTATACACAATGACGGTGGAATTATTACCACCGTCATCAGCTCAAATAAGCATATTTGTGTTTGTACTTTTTCACATATGTAACACAAAAGGTAAAACTACCCATTACAGTAGATTAGTTTCAAATGGAACAAACGTTTTTTGTGCCAGAATTTTATAAGATTTCACGGGAAACAGTTTCAACGCAGTATTAGTGAGCTAAACATTAAAACCATTTAAGGATTATTGTGTGCCAATTGTGCAGCTTAATGTGGCGGTAGTAAAATGTATTACACTTAATGTCAGCTTTCATAAAAAGGGTAATATCAACAACACCATATACGTTACGCGTGTATATGTAAGAGAGCCTGCTGTTAGTAAGATGTGGAGCGGATGTTGGCTGGAATGTACGCGCTCAGTAATGCGATCTTGGTCCCCTGGGACGCGGACTTTTCCGCTGTTCCCATGGCAACTGTGAGTTTATCACATAAGACACACTTTTCCTGTGAACCTCGAAAACAGTGCAATAGTGTTGACGAAATACAGAGAATTCATATGTCAAATTGAAGTTTTTATATGCTTAATGTAAACACTATTGTTTTAATGTTCACTATACAAATTGTATTTATTTAATTCCATTAAATACTTTTGATGTTGTTGTTTAGATACTGTATTATTTATAGTTTCTATTTAATGGTATTATTTATTAGTTGAAAGCTATGTTATAAATTGATGATTGTTATTTCAATTACAGTAAAATAGAGTCCAATTAAAAGAATTGGAAAGAAAAAATATAAAAAGCTTAGAGAAAGGACTGTTTATGACTGCATTAAAAATTGTACAAAACCTTTCATATTTTGTACTGACTTAACTGTGTCTACTTAAATCATCATCGACTCGGTGTTCCTCATATAGAAATGGACTTATAGATAATTTTAAGTCTATAGGAGAGTTATAGGAGAGTTCTTTTTAAGACTCCATGTAGACAGACAGACAGATAGAAAGGAAAACTTTCAGCCCCTTGAGTGAATGGCTTTGCTAAAGCTCAGCCAATTACTAAATAAATAGATATAATATATCTATAAAAAACTAATTTGCATCTGGCGGAGAAATAGCTATTGGTGACCCTGACGAACTTTTAGTGACTAGTCAATGATGAAAGGATAACATCATTACGAACATTGAAACCATTATGTGTTGCAAAAAACTACAATTGGCAGCACAGTTGTTTTGTATCACGTGACGTTGGCGTGTCCGTAATCCCATTACACGTTCTAAATCATCACATGGAATTACAAAAGAAGAACGTTTAATTTTGCAGGTTTTTCACCGTCTAAAACATTTACCGAGTAAGGGGAATTAAAGCTGAATTATTTAGCTTTGAGTAACTGCATGACTAACATTAAATATTTATAAAATTATAACCTGCTTCCTAAGCTTAACTATTTGCTAAGCTTGCACCTATAAATTGTTCTGTAAAAACGTCCTGTTTAATTTCTGGCACAATACAAGGGGATGACTTGTGAGGTTTATAAATAATATTTCTGTCACGACATTGCTATTTCTGTATGATCTATATTCAACCACTTATGTTTTTCTAAATTTCCCTTACCTCTAATTTCCCCCAGTTTCTTTAGTGACCGCTGTGACGCAACACAAGGGGAATGGGTCATCAAGATTTTCTTGACTAAAGATCTAGCCTTCTGGTAGGTCCACAACACGTTTGCAGAAATATAAAATGTTGTTCAATACAAATATTTTACTTTTGTAAAACTCCACTATAATGACTTCAATTGGAAAAAATTCATTTCTTATAAAATTTTAACTGTAACACTATTACTTTAAAAATGTTCTTCTAATGTTAAATATTTCTTAATATTGTAAGATTTTTATTAATTGTAGTTGAGTAATAACAGTTCTACAGCCTATGTTTATTGCTTTATTTCTTTTCCCCTTTGTGTAATAATCATTACGTAATTGTGAGAGGAGTTTCTTTGAATTTTGAATTTCAAAGCACCTTACTTCAGCCACAAGTGGCTTCTTTTCCAGGGACATTTTCTCCCGAACACAAAAGCAAATAGACACCATGGAAGAACATAAAAGTAGAACGTAATGTAACATATTTGATAGTATTTAATTTAGCATTAAAACATTTGTCAAACAACCTAAAAATAAGTTCCACTTCAAATCCTTAAACCTATTTTCGTATGTATTTTGACTGATTTCTAAGTTTCTACTCATTATAGGATTTATTTAATTGTTTTGGTATGGTTACTGTATCAAAAAAAATCCGCTTTTGCCTTAAAATTCATTCAATTTAAACTTTTAATTCAGACAAATTTGTAGACATTCAAAACAAATTAAACAAATTAAAAAGATGTTATATAACATTTACTAAGCAGGCAAACCTAAGATGACAGCATAATGTTTGTACAGTGTAAACTACTATTTTAATCTCAACTTTGTAGGCAGAATTAATTTTCTATAATAATAAAACCCTCATTGTGTAGATTGTATTCTCCACAAAAGATTTTTTTAATAATGTTTTAAACCCACTATTTCTCTTGTTATGTGTGTTTTATTTGTAATAAGTAAGTAATACTAATTCACCTCCGTTCATTAACATAACTTTAGAAGATTATAACAAAAATTAAAATGTATCCTTTGAAAATAGAGTATTTTTAACAATTTTTTGTTAGCCATGAAAGAATTACGTACTTTTGGTTTTATGGTTTCTATTACATTCTGAATGAATATATCAGGGTCAAAATGTTGCAAGTTATTATTAATATGGGAACAATAAAATAAAATAATGAAATCTTATGTTTCTAGGCAAATTCAGACCCTCATTGTCCTTTAATACACTAACACGACTGTTCGCCCATTGTAATAATTTGTTCCGCTAATTGGTGAAGTCCATAACAATTAATAACAATAAAATTTAATAATTATTTTAGGTCATACAAAGACTTTGATAGCAAAACGTTTCTAATATTACAAAAGCAGCAATTGCACCACAGATCATAAAATGTGTAAGTATGTATTTGTAAAACTATATTCATGTTCCTACATTATTTCAGCTTCAGTCCTAATAATAATTAATATATTTTATTAATTCTTACTAACTAATATTTTTAGCTTATTATTATAAATTTATAATAATAATAATGTATTTTTATTTATTTTCATTTTTATAATAATGAATTATTTATTATTATGATAATTTATTTTATTACTATAACAATTTATTTATTGAAAGACCCGATAGAGTGTAAAGAACGGACGTTACTGATAACAATCAATAGTCATTGGATGCGAATAAATTTGACCATCAACATTTACTTTTAGAATACGTCAAAACGAAAAAATAATATAACAGTGTGAAGATGTTCGAGGTAATATATATTGTACCCTAAGGTGGTGACTTCTCCATTCCCTTGGCAAGTCGCCTGAGCACATTGACCCAACAATTGAAACGTATAACTTTTCTCATAGGTGACTCCATTCACCTCACATTGAGCCCCTGAAACAGGATAGTCATATTGTTATACCTGATCGTTAGCGAAGACTATCACTCGGTACGAGAAATATCTCACTTATGTATGTCTACAAAATATCTCTAACTTACGTATAGACTTGAAATTTCGCATGGAGCTACAAAGAAACGTCGAATTTGTAGAAGATGCACGTCCCTATGAAGGATTCTGTTGAGGTTTAACAAAGCATTTGTTGTGCTGGATATCTCAAGAACCGATTGAGATATAGAAATGGCATTCCGCGTATTTTACTACCATTCCTGTAAGACTTCTACCTGTCTGTCTGTCTACTACATTTCTACATAGGCAACATCGAGTTTAATAGTGGTGCATATCCATCCATTGGATTTGGCTGAGCGTTAGTAAATTCATCACTAAGGAGTCTATATCGAGATTGAATTAAGCAATGGACTTGAACTTCGTATGAAACTTGTTCTAAATTGGCAACATCGAGTTCGATGGTGGTGTATTCCATGGGATTTGGCTGAGCGTTAGTGAAGTTCATGGGACGGGTGACCATTATCTGGCCAGGATGGCGTCAAGGGTATGCCTGTTATATTGAAGCAATGGTGTATCCGGGGGACAACAGTCATCCTAGCAAGATTACATGATAAGTTTAGAACGTTTTGGTAGTAGTTACTTAAGGCCATACCTTACCAGGATATCATTGAGATAACGCATATACTCTTGAAACTTGGCGAAGCCTGTTTTGTGATAGAATGTCTGGCGATTCTTGTTATAATACAAAATGTGGAACTATAAAAATGATAATCATATTTTTAAGAGTCCATTGTCAACGTCTCAGTGGCTGTTTTTGTGCTTGATAGTTGGGTACTAGTACAGGTCTACAATACATTTCCAAACCGATGAGGTTACTAATAACAGTTGTTTATGTGATTTGCGAAGAATCAGTGTTGCGTGGTCAGTACACTGCGAATTTGACCAAGTGTCGTGTTTATCCAATGAGATTGGCTCGACTAACAAAGGTGGGTTAATGTAGTGGATGAAAAGCAATCAAGTGTGCGTAAAGTAACGTTTGAAGCACCGATTACCTGTCCTGTGATAACCTCCTTAATAGGGTGTTGTGTCATATGCAATCCTTTATACTCCCTACCTTGTTAAAATAAGGTAGGGAGGTAGGGAAACATCATACCACGTGTCGCATAACAGGCATCACTGAAGATGCATGAAAAATTTGAAATCCATAGTGATATTTCAATTCATTCTCAAAATACACTGCAGAAACAGACAGACAGGTAGATACACAGATAGGGGTAGAATTTTTGCCAACTCCCTAAATACATTTTCGGCAAATATTCAGAATTTCAATTCGATAGCTCGAGTCATTCTCGAAATATTATCTAGTTTTATATGCATTGTTAACGGTCAGCGATATTCTCTAGAGAGACATGCACCACCAGCGAACTAGGTTTTGTCTATAAAGAGATGCAGTTTCATGCAACATTTCCATAACTCAATTAGTTTTCAAGATATTCTACAGAAAACAATCAGATCAACAGACAGAGAAACAATAGAGACATGGTTCCATCCAACCGAATGATAAAAAAATGTCAACATTTAGAAGTCCATATCTCAATTCATTTTTGAGGTATGAGGTGAAAAGCTTATCTACACTAACACAGAAAAAGCCTGTGATGGAACATGTACCATCATCAAACTCAGTTTTTCTAATATAAAATGACGCCTCATCCAAAATTTCAAGTCGATAGGTCAATTCATTGTCAAAATATCATGCACAAAGACAGAAGATAAATTTTGCCGACTCCCTTAGTGCTAGTCATCGATAACGCTCAGCCAATAATAAACGTTATTTTTACTATTCGTTAATGATTAGCAAGGTCTCATAATGTAATAACTTATATTACATTAATTCAGTTCACAAGTGGAGTTAACAAAAATTAAGGCACGTTTTAATACCTTTATAATGATAATAGTTGTCGTATATTAATATTATTAACAGTAATAATAAATCTATATTCTGTTAGAAACGCAAATACATACTTTTACAAAATATGTAAGTCTAAAAGTAATAACAATAGAGTAACACAATTTATAATGTATACTCACTCACATTCATAAACGATTATAGAACCTTTCATATAAAAATGAAAATATTACATTAACAGAGAAATCAGTGTATACATAATATATATTATGGCAAAATAAATAGGGAACCCCTACGTGAAACCTGAATTGGGATCGCCATCACTTTAATGAACAAGCTAAAACAAAGCTTACCAAAACATGAACACATATTAACATACCTTAAACAATGGAAAAATACAACACAATCCGTCTGTGCTTCAAAAACTTGAGTAATATTTCACACACTATGATATAAAAATAAAATTTTAACAATTAAATGTTTAGAGAGAACACATCGTGTTAATCCCATCATTCTCATAATCCATCATAATCTCCATCATTTTAAAGATCTTCATAAAAGAATAAGACTGATGAAAATTATGTCTTCAAGTTATAATCTTAACTTTGTTCGAATGATTAATTAATTTTCACTATTTTCTTATTTTATCTCGTCAAACATTTTAGTTTGAGGTGGTACAATTTCAGTCAATCGTTTTTTAAATTTTGATTTTTTTCATAACGCCATTATTGAGAAATGACATTGGCCTTCATGAAGTCCATCAGTTAGATTGTATGGAGATCTGAACATTTTCAATCATTTATAAGTTACGGTACAATCGTCATGGTAAAAAGAGTGTCGTAATATATATAGCATACATTTTCTCCTGGATGGTTAGCAGTAACACTTTGCACTGACCTGAAGTGTAGAATATGTGGCAGTCATAGCCGTTGACGTGTTGTAGAGGGAATATGACTCTAAGATAACGGCGACTCCCGTGGTTTATGAACCACTTCACATATTGGTTGCGGTTACGACTCGACATCATCTCGAGTATTATGTACCTAGTCTATCACCCACAGTTTGTTACAGATATTTTAGCTGACGTCCCTCGCTTTGGCATCCGCAGATGAATTTCAATCGATGTAAAACGTTTTTCGGTTATACGATTTCACCTAGGATACATAAATGAATCAACTTATTCGCAAAATATGAATCTTGCAATTATTATATACGCCAAAACACATAAAAGAGGTATAAACTAAAGTAAAAACTTACAACAATAAATCATAAGTGAAAGCATTAATACAATTAATCCATTATAAATTATTCGAATTATAGGATACGTACTTTTCTGACAAAGAAGTCAGCTTTTCATAAAACAAAATCTTTAACAAATAGGTTTTAAAGATTCATTATTTTTAAAAGAATTTAAAAATGTAATACATTTTTTGGGGTATCTATGAATTAAATATAATTTATTTTATCATCTTGAACCTATTGAGGGTACAGTAAAACAGCTGACACAAACATTTTTCTTTTTTATTGACCTTTAACTTTATATGGTTGTCACATAAGTTAGTTTTTAAAAAGTTGGAAAGTGTAATTTTTCTGATGTTTCAAAAGTTTTCCAAGTTTGGGCTATGGAATACCAATAGGGATTCTTTAAAAATTGTCTTTCTCTGCAATATTCTAGGGAATTTCAATAAAATAAAGAATAATTACACCTTTAATACGTTTTATGTACTCTAAGGAAGGTTAAGCGTAATTTAGAAACCTTTCGTGTTTACATAAACAGGATTTCAATAATTGAATCCCATTTGCCCAAAGTTGTCAATTCAGTGCTAATAATAGACTTAAAAAATAGCCAATGCCAATTCAAAGAGGTGTTGACTCTAAGTGCACCCTTTATATTTAGAACAGTAATTCCAATAATCTTTTAAAGTTAAAATTTTGTTTTATTTATTCATTACTGACTAAAACTTTATTAAAATATGTACATTAAAGTAATTTTCCTTCCTCTTCATATGAAACTAAGTTAAATGTAACCAGTTTTATTCTCAGTTTATACAAATTTGAAATATTGTTATGTAGAGACTTTTCACTTCATACTCAGTTTTGGACTCATTAAATAGATTATTTTCAAGTATATGGTCTCATAAAACATCCCAATTTAAAAAACACAATTATTTTAACACACAATCTAAGTATAATTAAGTGAGGTATTTAATTAAAACTAATTTCGTCCTTAACTTAAATTTCTACTTTCAGTGTTGATAAAAGTAAAACTAAATCAATTTAATTTATGAAAATATTTTAAAACCTTGCCTTAGGTATCATGTACATCTAATTACTATATTTACTTATACGTGCTTTTGACTTGCGTAGAAAATAAATGAAATAAACATGCAGCGAAATGAAGTACGTTAAAATTTTTTTAACACTACGGAAACCCAAGATGCTACCTTTTATGTAGGCAAGTATTATGTACGTATGGTCTTGAAATTAAACTACTGCAATTATGTGCAGTCTATTACGATATTATTAACATTACTGTGGAGTTTTCATTTATTCTACCAAGTTAACTTTATGTAAGAATTTGTCTTATTAAAAGTATTATTGTGTGTAAGTACGATTTACTTCCTAAATGTAACGAACAAACTAAACGTTTTATATAAAGGAAATTTCCATCAAACTACAGTTTTTTTGAAAGCACAAGTAGTTAGCAATCCAGATCTATTTCAGTAATATAAACATACCCAGAATAAAAAGTCGGTACATATTTAATCCGAGCTTTATTGCTATTTCTCAAAAGCTCCCTATCTTTTGGGATTCTTCTAACGACATCAACTAGTTTTATCTTTAATCACTCAATTTTGTTTCAAACTCATAATGAATTGTGCTCCAGTTTTTTTTTTTTTTTTTTTTTTTTTTTACGTTGTAAAATAAAACCTTATCCATTGTGGCAGTTCTAACAGAGAGTGAGCGCTCCTAACCCTTTGTTAAAAGTAAAAAAAAATATTTTTCCGTCATCTTCGTTAGTGATATAATCTTCTACTGTACAATTTATGTACAAAACGTAAAACTCAATCTCTGGATGATAACCTATTACATGAGAGTAATTAAGCTTTTTTTGTGGGAGAGATAAAAGTTTTGTGACTGCTACGTACAAGACTATGCTGTATATAATTAATTTAACCCATCAGTTATAATAAGGTCAGGCAGTTAGTTAACCAATAAGACCTCGATAAATTGCAAGCTAAGCGACGGATTTCAAAATTTTCTATTATTTAATAAAATAATAAACTCACAATTGCAGATTTCAGCAAAATACACGGTATTCTATGATCTAATTAAGGAAAGCCAAGATGCAGCGTTTTATCTTAGAGGTAACTCAGATGTCCATCTTTTCCACCATTTCATAAATTGTATTACACGCATCGGGTGCTTTATTAAACCAGCTAGTTGTTACCAGCGGCTCCACATACATTTAAATATTGTATATAACGGCCCCTTATTTAAACTGATTGTTTAGAGAGGTCTTTTACGTTTTTGAATAATTAATAAATTTTCGTTTCATTGTTTAAACTTTGTTATTGATGATAAGAGGTTTGAAAGGGTAATAGGAGTTCTGAGACTTGCCATCGTCATATATTAAAAGATATATATAACAGAACGTTTCAAGAAATGAAATCTATCCTCTTCATCAGGTGAATTAGTAGTTAGCCCATTACAAAAGAAAGCAAAGAAAGATAAAAAGGGAAAGAAAATCGGTCAACCATACCCAAAATATGCTTTGAGTCCAGACAGGAGAAAATGAACCCAGATGTTGTCACTTGCACTTGCTGCAAGTCACGATCACTCAAATTCAAGAGCACTATCACACGTTACACCAGCGCAGACGAAACTCGTCTGAGTCACACTTTGCCTGGTGTGACGTGTGATAGTGCTCTTGAATTTGAGTGATCGTGACTTGCATTATGTACAAGTGACAACACCTGGGTTCATTTTCTCCTGTCTGAACTCCAAGCAGATTTTGGGTATGGTTGACCGATTTTCTTGTTATATTCCTCTGCTTTATTTTGTTGTAGTCGAACTATTGTTCACCTGATGAAGAGGATACATTTCAATCTACGAAACGTTTTGTTATACATTTTGTAAAATTTATTGTATTGGTGGAAAGGTTTTATGAATAAACGACATTATGTCATAATTACAAACTACTAGAAGTCAATAATATAATTTGCATTTAAAAATTATATTACCACCCACTGCACTGTAAGTTCATATTGGTACCAAAATAAATTATGCAGTGAAGAATAGCCCTGTCACTTACATAGGCTACTTAGTCTTGATAAGTATCAATAATGATAAACTCTGATATGACTTTATCGGTAATCCAATAAGGAATAATCTTTTTCCCAACATTATGTTCTTTACTGTTAATTCCCAGATGTGAGTTTTACTCTTTTTCCAATATGTCTGTTCCCACGGGATTTATCTCTCTCGCTGCCGGTTTGTCCAGGAAGCCGAGTATCGATGGCGAGTAATCCGGATGTTATTCGAACTGCGGCAAATCCCGCAGCTTTCATCCGGTAATTATAACATTTCAAATGACATCTGGAAAATTACATGAGTTTCATCTTTTCCGATATTTCACTCAAAGCTAATTAAAATTTGACTAATAAAAACGTTCATCTAAAACACATTAAGTGAAGTTTTATAGAACATATCAATTATCATCTTAAAAGCAGAATAATCACTAAATATTAATCTTTACACTGATGTATTTTTTATGAGAGATGTTTTATAGAGTTTCAATGATTGCTGATTGATCCAGTCCACAAATGACAAGCGGTAGTGATCTTAAGACACTGTTGAGATACTCTAAACATAGATCTCAGTAGTGACCGTAAGACTATTCTGGCTGAGTTCTCAGTTGATATCATTACACAGTGGGATATACTCCAAACATAGATCTCAGTAGTGACCGTAAGACTATTCTGGCTGAGTTCTCAGTTGATCTCATTACACAGTGGGATATACTCCAAACATAGATCTCAGTAGTGACCGTAAGACTATTCTGGCTGAGTTCTCAGTTGATCTCATTACACAGTGGGATATACTCCAAACATAGATCTCAGTAGTGACCGTAAGACTATTCTGGCTGAGTTCTCAGTTGATCTCATTACACAGTGGGATATGCTCTAAACATAGATCTCAGTAGTGACCGTAAGACTATTCTGGCTGAGTTCTCAACTTGATCTCATTACACAGTGGGATATACTCCAAACATAGATCTCAGTAGTGACCGTAAGACTATTCTGGCTGAGTTTCTCACTTGATCTCATTACACAGTGGGATATACTCCAAACATAGATCTCAGTAGTGACCGTAAGACTATTCTGGCTGAGTTCTCACTTGATCTCATTACACAGTGGGATATACTCCAAACATAGATCTCAGTAGTGACCGTAAGACTATTCTGGCTGAGTTCTCAGTTGATCTCATTACACAGTGGGATATACTCCAAACATAGATCTCAGTAGTGACCGTAAGACTATTCTGGCTGAGTTCTCACTTGATCTCATTACACAGTGGGATATACTCCAAACATAGATCTCAGTAGTGACCGTAAGACTATTCTGGCTGAGTTCTCAGTTGATCTCATTACACAGTGGGATATACTCCAAACATAGATCTCAGTAGTGACCGTAAGACTATTCTGGCTGAGTTCTCAGTTGATCTCATTACACAGTGGGATATACTCCAAACATAGATCTCAGTAGTGACCGTAAGACTATTCTGGCTGAGTTCTCAGTTGATCTCATTACACAGTGGGATATACTCCAAACATAGATCTCAGTAGTGACCGTAAGACTATTCTGGCTGAGTTCTCAGTTGATCTCATTACACAGTGGGATATACTCCAAACATAGATCTCAGTAGTGACCGTAAGACTATTCTGGCTGAGTTCTCAGTTGATCTCATTACACAGTGGGATATACTCCAAACATAGATCTCAGTAGTGACCGTAAGACTATTCTGGCTGAGTTCTCAGTTGATCTCATTACACAGTGGGATATACTCCAAACATAGATCTCAGTAGTGACCGTAAGACTATTCTGGCTGAGTTCTCAGTTGATCTCATTACACAGTGGGATATACTCTAAACATCAGTTCTTAGTTGATGTCACCTCAGAGTGGGATAATTGTTCCATCAGATACCGGTCTAAGGTGTTGCCTAAGTACGCTAAGGTATACGTAATACCGCTGCGCGTAAGTTTAAGACGATTATTATAGCACGAGATTACCTTCAGTTTAGGAGATATTTTAAGAAAAAGTATTATATGAAAGGAAGGTTTTTTTACATACAAAACGTACTTTTAAACATTTATATACACATTTTCAATATTTGTATTTGGTATAGGTTTGCTTATATTCTCTAATTCTTCTTAGTCACTTATAAATGGATGATTAAATTTATCCTATGATTGCAATGCAAACCCCAACATTGCAATCAACTATCAGAAATTCAAACAAAAGACATCCGTAAGGATAAACATTTATTTGCAATAAATCAAAATTGCTATTTCGTGCATGAAACCCGACAGTAAATAGAACAGTTGACAACTTTATGTGTAATGTACATGCTCTTATTGTACTCCATAAATTATTTATTTGCATGGTACTTCAAATAAAAGGCTGTTTGCTACCAAGCTAGAAACGTTCATCCGCTCCAGACTACTGACGGTAATATTTACACATTCCTCATATCTGTATCTCTTATGGTAATGTACATTCGCGTCTTATAGATGTGTGTTTCCCACGTAGACTGTAATTTTCACAGGTTTTATACCCAAGTCAAAAAATGCGATATTCATATTCTTTTTCCTTACATAGTATTCATACAACTCTATATTTGCTTTTCATTAACAAACGATGAAAATGATATTCATGAATTCTAAGACTAGCTTCCTTTGAACAGACGGTAAAGTTCACATTACTCATTTTCCTTACAGCTCTTATTATTTATTCATTTACTTCCACTTCTTTGGAACTGACATTATACAGAAAATGTGCACAATTTTCTACGTTCCATTACCTTTATTTCTATGTAGGTAATTGGGCCACCAAAACTATGCCTGTCAAGTACACTACCTTTTTTCCTTACAACTTGATTACTTTTAAATGGGATAGAAAATATTGCCACTACCTTGTTGGTGTAACGATTTAGTGACCCGATAAATGTAACAAGGTTGTATAACCTGTAATGCCGACACAGCACCAGGTGTAGAGGATGTGTCGAGAGATAGATATCGCAGCTGTCGAACAGAACCGGTGATTTATCCGGCACCAGCTGACTTGTAGCCGGCCAATGTAACAAGGTTGTATAACCTGTAATGCCGACACAGCACCAGGTGTAGAGGATGTGCCGAGAGATAGATATCGCAGCTGTCGAACAGAACCGGTGATTTAACTGGCACCAGCTGACTTGTGGCCGGCCAATGTAACAAGGTTGTATAACCTGTAATACCGACACAGCACCAGGTGTAGAGGATGTGCCGAGAGATAGATATCGCAGCTGTCGAACAGAACCGGTGATTTAACTGGCACCAGCTGACTTGTGGCCGGCCAATGTAACAAGGTTGTATAACCTGTAATACCGACACAGCACCAGGTGTAGAGGATGTGTCGAGAGATAGATATCGCAGCTGTCGAACAGAACCGGTGATTTAACTGGCACCAGCTGACTTGTGGCCGGCCAATGTAACAAGGTTGTATAACCTGTAATACCGACACAGCACCAGGTGTAGAGGATGTGTCGAGAGATAGATATCGCAGCTGTCGAACAGAACCGGTGATTTAACTGGCACCAGCTGACTTGTGGCCGGCCAATGTAACAAGGTTGTATAACCTGTAATGCCGACACAGCACCAGGTGTAGAGGATGTGCCGAGAGATAGATATCGCAGCTGTCGAACAGAACCGGTGATTTACCCGGCACCAGCTGACTTGTGGCCGGCCAATGTAACAAGGTTGTATAACCTGTAATGCCGACACAGCACCAGGTGTAGAGGATGTGCCGAGAGATAGATATCGCAGCTGTCGAACAGAACCGGTGATTTACCCGGCACCAGCTGACTTGTAGCCGGCCAATGTAACAAGGTTGTATAACCTGTAATGCCGACACAGCACCAGGTGTAGAGGATGTGCCGAGAGATAGATATCGCAGCTGTCGAACAGAACCGGTGATTTACCCGGCACCAGCTGACTTGTGGCCGGCCAATGTAACAAGGTTGTATAACCTGTAATGCCGACACAGCACCAGGTGTAGAGGATGTGCCGAGAGATAGATATCGCAGCTGTCGAACAGAACCGGTGATTTAACTGGCACCAGCTGACTTGTAGCCGGCCAATGTAACAAGGTTGTATAACCTGTAATAGCCGACACAGCACCAGGTGTAGAGGATGTGCCGAGAGATAGATATCGCAGCTGTCGAACAGAACCGGTGATTTAACTGGCACCAGCTGACTTGTAGCCGGCCAATGTAACAAGGTTGTATAACCTGTAATACCGACACAGCACCAGGTGTAGAGGATGTGCCGAGAGATAGATATCGCAGCTGTCGAACAGAACCGGTGATTTACCCGGCACCAGCTGACTTGTAGCCGGCCAATGTAACAAGGTTGTATAACCTGTAATACCGACACAGCACCAGGTGTAGAGGATGTGCCGAGAGATAGATATCGCAGCTGTCGAACAGAACCGGTGATTTACCCGGCACCAGCTGACTTGTGGCCGGCCAATGTAACAAGGTTGTATAACCTGTAATACCGACACAGCACCAGGTGTAGAGGATGTGCCGAGAGATAGATATCGCAGCTGTCGAACAGAACCGGTGATTTAACTGGCACCAGCTGACTTGTGGCCGGCCAATGTAACAAGGTTGTATAACCTGTAATGCCGACACAGCACCAGGTGTAGAGGATGTGCCGAGAGATAGATATCGCAGCTGTCGAACAGAACCGGTGATTTATCCGGCACCAGCTGACTTGTGGCCGGCCAATGTAACAAGGTTGTATAACCTGTAATACCGACACAGCACCAGGTGTAGAGGATGTGCCGAGAGATAGATATCGCAGCTGTCGAACAGAACCGGTGATTTACCCGGCACCAGCTGACTTGTAGCCGGCCAATGTAACAAGGTTGTATAACCTGTAATACCGACACAGCACCAGGTGTAGAGGATGTGCCGAGAGATAGATATCGCAGCTGTCGAACAGAACCGGTGATTTACCCGGCACCAGCTGACTTGTAGCCGGCCAATGTAACAAGGTTGTATAACCTGTAATACCGACACAGCACCAGGTGTAGAGGATGTGCCGAGAGATAGATATCGCAGCTGTCGAACAGAACCGGTGATTTACCCGGCACCAGCTGACTTGTGGCCGGCCAATGTAACAAGGTTGTATAACCTGTAATACCGACACAGCACCAGGTGTAG
The DNA here is from genome assembly GCF_021130785.1 of Homalodisca vitripennis. Taxonomy (NCBI): domain Eukaryota; kingdom Metazoa; phylum Arthropoda; class Insecta; order Hemiptera; family Cicadellidae; genus Homalodisca; species Homalodisca vitripennis. Next base: position 19,961,396 of record NC_060210.1, read on the forward strand.
AGGATGTGCCGAGAGATAGATATCGCAGCTGTCGAACAGAACCGGTGATTTAACCGGCACCAGCTGACTTGTGGCCGGCCAATGTAACAAGGTTGTATAACCTGTAATGCCGACACAGCACCAGGTGTAGAGGATGTGCCGAGAGATAGATATCGCAGCTGTCGAACAGAACCGGTGATTTAACTGGCACCAGCTGACTTGTGGCCGGCCAATGTAACAAGGTTGTATAACCTGTAATACCGACACAGCACCAGGTGTAGAGGATGTGCCGAGAGATAGATATCGCAGCTGTCGAACAGAACCGGTGATTTATCCGGCACCAGCTGACTTGTGGCCGACCACCCGTTTTGCTCAGCAGTCCGGTGTCACACTGATACATTGGACGATTCTAATACACGGTGCAAGAACAGTCCTACTATTTATAGTACTTTTTGAATTTTTTTGCTTTTTTTATAGTTTCATTTCAATGCCAAAAATACATTTCTATGAATAGGAAAAGTCAATTTTACTACCGTGAATTATATTTAAACTAAGGAAGTTTACTCTAGACTAATTCTTAGAAAGGGTAATCTTTATATAAATATTATCATGGGGTTGCACTCCGTGTGAATTTTTAAGTTGTAAGTATTTGGAGTAATAGATTATAGATATTATTTTTATTCTGAATGAATAGAATGAATGGAATTAAATTTTGTCTAACCTCACCCAGCACCATGCTTTATTAACATCGTTAATTTGTATAGCTATTGCACAACTATATATATATATATATATATATATATATATATATATATATATATATATAAATGTTTTATGAGGTCCTTGACAGACATTTTGTTCATGACTTCTGCTAGGACCAATCTTCTAGTCACTCCTGAAAATAAATAGATTATTGGTAAAACTAATCGTAGAACACGTTCAGAATAAAGATGTATGTGCGTTAAAAAATGAGTAACTATTCCTTAGTCTAAAATTTTCACTCTTTGATATAGTTATGAATTGCACCTCACTTTGCTAAGTAATTCACAAAGCCGAGTCTTCAAAGCTCGCACTCAAAAACACCCACCAATGTTATGGATACATTTCACTTTTAGGTAGATTTCATATAAATCTCTTTTAAACTAATCTGCTTTTTTGTTTACAAACAGAATGGAATTTTTTGGAAATATTCAAATCTATAAAAAATTGAAACATACTCGTTTGGTAAAAAAATAATTAATGATATCCTAATAATTTATTAAATTTAATGTGCAGTATAATGACACATATGTGAGGACGTCTAGTGGGTTTCGCTTTTAATACGATTATTCCAGATAAGGCAGTAAGATAAGGTTGTCCTCTTTGTTATGCATTGTAATTTCTATGTGAAATTCTATTCAAGTCATGCCAATGTGAAATAATAAAAAAAATCATTTCTAAATTACTTTCCAAAGCAGATTTGAAGCAAATTAAAAATATTAGCAGTAGATAGATTCATTTATTTTCGCTTACTTTTGAAGAACTCTCCATTTAAAAAATATTTGTTTATTTAACACCAACATAACAGTGGTAAATATAAACAATATATAAATATATATATATATATATATATATATATATATATATATATATTTATATTGTTTATATTTACCACTGTTATGTTGGTATTGAACGTAGTAAAAAAAACATTATTATGAGACACATGTATATTATATACATAAATAAATATCATATTATAAGTTTCTGTATCATCAGAGTTTCATAAATCATACTAACCTTATGAAATAAATAATAAATAAAATTATCGACGTTATTTTAATATAATCTGTATGAATATTTAATTATACCACAAATTGTAGGCTATATGCAACAATGGACTCGATAAGTCAGAGACGTTAAAATCTCTGGAATTAATTAGTCAGTTCAGTTTGAATATAAGAGGCCAGATTCCTGGCATGGAAACTGGAAACATAATATTATTGTTGTATTCTGAAACATTTTACTCAAATGATAGCAGAAAGCAGCTTGGGTAGATTCGAATTGATTTGGATAATATAAATTATTATAAAACTTATCCATTTATCATAACTAGCTTAGCAAGTGCATTATGAGTTTTTAATGTAATCGAGATTATCATTATTAAATTATAGTCAAACCAAATATTTTGCTCCTGTCTGTACGATATCTGAGTATCAATAAACAATAAAGTTTTAACAATTGTATTGTTCGTTACGATAATCATATGAACATGAACTTCCATACTATTCTACCACTACTTTTCATTTAGAAAATAACTTTTTGTAACAGCCACACCTCCTTTGGTTGCAGGCAGGTTCCATAAAAATGCGTACATATCTTGTGGCATTCGCCCTTTGTGGAGCTCTGACTTTAGTGGAATCATCGAAGTGTGACCAGAAGATAATTGAAAAAATTCAGGAAATGTGGGGCAACTGCATACCAAATATTTTAGAGACTGTAAGTTCAATGATAGTAAAAAGACTACTTAATTAATCATTATTTAGACCATTAAAATCATATAAATTACTAAAGATATGAACTTTACAGCAAGTGGAGGATCTTATCTCATTTTAACGTATAATTCCCCTGCTAAAACATCAATATTTTAATCATTTAAATATTTTTATTTTATATATAATTATTAACATAAATTAACACCAAAAGACAATCCAGCTTTCCATGTGGATTAACTTAACAGTTTTTTTTTTAAATTAAATATCTCAATTTTACTTTCACTTATAATAAAGTATGTCTCAGTATTACTTCTAAACATAAAAACAGTCTTAAAGTTTTCAATGTTTAAATAATTGGAGCAATTATTTATTAAATATTTAATCGTTAGACATTTCTTACTTATTTTAGCCTAAAACATCAAGTGATGAAGTAATTAGTGGGTAATCTATATAAATTTCCTACTTCTGCTACTAGGCTGTTGCTTACGGAAAAGAGGTGATCGTTGCTACAACCCCACTATACTATGCCAGTGACAGGAAGTGTGTCTACAGTATATTCATAAAGGAAGAGGATCAGTACAAGATCGTGAACACGGAAGTCCCGTACAAAGGGTAAGTTTAGGCGCAGATCGTTGCTACAACCTCACTATACTATGCCAGAGACAGGAAGTGTGTCTACAGTATATTCATAAAGGAAGAGGATCAGTACAAGATCGTGAACACGGAAGTCCCGTACAAAGGGTAAGTTTAGGCGCAGATCGTTGCTACAACCTCACTATACTATGCCAGAGACAGGAAGTGTGTCTACAGTATATTCATAAAGGAAGAGGATCAGTACGAGATCGTGAACACGGAAGTCCCGTACAAAGGGTAAGTTTAGGCGCAGATCGTTGCTACAACCTCACTATACTATGCCAGAGACAGGAAGTGTGTCTACAGTATATTCATAAAGGAAGAGGATCAGTACGAGATCGTGAACACGGAAGTCCCGTACAAAGGGTAAGTTTAGGCGCAGATCGTTGCTACAACCTCACTATACTATGCCAGAGACAGGAAGTGTGTCTACAGTATATTCATAAAGGAAGAGGATCAGTACGAGATCGTGAACACGGAAGTCCCGTACAAAGGGTAAGTTTAGGCGCAGATCGTTGCTACAACCTCACTATACTATGCCAGAGACAGGAAGTGTGTCTACAGTATATTCATAAAGGAAGAGGATCAGTACGAGATCGTGAACACGGAAGTCCCGTACAAAGGGTAAGTTTAGGCGCAGATCGTTGCTACAACCTCACTATACTATGCCAGAGACAGGAAGTGTGTCTACAGTATATTCATAAAGGAAGAGGATCAGTACGAGATCGTGAACACGGAAGTCCCGTACAAAGGGTAAGTTTAGGCGCAGATCGTTGCTACAACCTCACTATACTATGCCAGAGACAGGAAGTGTGTCTACAGTATATTCATAAAGGAAGAGGATCAGTACAAGATCGTGAACACGGAAGTCCCGTACAAAGGGTAAGTTTAGGCGCAGATCGTTGCTACAACCTCACTATACTATGCCAGAGACAGGAAGTGTGTCTACAGTATATTCATAAAGGAAGAGGATCAGTACGAGATCGTGAACACGGAAGTCCCGTACAAAGGGTAAGTTTAGGCGCAGATCGTTGCTACAACCTCACTATACTATGCCAGAGACAGGAAGTGTGTCTACAGTATATTCATAAAGGAAGAGGATCAGTACGAGATCGTGAACACGGAAGTCCCGTACAAAGGGTAAGTTTAGGCGCAGATCGTTGCTACAACCTCACTATACTATGCCAGAGACAGGAAGTGTGTCTACAGTATATTCATAAAGGAAGAGGATCAGTACGAGATCGTGAACACGGAAGTCCCGTACAAAGGGTAAGTTTAGGCGCAGATCGTTGCTACAACCTCACTATACTATGCCAGAGACAGGAAGTGTGTCTACAGTATATTCATAAAGGAAGAGGATCAGTACGAGATCGTGAACACGGAAGTCCCGTACAAAGGGTAAGTTTAGGCGCAGATCGTTGCTACAACCTCACTATACTATGCCAGAGACAGGAAGTGTGTCTACAGTATATTCATAAAGGAAGAGGATCAGTACGAGATCGTGAACACGGAAGTCCCGTACGATGGGTAACGTGTGTTGTTGGTCAAGAAAATTCTACCCCCTTTCTTTATAAATTTTTGGTTGTGTCACAAAAAGGATGACATCCCACATCATCCGATTTACCACTGTGAAGAGTAACTTATTAAATTTACGTAAACAAATAGAACGTGCACTTATTTATAAATAATTAATATTAATTCATTATGTCCTTATATCACATTAAAAAGCAGTGTTTCTGTATGAAATTTTGCACTCAAAATTTGCTACCAATAAACAAAGGAGGTTTTTAAATAATTTCATAAAAATTATTTCTTACGATTAGTTCTTACTTCAAGAATATTAAGTTTTTCTGGACCTACAAAGTGTTCGTGCACATCATAGAATTCCCCAATTTAATGCGCAAAATGTTGTCAAAAGACATGGAAGAAATAGTTAAGGACGTAGACAAATTTATTTTATAGCTTTGCAAAGTTAATTATTTTCTCGAGTAGATAAAGATGGCATAATTGATTTTTTCTTATATTTACCATAATTAACTAAGTAAAACAGAGTACGTTTCCACCAGGGGAAGGAATCAGATTGAATATTATTATGTTTTTTTGTTTTTGTTTCACTTGACTATGAAAGATGTTCCAAATTCTCTCTTACATACATAATGGATGTAATCGATGACTTGAAATCAAACACAAAACTAAGCATTTTAGTATGTAGACTTTTACACGAGGGTTCACTTACAACAAAGAGTTTTGAAACACATCACAGTCATATTTAAGTAACATAACAGACTATGGAAAATGTTTTGGCATTTCGTTGAACCGATCGAACGATTACAGTAATTGTTTATTGAAACATATAGCCCATTCAATGAGGCAGAACTATGAAATCTGAGATTTTCTGCTATATTTCTCACTGGATATAATAGCTAACAGTATTAGGTATGTAGGTTTGTTCCATCATCTCTACTACGTTCTTTCTTTGGTAAGGTAACAAATTGTATAATAAAAAATCTAAGCACTCCACATTTTCACGAATAAACATAGTTATCTGCTTTATCCCGTGCGGCGGACCCACAGTTATCTGCTTTATCCCGTGCGGATCCCGTGCGGCGGACCCACTGGACGGGCATCGTAACGTTACCGGGCGTTACACTTTTTCATGAGTGACTCCGAGCCGCAACCTAATTTAAGACGTTGTCACGTCAAAATTAATCATTTCGACCATAAAATAATGACGGACTGTTTTCAGGTCTGAAATCAGAGTTGTTCTGCCTATAAACGAATATGAAGGCTACACTAATGTACCAGGTAACACTAATTTTAATAACAGAAATTAAAATAAATGTAATAGTAAGAAAATAATGCATTTATGTAGTCCAATTTCCTAGGGGTTAAACCATTAGTATTGGTATAAAATTCTATTCAAATTGGAAAAATTTCAGAAGTTTTTATAACAATATCTTTTAGAAAAAAGAGAATCTTCTTTTATACCTTATTCTGCCATTCCCATGTGCCACTGGCATTTGTGAGGATCTTGTGAATAGAATAAGAAGGAAAACCGACACATCACAAGGTCGAAAAAAATGCTAATATCACAGGCAGGCATTGAATCTGCGCTCTCTAATTATTCCTGTATATCTATAATTAGTCACTTATGGTTAGATTTAAGAGAATTCTAAGTAGTCCTAACCTTGCCAATTGTACATTTTATATTATGTAGGATAAAGATACTCTCGTTTCATATCTAACTCAAGTACCAAATCCCCATCCATAGCACAGGTGGGATACTAAAACAGTTGTAATATTCACTACCTTGTAAAGCTTCAATATTCACAGTTTATTGAGTGCTTGGATATCGAGTTGATGTATTCAATAGTTATTATTAGGTTATATTGTTATTACAGTGATAGTCAAAACTATTGTTTTCTGTTGTGACGTAGTTTTGTCCTCAGCTTTGCATACATTGGACAGGAAATTTGATTGTGTACTGTGGAATTTTCTTGTTCTCTTAGGACAAGAAGCTTATAAATTGCAATTAGTCCTATAAGGGCCGTACCGCTGCTTCCGGAGTGACAGAATATTCAGGATGGATAAGGTTAGGGGAAAGGAGCCGCCTCCTATCGAGATCCATCAGGAAGAATTAGGGCACTAATCTCAAAGTCACGTCCCCCCGGAAGAAGGGGAAGCCAGCTCTGAACCAGCCTCTTCGGTCAAAGTAGACAAAGAGTGGCACACCCTAGTTGAGACTAGCAAAAACCTCTGATACTTAGAGAATGAACCCCACAATCTCCAACAGTCATCGCCCGCAGTAGACTAGACTTATCGTATTACCCTGGCTCCCCAGAATCGCAACATTTGCGGTTGGTGATGTGCCGCTCCTGGACATCCATAAGGTTTCCCAGACTTAAGTGACACATCGGTTTTTGCTGTGCCAGTGGAAGGTATAAACCAGCCAAAAGTGATCCCTGCTAGGTAAGGTACACTGGATTAGACATTTGTTATTTCCAAACCCCTGGCAATTAAACGTTGGAACATTATAAACTGGATGCTGCCTACATGCATAGGGACGCTGTATTACCAGATGCATCTCCAAAACCTGAGCATAAATCCCCATTATATAACATTCTCCTGCTTTCCAGCACCACCATTCTGAAGCATGTAATTTCCAACAGAACAGTCTTCACTTCTTCTACGCAACGTATTATAGTTTGGATTTAACTGTAACTTTCTAAGAAATTTAAAGACTGCTACTTTGAAGCCTTGAAAGTTGTCTAACAACATTCTTCCGATAGTTTAAATTTTTATTTTTATTTTTTAAACACCACCACTTTCAAATTATTTAAGATAAGGTTCAGGGTCATGAATTACGATGTAAAATATCCGCTGTGGATTAATATGAGTACTTTAACTTTGATACGATTTATGTACTTGCAGCGTTAAATATATAATATATAGACATCCATATTCAAGGGTTTATAAAATGTAGATACAAAATATTTTATTTATAAATTCAGACACAAGACAGATCTAAATACAGTTACTTAAAGAAATGAACATAGAACTTTAAGATATAAGGGCTTTACTCATTTATGGTGCTTATATATCCTGTAACTTCCCTTTAACACTGAAATGAGTACCCATTACAGTAATAGTTCCAATTTTATTTTAAAAGGACTAAAATTCACAATCGCTAACGTCAATTGCCACTATTACTATATATTATTACTAATATACAATTGGCTTTATTGTATACTGTATTTCTTGAAACATTTATGACTTATTTACACTCAACCTATGCATATTGTATATCATAGTTGGAGAAATATTTATAAATGAATACTTGTATATTGTTGGATAGATAATCTGGGCATAGCTGCCGAAATACAGTGAATAAAAAATGTGTTTAAATGGTACTGTAATCAGTTTTTACGGATAATATTAAATTTACCTTTATTATAGTGAGTAATGCGAAACATTCTTTTAAAATTTAGATTAATTAATAACATACATTGTGCTGTTTCAGGAAGAACAATAAGAAGATATTATGCATTTTATGAAGGTGGTGTTCAACTTGTATACAAATGTACTACTGATGGTAGGTTTTTGAAGTTGGTTACTAAAGTTACAATTCAGTTCTTAACTATTGTTTTGCTGTAACAAACTTAAAAATTGACTGAAAACAAAAATTTGGAGTTGCTAAAAATTTGAAAAATCTTGCGGTTTTAAGCATTTACTCAATGATGAACTTCAGTTTGCAATTATTTAAAGAATTGTATCTACAGATATAATTTGTCTATGTGATGGAGTTAAAAAACTCGAAATACATTTATGTACGAATAGCTGTTTCCCGCGGTTTTGCACACTTTACGTAAGCTTTACCCGTGTACGTGCACTTCTGGTTCAAGTGAATTATATTTGCAACGCTGATGTAGAGTTTGCATTGTTGCTACGATCATGAAAATCTGTGTATGTTCATAGCCATTGCACACGTACATGTACTTTATTATAAAGTGGTCTAACACTCAAGCTTTAAGTTCAACCAGAAATTTATCTTAAAGACAAATATACATCAAAACTTAGTGTTTGGATATTTAATATACGGAGCCGCCTCGTAGTTACAGTTTATAATGTGCAGGCATTTTGATAACTTTTATATTTTACAGCGCCGCCTGGTGGTGAGTTACATCAAAATGGGCATAGCATATAAACCTTCTCCGTGGAAAGATATAAATTTTCATAATGATCGGTCGAATAGTTTAAGTTTATATAATTACGTACAGACAAATATGTATGTATATATATATATAACAATGTATGCATATGACTAACACACACATATACATATAATTACGAAATAATATTTATATATATATATATATATATTAAACTTTTCAATCGGTTGCAATCCTCAGTCTTCTTAAAGCCTCTTAAAATTTGTCTAATAGCAAAAAGTCGTTGTTTATAAACTATTAAGAATGTTTAAACGTTTGTATATAGAAATGTAAAATTAAATGGTACGTTTTAAAAATATATTAAAATATATATGATATATATACGTATTAAAATATTATATATATATATATATATATATATATACGAGTACGGTTTTATAACGAGTCTGGTGTTGTTGGCAGGTGAGGAAGGAGACGCCGAGGGTGCAGTCAAAGTGAGGGCCTCCGGATACGACGAGGAAAAACTAACTGAAGCGTGTGAAATCGCTCACAAACTTGGCATCACTCTTTCAACGCAGTTTGACAGATCTTGCATATATTGTTAATCACTGTTGTATCTTACTGGTAGTGTACGAATATATGATTCCTGTTCCATCCCCAATCTTATAACTGAACCAACTGTATAATAATATTGCCCGAAATTTTTATTTTAACCTAATAAATAGAATTCCCGATTGAAATTTCCGAGTAATATGCCCACCTATTCTGCCTAAACTTAAAGAGGGTATAAATGTTTTTGGTATAACAATATCTTGATTAGGCGTAGCGCAATGTTTGAAATGGAGGATCTAGAACTTGTCTGTTAAATTTCATGTAAAAGGGTGTCTGCCTTTTGATCTCAACCAAAGCCGTCTAACAGTTACCACAATTTTTAGCATACAAGTTCTGGAAGGTATGTTTTTGAAATTATCTGTGATTGTCTGTGTAAAATATATGTTCCAGCAATATCCTACTGGTAACTACAGGCAGATGTAAGTTAATTTAAAGTCTTGCCTTGCTATTATTATAATTAATTTTCACTTGAATGATTGATGTTGCACTTCTTATGTCTAAATACGCAACATAAATAATGAAGGGATAAGCTAACGGTTGAATTGAAATTACCAAACTTTCATTATCAGTTTCACATGAACACTTTAGAAAGAATATTTTCTTCCATTTAATTTTGTAGCTTAACTAGGCAGAAATATTGCAATTAATAATTTTTTAATTAATTACGAAATCAGCCCTTGATAAAATAGCTCATTAATGGGCTATCCTATTTTTATAACATTTAGCACGTTAGAACATGTTTTCATTTTAATTCATTGTTCAGCGAATTACGTTTATTTATATGTCAAAAAGAAATTCCTGTTTTTCAATTTCAATATTTCAAATTTAATAGCCTACTTAGGTGTAGCGTTTTTAAAGCTACATTGATTATTTTTTTAATTAAAACTTAAATTAAATAAAAATTTTGGGATCGAAATATTGGGATTTAATTTTAGATTAGATTGTGAAATGTCAGGGTAAAAACGAACATGTAATCCTTTGGCAAGTTAGTACTGGTAGTTTTCAATTGTTAGGAAGGCAGGTTGACTGCCTTGAATTGATTAGAACTTGTCTTGTTGCGAATATTGTTCTCCTTGTTTGATAGAGCTGGACTAATGAGAGAGCACCACGGATGTCCTGCAAAGTTGATTGGAAAGGGAAGTATTTAAGCGCGCCCGCTCATAATTTTTCACCCTTCTTTTGGTTATTTTCGTGAATTAAGTTGATTACAGTGCGCCGTGTTTCTAAATATTTTTTCCGCGAGGGGTTTTGGGGTAAGCACCAAATTTATTGTACGATTTATTGAAATAGTCTTCCTGATTTGATAGTAAATTAATTTTGTTGTCTTTTTTATAGGAAAAATTAAATTCATAGAAACTGCAGAGCAATCTGAATAACTTATTCTCGAGGAACAATAGAGCATAATAAAATCATACAAGTTACATTTGGTTCATGCTTGCAAGAAAAGTGAATTAAAATTGAACTTAATTGTAATCTGAATTGCAGAGACTTGAAAGTTAAGGTTCGACTAGTGGACAGAAAAGTTTAAATTTTTATTTTGAATTTTGAGTGAAATTAGAAGTGAATATTTTTATTTTAGTTATTTCCAAGTGGTATTTGATTTTTATTTTAAAACTTTATTATTTTATTTTAGAAGAGAGCTCTGATTTTTAGTTTAATATATTTGGTTAACATTTTTTATTTCTTGCCAAAGGAACTTTTAAATTTACTAAACGGTTTGTCAATTCATTGTGTAAAATAGAGTGATAAAAATTCTGAAACGTTGAACTTATTAATTTTCCAGTTTAAAATAAATCCATTATTTTATTTAGAACTGTGATTTTTATTTTTGACAAACCAGATAATATTTAATATTTAACAATTTAGTAATAAATTTTACTGAATATTCACTAGGAGCTTACTAATCAAAAAATATTTTATATCGTCTTGGATGTCTCATTGATAATTTAAATATTAATACTCTGGAATATTAATATCTACAATCCAAGTCGTTATATTAAGATAAATGTCTAATAAACTTTTATGTAAATGGTGGTGCATTGTTCAGATATGGTCCTGGCTTACTAGTTAGTACCGTCATTTATTGCTATTAGATACACAAATGCCTGCATAATCGTTCTTCAGTCATTTGCTTCAGAGTTTTTTTTTAACGAACATTAAGTTTAACAACCATTGTAATCAAGTTATAACTATCAACTTTTAATGTTTTAGTGAACTTACTGTCAACTTCTTGACTGTTTTGTGAGTGATAGAACGTTCATAAAATTATTAAACTAATTATCTACATATGGACATTCCACAAATTGTGCAGCTCATGGAAAACAAAATAAAAGCGTAACAGTTTTAGAAAGGTTCCATCTGGAAGGGCCTTTTATTTATAAATTTCATTTTATAATCATTTATAAATGATATTTTTAAATCGGGTATGTTGGCTTTAGAATTGTGTTTTATTAGACAAATAGCTTTACATTTTTTATAAATATCAAACCAATACATATACATGACTGTTTCAATTCATGTAATGTCATTTTATTTCACGTACATTTAATGTTTTACAGACTGAAAGTCATTGTTATAAATTAATTGGAAACAAATTTATTATTTTTCATTTATCATTATGATTCAAACATAGCCGGAATGAAAAAAATTTTTGTTAAAATTTAGTAGCATTGAACTTAAAATCAATGATCAATGAAAAACAGATTACCATAGATTTAAGAAATTATTCAAAGCTCTTACTCAACGCTTGTGTGTGTGTGTGTGGTGCGTGCGTGCGTGCGTGCGTGCGTGCGTGCGTGCGTGCGTGCGTGTGTGTGTGTGTGTGTGTGTGTGTGTGTGTGTGTGTGTGTGTGTGTGTGTGTGTGTGTGTGTGTGGCTACACTGATTTCGATAATTGAACATGGGTAACAACAACGAAAAAATAACAGAATAAATATATTTGTAAATAGGTTTTCATTTGTTAAGCAGATTTGAAATTCTAATTCAAATGTGCTTAATGAAAAAAGGAAAACATTTTTATTGCATTGCAAAAGTCACCAACTGGTTGCTAGATACTGCACTATATACCGATCTACAGAATTAGGACAACAATTCTAATAATACTACAAATGCGAAAGGCCCTTTTTAATTTTTTTATTTTCACTAGTAAACATATACAATTACAATATACATATACAATATACAGCACAATCTGTTGTTTGCGGTTCCTGGGATGAATATAGGCCTATGCTTATTTCGAAAATCCATCCGCACTACGCCAACTATTCTTTAACGAAGCGAACATTTCCAGCTTAATCTCTAAATTTGTGTAATATTAATTGAATGAGGCTGTCAAATGAAATTAACTGTGATGTGTAAACCTTGTTTATTAATTTCAATTTGTTTACGTTTATAGTGAGTAAATTTTCTAACCTCAATCCATCACCGTTTTATATTTCAACTATTATGTAAATATTAATATACCTTAGAAAATGTCTTAAAACATAAAAAGATCAGAAGATCAGAATTTGACTCCGAAGATTCCCTTTCAAGCAACATACAAGAACTATACAAAATTACATTTCTCTGAACAGTTCTTTTTCATTGATGTACTAATTCCAGTTCTAAATATTTTAAAGTATTACAAAAATTGTACTATAAATTTAAAGACTGATAAAACCCATCTTAGTTCTCTTTTGACAGAAGTAGGCTTCTCTAATCTGTGTTATATATTTTCTTGATCAAGAAAGAAAACAAAATCAATTACATGACAAAACATAGTAAGAACGAAGTAAATTAGGATGGCCATGATTATGAACTTTTTGGCGTCCTTTCTTGATCGTAGGAAAAAAGGAAAATAATAATTGGCGTCGGAAATATAATTCACTCGTAACTACTAGCAGAGCAGATATAAAAGGGAAATTAGTCTAACTTTTACTCTACATTTAAAGACTGTTATGGGACCTTTCTAAGTTGTCTTTTGGCAAAAGTATGCTTCTCAGAGCTGTGTATGCTATATATTTTCTTCATCGGGAGGTATGCAAAATCAGCTTAGCAACAACAAATACTAAGGACGGAGTAAATCAAAATGACCAAAAATATACACTTTTTAACATATTTTATTGGTCGTGTAAGGAAGGCAAACTCAAAATTGGCGTCGGAAATACAATTTACTCAAACAGGTGCGAAACCTACGAAATGGCGTGCGAAGCCGCGGGTACCTGCTAGTAATATTATAAATCATGAAAAGCAATATAACATTTTGAGAACAAACTATATTTCTCTATTTTATTAATTAATACACCAATCGCACACAGAAAAGCATTCGCATATAAAACATATCATTAATATACGAAGCATATCACTCAAATATTACTCCGTGTCTAGCCATAAAATCCTCTACAGAATAAAGTGCATTTGACACCAGTAGCTGTTTAGTCGAGCTTTAAGAAAGTTTTAGAGCTGAAACGTCACCTTAATTACGAAAATAGTTATAATTTTGAAAATATTTCCGTTCACTAAGATAGTGAAATATCTCATAATTAAATTAGTATAACTGTTTAGGAATTTGTATAAGATCTATTTATATGAAACCTTACACATATTGTATTGGAAAATCGTGAAATGTGCTACAAATATTATTTTTAAATAAAATGAAATAAATCTCCTCTGAAATTCAAATAATAAAATAAACTTTCGTAAAATAAGATTTTACAAACCAAGGGAAACTTTTCCTATTACTGTCAACAAAGGCATTGTTGGAAGTTTATTAAAACTTTTTAATTAGTGGCAATAACGATTATGTGGTTTGTGGGAGTGTCGGATCTTATTCAAATGAATAATAAAAGAGCCCGAGCTTGTAAACTTTGTGAAATACAATATTGGTTTGAATAAGTAATTCCGATCCAAATTTTACTGGTAATTAAAAGTTTTTACTTTAATTTTTTTCATTTATTTCAAAGCAAGATCAAGCTATTTCTTGAAAGAAATTCTAAAGATGCAAAGATTATAGTGCCAATTTACAACACAATAAATACTTATTTCAAGTAACCATAACAGTTTAAACTTTTAAAAACAACCAAATATAACTGAAAATGTCCGTTGAATTTTAATTCAATAAGTCATAATAACAAACAAAAATTCTGATATTTGTATATACATACTCTATTAACTGAAACGTGAAGTTTATTTATTTTCACTACAGAACATGATATCAGGGAATATATTGTAGCGGTTCACAAAAATTAATTTTCAGTATGAATGAAAATATCCGCTGGGAGTACCACCGCTAGCGGCGGTATGCACGATAGACCGTTCACCAAATTTCGAACGTGGATTTATTTATATTTATAGTTGCTCACTTTAGCCTGGACTGTTGAACCGAGTATCTTCATTATTATCTTTCCATTTATACTATTTTCTTAAATTTGCTTTAAGCAAATCAATCTAAACAAAAGAAGATGGTTTTCAACAAATGTTTTTTTTTAAATATAATTAAATCTTTAAGTATTTGAATTTTTGTTCCTTTTACTTACTCTAAACACCCTAACTTAAAACAGTATCAGTAAACATTATTTATACCGATTAAGTGTCAGCTTTAGTGAAAATACCCTGAGTTTAAAGCCATAAGAACAATATTATACTTCAAACACCGTCCATATGTTTGATCAAAGCATTACCGAAGATGACTCATTGTAAGGTGAGCAAACCCTTTAGTTTTTATTTTTAAAGTCTGTGCCTTTTGAATATCTAAATGGTAAAGAGCAAGAAAGTTGAGATATTTACCATGTCACATCCCACATAATTCAAATTATTTAATTGGGTTTCAAATGGGTAAACAAGAACTAGGGCTGCGTGGTATATAGACATTGGGCATTTCAATAATTGATTTTAATGGGGAACACGATTATAAATAGTTGTTACTATCTTCCAAAAATGCTTGTTAGCTAAAATTCCAATACTGCAAGTATGTGTTTGTTGGAATATAACGACAGTCCTTCTATTTCAACGAATTGTTTTATTACTTATCACTTTGGAATCTTACAACAATCCAACAGTAGGATCTTATCCAGATTTCACGTCAGACCTATCAACACACAATGGCGCTTCGATGATGCTCTGTACAGCGTTAGATTATCCGATCATTTCCACACGTGGAAATTGGATAAATTTAAAGGGGTGAATATTTTGGAAGCCAACTCCTTGCTGCCTTTTTTTCTCTTTTATACTATAACATATTCAATTCGGATATGCTTGTGTTGTTGTCATATAAGTTATGTTTCATTTCTTTAAAACTGCCCATATATAGGTATACAAAACTACTAGGTATGATTTACGCAAACACCACGTTGTCGCGCGTAACAAGCTATGCTTGTGTTGTTGTCATATAAGTTATGTTTCATTTCTGTAACTACCCATATATAGGTATACAAAAAACTACTAGGTATGATTACGCAAACACCACGTGTCGCGTAACAAGCTATGCTTGTGTTGTTGTCATATAAGTTATGTTTCATTTCTGTAACTACCCATATATAGGTATACAAAAACTACTAGGTATGATACGCAACACCACGTGTCGTCGTAACAAGCTATGCTTGTGTTGTTGTCCATATAAGTTATGTTTCATTTCTGTAAACTACCCATTATATAGGTATACAAAACTACTAGGTATGATTACGCAACACCTCGTGTCGCGTAACAAGCTATGCTTGTGTTGTTGTTCATATAAGTTATGTTTCATTTCTGTAACTACCCATATATATAGGTATACAAAACTACTAGGTATGATTACGCAACACCACGTGGTCGCGTAACAAGCTATGCTTGTGTTGTTGTCATATAAGTTTATGTTTCATTTCTGTAACTACCCCATATATAGGTATACAAAAACTACTAGGTATGATTACGCAACACCACGTGTCGCGTAACAAAGCTATGCTTGTGTTGTTGTCATATAAGTTATGTTTCATTTCTGTAACTACCCATATATAGGTATACAAAACTACTAGGTATGATTACGCAACACCACGTGGTCGCGTAAACAAGCTATGCTTGGTGTTGTTGTCATATAAGTTATGTTTTCATTTCTGTAACTACCCATATATAGGTATACAAAAACTACTAGGTATGATTACGCAACCACCACGTGTCGCGCGTAACAAGCTATGCTTGTGGTTGTTGTTATATAAGTTATGTTTCATTTCTGTAACTACCCATATATAGGTGTACAAAACTACTAGGTATGATTACGCAACACCTCGTGTCGCGTAACAAGCTATGCTTGTGTTGTTGTCATATAAGTTATGTTTCATTTCTGTAACTACCCATATATTAGGTATACAAAACTACTAGGTATGATTACGCAACACCACGTGTCGCGTAACAAGCTATGCTTGTGTTGTTGTCATATAAGTTATGTTTCATTTCTGTAATACCCCATATATAGGTATACAAAACTACTAGGTATGATTACGCAACACCCACGTGTCGCGTAACAAGCTATGCTTGTGTTGTTGTCATATAAGTTATGTTTCATTTCTGTAACTTCCCCATATATAGGTATACAAAACTACTAGGTATGATTACGCAACACCACGTGTCGCGTAACAAGCTATGCTTTGTATTGTTGTCATATAAGTTATGTTTCATTTCTGTAACTACCATATATAGGTATACAAAACTACTAGGTATGATTACGCAAACACCTCGTGTCGCGCGTAACAAGCTATGCTTGTGTTGTTGTCCATATAAGTTATGTTTCATTTCTGTAACTACCCATATATAGTTATACAAAACTACTAGGTATGATTACGCAACACCACGAGTGTCGCGTAACAAGCTATGCTTGTGTTGTTGTCATATAAGTTATGTTTCATTTCTGTAAAACTACCCATATATAGGTATACAAAATACTAGGTATGATTACGCAACACCACGTGTCGCGTAACAAAGCTATGCTTGTGTTGTTGTCAAATAAGTTATGTTTCATTTCTGTAAACTACCCATATATATGTATACAAAACTACTAGGTATGATTACGGCAACACCACGTGTCGCGTAAACAAGCTATGCTTGTGTTGTTGTCATATAAGTTCTGTTCATTTCTGTAAACTACCCATATATAGGTATACAAAACTACTAGGTATGATTACGCAACACCACGTGTCGCGTAAACAAGCTTTGCTTGTGTTGTTGTCATATAAGTTATGTTTCATTTCTTGTAACTACCCATATATAGGTATACAAAACACTACTAGGTATGATTACGGCAACACCACGTGTCGCGTAACAATGCTATGCTTGTGTTGTTTGTCATATAATGTTATGTTTCATTTCTGTAACTACCCATATATAGGTATACAAAACTATAGGTATGATTACGGCTCAACACCTCGGTGTCGCGTAACAAGCTATGCTTGTGTTGTTGTCATATAAGTTATGTTTCATTTCTGTAACTACCCATATATAGGTATACAAAAAACTATAGGTATGATTACGCAACACCACGTGTCGACATCGTAACAAGCTATGCTTGTGTTGTTGTCATATAAGTTATGTTTCATTTCTGTAAATACCCGCATATATAGGTATACAAAACTACTAGGTATGATTACGCAACACCACGTGTCGCGGTAACAAGCTATGCTTGTGTTGTTGTTATATAAGTTATGTTTCCATTTCTGTAACGACTACCCATATATAGGTATACAAAACTACTAGGTATGATTACGCAACACCACGTGTCGCGTAACAGCTATGCTTGTGTTCTTGTCATATAAGTTATGTTTAATTTCTGTAAATACCCATATATAGGTATACAAAAACTACTAGGTATGATTACGCAACACCACGTGTCGCGTAAACAAGCTATGCTTGTGTTCTTGTCATATAAGTTATGTTTCATTTCTGTAACTACCCATATATAGGTATACAAAACTACTAGGTATGATTACGCAACACCACGTGTCGCATAACAAGCTATGCTTGTGTTGTTGTCATATAAGTTATGTTTCATTTCTGTAACTACCCATATGTAGGTATGCAAAACTACTACGTATGATTACGCAACACCATGTGTCGCGTAACAAGCTATGCTTGTGTTGTTGTCATATAAGTTATGTTTCATTTCTGTAACTACCCATATATAGGTATGCAAAACTACTAGGTATGATTACGCAACACCATGTGTCGCGTAACAAGCTATGCTTGTGTTGTTGTCATATAAGTTATGTTTCATTTCTGTAACTACCCATATATAGGTATGCAAAACTACTAGGTATGATTACTCAACACCACGTGTCGCGTAACAAGCTATGCGCAGGTAGCTTGTGAATTTTCAAACCTAACGCTCATTTCGTTCTAGAAATGTCTGCGGACATATAGATAGCCTGAAAATCATGAAAACATTGTACATTCCCTTAAGATAGAAATTAGTTGTGACAGCACACTGAATAATAGGCTTCAATAGTGCTAGAAAAGTTCCTTGGTTGTTTATGCACCATCGTAGAACTCATTCTTGCCTTTGTGGAAATTTTTTCATGCAAAATTTTACGTTTGCAGATGTCATCTTTCTCGAGATATCTTTCCACATGATTCATTTTGTTAGATTTCATACATAATGATGCTTAAATAAAAATGATCCAGTGAGGTGTGGAAATTTAAACATTGACTTTCCAGTCTATTAAGATTTCGCTTCACTGTATGGATAAACATTTCTCAAGTTCAAATGTCGTATAATTGTAGTCAGTCTGTTTAAGAATCCATGTATTCTGCAATTGTATCGTTAGCATCATGGCTAACGCTCAGCCAAATCCCATACAGTCACATGCGCCGCGCTCAATATAGAAATTAAGCGTCATAAATAAATTCAAGTCTACAGCATTTTCGAGATATTGTGCAAAAGACATACATATAGGCAGGCAGACGGAAATGCAAATTTCCAGCCCCATGAGTAAGAGGCTTCGCTTACGCTCAGCTGATTAATTTAAAATTGCTAAATAAATTCGCTGTTTCAAATAAAGCCGCCTTTGAGAAGGCTCTATAACTTTTTTGGAGGAACTAAGCAAGATTCATGCAACATTTCAAGTCTTCGAGATATCGTCACAGTCAGACAGAAATGATATTTTACGAGATCCCCGAGTGATAAGGATCTATGACGCTCAGCCAAAAGTATTCATTGATAAATATTTGTATGTATTCGTTTCGATGAAAAGAAGATATTTGAGGAACGTCTTCACTAAGATAGTACTAGAGTACTAAACCCCGAACAGTCAAAATGTCAGTATATCATTGTTACAGTTACACGCAGTGAAATCGTAAGTGAAATGGAAATCATTAGGTCTGACAGAATAAATAATGATTATTTAAAATGCTCCGTTGGGGTGTGCAAAGAAGCCTTTGATGTTAATGCTAACGCATATCATTAAAACATTCAATTTAGTTCTCTTTCGGTGAAAATAAACGCCACTTTACCAAAACGAATTGCTACTTTTACGATTTATATACAACGTTTTAGTTTTAAATTTTTTATTTTTGTTTTTAAATTGTGGTTCTCAACAAAACTTTTGATTTGCTTAGGTTCTAATGTTTCTTTTTTTAAGATGGACTGTAACATATTAAACATTTTGTTCATATTCTAATTTATTTAAAAATTTAGAAATCCAGTGAAATTATTAAATATGGTTGATTAATTATGTTATAACTAATTTATGCATTTGGAATTGACTAAATAATAACTTTGACACTTTATCTGGAAATTATTTGATAATCCTTTTTATAATAATAATACTGTTAGTTCTTTCAATAATCCAACTATTACAGTTCTGGGCCAGTGTCATATATTAGCATATTTTTATATCTATTATAATATATTCAGTAATAATATTTGCTTTTTATAATATAGTATATGGTTTAATTTACAGATATTGATTTGTATGTTTCCTAATAATTTTAAAAGATTAACCCTTGCTAAGTGAATTCTGAATTATAAATACATCTCTACCATGTTTAAACCCAACCACCCACTTTATGGTTTTGTACATTCGTGTAAAATTTTAATGGACCACAACTTAGTTACTAAGGTTGTTTTTTTATGCGTTAAATACGATTCACGCCCAGGGAACTAACAAAAATTATAATATGCAATTTAGAGATCTAGCAATTTAGAGATCTAGCACTTTAGAGATTTAGAGTTGGGATTGTCAAATTATTCAGTGGTTATAAATTCTTGAGATCCGCAGAGATTTATGGATTCTCCAGGTTCTCAGAGTGTCTGTTTTCTCGAGGTGGTTATAAGGTATTGATTTTTGAGGCCATCAGAATATATGAGTTCTTGAGGTCCACAGAAGGTGTGGGTTCTCGAGGTTTTTAACGAAAATGGATTTTTGAAGCGCTAGACAACATGGATTATCGAGGAACAAAGAAGATATGGGTTCTTGAGGACTTCAGAAGGTATATTTTTTGTAAGTATAATACGAAAATTCACTACATAAAGGAGGATAATTTCACAAGTGATCTTCATGAAGTGAGGAAGTGTTCTTGATTAAGGATTAATGGATTAAGGAGTCTGGGATGCAATGATGCAACAGGGCTATTACACGCAGCTGTGAGTTAAAATTGTCTACGCGTCCTTGCTTTAATGCTGTGCAGATTTCAAAACGTCTATTAAACTACTATTCCTAGTTTTTGCGCTGCAGTGGTACTCCGTTATATGCTATGGATACCCTTTTTTGTGACGGCGGCGATGCGCTTTTCAGGAAGTATCTGAGGGAAACTTTTACAGTATAATAATTAGATTTATAGCCAAATATATGTTTAATGTCGCTTCATAACTTCATAAAAATCATATTTTTCCATTATTTCACTACCAATTTCACTGATCTTTCTAAAATGAAGCATAGGTACAAAATTAGATATTCTTATAATCGTCTTCAATTATGTATTTATTTCATTCAATTTTTTATCACAAATGTATTTATTTAGCCAATTGAGATGGTTAACTCATGTTATTTAATACTTAATTTATATGTTTGCTAGTTTTAAGCTATGTAATTTCATAGCTTTCTTGTTATGAAATTATATCATGTTTAGATGGATGCATTATTCTATTATTCTATTACAGAATGAGATATAAAAATAATTCGTAGATCATTGAATAACTGAGAACTGGATAATTGAGAGCTTGGACTTACACATTCACATATGTAAACCCTCGTATTTGGTCAGGTCGTTGATCCAAATCAGTTCGGCCCATTTCCCCCGAAATCTATTTGATATACTCGATTAAAACTAATTGCGCATAAAGATCACCATTAAAACTCCTCCCACCAGAGTATGATTTGGTACATCGTTACAGTAGGTGCAATTAAAAAATCATATTTTCCAATTATGCTGCTTTATACGATCAATTTCCTGATACGAGTTTTACTCTATTCCCACGGGATTTATCTCTCTCGCTGCCGGTTTGTCCAGGAAGCCGAGTATCGATGGCGAGTAATCCGGATGTTATTCGAACTGCGGCAAATCCCGCAGCTTTCATCCGGTAATTATAACATTTCAAATGACATCTGGAAAATTACATGAGTTTCATCTTTTCCGATATTTCACTCAAAGCTAATTAAAATTTGACTAATAAAAAAGTTCATCTAAAACACATTAAGTGAAGTTTTATAGAACATATCAATTATCATCTTAAAAGCAGAATAATCACTAAATATTAATCTTTACACTGATGTATTTTTTGTGAGAGATGATTTATTTTTTAATCATTAGTGATATGCTCAAAACTCAATAGTAGCTAGTTATAAGGGCTATTTAGCTGCTTTTACATCATAAATCACAACAATTAAAATTGTTTTTTAATAATTTCGATTGAAATTTTAAGAAATTCACATCTTTAGTATATTGTTGTACAGGTAAATGGTTTCTGATCTTTACATATGAACGTCAAGTTACTTTACTTAGTGGTTTTCTTTAGTGGCAAGATCGTCGCAAATAACGTACACAGTGTTCATATATTTAAATACGTATAATTTATATACGTAATGTATTTATGACGTTTTGCATCTTCATTTTCATATTAGCTCAAATCTCTAGATTATATAGATTTGAAAAGTCAATATAGGTATTGCTACAACTTTTATATATTGCTAAGACATTCTTTATGAGTTTTTTGAATTTATTTATACTATTTGAGCTTTTTTATTATTTAATTTTGAGGATAAGTCTAAAATCACAAAGTCAATTAAACCATTCTTTTGACAATCTCTAAAAAGAATTTGTAATTTCTTTGTGGAACATAGTTCTAAATCTATGGAAAACTTTACCCCGTGACTACACTCAAATAAATCAAAGCTAAGTCTTTATAATATCGATTTGTTATAAAGCCCATTAAAATTTGAATTTTTAAAACAAATCATAACAAAAATGAAAAATGGCAAATCCCCAGGCCTAGAAGCTCTTAACATATAGCTTATGAAGGCGTTATTCAACAAAGTCACTACTATTAAATAATAAATTATAAATAAAACCACGACAAACATTTCATTATTTTTGAAAGCATATCGGACTCCACATACCGGACTAACCAAAAGTAACAAGAATTAATTATTCCCGGAAGTGGACTATTGTTTGAAAAACTATGGAGTCTCAAGGAAAAATATAACAAAGAAAATGTTAGATTCAGGGAAATTATGAAAGTAGAAGGAAACATCTTGAACACAACAGAATGAAAATAATTGGATTAGTACGGTTCTTTAGGTTCTTTACGTAAGACGGGCACAAGTACAGTTTCTAATATACTCCATCAGACAATAGAAAACTTGCAAGATGGAAAGAAGGAATAAAAAAGTAATGAATGTAAAAGATTTATAATAAAAAGCAGATTTCTAACTGTAATATACAAAAATACCTTAGCACATTATATATTGTACCCTATCGCCTAATCAAGAGTATATATGTCATCATAGGACAATCTATATAAATTGAAACAATTCGCTCATATAAAAAACATTTTTACCCTGTATTTAGAATTCAGAGTTTTCCACTAATATAAACATTTTTATTCAATAAAATTGTAACATTTATATTATAATTTTTTTATATTATATTATAGTGGTTTTAATGTTATACTAATGTTTTTCCATACAATGCATGTTTTATATTTGAACTGGTAGTAAGATCTTCAAAATACTTAGAAGCATATATATATATATATATATATATATATATATATATATATATATATATATATATATATATATATGCTTCTATGTATTTTGAAGATCTATACGTTAAAAGTACTATAAATAGTAGCAGTGACAAATTTCTTGCACGGTGTATCAGAATCGTCCAATTTATCAGTGTGACACCGGACTGCTGAGTAAAACGGGTGGTCGGCCACAAGTCAGCTGGTGTCGGATAAATCACCGGTTCTGTTCGACAGCTGCGATATCTATCTCTCAGCACATCCTCTTCACCGGTGCTGTGTCGGCATTACAGGTTATACAACCTTGTTACATTTATCGGGTCACTAAATCGTTTCACCAACAAGGTGGTGGCAATCTCTTCTATCCCATTTAAAAGTAATCAAGTTTAAGGAATGTAAGATAGTGCACTTGACAGACATAGTTTTGGTGGCCCAATCATCCACATAGAAATAAAGGTAATGGAACGTAGAAAATTGTGCATTTTCTGCATAATGTCAGTTCCAAAGAAGTGGAAGTAAAAGAATAAATAATAGGAGCTGTAAGGAAAATGAGTAATGTGAACTTTACCGTCTGTTCAAAGGAAGCTAATCTTAGAATTCATGAATATCATTTTCATCAATTGTAAATGAGAAGTTAATGAAAAGCAAATATAGCAAATATTGTATGACTGCTGGGTCGACATTACAGGTTATAAAACTTTGTTACATTGACCGGCCACAAGTCAGCTGGTGCCGGGTAAATCACCGGTTCTGTTCGACAGCTGCGATATCTATCTGTCTACGCATCCTCTACACCTGGTGCTGGGTCGGCATTGCAGGTTATACAACCTTGTTACATTGACCGGCCACAAATCAGCTGGTGGCGGATAAATCACTGCGAGCAAAAGAGCGGTGGCTGTTATCTTGGATTATACCTTTAGAGTAAGCTAACTGTTGAACTGATATTTTCCAGCAAAACTAGTCTATTGTTCACCGGCTCTCTTTGTTACTTCAAGAAGTACTCACTGCGAGCAATAGAGCGGAGACTGCTATCTTGGACTAGCTATAACTTTACAGTAAACAAACTGTTGAAATAGCATTTTACAGTAAAAGCTTTAGGATACTGGTTTAAGTTTGTGAAAACTAGAACTTACAAACTATATCTTTACACAATGTTAAAAATAAACTATGATGAACTTAAGTATTGGATGTTATTCTTGATAGTATGAATATTTTTATACGGCCTTTTGTAAAACTTCATTATACCTTAAACTGCATGCATAAAGTAAAGATATGTTATCAACTAAATTATTATATCAACATTATTTCTAAATATTCTCATACTCATATCAAATATATTGAATACACTGAGTCTTTTTAAGAAGATAAATCACGCGTGCGACAACACATCCTGTTTGGCACTAATATTCTTAGTTTGAACTGTTCTCAAAACTTAAATTGTATTCTTTTTATAACTTTGTCTTCAAATATAATGTTTTAATATCACAATAACAAGTCTTTACTATCTGTAATAAATTTAAAAATATTATGTTAATAAGTTTCATTGCTAAAATGTTAAAAGGCATATTTTATAATACAAAATTTTCAAAATCACGTAGGTGGTAAACACACACTTATATTCTCTGTCATACTTACATACGAGTATACATATCCTTTCGCCAAAAAACAACCCCACTAACCTCAAATCAAATTCTTGTAGGCATTCCAGCAGCCTCTCATAAAATCCATGAATAAATTAAAACGTTTTAGAAATTAGTGATACTTTGGACGAGGTTTGAACTGAAATCGGTTATTGCAATATTTAATATTTGCAGCATACTGATTTATTATTAGCTTGACAAATATGTTTTTGTATTATTTTTTTATCGTATGTTTTATATTTGTACAATCTAAGTGCAATTTTCTCCCTGCTTCTTATTCATATACCTACCATGTGTCAAAGCACATCTTCATGATCAACTCTAACTTATAAAGGCATCCTTATTCAGTCAGGCAATTCCAAAAATAATTGTACTTGACCTCCTCTTATTCAACTATAATTTAATTCTGACATTCTTTGTAAATCCTGAAGACTCAGTCCAAGGAATTTTTAGTACGACATTCAAAAGTGTTGTTTTTTAAAATCCTTACATCATGTTCCCGAACATCAGTGATGTTCACTGGAGGAATTCCCATATCGGTATATCTGATGTTTCCAAATAGTGGACCTGGATCTTGAGAGTTTCTTCCGCATTTCTGATGTAAATAATGGTAATCGATTTTTATAACTAATCACACCCTACTGCTCTACATCTAAACTCTGAAAACTTATAATAAGAACGTTATCAATAGACCACCTCGTTACCTGATGCCAGCCTCCCTGATATGAATGTTGTTACCAAAATAATTCTAAATGGGTTGTAGTCTAGAAACCTTTTAATGAAATAATTAGAAAAACAAAATTTGGATGTAAACTGAGTCAACTGAGTAATATTTTGTTGCGCAGACTTACTCCTGCGTGATTTCATTGATTTATTGATCCACCAGATATTTAGTTATGGGTAATTTCAAACACGTATTGCAATAATTTAAGTCTTATTACATTTATTATAAATTATAGGGTCCCGGAAGTAAGGGCACATTATTAACTGATGTGGGGCAGCACTTCCGTTAAGTTGTCAGCACTGCACTGTATCTATTATATACGGGTATAGCAAGAACACAAGAAGGATATTACTTTGATAGTAAAAATAATAGTTTTTAAATATAACATACACATTACAGTCACTTAAACTTGTCAGCAGTACTTTCGTTTATTGAAAAGCAAATTCAATGTATAAACTACAATACACGAATTCTTACGGTGGTGGGCAACGTTTTAGCTACTTCGATGGCTGAGCGTCAGTAAAGCCTATCACTCAACTCCCTTATATACCTCTGTCTGAACTATATCTCGAGAGCGAACTGGTCTCAACATGTTTCATGGAGCTTCATTTCTATACAAGCAATATTGATTTCAACAATTAAAATCAATATCATGTCATTATGATGTCATGTGATTATGTTGTGATGTTGTGTTATTGTGTCATTATGGGGTCTGAGTGTTAGCGAACATTATAACATTGCTTTAATGTTAAACATATTTTGAAACAGCCCGAGTACAACTATATGGATTCTATCAGGTAAAAAGTAGCAAATTGTTGTTACTTTGTTGATAGTTTGCTAAGAATAACGGTTTATCGTTTCCTACCTTATGGATTGGTTTTTTGGCTACACAGTCTACTTCTCGAGGGGTTGAAAACTTTCATTTCTGTCTGTCTGTCTGGCTGTCTATCCACACTGTGGCTCGAGAACATACTGACTTATAGTCTTGAAGCTGTGCATGAAGCTTCGTTTCTACAAAAGCAACACCGAGTTTTATTATGGTGCATGTCACTCCAAAGTTTTACAGTAATCGTGTAGGTAACTCCAAAGGTTTATAGTGATCGTGTGGGTAACTTCAAAGGTTTATAGTGATCGTGTGGGTAACTCAAAAGGTTTACAGTAATCGTGTGGGTAAATCCAAAGGTTTATAGTGATCGTGTGGGTAACTCCAAAGGTTTACAGTGACCGTGTGGGTAAATCCAAAGGTTTATAGTGATCGTGTGGGTAACTCCAAAGGTTTATAGTGATCGTGTGGGTAACTCCAAAGGTTTATAGTGATCGTGTGGGTAACTCCAAAGGTTTATAGTGATCGTGTGGGTAACTCCAAAGGTTTACAGCAATCGTGTGAGTAACTCCAAAGGTTTATAGTGATCGTGTGGGTAACTCCAAAGGTTTACAGTAATCGTGTGGGTAAATCCAAAGGTTTACAGTGATCGTGTGGGGTAACTCCAAAGGTTTAAAGTGATCTCTTGGATAACCATGATGGTAACGACAAAATTTCAGAATAAATAAATATGCATTTAAATTGTGTACTACAATTAGCATATTTAGTCTAACTATACAGGGTGTAAATTAAGTCCTGATACACCTGGATATATTTCAAACTTTTCGAGATATCGATGTAAACTCTTCACCATACATATTAAAATAATTGTTTTGGACTTTTAAAGGTTAAAAGTATTTTCATCTCTTTTACTCTAAAAAAAATCAAAACCGTAATTAAATAGTGAAGGTTGTACATTGATATCTCAATTCGTTTGTAATGTATCCAGGACTATCAGGACCTAATTTACACCCTCTGCTTGTAAAGGGTTGTTTGCCCATAACTTTTGGTAGGATCGTCGTAGAGATGTTGTTTTCATGTCATTTAGTTTCTTTTCAACTTACCTTTCAGATGTCATATCACAAGATATGGGTTACAATTTTAGAATTTAAAGCGACTCCCTCTAACCCCCTTTGAAAAATGGGGATGAAATATTTTACCCTCAAAAAGGCCAAATAGTGTTTTAATAGGAGTAGTGAAGATTTTACATCCGTATATCAATCCGTTTGGAATTTATCCAGGCGTATCAGGACTTCATTTATACCCTGTACATCTCGAGAAATATGTTCTGTATAGACCTTAAACTTTGCATAAAACCTTAATTCGATATAGACAAACATGAGACCTTTGCTGATCCACATCCTACCTATGGGATTTAGCTAAGCGTAATTGAAGCTGCTACTAATTAAGGTGTATATTTCTTTTTTTCTGTCCAGGGGATGTCTAAATCTCATTTCTGTCCCGTTTTCTGTCCGTCTGTTGTCAGCAGGACAAGTCGGAAATTAATTGCACTATAGACGACTTATTGCATGCAACTTCATCGACGCCTGTTACGCAACATGTGGTCTGGTATACTACTACCCTGTATATACAGAATATATACCACAGACAAGGGGAATTTTGATTATTGCTTATAGCTATTTTCTTCTCATCGTGCTAAACCCATATGAAATTCCACAACCATTAACAAGCAATACACTAGTTACAAAGTTACAACTTTGTTCGTGTTGCTGTCAATCTTCTGTCATGTTTGGATAATTATGAGCGTGACAGGTTGCTGAATTATTTAAACTTCAACATATTCACAAATTGAATATAAATATAACCTATAAGAGTTCCACCATTGCATGGCAACTACACGTAGGAAACTAAGAAGAGACATGGAATTAAACGTTTTTGATACAAATCCCTTCTTAGAAAGAACGATTATTGATATTCAATATGTAAAGTGAACGGTATTTTATACTTTTACACGCCAATAAAAGTGTGGTTTGGACTGAAAAACTTTTTACAATATTGTGCATGTAACAATTATGAACACTACTAACATACATGACTTCCTGAATTAACATTTAAATTCAATATGTGTGCATTAAATACCTATACTTAATGCACTTAATATTAATACTACTTATTTTTTCAACTTATGCTAATGTATTATACAGTTTTGTAATTAGTAGAATATTATTATAAAGTATTGTTCAGGCATGTCGTTTCAGAGAGGCTAAACAATAATAATAATAACAAGATGTTTTTTGAGAATCAAACAGGACTTTATCTCTTTCTAACATTTAATCTGAGTACTACCATCGGCTTATTATAAACTTTTAAACTAATCAAATTTATTTCTATAATTTTTAAGAATCTTATCAGTACGCAGAAATTTTAGTCGTGTCTAAATTAATGGAATAATGTTAACAAATTTGTCATACGCATGTAGTTAGTAAATAAACAGATAAATACAATGTTTTATATATATATATATATATATATATATATATATATATATATATATATGAATTATATATTATATTAGTCTTGTATGTAATCTTTTTAACTCACAGAAATTATTATGCATATTATGAAATCAGTTAAAGAGAAATATTCACACGAATCATCATATAACTTATTCCCGAAAACTTCCATCAAAATATTTGAAAAAAAAAACATAAAATTGGTCTAGTTAGATTAGTTTAGAATCCTGATTAAAGTAATATATATTTTATTTAGTTACTAAAAAATAATCACATAAAAGTATGTATTACTTGCGTATACGAAATAACAAAATACACTTTTGAGAGATGAAAGTTTAATATAAAAGTTTTGGAGAAACTATCACTGTCAAATAAGCACTGCAGGAGTTTTTTTTACTTGTGTAGTTATCGTCAATGACGATTATGTATTTTTAAGGAGTGTCGAAAATTACAAATAAGGAGAAAAGAGTATGTACTTATCCAAGGAACAAAATTGTAGTTTTAATGTGTAATTAGTTGTAAATTTGACTAATAGTAATAGTTTTGTTTATGTACTTGTATCGTTACAACATTGTAATTGTAAGATAAGAAAATTGGTTTTATTTCCAAATACTATTTTTAAATTATTTCCAATTGTTCCAAGATTCTGAATATTTTTTTAGTTATATACGACTATTTGTATGGTTCTATTATTAAATTTATTTATTTCCTTTATTTCACACAAAAATAGATACGAAACACTATTATAATGAGGAAATCGCTAATTTTTTAATTCGAGTAAAATATTGGGTTCGCATTAGAGTTATATTTAATCCAGCTCTATAAATATTACAATATAAGTAATATTTTACATTTATTTACCTTACCAGTACACGCATGGTTGATTGTTTCAAGAAATTCGAAAACATTTTAAAACTCTTGTTTTAAGAACCTCCTCTTTAAATATAACTATTGAGCTGTCAAAACGCTAATTTGCCAGAGTTACAAGAGCTACAAGAGTTACAAGACCTTTATACGATTGTGACTAGTTTGCAATCATTACTGAAACGGAAAACATTAGTCCTGACTGAATAAATAATGATTAACTGAAATGTTCCTTTTGAGGTTCACAAACAAGTCTTTGATGGTAATGCACACACATATCGTTAAAACATTCAATTTAGGTCGCTTTTGGTGAAAACAAGCGCCACTTTACCAAAACCAATTGCAACTTTTCCAATTTACAGAGTATTACTTGACTTTCCCTGTTCTAGCTTCAGAATTTTTATTTTTGTTTTGAAATTTCAGTTTCCATTATAACTTTTAATTCGCTTAGCTTCTGATGTTGTCCGTTTTAGATGATCAGTGGAAAATTTAGCCCCGGCGAATACAACGAGAAGTGAACTAAACACAGTTATGGATATAAATTTCCATACAAATATTTTTTATGGGAAAGTAATGAATGAATGAATAACGTTTATTCCAGCAGTTTATATGTACATACATACAATATTTCTTAAATGAAATAGCTATTATATGCATATTTTATATATACTGGGTGCTTCAAAAAAATGTATACATACTTTGAACTTCCATAGAAAATTTATTTATCGTTCTACAAAGTAAAATTTCAGGAAATTAGAAAGCTTAAAGTCCAATGTAAATGAAACGTAAATAACAAATGTTAATACTGTTCAAATTGGTGACCTGCAGCATCAACACAATTCCGAGTGCGAGTCACCACTGATTCTGTACATCGTATCGAAACGTCCAATGAGATTTCTCTACACACAGCTTGAATCTCATTCCAAAGAATGTCTAGGTTACGTGGTTTACGTTTGTACACCTCATCTTTTACTGTGCCCCATAAGAAGAAATCCAGTGGTGTAAGGTCTGGAGAGCGTGCTGGAAACTCGATTGGCCCCCTGCGTCCTATCCACTGGCCCGGCAAATTTTGATCCAGGTAAGCTCGTACGTCCCTGTGATAATGCGGCGGGGAACCATCTTGTTGAAAATAAAAATTATCATTACTGTATAATGCACGAATGGCAGGAAAGATGGAATCAGCAAGCATTGTTAGGTAATTAATACCAGTTACACAGTACCTTCAAATCGAAAAGGTCCAATGAGTCCCCTTGAAGACAAACCGCACCACACATTTACACCAGGCAAATTTACAGCTTTTTTAGTTGTAATGTGAGGATTGTCTTCAGCCCAGTAAACACAATTGTGCCTATTGACAGTTCCATTAAGTTTGAATTGGGCTTCATCCGACCAAATGATGCTACCCATAAATTCCGGTTCACGTATCACCATCTCCTGAACCCATTCACAAAATTGCAACCTTCGATCTGGATCGTCGTCACTTAGCTGTTGCACCAGCCTTAGAATGGAAACACGACACTTGCCTCTCTTCAGAATGCATAGCACGCTGCTAGCACTTACATCACTTTCACGTGCCCCTTGCCTTGAAGATTTGTTAGGAGAGCGTTGAAACAGTTCCAAGACTGCCGTTGAAGACTCATCACTTGTAGCTGTTCGAGGTCGACCTGAATGACCTTTATGCACATCACACACTGTTCCATGAACTTCAAATTTGTCTCGTATGCGTGTAATTGTTAATCTTGAAGGTGGTTCTGTATCATAATCCCTTCTCCACTGTCTTTGAACTTCATTTACATTCTCAAACTTCCAGTACCACTTAATAACCTGCTTACGTTCTTCAAAACTCAAACGTACATCCGCCATGTTGATATTACAAATTCCAACTAACAATATAACATAAAGGGACGATTATGCTGCCACCTGGCGAAGAAATATAACATTAGCCTTGTAGAGCGGGAAAGCTACGATAGTTTAAAGTGTGTATACATTTTTTTGAAGCACCCGGTATATATATATATATATATATATATATATATATATATATATATAAGTTATAGCTATTAAGTTATAAGCTATATAAGTTATATAGCTAATATTACTATATATTATTATTAGTATATAAGTATACCCCAATCATGAATATTATTAGAAGATTATATTATTAGAAGATATTATTAGAAGACTGGTGAGAACCTGTGTGTTGCGCATTCCTTGAATATGCGCTCACTTAATACGGGTTTTGATGAGATGTCTGCACTGACAACTGATTTCGGTTTTGATATTTTCGGCGTCACAGAGTCTTGGCTTAGTCCAAGTACCCCCTCTGACCATTACGAGATACCTGGTTACACTCTCCTGAGAGCTGACCAGAGCAGTTGGCACTGGAGGTGGCGGTCGCTCTCTACATTAAACAGGGGATGGTCTTTGAGCGGATCCAAATAACGAGTGTTGATCCAGGCATAGAAACTGATTTCCTTGATACTCAAGATTAGAGGGGTTAAAACTCTGTGTAGCCGTAGTGTACAGACACCGCATGTGAGCTACACTTGTCTCGGCTCTTTGTTTCAGACACTTTTTTGTAGACATTGCAATTGAGGTTGACTCAGTTGTATGCTTAGGAGACCTCAATATAGATTTGTTGTCAAATTCCTGCCATTGAAAACCAAATATCTCCGTCGCCTCCTAAAACTCTATAACAGCGTGCAACACATAACAGAACCGACACGAGTAAACTGCCAGATCTGCTACGTTGATTGATCACATAATAACTAATAAAGCAATGCAGTTAGAGAGGTGTGACGTTATTGATGCTACAACTATAACGGATTACAGAAAAATGAACATCACTGATCATAAACTCATTTACTGTACATTGAAACTGAAGAGAGAGAAATGTATCGCCAGATTTGTGACATACAGAGATTTTTCAAAGTTTAATATAGCTGACGCAATTGCAATGCTACAGAATGTTAAATGGGAAAGCAGCCAAAGATATGAATAATACGGAGGACATAAACGTTTTTGTAACCTCCAAGATCATAGATATTTATGATGCACAGGCACCTCTTGTTACAAAAAGAGTGACAAAGAAAAAAGCCCCCTGGAGAAATGAGGAAGTGATCATGTTAACAAAAATGAAGAATAAACTAAGGAGCAAATTTGCAAAGAGTAGGCAGGAGTTTGAGTGGTCGGAGTATAAAAAAGCGAGAGAAATAGATTGAATGGGGCTATAAGAAACGCAAAAAAGAACTTCTTCGCAGATAAACTGGCAGACTGTAAGGATCCCAAGAGCTTTTTGGAGGTGTCTGAAGCAAAGCGATATTGTTGGTAAAAAGAATAATAATCTCCCCCCAAAAGCATTTAAGGTCAGTGAAATGAATGAGTACTTTGTAAATATGGGATCATTCTATCAAGTGAACGAAGATCTGATAAGTTCATACAACCAAGAGATATACAATGGCGAAAAAAAGAGTTTTGAATTCAAAGAAGTATCAGAGTATGAAGTAAGATCGGTAATAAATGAAATAACCTCTAGAGCCGTTGGAGTGGACAAGTTAAGCATTGCAATGATAAAAGCCGTCAGTCCATATGCCATCGAAGCTATAACTCACTTAATGAATACGTCATTGAAAAAAGGTGAGTTCCCACAGTCATGGAAAAAAAGTATAGTTCATCCATTGTCTAAAAAACATAATCCCTCAAAATGTCAGTGAACTAAGACCAATTTCAGTCTTGCCAGCAATGTCCAAGGTACTCGAAAAATTAGCAATTCGCCCAGATTGTTGAATACCTTAATTATGAAAATTTGCTTCCAAAATTGCAATCAGGGTTCAGAAAGAAAACCACAGCACTTGCACTGCATTGCTGAATTATGTTTGCAGATGTTTTTGGGTCGAGGGACGCCGGCAGGTGTAGCTCTATAATCATGCTTGATTATTCGCAGGCATTTGATTCCATAAGCCATAGTTTGCTCCTTGACGAAAATTGAAGCACTTCGGCTTCCGTGAGAGTGCAATTGTCTGGTTCAAGTCTTACTTGGAAAAAAAAGACTGCAGGTGACGAAGCTGGGTACGATATCTCACCTCCCCTTGAGAAATTAAGGGGGAGTGCCGCAGGGGAGCTGTCTGGGGCCCATTTTGTTCACCCTTTACACTGCAGATCTGTCCAACTGTGTAAATCACTGCAAGGTGCATGCCTACGCTGATGACTGTCAATTGCATTTTTCTTATGAGTCAGATTCCATTAACCAAGTTTTCGCAGGGGTAAACTCTGATCTGGAGAGATAGATGATTGGTCACGGAAGCATGGTCTCAAGTTGAACGCTGAAAAATGCATGATTCTTCATATATTGCCCCGCCAACTGTCTGTCAAAAAATCCTGCTTGGAGATATGCACGTTAAACTTGGTGACAAAATGTTGATGGTGAGTGATACTGTCAAGACTTTTGGGAGTGGTGCTTGACAGGGGCCTCACATTCTCAGATCACATCACTCATGTTTCCCAGTTGGCTTTAGGAAGGCTGCGAGGTCTGTACAGGTACCGATCAATACTGCCAGAATCTGCTAAGCTGCAGCTGGTCCAGTCATTAGTTTTGTCAGTGCTCTATTACTGTTTTTTTCCTGCGTACGGCAACAGCATTACCAGGGAGGAAATGTCCCGATTGCAGAGGCTGCAGAACACCGCAGTGCGCTTCGTTTACAACATTCGTAGACGGGAGCGTATATCTGCCTATCGTGAGGCTGCCGGTCTTTTGCCAACTGATGCCGTGTGTAGGATGCAGACTTGCAACCTCATCCACCGGGTCTTGGTACAGCAGGAGCCTCAGTACCTGGTGGAAAGACTCGTTGCTCGTGGGGGGGTGGCTCTGCGAAAGCACCCGGCAGGATGCGCTACTCCATTTTCCAAAGGTCAGACTAGAGGGTGGGTAGAAAAGGGTTTTCTTATTTTGGCCCTACTCTTTATAATGACCTCCCTTGGGACCTCAAACAAATGGGCATCCTAGCATTTTAAGTCTAGAGTAAAATCTCATTTTATGAAATACGTCTTAATTATATTTTTTGTTACCATTTATGTGCACCATGAAAATAATGTGTAGTTTTTAATTTTAAGTTTGACTTGAGTTACTCTGTAAAACAGTTGTACACTGAGAGACGCTTGAAATAAAGGCATTTTATTTATTTATTTATTTATTTAAGATTACTAAGCAAATTATCGCTCCATTTCATTGACCTTAATGGGTGAGTTCTCTTTAGACGTAAACTAAAACACATAATACCTTTCTTACCTACTTTATGAGAATGTTATATTTTTCATTAGTAAATAGTAGATTTGAATACGGAATATTTTTCTGGGGTGGAACCTATGAAACCAATTTAAAGCCTCTTCTAATGCAACAAAAGAAATTCATTCGATTAGTAAAAAGAAAATGTAGGTACGAGCCATCTCATCCATTATTTATAAGTTTTAAACATTTTTCCAATTACATATTTGTTTGTGTATAAGGTTTTAAAAATATTTTATGTCACTAGTGGTAATTTGCCTGTATTAATTAATATCTACAAACATAAATTAAGGCAGAAAGACAAAATAGCAGTTCCAAAACCTAATTTAACTATTTTTAGAAAAAGCTATTGTTTTTTAGGACCTAAAATGTTTAATACAATACCAAAAGATATAAGTAATCAAAAAAATATACATATTTTTTCAAAACTATTGAAGTTATGGTTATTAAGTAAACAGAATATAAATTGTCTTCTGCATACCATAAGTTAAAAAGTTTTATTCGGATCAAAGTTGCACATAAGTATACATTTAGAATTAACATAGATATTTGATAAACGGGAGTTTTTCTAATCAAAATTAATTGTCAACATTCTATCTGAGCTATCATGAATTTAATTTAGCATGAAGGAACCTCTGCACAGGCTTTACCTTTAGAGGCCCTATATATTCATAAAAGTATGTTTCATTAAAATATTTGTTAGTATAATCATATAACTGAAGTGTTTCCTTTTTTTACTTTTAGTTTATTTTGATGTAAGAGTCACCATGCAAGTGGTATATTTAAAGGTGTGCTAAGTACTAAATATTGTTAAATTGATTTTTAAGTTATTAGTATACAATTCTTGTACTTGTTTAAAAATATGTACGGAACACTTTTATGAATAAAAATACTCTTATTCTATTCTTATTCTTTCTGAGAATTGTATAGGAATATATCGAGTGAAATGAATGAAATGGTGTTTTTGTACTTATTTGTTTGTATATACATATTTATTGATTGTGCGTCGTGAATTTATAAAATAATACTGTAAATTGTAGAATAAAATATTCCTGTTTTAATATTCTTTATAAAAATAAGCACGTCTGTGCTTTTACTAAGAACTCTTACAACTAAACTTCAAACTAAAGATCAAAATTCTTAAAATAGTACCATATTCTCATCCATTGAACACAAAGATAACGTAATCATTTCCGATACTTTTATGAAGGATCGGTGCATTAATCACTGACTGGTTAAGGATGATGTTCAGCCCAGCAGCCGTACATAGTTTTCTAATTTCAGATAACCTTACCTTGAGACATTACCTTTATTCTTCATTTACGTTAAGAAGAGATCATATTGGAGATCTCGAAATATAGTGTTACTAATTTATCACTGAACAATGTCGAATGTACGGAAATATCCTTCCTTCTTTAAAAACAAACTTCAAACAAAGAAACTTTATTCTATGCTTACATCACAGACTCTTATACCACCCTCTTTTTGCAAGCATGAGCACTTGGTACAGAATGATTGTCTCATACTGCAGATTTCTTTTCGGCAAACTAGTCCGCCCTTGCTGTAATTTGTGGTTGAGGAATTAAAACTTGTCAATATCAGCTCTCTCCCTATCAAATCATTTTCTTTCTAGTACTTCCCCGAAATTTTACTATTATTTTCGTTTGTGTCATTAGCGTTGCAAAATATGTGCTTCCTTTCATTGTTTAAAACAAGTACAGTTGTAAAACAGTCATTAACAAGTACAAGTACGGCACTCCACTGAAGTCTGATGCAAAATTCTAAATCTACAGCTCAAATTGTTCTCAATACATCCTGTGTAAAGTTAGGCATCACCAACGCTCAATAAAATTCAAAAGAGGAACATGCAATATCGACCTATTCTGTCTCTGTGTAAAAATGGAGTCTCAAACAAAATGTCAAGTTTATAACTCAGTAGTTCCCGATTCACCATAGAGAAAATTAGTCTTCGCTAAAGCTCAGCCAAAACCTACGCAAGAGCATGCATTATCACACAATTGAATTTTTCATATGTAGAAAGTCAGCTTCAGTCAATGTCAAATGTATATTTAAATTCTTTCTCGGCATATCGCGTGGACAGGCGGGTAGAAGAGAAATTGGCTTCACTAACGCTCTGTTAGTTGATGGACTCGTTATGAGTATTTTCCTCGATGGTAATGTAAACATTTATATCGAGTGATCTAATGATCTAATTGTTTTTACTTAAACATCATTGTTCAATAACTCACACAAGAGTCAAGAACTTGACAATAGTAAAACAACAACAACAACAGTGTTGGCTGTAACTTTATAATGAGTATATTACTTGTTGCCAATCGTTAGTGAACTTCACATAAGTTCAGAAACTGCGAAGCAAAACGTTCATTACCGAATGTTTAAGTGCTTGTAAGTCGTGATGACGCAACATGTAACGCAAATAATCGGTTTACGCATTATAATCATCGAATTAATGTTTCCACTTAAACACGCTATGTAATTTCTAGGAAGCAAAGTCATTATCAATTGTATTAGAAGGGTTTAGTCATTATGCTGTCTCAGTTCATTGGCCTATTTCCCACTATACATGTTTCAATTCTTTTCTGTTAGAGTATATTATAGTCAACAAATCAGTCATATCCATTTGGATATGATTATAATATATCTATATTATAATGCTCAGAAGAATCAATTTAATGCATACATATACCTGTTAATTGAGAAATGTTTTATTGTGAACTTTAAGACGGATTTCCAATTAATCTAAGTTTTTCCTATAATAATTAAGATGAAACCAGTCAAAATAGACGTAAATTAAACAAATCTCCTCTAGGATGTATAATGGGAAAAGAGCGACCAACATCGTAAAACATTTTGTGAAACTGATTGCTGGCAAACTTTCACGGATAACATCGCACCTCTTTCAGATTCAATCAAACATTTGGACCAGATTGCCCACTCATAACAAAGGAATACAGTGACTTGCTTTTGAGTTCTCCTAAAAGCTTTTCCTGCCGCAATACTGAATCCTTCCGAAATATAAAAAAGTGTACACACACAAATATTGTGTAAATAGTGAAAAACTAAAAAAAAAACCTTTAGGTTTATTTAACAGAAATCTGCCTATTGCAATTCCCTCGTGACGGGATTTGCGGCATATTTTATGCATTTTCTCCGATCTTGCCTCCCCCCTCCCAAATATCCTAACCGTAGACCAAACTGTATGTATATATATTATAATTTTTATATAACACGAGATTGTAAACACGATAAACTGCCTTATTTTATTTTTACATCTAGACTTTACTTGAGACAGAGGCCGTACTTGCACATACCTTGGGTGAGTTCTTTAGTCAGGCCTAATCAGTAAAAAGTTTCAAGATGGGGCCCATTTGCATTCAAGCAAACATTTGAACTCAGCTAATTCCATACTAAGACTGAAAATAATAAATTAAGAATATTTATTTTTAATCATTTATAAACGACTTTCATTCTTGTCCTTTACTTGATTTCTTACAAAGTATCGTAAGATTACTTATAACGCAAGTTGCGGGAGTACTTTCAAATGCGATAGTCGTCATAGACCTTAGCATAGTCAGACTTAAAATCGTTCAAAGATAGCATTAGCACATAGTTTGGTTGAAATCGTTAGCTAACCCTAACGATGCAAGATGGAGGTAATTCGCATTTTGGCTAAGTGTTTATCTCGGATATCTGATAACATAAATCGAAATTTAAGTTTCTTACAAAGTTTGAATATTTTAAGCAACATATATTCTTACTAACTTTTTTATAACTCTTAAGGTTTTCAGACGGTTTTTTTTTAAAAAAAAAAGGAGAAGCCGATTCGCTATTAAGCCTTATTCTGCCCGTCCTCATGGGCCACTGGCCTGTGCGAGGATCTTATCAAACAGAATAAGGGGGAGAGTCGATACAGTGCAAGGTCAATGGTACTGATAAAAAGTGCAAGGGTCACAGACAGGATTCGAACCTGCGCTATCTCTAACTCAGATTCAAAGTCCGACGTCTTAGACCGCTCGGCCATCGGCACTTCCAAACGTGGTGGATGTTTAATGTTATAGAACTACTCAATTGAAGCACTAGATTGTTTAAAAATAAATTTTTCGATAATCTAAACTAAATAATGCCCACATTTTTACGAAGAACTTCAGATGCTTTTTTTTCTTCTAAGGTTTCAAGCTTATTGAGTTTCTAAATGTTTGAATGTGTCACGATTATATTAAAATGCCAAGATTTAGCGTTATTGTCCCTTCAGTGTTGCGCAAATTAAACACGTAACTATTAATGCATCCTCAAATTGACATTTACATATGACGGGTACATATCAAATCTACTATCTTTCAATATATCCTACCGTGTTAGATAGTTCTACAACAGTTATCCTGAAAACTTTAGTGGTATGAAAATAAGTGACGGCACAAAATATTTTAACCCAAGTAGATTCAATTACAATTGTTCATCTATCTGCATTTTATAGGAGATGTGGTTTTAGGAATTATCTTACAACAAAAATGTTTAAGATACAATATTACGGCTTATGAATTTACGAACACATTCAAAATATCTCAGAGACAAATTTGAGAGCTACATTTCACCTCAATTGGTCAACTAGTGTGGGTTAACTTAGCATATGTGTGAGTAAGCATAGTATCTATATCTTACTACGTCTCGTACTGTCCATGTTTCCATCCCCCCCCTCATGGTCTCTCTAGAATACGGATCGGATTTTTTAACCATGAAATATTCAACTCTATTCATTAGGTATCACTGGGTTTCCTTTTTTTGCAGGTTCATCTTCAACTACATCATCCCTCCAAATCAATTTGCTCTTCCACACCCAATCCAATTTCAACAGACTAAGTCTAGACTAATGTCTATGGACTATAATATAATATAAGCATATCTTAATTGATCAGTCAACGTCAAAACTGCAACCTGTGGCATATCACTCCTGGTACTGCATCATAATATCAATCAAAGTTTTCTAATTTATATCATATATCAAACATAGTCTTCTGTATAGCTCTAAATAACCTTTCACGCTGTTATAAATGTCTTTCTTACCCCCACCATCTAATTACTGAAAAGCTTACTCGGTAACTTAGTCCACAATACCCACCTTGCATCATTCTTTCAACACCAGCCGGATCAATCACGCAGTATGTCCCAGTATAGCCCCGGTAGTATCTCCAATGTCCTGACAACTCAAAAATCTACATCTACTCGATTTAACCATTGTAAAAAATAATCGCCTGCAAGACGTCA
The DNA here is from genome assembly GCF_021130785.1 of Homalodisca vitripennis. NCBI lineage: Eukaryota > Metazoa > Arthropoda > Insecta > Hemiptera > Cicadellidae > Homalodisca > Homalodisca vitripennis. The sequence continues at coordinate 20,002,073 of NC_060210.1, forward strand.
AGATTACAGTAACCACTCCTATATTGCAGTTTGGATTGCAAGATTTACTATATAACGAAATGATATTTTGATGAAGGGAGAGAAAAGTCACAATTTAATTAAGATTACCCGTACTGAATACGAAGTCGATTAAGAAATAAAAAAAACAAACGTGTCATATATGTAACAATAAAGTGATGAAGGAAACAATATAAATAGATATATTTAAAGAATATTTGACCACCACTTATGGGAGTCCATAGTTGACAACTCAAGACGCAATATATCGTCCTCGAGTTGAGCTGGAGATCTGGACAAATATTGCAGACAGCACTGTCAACTGATCTGACCGCCCGCTCTCAAGTGCCTCAGATATCCTCCCAATATCTACTTTTATTTTTTATCTTTTTCGAAGAATGCACACATTACAGTGATTCAGCTGAACTTTGATTCCAAACTACAACATAAGAATAGTCACTGTAATATTGTCGTTTGTAGTTTATTTTTGATAATGGAAGGATTGTGAAGGAAACAGGATTTTTTTCCGGACATTTGCCATAGTTCAGTGAAACAAAAAATCAGTAACACTACGTTTCGAGATTTGCAATCTGATCTCTTCTCCAAGTAAACAACTAACCTAACACATAATAATTACATACTAAGTTAAAATAAACAAGTCATACCAGAGCGTTGTGACACGCGGAATCACAACCACCATGTTGTGTGTCAACTTCACTAACTCTAAAACATGCACATAATAAAAAAAACTAATTATTAGTGTTGTGTTTAGTGAATTTGACATACAACATGGTGGTTGTGATTCCTGACTTATGCATGTCATAACACTCTGGTATGATTTGTTAAGTTTAACCTAGTTGATAGTTATGTGTTAGGTTAGTTATTTACCTGAAGAAGAGATCAGATTGCAGATCTCGAAACGAAGTGTTACTGATTTTTTGTATCACTGAACGATGGCCATTGTCCGGAAAAATCCTTTTCCCTTCACAATCCTTCCATCGTCAAAAACAAACTTCAAGCGAAGAATTATAAAACTGTTATAAAATGTGTTATGTTACTGATTTGATGATAGCAGTGTAGTCCCATAATACAGTTTATGCACATTTTATATTCCACATTAAACCTTGTTCATTTTTGTCCTTTAAAACAGCTAACGTATTGTAACAAACATGGCTGAGATATTGTCTGTTTATGAGTGATCTTAGATGCTTCGCGTGTGACCTTACAGGAACCCTAAGTATAATTAAATACAGGAACTCGGCTTGTCATTAGAGCAACTCGATGTGACCTTACAGGAACCCTAAGTATAATTAAATACAGGAACTCGCTTGTCATTAGAGGAACTCGATGTGACCTTACAGGAACCCTAAGTATAATTAAATACAGGAACTCGCTTGTCATTAGAGGAACTCGATGTGACCTTACAGGAACCCTAAGTATAATTAAATACAGGAACTCGGCTTGTCATTAGAGGAACTCGATGTGACCTTACAGGAACCCTAAGTATAATTAAATACAGGAACTCGCTTGTCATTAGAGGAACTCAATGTGACCTTACAGGAACCCTAAGTATAATTAAATACAGGAACTCGGCTTGTCATTAGAGGAACTCGATTTGACCTTACAGGAACCCTAAGTATAATTAAATACAGGAACTCGGCTTGTCATTAGAGGAACTCGATGTGACCTTACAATAACCCTAAGTATAATTAAATACAGGAACTCGGCTTGTCATTAGAGCAACTCGATGTGACCTTACAGAAACCCTAAGTATAATTAAATACAGGAACTCGGCTTGTCATTAGAGCAACTCGATGTGACCTTACAGGAATTCTTAGTATAATTAATTACAGGAACTCGCGTTGATTAAGGGAACTCAATGTGACCTTACTAGAACTTTTAATGTCATTACAGGAACTCGGCTTGTCATTAGAGGAACTCGATGTGACCTTACGGGAATTGTTAGTGTAATTAATTACAAAAACTCGCATTGATTAAGGGAACTCAATGTGACCTTACGGCAACTTTTAATGTTATTACAAGAACTTGGCTTGTAATTAAAGGAACTCGATGTGACCTTACGGAAACTTTTAGTGTACTTACAAGGACTTGTCGTTAAGGGGACTCGCAGTACGACTAATGTGAAAGGCAGAATGAGTTTAAATTGAAAACTCAAGATATTTAATATCTCTTTCCTGGCTCACACAGTGTAAAAAACAATTTTTATCACAATAAATTCTTTAAATTGTTTGATTTTGCTGTAGAGAGCCTTCTTTATTCAATAGATAATAAACCGAAACTCAAGATAACTCTATGATCTGTCCGAGATATGAAAATTGTATCTGTCAATGTAAAGAGGGTGATGCAACCCCTAGAACTCAAGAGGAAGGCAATTTGGCATCGGTGTTAACCATCCCAGGGAATAAATCGCAGACACAGTCCTCTGAAGAATATTAATGAAGTATGAAAATGGTGTAAGCTGTCCCAAGAGGGAGTGATGCTTAGGATTATGACGGGGGGAGGTGGTAGTTGAGAACATTTACGGTGCATTGACATTTTTACCCATCGATAAAATATAAAGTGATGTCCGATTTCAGCGAAGTTTTATTCTTGATGCATTTAAGTAAAATATTATCGTGATTGGCAAAAATAATTATCTTGGGTTGTAAATATACGTAAAGCTTGCTTATAAATATCAAATAAATGTATTTTGCTTAAAACTAAAGTACAAGACAATCTCATCGTAAATATGTTACGTATTCGATAAAATACATTAAAATTCCATTCTGTTTGCTTCAATTGACCAATAAACTATTTTTCAAATAGCTGTCTTATAAATAAACACTATTTAATACTCATATGCGGAGTAAACATTAAATGAAAGTTTTCTTATTTCTTTAAAACGAATAAAAACAGTCAAGGTTGTTCATTGTATGTACCTCTATTACAAAACTTTTAGGCATAATTTGAAGAAAAGATGGAGAGTTTACCTTATGAGTAAAATCAACTGATGCTGTTATAAAATATCAATAAAACTATATTTTTATAATAGGCCTATCATTAAATCAAGTTATGGTTATAGGTCAACATTATTTGATGGTACATATTAAAACTGACTTGAACATAATTTTAAGACTTAAGTTAAAACTGTCTTTTAAAATGGATTGTCTTTTAAATTAGATAGCTTTGTTATAGGCAGTTAGCTCATTACTGTGCGAATGTAATTATATATTTCATAAGAATCTAAACAAAACTTAATAACTCGTGATTGATTTAACAGATTACGTCCGTTAAATCAACGATTATCCTGCTAAAGTTTATCCTACTACCCTTCATCCTCCTACTGGTCATCCTCTTACTGGTCATCCTGCTACCGTTCATCCTCCTACCTTTTATCCTTCTACCATTCATCCTTCTGCCATTCATCCTCCTGTCGTTCATCCTCCTACCGTTCATTATCCTACCAATAATCCTCCTGTTGTTCATCCTACTGCCGTTCATCCTTCTGCTGTTCATCCTCCTACCATTCGTCCTGCTACTGTTCATCCTCCTACCGTTCGACCTGCTACTTTTTATCCTCATACCATTCATCATGGTGTGTAAATTCTATAAAACTGGATTATACAAATAATTTGTCAGAAAAGTAAAAAAGAAATATTTTTGTAAATTTCACGTTCTACAACTCAACATGTGTATTTATTATAGGTGTAATTGTCAAATCAAACGAAACGAAACATATTTCAATGTTATATTTTGAGATTAAATACATTACCGTGATCAAAGGATTACTCCCAAAACAAGTTAAGAAGTATAAATCTAATTATTATACAATATTTTATTTCACTGATCAATATATAGTGGCACTATGCGTATTTGGGAGATTGAATCTATATACATTGTATTATCCGAACGGTTGGCACAACTTATCTTGATTAGGTGTTTATGCTATATTCCATGTAGAAAGTTACTCTTATATCCATGTACTGTTGCTTTCTTCATTATAAGGTGTTTATCATTAACAGATATTTTTCCAGATTAGTTTTATCCAAAAGGAAAGTTATTTTACAAAGCGGTAAAACTGACAACTGAAAATGAACTTCTTTGTGGTTTAATCAATTTGCAGAAATATGTTTCCAGCAGTTTTTTAATAATTTTCTAACAAACACTATAATTCTAGATTTGCTTTTGAATTAACGCCTTTCAAAAGGGTTTTTAATTCTAAACTCTTGTAAATACCACCATTTAGAAAAAAGAAGTGATTCCATCTATTCAATTTTTTGGTACTGTCTATTTGAGACATTCTTACCAGTTTTGAGATATTATTTTTAATTAGGAAAACTTATACGTAAAATGTACACTATATGAAGCGAGATTTGAACTTTTTATGCTTTTTCTACTGTCAGCCCAACTACAATTATTAATAACCAATTAACAGTTTTTAAAAATTGTGTTACAATGTTATTGGAACATTTCAATTTTTAGTGGTGACAAAATCGAGAACATCTCAAGAACGTATTCATAATCTGCATTTACTTAGAGTTTAGTCACGGTCTATAATTACTAACAATGTAACTATCGTGGCATTTTGTTTTACAATTTTTCAACATTATGGACCAAAATTTTTTAAGATTATTACAATATTTTCCCTAAACTTTGCCAAAGAAAGTGATAACCCACTAAAATTAGGTTTATGTGGCATAAGACCTTTCAAGAACCTTCAAATTAACAGTTCAAAACTTTAAATGTGAAGTAGTTGCAGAATAAATATATTCACTGCATTTTAATCTAGTGACATTCATTGAAAATTTCACCTTAAACTATATTTCTTTACTTTCGGACATTCAATATTTTAAGAAGTTTTATTTGTAAGGAAAAGCTTATCTATAAACTTTGTACAAATTACTTTCTTTGAAGCTCTAGAATTACTACACAACTTTTGTTAAATTGCTGCGTGTAAAAACTGTAACATAATCGTAAATAAAGGTGAAAACTTTTAATTATCAGTCAACTCCGGATCAGAATTACTTATTCAAACCAATATTGTATTTCACAAAGTTTACAAGTTCGTTCCTTGGATAAGCCCGGACTCTTTTGTTCCTCATTTGAATAAGCTCCGACACTCCCACAAACCACATAATCGTTATTGCCGCTAATTAAAAAGTTTTAATAAACTTCCAACAATGCCTTTGTTGACAGTAATAGGAAAAGTTTCCCCGAAGCTAGCTCCTTTTGGAAAATCTTATTTATACACCATCTATTTTGTTACTGAAGTTAAACACTGTTGGAAAATGTTTTTTTTATTTACGAGGTTTACATCTTAAGAAAGGTTTTAATATCATATCAAATATCAACAGTTTTAAATACTGGATTTGAAATTCTAGGGTACAATTTTTAACGCTAATTGCTACAACATGTATAACTGTGAAAAGTGAGGAACAACAGAATATTTCACATTTACCATCGTTATACGTTACAAACTGTAAAACACTACATTTCGAGGATTGAAATCTATCCCCCATTATAATGTGAGAAGACAATTAGTGTAGTAGTACTTAAAAGCTACAACGTACGGCAATTGAGTGCCACTAAAAAAATTAAAGATGAAACGAGTAATAAATTAAGAAAAAAAATTAAATAAGCGAAAACTGCTTGAAGACCAGGTAGGATAAAATGAATCCAGGCATTGCGAATGCACAGAATGCAAGTCAGAGCACAAACACACGTTACACTAGCACAAGGGAAAAATTAACAACGTAATTTTTTCCAATATGGCTTCTTTTCGGGTTTGATTAATTTCTTATCTTACAATTTGTTTCTTTTTTTAATTATAGTCCATCCAACAAGTTGTAGTTTTCTAAGTACATTTATATGCAGTACACATAACGTAGAGCATTGGTGGGAAGGGTTGATTACGAATGTTGACTTACCCTCTATTTCACCTTCCACTTAGTGCAACGTCTGTAGTGTAACGCCTGTAACAGACGACACTGGGAGGTGTAGGCTAGGTCTAGTTTTCACAGATGACGAAATTATGCAAAAGTTCGAAATTAAACAAAGAATACAATATCTGCAAAAATATTCATAAGGTAGATGATAGTTGTATTGAATGTACCTTTGCATTTTGTATTATTATAGTGTTCCACAAGATAATTATTACGTTACTCTACCATTTTTTTTTAATTTATAAGGTACGTATTTAATTATTTGAACAATCATATTCAATTTGCATCAGCGAGCAAGTAAGATTTCAAAATGTTTATCGCTAGAGCCAAAAAATTACTAAAACTTTATTTTACAAAAATTTAAATTTGCATGAGATTTTGGAGTTTATTATGGAATTTCAGGTATGAGAGGAATAAAGTATTATTTTTTCTTGTATTAAATTCTAACAAGATGGACATAGGCTAGATAACGTCCAAAATTTAAGCCAAGCTTACTGTTTATTGTTTAGCTTACTAAGTTAATGTTCAACCTTTTTACTAAACATACCAATCAAAACGTAGTAAATTTACTACGTGTTGGTAAATTTAATGTAAAAACTACATATGATCAACAATTATAAAATACATCTGTTGTATACTAATTTATTTGTTCTTCATTTTCCGTTGCTATACATGCGGAAAAAGTTAAAATTTGAGAATTTTATTTTTACTCCTCCTACAAATATATATACAGGGTGTTCAAAAAGTCCCGGGTCGGTTAAATATTTTTCAAAATATTTAAAAATAGAGCTAAAAAACTTTACACAAAGTTACTGGACATAAAAATCTATTTTATCACATATTCAATGATCCGCTACTTCCTCAGGGGGGGCGGCCCGCTTAGGAGTCAGAAGAAAATCTTAAATGTAAGCATAGGTTTATATGCATATCAAATAAAAGGTTTTTTATTATTAGAGTAAAGAGCAGCAAACCCGACCTCAAACGGATGACCGAGTCAAAAATGACAGCCGTTCAAAGATGGCTAGAGTTTGCAACTTAGGTTAATGTAAAAAATACACTGATGAGTTGTTTAGAGGAACAGCATATTACCCTCTTTACTAACAATTAAAAACTTATCCCGTACAATATATTTTTATTTATAAAGTATTAAGATTATTTTTATACAGGGTGTCCATTAAGTCTGGAACCCTCTTTTTTTAATTTTTTGAATCATAATAGAAAGAAATACCAAAGTTCACACGTGTTTAGTGGTGATAGTAACGCACATATCTACCCAATTACAGACCGGATAATCCCTTTGGGGGACGGTTCCACAAGGAGTCAGACAAAAATTCTTAAATAGCAGCATAGGACAAGTTTGGTATCAAATTAAAGGTCTTACGTAGCAGAGTACAATGCCGCAAACCGAACATAAAAAAAGGTGGATTCATTCAGTAGTTATAGCTATTTGAAGTTTAAAACAATTGAACAATGTAAATTATTAAGTATTACAAGTAAACACCAATTTTTTAAGTACCTGTGATCAAAGTAAGTGTTTAAAATGTTCCCCTCCCATCATCTGACAATGTAGTAATCGAAGCCAGGAACCAATAATTATTACCAATAACACAACTACTGTTAGAATGTGAAAGTGGCAGATTGAGTCATACACAGCATCTACAGAAACTTAACGTTTGGGCAGGTATTATAGAAAATCAAATTATGGGCCCATTATTTATCAATGGTAATTTAAATGGTGACTCGTATCTAGCAATGCTCCAAAATGAGATAATTCCTGCACTACAAGCTGCTCTTGGTCAACAATTTCAAAGAATTTATTTCCAACAAGATGGCGCGCCACCACACTTTGCTCTCCTTGTTAGAGAATACTTGGATACAATATTTCTTCACAGATGGATTGGAAGAACGTGGTGCAGTAGAGTGGCCTGCTCGTTCCCCTGATTTATCTCTGCTGGAATTTTTTCTTTGGGGATACCTCAAAGATAAAGTTTATCGTACTAAGCCTCGAGATTTGGCGCACCTAAGAAATCTCATAGTCCAAGAAGCTCAAGATATTCCTCGTGACTACCTTCAAAATGCAGTGGATGTCTTTTACAACCGCCTAGGACATTGCCAGACGATGGTAGGGGGAACATTTTGAACACTTACTTTGATCACAGGTACTTAAAAATTGGTGTTTACTTGTAATACTTAATAATTTACATTGTTCAATTGTTTTAAAATTCAAATAGCTATAACTACTGAATGAATCCACCTTTTGAAATCCGGTTTGCGGTATTGTACTCTGCTAAGTAAGACCTTTAATTGGATACCAAACTTGACCTATGCTGCTATTTAAGAATTTTGTGTCTGACTCCTTGTGGACCGTACCCCAAAGTGATTATCTGGTCGGGTAACTGGGCAGATATGTGCTTTTCTATCACCAGTAAGCACGTGTGAAATTTGGTATTTTTTTATATTGTGGTTTAAAAATTAAAAAGAGGTTCCAGACTTAATTGACACCCTGTAAGAAGTGGAAATGGAAATAATATTGAACAACAAAAAAACAGAAAACGTCACAAGAAGTTTGCAGAGATGTCCTATCTAAAAACCTAAAGTTAATAAAACAAGCTTTCAGGCGTTCGAGTTTTCCTACATGGGTCCACATTTATTTAATCAAATTTCAAAGAAAAAAATAAAAACCTTAAATTCTTTTTGCAATAATGTAACTAATTGGCTACTTAGTAAAATTGAACGGAATGGATATCATACGCAACAGATTAGTCTAAAATATTCTTAATTTAACTCTCTCTTTTTTTATTTGCAAACTAAAGTTCGTCCCCTTTATAAACAATTCTTTTATTTTAATGTACTTCTCTTTTAAATAGTAACCAATTTTAGTAACCATTAGTAACCATAGAATTGTATAAAATATTAATATTAATTCATTAGTCTAAAATGTCAAGATATATTGTCATTATACCAGGTGACCCAAATGTCCCACCCCCCCTTCTTTTGAACGGAATTAAACAAACCAATATCCTTTGGGGGTTAGTTATATAATGACAAATGATGATTTTGAGCTGCATGAGAACTTAGCCCCTCAACCCAAAATGGGTGGTTGGGAGGTCAAGTCAAAATTTCTAAATGCAAACCCCCAATCAAATGACACTTCATTTTAAAGGTCTTTATAAAAGAAGAACAATGCCAGATACTAGAGGTCTCTATCTCAATCCAGTACGAAACAACGGCTTGTCAAAGTTGTATTGAAACGTTACGCTAAAAAAACACTATTTTTTCTTAACTCATCTATTCAGACTAATTATTAATACTAAGTAGTGCTAAATTAAACTTAAAATAATTTAACTTAATGTTGAAATCTTACCTCAACCTTTTTTAAGCTCAAAGTAAATGCTCAAAATGCCTCCATTTACTTCTTGGCAAAAATAAAGTCTTAATTCAAATACAAAACAACGACTTGTCAAAATTAATACGAAATACAATTCAAATCACTTGAAACAATTTTCCAATTTTTTGGAATGAAATTGGAAATGAAGGTATGCTTAAAAAATTTAAAGAAATAATTTAAAAATTTTGACTCATTTTGGGTTGAGGGGCTAAGTTCTCATGTAGCGCAAAAATCATCATTTGTCATTATATAACTACCCCCCAAAGGATTTTGGTTTGTTTAATTCCGTTCAAAAGTTAGAAGGGGGAGTAGGACTTTTGGGACACCCGGTATAAATTGTATTTGTAAAATAGATTATTTAAAGTCTTCAATATATTACGAGTTTCACATCTTTTATATACATTTAAACATTGACTGTTAAGTAAATTTAAGATTGACAACAGTTCGAATTTATTAAGTTATGCACTTATCATCGTAAATTTATTTTTCTTTAAGATGTAATTTTAGTTAAATGTAGTAAGAAACTATCAATATTACCGCAGTGGCCTGCACATCAATTCCTTATGAGAGAATACCGGACTGTTATCAGACCTTACTTTGGCTATTGTTTAGGTTTTCTAACCACGCAACTTGTTAATGTGGTTAGATTATATTCCATAATAATCATGGTTGCATTTTTTGGAATAAAATTCATTATTTCAATATTAAAGTTTATGAGTTGCAACAGATGGCGACATGAATCAGAAATTTTCCATAACTTAAAACAGTGTCGGGGGCAGTATTTGGAGAGGGGTTCGGACGCACTAAAATCAGCTAACAGCTTTCGTGCAGGCTGCTGTGGTAATATATATATATATATATATATATATATATATATATATATATATATATATATATATATATATATATATATATATAATTTATGTAAACAGTTACTTAAAAATATAACTTACATAAAAGTAAAGCACAATTATTACTGGCAAATTACCATCGAGGACCTCAAATTATTTTGTTCACGAGCATAATGTTTCAGATAGACTGTGTTTAAGAAATTTATCTAATGTCTAGAAGAGGTTTTTCAGTGTTTAACCTAAGATATGGCAACGATCCAAGCTAAGATGTTTGTCTTAATTAAACCGGTTGATTTATGCGAAACATGTCCGCGCTCTTGTTTTCCCGGGAAGGCGTCACAGTAATCAGCTTAGCTTCTTCAGTTTAATTTATAAGGACAGTACGGCGCAAGTGATAATACGCGTTTAGGAAAGGTCGATTTTATAGTTATCGTGCGTTAGTTCTTTGCATTGGATTCCATAACCAATTTCACTTCACTTGAATAACCTACTCTGGTTACCCAGTCTTAAACGTTGCATCGTTTGAATTTGTGTTGATATATTCTATTATCTTTGCGTATAATAAATAAACTTTTATAAAAGAATTTTTAAGCACTTGCTATCATTAGATGTGACCTTCGATCTTATAACTTGGATGCCGATTCTCTATTACCCAACGGATCTGTATATTTTTTATGAATAACGCTGTCAAAACTAACTCTGGAATTTGGAATATACGTAATCAATTGTGTGAAGAAATTTAGAAATGGTGAATAACTTTGATTGTAATCTTTGGGCATATCGTTGGATTTATTTAAATCTCGTGTTTTCTGAGGGGTAACGTAATTAATTACTTCATAATTTATCTGATGAATTATATAAACAATCTTAAAACATTTTAATTCCGCGCCCATTTTTATGCACGTGTCCAACTTTTTTCTTAAATTATTATGACACCAGTGCTCTAAAATTTTAAAAAATATGGTACTGATTTCAAAATGGTGTTAAAAAATCGAACTTATGCGCAATTTATTTTTGTACTGCTGACTAAAGGTTCGTAAGAACTAATTTGAACACTAACATAATCTTGTGGTCGACGACCAAATAGCTGAATTGAAGTTCAAAACGTTACAATCTGCTCCATATTCGCCAGATTTGGTCCCCGTGATTTCGAATTTGAAAAAAAAAACGGCTTGGTGGACGATGTTTCTCTGCAAACGTGAAGGTTATTGAGAAAATGAATGCTTATTTTGACCAAATTTGAAATCATATTTTTGAACGGCTTCAAAACTTTGTAAAAAAGATTGGGAAAGTGTATAGGGCTAAAGGAGATTATGTTGATAAATTAAAACAAGTGTTTTCTATCTATCTTTTTCTAAGGACTTATTGAACATACATCGTTCCTTATTATATATACACAAATGCTATAAAATTTAAAAAAAGTATGGTACTGATTTCAAAATGGTGTTGAAAAATCGAACTTATGCGCAATTTATTTTTGTACTGCTAACTAAATTCGTACTAGACTAGATTCGTAAAAACTGAGTTGAATACTAACATTTTATCCGTAACGTTCCTAATACTTTTAACACCTCAAAAGGTAAGAGTAAACCATATCAGGTGGAGTTGGTCTCTTGTGGGCATGTTGGGTTACCTTATGTAGATATTTTCCGTATGTGCTCCTGTGCAGACGATTGTAATAGGTTAGTTTTTGATACAAAATGTACCTACGAATTCTGAGAGTAATTTAAAATTTGTAGTTGTACAATATTTATTTTTAGCACTGTTTAACATTTTGTTATAGTATGATACTAAATTTAGAATATTAAAAAAAAATCGGGTTTTAACCAAAAAAACACGCGTGGCAACGAGGCCCTCATATTTTAAACACAAAGTTAATAAAAACACCCAACATGTTATAAAACTAAGTAGTGTTTCCCCTCCTCTCAAAAACGTCGTTTCTTAAAAAATATCTGTTGTTGGTTGGTTCAAAAATACAATTTATATTTAGGTTTAGAGATATATTCTCATACCTTTTATTATTTTGGTTTTGGTAACACACAGATACGGTTGAGACTTTAGTGGTTTATTTTGTACAATGGTCTTTCAATAAGTCCTTCCAAAATCCTAGAGATGGCGCTCATAGAGTTGAAAAAGATGTTGTTCGTAAGCAGTATTATTGACTAGACATCTGTAAAAATTCAGCTCGATCCGTCGCATAGTTTCGTTGCTATTGACGATCGAAGTGAAGAACTTTTTTTATTTAATGTTATTAAATAACTTTTTTTCTTCAGAAACATCACACACTTTTGTGATGTGTCTGAAGAAGATAGCCTTGCTATGGAAAGGCCTCAAAAAAAGTATTAAATATTGGTTTTATGTTTTAATGACATTAAGTCAACAGTAACCAATATAAGCTCCATCTACAACATTACAACTTTTTTTATAATAGTAGAGAAAAGTGAGTTTCGGGGGTTGAAAAGCATTTTTATTTGAAAGGCTTAACAACGGAAGAAAGCAAATCTGAGTTGGATACAGTTCATGGCACATCATTCTTCTCACGTGTTTGCGAAAGTTTAAAATTTGGTAAACGAGTTTAAACTGCATGGCTGTTCATCTACAAATGATAAATATCGATCGGGTGAACAGTGGAAGTGTCTACTCCCGAAATGATTTATAATGATCGACGAACTAAAGTGCTCAAAATAGTTAGGGATATTACAAGATGCAGTTGCTTCAGTTTGCCATTAAAAATTATTAGTCACGAAAATTTCTGCGAGAAGAGTGACGCGTTTGCTAACCGAGGACAATACTAATAATCGTGTGGTCGACAACCAAATGGCTGAATTGAAGTTTGAAACGTTTCAATCTCCTCCATATTCGCCCCCGTGACTTCTAATTTGAAAAAAACTGCTTGGTGGACGACGTTTCTCTGCAAACGTGAAGGTTATTGAGGAAACAAATGCTTATTTTGACGAAATTTGGAATCATATTTTTGAACGGCTTAAAAAATTTGCAAAAAAGATTGGGAAAACGTATTGAGCGAAAGTAGATTATGTTGATAAATTAAAACAGTGTTTTCTATCTATCTTTTTCTAAGGACTTATTTAACAACCATCGTTCCTCCAAACATACACAAATTTGAAAATTAATTGTCTAAATAACTGTCAGCTAGCTCACTAAGCAAACTGCTCTATCTTTCTATGCAGAATCCACCACACTAACCGACGTCGATTCCGCTATTAAAATGATTCAGTAAGCAGTGACAATGCGGGTCGCCGAAGTTATGTCTGTCTCTGACGTCACCCCACTACAAGACCCTCCGAGAACAGAACCCTTTGTGCAAAGTTGTTACAGTGTTTCAACAACAAGCCGAAGTCAACTTGACTCCACAGTTAACCTCGAGACTCGTGCGTGCGGGGCTCCTTAATACAGTGTACTGAATGTTCCGCTGGAAACTCTAATAATTACTTTCCCACCATTAACTTCCGAAGTGAGAAGATGTTTTGATGGCAACAGTTTGGCTTCGTTTCTCTCTTGACTGAATTGTACGTTCGTATTTATGCATGTCAATCTCTTCATGTGGAATGCCCTGTGTAAGAGTATGACAGTTTCTGGGAAGTGTGCGTGTGTCTTTAGGAGTACGTAGAATTAGATAGATTACTGAATCTAACTTCTAGTTTTAATACATCCCCTTTCAATCTTACTATTATTTATTTATAATATATCTATACTAGTATATAAAAATCAAATGATGTCTCGCTCTGTGTGTTACTTATCACGTGAAAACTACTGGACCGATTTCACTGGAAATTTTTTACATTGACATTCTTAGGGTCCTTTTTCCAAGATATTGGAATGTATTTCAGTGAGTATCACTCAGGATCGTTTGGAATGCCATTTAAAAAGAAAATGCTTAAGGTTTACCTGTTTTAAAAATTAATTTGCTTGTGAAGCCGCGGATAACTGTTGGGAGGGAATGAGTAGGTGCATGAAAAGGTGAGCATGTGCGAGAATAGGTGAGGAGATGCGAGAAGTGTGGGGAGATGCGGGAAGAGGTAAGCAGGTGCGGGAAGAGGTGAGCAGGTGCGGGGAGAGGTGAGTAGGTACAGGAAGAGATGAGCAGATGCGAGAAGAGGTGAGCAGGTGCGAGAATAGGTGAGGAGATTCGGGGAGAGGTGAGCTGGTGTGGGAAGAGGTGACTAGGTGCGGGAAGTGGTGATCAGGAGCGGGAAGTGGTAATCAGGTGCGGGAAGTGGTAGGCAGATGCGGAAAGTGGTGAGCGGGTGCGAGAAGAGTTGAGCAGGTGCGAGAATAGGTGAGCAGGAGCTGGAAGAGCTGACCAGTTGAGTATTGGACGAGTTTTGTTCGTGCTCCATGCTCACAAGGTAACTGCAGGGATCGTGGACTCAGCGATCCAAGTAAGGCATAATAATACGCAATGCTGGAACGGAAAACTACTGACAACATTTAATTAAGAGCTGACATACTGATCACTGATTGGTCAAACCGGTTTATGGTTGGTTTGAGCCAATCACGATAAAACTCCGCCCCTCGACTCCCCTTTATAAGCAGATAAACATTACTGGCCTTGTCATTTGCGTTTAAATGAAGATGGATTTGTAAAGCGAGGTTGAAATATTTTAGGATTTTAAAACGCAACAATTTAATACCACCAAAATTTCCTTTAGTTTAAAATTATAAACATAAATAACCCAATATATACTAAATATATACCAATAGCATACCATCACATCTGAAGTTCATAACCAGCATTATTTAGTCGGCGTAATGGGCGCTAGTCTAAATATTCTGGTCGACTTTTTATTTTTCATATTTTACTTTCAGCTTATTATATTTTCAAACCCAAAAGTTAAGTAAACGAATTCTTTCTAATCTTCACAAAGTAACTTTATCCTTTTTATTGATTGAACTTTCCTATTAACAGAGAAACATAGGCTACCTAAAAGTATCTTGTAATTTAAAAACGGCGTGAGACTGCGCATAGCAATTGAGTCAGTCAGGGCTTTTCGGTAAATAGCGCACATCTATTTACTTTAACTACATTTACTTCGGAAAATTAAGTTTATTATATGCAAATATGTTATATGTTAGTTATTAGTATAGTTTTACTCATTTACTTCATGACAGAGTTGTAGTTGTTTAGTGAATGTAGTTTTTTAATGTGGTATGTTTGTGCTTTTCTTGGGAAATGATCACTTTTCATCTCCAAAGAAAAGTTGAATATTCTCCACTGATCAAATTGTAAGTAAGTAGAGATTATAACACATAATTTATTTAGTATGAATATTTTTATTTAAAAATTTAATCAATTTCGTATGTTTATTTTTGCAGAAATGTACACATTTTTTGGTACATTCAATTGAAAAAACTGGTATTGGTAATATTTATATTCATAACATGTATAAATACTTCCTTATTACCATACAAACATTTTACAATTTTTTTCATACGATACAAAAATGTTTCACTAGATATCCATAGAAAAGCATTTTTGAAAACAAGAAAGTGTCAAATTTAAATCTAGTGATTAATTGTAACTTTTTTTATCGTTTGGAGTTTTATAAATGTAGACTTAATAACAATATTTCTAAAACGATAACACTTGAATAACAATTGATCAACAGATAATTGCTATGAATAAATTTGCTGTAAAATAGCTGTTGAGATTATTGGAAACAAATGAACGTTGACCATTTTATTAAAACACAAAAATTAAGAAACAGAAGAAAAGAAATGCGGAAATAATTAAAAGTCCACTGCAAACACAAAGTTGTTGGAGTTAACCAAGAAAATATTGAGTGAGTAACAATTCCACAGCGTGGCTCATTGGACCGAAGAAACCTCTCTGCTGAGGCAACCATACGTGGAATTGTTTATTTTCTCGTCGCTTCGCTTTTGGTTCTGAGTCTACATATTCGCTTGAATACATTTCCCTCTACACTGTCACACAACAGAGGAATTGAAATTATTCTGCTTTACTAATTTCTGTACAAAGGGGAATCTTTGCAATCGCTTACATGGAGGAATTAATATTTTAATTTTGTTTTTATTGTAAATAGTTATACACATAAAATCAATTACTCCGCGGATATAATCAGCACAAGAATATAATAACGCAGTGTATAACTAATTATTATTTTAGCAGTATGAACGAATATCCAATCAAGAATGTAACATTACATTATTACCACACTTCCATTGAAAACTGAGTTCTATAACCAAGTTAACCATATCAAACCAAGGTAATCAAAATTGAAAAGAAAATGTACTTTAGCAGGATATTTAGGAATTCAAGATCTTTTGTTTTTATAACCTTTTTGTGTGTTTTTTAATAAATATACACTCAGTGAATCGGGTTTTATTTATTACCACAGTAATATCCACCTTGTAATGAGTGTTGTAAGGAATCTAGCCTTATGAGGAAAATTACTGATTTAAGTCTAGAACTGCCAAGTAATAACATTTTTTGTCTTTAATAACTTCATCATGTATTGGGAGGACTAGACAGAGATATATTTGCAGTATAGGGCTAAGTAGGCCTAATTACAAAAATATTAAATTTTTCATTCAATGTTAACAAAATAATAGAGCTCTTTATCTAATGAATAATTTTTAGACTATAACATTAGTACTAGTTGACTTGACTTATTCAATAGTTTCTTTTCATATCTCATCAATCGACTAGTATTATTTGAGTTGCCAGAGAGATTGTGTTACTTTAAGTATTTGTTTAACACCCTATTCATGGGTGCAGGCTAAGATAAAATTAGCAGCACATGAAACGGAAAATAATTTAATCATAAAAGATGTCACAACAATCGGTAAATTCATGCATTGTGATTATCTTTGTACAATCATCGCGTAAACTCTTACTGTTTTATTATATCCAGGTTCTAAAAGCTGAAAACTTATGACCTCTTTATCTTTAATAAACGGAACTAAAGTGTTCTCTGGCTGATGTTACAACAGTATTAGTTCTCAATCAATTTAATTCCTTGTAAAATTAAGGCGAAACTTGTCCATGTGTCTGAGTAACATTTTATTTATATGGATTTGAAAGAAATTTTTATGAAAACTACATAACATTATTTCAAGTTCATATTTGACGATGGAAGGGTTGTTAAGGAAACAGGATTTTTTTCGGACATTGGCCATCGTTCAGTGAAACAAAAAAATCATTAACATTACGTTTCGAGATCTGCAATCTGATCTCTTCTTCAGATAAATAAACTAAACTAACACATAACTACAAACTAGGTTAAATTAAACAAATCATACCAGAGCGTTATGACACGCCTAAGTCTAAACACTAAGTATTAAAACAGAACTACAGGTCACAATACGCCTGCATTCGTCAACCAACCAGCTACGACTGACGTTTTTAACCTAGTTTGTAATATTATGTGTTAGGTTAGTTATTTACCTGAAGAAGAGATCAGATTGCAGATCTCGAAACATAGTATTACTGATTTTTTTGTTTCACTAAACGATGGCAAATGTCCGGAAAAAAATACTTTTTCCTTTACATAACATTACTTCTTTTCCCATATGTTTAATACTGATTGGGCCTAAATCTTGACCTTGACACTAAACACTTTGCTATGAACATTAAGTAAAATTTTTTATATCATTACCAAAAGTAGATTAGCTTCCTATTTCGTAAGTACACATCTACGTTGCTATGTTGGCAATGCTGATAATAAATGTTATGTAAGCCACATACTCCCGAGTATAAGGGAGACGGGATGAAATATCCCATAACGGCAATCTCTTAGAAATGTTTCTTAAATCTCTTATCTAATTACAGGTTGCTCCCAACTGCCCAGTTTAAAGCTCAAATGAATCTGATAAAAGATCAAATGCTTTTGAAATAACAATTTTTTTAATATGATAATGGGAGATGTTATAACGTGGTTCTTAATTAGTTCGTACGTATTTAATTTTGTTATTTCAGATTAACATCATAAGATGTCTTAATTAAATTCTATACAACATCAAAGTTTTGCCCTGGGAATTAGAATTTATCAGCGTTAAATGATAATAATTTATAGCTTCATTGTTGAACTAGAGCAGTAGTCGAGGCCATTACTGTTCTCGAGCGGTAATGGAGGCCATTACCAATATATTTATTATTCTCTCAACGGACAATCATTCTATATAAAAAAACCTTGACAAAGTAAAAGAAATACCGTGTTTCGTGGTGCATTGAAAAATATGTGACTGAAGAAAATGGACCTAGTATTAGACAAAAACATGAAAGAACAATATACTAAATTGGGATAGTATTTGCACATGTAATAGACCATACACTTAACTAATAGTATCAAACTGTAGCGATGGCAGTAAGTATTTAGGGTAAAATGAAAAATTAAATGAATGCATGTGAAAGCAACAGTTAAAAGTAAAAGAAAACTAGTGAACAGCATCAAAGCAATAACAACTACACTGTAATAATTTAAAAAAAAAAAAAAAAAAAAAAAAAAAAAAAAAAAAAAAAAAACAGATAACAATGCAAATGAACTCGACCAATAGTATTAGGATGCGATAATAATGACAGTAAATATTTATTAATTAGTAGCATTTAAAATGAATTACAACAAATTCCATGACAAATTCAGCAATAATATACTGCTACTATCGGCGTAGAAACCATGTACCCTCGAGTCTGAGTGACGGTTACATCAATAAGCCCATCATTAAACATCCAATCATACCACTGCATTGGACCTAGTTCAACCTCACGCTAGTTTATACAAGTTTCAAATTCCTATTTTAAGTGCTAACAGCCATATTGCAGTAGAGATCATTACGGTACTGGATCAGTAATGGAGAGCATTACAGCACTAGAGCAGTTATGGAGAGCATTACAGCAAAAGAGCAATAATAACTGACATTACTACACTAGCCGTTAATATTTGTGTGGTAATCACTGTTATTACGTGTCTAGTGAGATATATTGCACTTTAATCTGCGGGTTTATATTTTGGTCCTCAAAGTTTTTGTTAGATTGAATACGGGTCAGCCCTTACCTCCCAGACAGGATGCGGTGCAGTTTTGTCTGCGTCTCCCAGTATGTGAAAATGTGATGTTCTCTACACGGCTACCGTCTAAAAAAACGTTGACAAATGATTTCTATGATCCACGAGCAAAGTAAACGTTCATGTAAACAAGATATGTTGTTAAATTAGCTACCAGCACCAAGATACAGGATTCTAGATACACTTCCAATCTAAGACCAGTTTAAGAGGCAGACCTTAAAAAATCCACAAATATCACACGAATAACAAAGAATAACCTCGGGTACCTAATGTGAGATGACTGTCCTTACAAATAAATCTAAACATATTTAAATTACGAACTCCTTGACATTATTCACTGTGAAATACCTCTCTGACATGGTGTTGCACTCTCTTTGGACATTTTGTTTACTTCCATGTATATTTCCATTGTCTCAACATTTTCGTTGAGATGCTAGCTGTAGAATAGCTCATCTCCAACCAATTTAAACCCGTCTCAACTAATGACAAGATATGTTGCATTGCCATGGTGTTCACACCACTCCACTAAACATTCAAGCAGAAGTTGTTATCTAGTAGAAATCTTTGAGTCAATCACGGTCTCTTCTACTGTGATACTCAACATAAGAGAGAGGCTACTGACGCATAGTACTCTATTCAGGTGACATTGGTGAAGATCACGTATGTTCTCGCACATTTAGCAGTGAGTTCCGTCAAGGGAGAACATCTAAATCTGCTGTGTCACAATCATGATGATGGAGATGAGATATCAGTAGCTTCTTGTATGACATCTGTCATACCAACAATAGCAGACACCCAGATCCTCAGTTGCTTCCTCGAAAATATTTTAGTTTTAATTACATATAGTAATATTTTTATTTCCATAAGTTTATTTTAAGCAATGAGTGAGCAAGAGGGATCAGATGCTGTCCCTCAAATACCAATTCTAAACTTGGAACCGCCCTGTACCGTGGCTAGTGGGGCTGCATCTCTTGTACCGATATGGTCGCTATCACTCTCGACAGATCATCTACTTCTCCTCTACACATTCTCTTTTCTGCTAATTATCCCATCTCACCCTCTCAAGCTCACCATTCTTCTTTATTATTTTACCTATTTTGTTATACCTTGTTTATCCTTTATGTGTTTATCTCCCGCGAACGTGGATTATCCGTCAGTGTGGACCTCTGGAAACCCCCCCCCCTTGAATTCTCTCAGTTCTCGTCTCCATCTTGTGCCCTGTACAGGGACTCCTATTGCTGAAGTGCTCGGGAAAGACAACTTCTCTTAGTGAGTGACTTCTTTGGCACATTCCACGAAGTTCCTCTCCTCAAATTGCCCCTGTTAAAATTGTCGGAAGCTCTCCTTGTCAGTAATGGCATAACTGCAGAGAAGTAATATTTCTCTTTGGTCTTTCTTCACTATAGTATCAAATACAGTTTGAGACAATAGAAATGGTAAAACTGAAGACAAAGGAACCACTTTACACACCTCGCCAGTGGTAGTACTAGGTCTGACCGTCTGATCGTGCTGTGAACAATCAGACTTTGACCCTTATGTCTTGATTATGCAGCCTGTATTAACAGCCTGTGATGCATGCTAGTGCAGTATTGGTTTGTTTATTTGTACAGAAATAAAACAAGAATTCATTTACAAGACGCTATATTTGTAAAAATGTTTTTATTCCCATTATTCCAGCACGTTCAGTGTTTTAACAACAATGGTCCGGATACTCATCTGTTATCTCGACGCCAATGGACTTCAGGACTTCTTTAGCTTCCTCGACATCAGCAGGATCGTACTTACTGTACTTCACTTTGACCAGCCCTTTGGCAGGACCCTCTTTCCCTGCACAAAATCATACGTGCTATGTAGTAACACTGACAACATGACTAACTTACAACTTGACTTAACCATCATTAATTCAATTAAGTAGTTATTTTATAGTGACTTTCTACTTTCAATCGTGCAGACGTTCTATAATTATTCTTAGAGGGTTCAAACTATTTATCTGTAAAATGAAGTGCTACCTAGCTAAAGCTTCAGTTTATCCTGGGGAGATGAACAGTACCCTAGTATTGCCCTATCCAAATTAATTATGAAATATTCGGTAATACTAACTCGTTATATAAAAACACGTGAAATGTTTAAATAATCTTTGATAAGTATATTTTTTAGCAAACGGATGTTGTAATAATTTACTGATTTATGATATTTTTACCTTTTTAAACTATACATATATAAAGGTGGTTTCACAAGGTACGCTTTATAATGTTATGTATTTTTTTAATATTGCGCTGAGTGGATAGTTTTTAATTCCCAAATTTATTTTACGTAAATAACACCAGGTCGGGATTAACCTAGTAACATATAATAGTAAAAGATTCTTTGTTTAAAGCTATTTTTTACAATAGAAGAATTTTTCCTGATAATAGCCATCGTTAAGTGATCCAATCAATAATACACTGAAAAATGGCATAATCCCGTTTCTTTCAATAAAACTTTGTAATTAGGTTTTCATGAACAGCAGATCTCTGCAGAAGTAACATTGAGAACATACACCGCATGTACGTAATGAATGGTGGATTATACTTTGCACACGTTAATGGCGTTTCCCAGTATATTTGGTCTTAGATTTTGAAACGAATTCGTACTGCAAAATAAATTCTGGGAGAGTCGCTGGCCACATGGTCTATACGTCGGGCTTGTGTCTAGTTGTTAGACTTCGTCTTCTCTAGTTTCGTCTTTTCGTCTAACTTAGTCAGGTCTGAGGTTTGAGATAACGTGTAGGGACAGGTGTACCGTACTCCACCTACTTGGCTGAAACATTAATTTTACAATATCGGCCATGAACACACGTAAATACGGTACGTACGTGTCGCGTCAGGCCCCTGTGCTGTCGGCAGATTCAATAATGCGTCAAGAATAACTGACCGATCATTTGTGTGCGCTTACTTCAAGGACATCTGGTTAGCCGTCTCTCGGGCTACGGTCCTGGGTCAACTTTGATAGTGAGGCCCATGAGGAAGAGGTACGTATCTTCCCTTTAGAATACTTCTACTTTACACATTATTGACTCTTACAAACAATATTGCATAGTAAATTAACGTAATAGAAAACTATAAAAGAAGATTTAATATTTGAAGCTCACCAACTTTCGAACAGGTATAAAGACCTGTCACTCCACACTTGGTAAACACGTGGTACCTCACCGTGTTTAACTCTTACAAACAATATTGCATAGAAAATTAACGTTACAGAAAACTATAAAAGAAGATTTAATATTTGAAGCTCACCATCTTTCGAACAGGTATAAAGACCTGTCACTCCACACTTGGTAAACACGTGGTACCTCACCGTGTTTGACTCTTACAAACAATATTGCATAGAAAATTAACGTTACAGAAAACTATAAAAGAAGATTTACTATTTGAAGCTCACCATCTTTCGAACAGGTATAAAGACCTGTCACTCCACACTTGGTGAACACGTGGTACCTCACCGTGTTTGAGTCTGTAACATACAAATATTGTGTCAAAAATCATGTTACGAATAAATAAACAATAACTGTAAATAAACAAATATTATTTTCTCGCCTGCGAATGACCTATTATTATTTCACATCTTGTTTCTCTACAGCAAACTTTTCTTGTAATTAAAACATGTAGGGAGATAAATTATGTAAATCTTTAGGGTCTTTTCTAGTATGTCCCCGCATTCTCAATTTTAATTTCTATAAGTTAGATTACGTTACTAGAGCTACAAATGTAAATTCTAAAGGTAATTGAGGTTAGGTTAAGCTAGGTTTTTGACAATAATTAGCAAAAACAATTGAAAAACGAGTTTATTAATTTGTACGAAAAAACACATATTAGTAATGAAAGATGTTTAAAATAATATACTATTCTGGTGGCCAGAACGCTTTAATGTCCTCCAAGATTTGTTCGAACAAATGTGTGTTGGGGTGGCGATGTTTCCACAGAAACTCACACAAGTATGAGTCTAGCAAGTTGCGACTTGTACCGCATTCGTTCCTATTATGCCGTTTTGCCGACGCCCAGAGCGATTCGATTCTCTATGTGTGTGCTCCTGTTGTAGGATCAACAAAATTTTCAGAATGGGTTAGATCACGCGATGCTTGTCCGCTGCGCAGCGCTTCGCGATGCTTGCTCTTTTAGAAAAAAAATTAACTCGAGCTTGCAAAGTCCAAGCCCAGATCAAGCGGCGCGCGTTTATCACTGATATTTAATTACGATCTTTGTGAATGCGGGGACATATTAGAAAAGACCCAAATCTTTATTCACAAGACGTATTAGCTACTAAACTGGTGTAACTTACCAGGAGCATAGGTGGTTCCTTCACTTTCAACGACAGGCATATTTACAGCTGATGTCGTTCTGAAATAAATTGAACAGTTTTACAACACATATGCAATGGAAACCTTTAAACAGCTTCTGTTTCATAAACGAAAATATAATTCATTTAATACAAATAGACAATTATTATTTAAAAGAATAATAATTTATATATAATGGATTTTCAAAGATTTTAGGAGGGGTCCATCATCCTTTTGATACTAAATATAAACGTATAAAATCAAAATTACAGCACAACCCTAAGTACATTTTTCCTTATTTTATTAATTATTACGAACTAATGAACATATACTATAATTCTATAAGTCCCACATAATATTTTAGAAAAAAGTAAACTATAAAGAGAACTGCTCAGTACTATAAGTATTTTATCACTTTTGCGACATATTTCACGACTATCCTTACTAATCCCTGTAGAGATATGAAAATTGAGATTTATACCTCTCTAATTGCTCTTTATTCAAGGTGATTTATCTTTATATGTGTGCTAAAATTCTTGTGTTTTATTTCCTTCCAAGTTCTGCACCTCAAATAAAAACGGAACTATGGTGAAACCCTACGTAGGAGCATTGTTTACTCATTGAAGATCCTAAATACTACAATCCCAAAATAAATATGAATAAAGTTAAATTAGTAAATCGTAGAGCAAAAAGCTAAATTTTGCACTTCTACATTTATTTCTGATCTTCGCCAAAGTTGTAAGTAAATTAAAAATACATAATTAAAAAACCACATGAAGAAAAAAATACAATGCTGACTTAATACTAGCGTTATTTTTCCTATTTAAATATTAACTTCAGTAGCGTCTTGGCAATTTTAAGATAGTAACACAAGCAAGGTTGTACTTTATATACGAAATAAATTAAGACAGCCATTACCCATTCTCGAAGACATAAACTATTAACACCCTGTCCACCATGAAAAACGAGTAAACACACTTCGTGCCTTCTGCGTAGTAATCGTGTGTGGTTCCGATCACTACTTCTTTTACATTTGATATAGCCTGAAACATGAACCAACATGATTAACATGGACATTATCCTTATCAACATGTAATGAAATCCCACGCATAAAAATCCTTAAATTAGAAAACGGGAAAATTTAAAGCCTCAGTTTAGAAAAAAAAACAGTTGAAAATATTTACTAGATTGCTATAAAATGTGCAAATTAAAAAAAATATTTACCTCTGTAATAAACAATTTCATTTATTTACGTAACTATTTATTAACTAAGCATTCAGTTACAAATACCTTTGACCCTTTTTAAAGAAACAGAATAAATTAATTGTTCAAAATAAATATCAATGTTTAAACAATATTTTTGGATTAGTATATTTGTGTGATAAAACCAAGAAATTTTAAATGCAAATATTTTTGTTTACACTTACTGCCCTATGTAAGACATAATGCATGATTTCGAGATATAATAAATGTAGAAGAGGAAATGACGTTCGTTACCAAAAATGTGATTTCAATTTAGCTTAAAAATATATAGTAAAATATACCAATAGTCCCTAAAAATCCTAAACTTCAGTGGAAACTCAATATGATAAGAATCAAAATCAGCAAACAGTAATTTACATTTTTAATTCAACAAAAAATAGTACATTTCATTAAAAATTCAATTTTCACCTTACTTTTTGATCAACCTGTTTTAAAATTGCTTACTGCGTAACTCAGTAATTGTTTAAATAATGAAACTCACCGTAGGTATGAGATACGGAGGAACATTTTCGCCCCAATACTCCTTTATTTTTGCTATTATCTTCGAGTCACACTTCGAGGCTTGTGCCGACTGGAGGAAAACACCAGCGAGCGCTAGCAAAAAGAATATGCGTAACACCATGTTCTCTTTTCTCGCTGTGACACCAGTATGATATATAATCAGCTTTTACACTACATATACAGGAAGAAAATTTATGTTCCTTAAGAAATAAATTATAAATAAAGTAAACTTAATTAACGCTAGTGAAAAAGCTCCTACACGCTTACGTAGTCTCGCCTGAGGCAGCGTGAAGCTGTCAATTTATTGCCGCGGTGACACAAGACAATAGTCTACATTAGCTGTTTATTTTGACAGATGTTACTGTGCATGTTACGCTTTTCATTATGTTCTATTGTTCGCCCACTTCCAATACCTCATCCAGCGTACTTCTATAATTGAACATCATGCGCCCTACATCATTCTGTGAGAGGACTTCACAATTTGATAACCGTAACCGTAAACATATAAAGAGAGGATAAGAAGTGGAAGTAAACGTCTCCTACTTTTAATTTCTTAACTGCGGTTATGAAAAAAAAATATTTTTTAATTTCGTTTTTACAAAATATTAGGTTTTTTTAATAATTTAGGAAATAGTCCTCCTATAATTTGAGAGTACTAATACTCAAGCTTATGACCCCAGATTGCAGTACCGTGCTACTCACAAATTATTTTGAAATACGAGTTGTATTGAAGTAAAGTAAAGATGTCTTATTTTACAAGGTGAAGTTAGGGATCTCTAAAGCTTAACCTGGGAACCAACGTCTTAAAGGTGACTTCAAGCGGGCTGCTTCCATGGACAGGATCGCTCAGCGGTCAACTATCCAAGCAGCAGCCACGCTCGACGTTACTTGATCTAGTTATCTTGCGATAACCATTATACCCGTTACACTGCGCCATTAAAGTCGTACATGAGTATCATTATTTAAATTTTCCGTCAAGTAATTTGTCCGTAACCATGTCGAGACAGCTGAGTTCGTTTATGCTGATGAAAAAATTAATATTGTGTATAACGGGTAAAAACTAAAAATTCCTCGAATTACCTTGAAAGATTTTTTAATTGAATGTATCACTTTACAGTATTATACAGTTTCTTTGCTATGAACAGCTCAATGGTGGATTGTGCATTGTGAACCATCAATTACACAAAGTTCAGAAGTCTATCCTAGAGCTCTTCTGCTTGTGACATCGCTGCACATTATCGCTACACTAGTTTGGAACCAGCTTAATGGACTATCTATCTCGAACTTTCCTGCAATAGTTCATCATTTTGGGAACCTTCTGTTAGTGTGTTATGATTATCCCTTACGACTTAGTCGGAAAAAGACAAACTTCATGTGTGGCTGTTATCTCGAAATGTCTAACTGAAGACACATTATTAGTTGAGACGTAGAATTTTCAAAAACACTGATTTGGACGATAACTCTCAATTGTAGCATGTAACAGTTTCTAGTATTTAGAAGCTCCATCATTCTTAAACTTATATGGCAAAAACCGTTATACGCATAAACATTTGTTTATAAAAACGTTTTTGAAACTTTTGAATAGACGCCATTTAGAAACCTTAAGAGTTTCCGAAACGTTTGTATAAACAAACGTTACTTTAAATTCCTTTTCAATTTTAAAAAGTGTCAATTATTATAATGTTGTGAAGATAAATGTTGAACAAATGACAATGGCCACGAACTTGAAACCTTTTGTTGTTTAAGACCAGCCAGTAAAATTACCAAAGCAATGTACAGTTACAGTATTTGTACCAAGTTCAATTTCAATGCGTAAGTAATTACGGCAATTATAGTGTCCATCACAATGTTACAGTGTGTTAATTACAAACTTTTACTGTCACTAACAGAAAACCTTTGGAATTCGTATGAATTCTAAACACTTTTAGTTTTGCTCTACGATACATAAATAAGAAAAGCATTTCATTCTCAAACTATACCTGTATATAGACGCCATCTTGAATCCTTATGATGTATCGAAAATATGTAAGCAGTCTTACTGAAAGCCCCATTGCTAAAAACGATGTCAGCGATGGATTAGTTGGGATAGGTCTTGGAGGACGGATAGGGTGCTAATGAATGTGTGTATGAATGAACTATATGAATGTATCTGTACTGTGAATTCGTATTCTTAAACACTCTTAAAGATACCTTTATTATATAATTTTGTTTTATTTTAAATGTATTAGTTTCATTTGACTTAAGAAGTATTATTATATCAGGGTTAATTGTAAGACAATCCCTTCTAACCCTAAATTCGCCCTTTTGTACATTATGAATATGATACAAATAAAGTCAATTTATTTGAAAAGATGCAAGAACAAAAGCTGTTTAAAACTATTTCATATTTGATAATCAATTGCGATTGTGGGGTCTATATAGATAAAAAGTCCAATTAAAAAGTGTTGCACAAAAGAGAAAAGCTACATTTTGAAATCTGTTATTGATTAAGACTGCCTTTTCGAACTTATCTAAGTTTAGTCAAGATTTATTAAAAACTACGGAAGTTATCGTGTTTTTTTTTAATTTTAATTCGTAGATAATTTTTTAAAACATTTCAGAATAAATGTTATTGTATATGACTAGATATTGGCCTACTGATATGATTCCAATATACAATTGAAGACCTCTGCTAGCATGACCTTGGTGGTGGCTGTGTGCATAAAACCACAGTCCGACCGAAATGGCAAGTTGTATCGACATTGCATAAGTGTCGTGTTACTTTGTTGGATGTCGGTAAGATAACGTTTAGTAACGTGAGTCTGTTTGCTATTGCCAACAGTTAGAGGTAGTGCCGTTCGTGAGTCAATCATCCTAAACGTATTACCCTTTTGCGAGTTGGGTTACTGGATTGTAACTGTAATCGCAAATCCTGCTATCCCTTCCTTTTCTTATTTATATCCATGTTCACATTTTTGCAACTGTTTTTCCGATAATGTAAAAAAGCAGTAGGTACGAGTAAAAAATAGTTACGAATAGACAAACTGGTATAATAATAGGTAAAACTATAGCAGATTCAACATTTTATTACACAGTAAAATCTTTACTATTTTTTAAATCTTGTTTTCTTGGTTTCAAAAATCCTTCTTTATGCATCCACAGAAGGCGGTCTCTACCCCCAGCCTTACCCATAAAGAATATCCTGTCTCTCCGAAAGCAGCGCAAGGTCGTCTCAGCGTCTTGCCCTAAGAGAACAAGAAAAACAAACAGGGTATGCTGTCTTTGTCTATATTAGTATCTGTATAGTATTTATAACATTTTTTTATTTTATAGTGTGTAGTTATTATGTACACACTTATACAATTTCAATTGGCTAAATTAACTGGCTGTATACAGATAGCTGATTTTAAGGATCAGCTGATCGTTTTTTATCTACGGATGGTCGGAAGTCACAATGTTTTTAACGCATTTAGTCGTACTCCCTTAAGCTAAATTGAGCGTGGCGGCACCGCTTTCTGTGCCGAGCAAACTGTTCATTCTCCTTCTGAGTTTCGTAATGTCTACTCACGTCTCTTACCGACGTGTGACTTACCCCCCGCGTCCAACGCATTTAAACGGCGGTCACTGTTGTTATTTGGGCACTGAAACCCTAAGATTTATCCTTCCTCTCCTCTGCCAAGTTACTCTGTATTGTTAGAACTATGCTATTTGCTCTCGGGGGTGCAGGGCTCGATCTTGAGACCGGACTTGAACTCACCTACGACGGGATCCTCCGAATGGAAATACCTGAAGGGAGGTTACTCGTGGGATACACGGACGATAATGCATACGATACGTGTTCGACGAGGCACAATGGCTGCAGGTCCTTGCCTGACTCTGGCGATGGAGAAGACTGAGATCGTACTTCTCACCAGACAGAGGATTGGTACAGTATTCCAGGTCCGAGTGGACCGAGAAATTATCGATTCATGTTTGTGAAGTATCTCGGCGTGACATTTGATGCCACGCTCATGTTTTGGGACCAGATCTCTGGGGCGGCCACAAGATTGTACCGAATGGACGAAACAAACAGGGTTGAATACCGCTAAGGTCGTAGTAATGAATACTAGATTTGCAAGGTTTACTTAATTGTGGCATATAAACATAAAAGAACCACTTCTAGATGTTAAAAATAAAATAATGTATTTTCACGTTGCTGCCAAATAGAGTGATAAAGAACCAAATGATATCATCGGGGTGGGCCTAATGGTTCTAATGTTCTATGAGAATTTTGAATACGAACTTAATAATTCTTAAAACTTTAACATTGACTTCCCTTCACGTTGATGTCGATTCAAAAGCGCGGGCGTCAGCAGCTTGGCTCGACATTGCAGCTGTAGGCGCAAAAACTGGGGATATTGAAACAGAAGTCTAAAAGCACTCGAAGTTGAAATCAGAAACTCGGTTGAAACAAGAGACTCGAAGTTGAACTCGCCTAAAACAAAATCACGACGGTATTAGCCATTTAACAATACAACTTAAGATTCATGATAAGTGGTCTCGTCAGGAGGATAGCACCATACTATTATTAATATTGATCTGTCAAATAAAACATCAACCAAGGTAAGTAACTTTACTATTTACACATTTATTTTATATTACATTCAAAATTAGATATCTCGTATGAAAGAACTAATTACAATATGAAAATATAAATTTTACTTACGGACATGGCGCGCGAGGTGTTTCTCGGCAGCAAGATGATCAGCTAAAAGTTCTCGAGAGAAAAAAGTAATACGCGTACCAATTAGGTTATTAGTCCGCCAAGAATTTAGTTCCAAGAACGTCGGATATAACTTATATTAACCAGTAACGAGTAACAGGGTTGCGAAAATATTTATTATATTAAATAAAACTAAATAACGATACAAGGTGGCAGTTGTTACCGCCTTCTGAATCTGCTGACGGAGCATTAGCATTTTCCCCCATCGTCACAGAAAAAATCTCAAATTCCCGTGGTGTCCAGACATTGTGAAGACCGCGTGAAAATGCCTTCATGGTGAAATTTTAGTACTCGTGCTATGTGGTAGACAACTTCAGTGAGTAATATCAGCGAATCTATGGCGAGTAAGCGGCGGCTGCCTATGTGGCTCACAAACTCGTACTCCTGTTCGGAAGCGAGATACGGACGGACGCTGCAGGCAAAATATTGCGGCAATACAGGGGAAAGAGGCACTCCGAATCCCGAGTGCTTACCGAGCCGTCTCCATACCGGACGTCCTCTGAATCCGCTGACGGAGCATTAGCATTTTCCCCCATCGTCACAGAAAAAATCCCAAATCCCCGCGGTGTCCAGACATTGTGAAGACCGCGTGAAAATGCTTTCATGGTGAAATTTTAGTGCTGTGCTATGTGGTAGACAACTTCAGTGAGTTTGGCAGTCCAATAATATCTAAATATTTAACCTTTCTCCATTGTATACCCTCTCCAGTTATATACACAGATAGTTTTAATTTAGTCTTGTTTATGTAACTGTCAGCATCCCTTAGACGGTCTGACGCTTTTTAACAATACATAGTCGATTGTTGTACAATATTGTAACAGTTTGGTTATGATTGACGCCTTCTTTAGTCACAGTGGGAGTATAAAGCCACTGTGAAGAGGCAGCTGCAGTGAAATGACATTGAAATTTATCCCATAAGAACAATAAGCGGCAATAAGGAAGTAAGAAACAAGAAGAGTGTTGTAGTCATAAGCATGTCATGTTCAGTACAAATGCAAAGCAGTCAATGTGTTAAACCACGATACATCTCTAGCTAAAGGATACTTTGCTTAAATCACATATCTTCTTTCCACTCCTAAAAAATAAAAGTGTAAAAGTCTTTGAAAGTTAAAATTTTTGTGGCGGAGTAAAATTCACTATTGATACACTACAGCGAATTGTAAATATATTCAGCAATTTCAACAAGCACCAAAAATAGTAAGATTAAAAATAATTAAAACCTATACCTCTCACAAATGTAATTCGTTAATGGAACACGCTTTTATTTTTCTACGTTCAATCAGTCGTAGTACTGGATCTACCTCCAGCTGATAGCGCTGTGAACATTCGTTTCAGTGAGGTCTTTGCATGAGATCGACCCTTTGACCTTATCTGTTGCTTGTCCGCAATAGTCTCTCTGTAGGACATAGTCTGTGTGGTAATTCAATGCATTCTAACGTTGTTTCGCGTTTTCTACATGTAAAGAAATTAAACAGAAATGAAGGTAGCAGACAATGTATTTGTGTGAATGGATTTATTACAAACAGTCCTTAGCAACAATGGTCCGGGTACTAGACAGCTAGCTCGATTCCAATGCACTGTAGCACTGTAGCACTGCTTTCGCTTCCTGGACATCAGCAGGGTCGTAACCACTGGCTCTAGCTTTGATTAAACCTCTGGGACACCCTCTTCACCTATAACATATGCACTGATTTAACAAAAGTTTAGAGAACATCTAACTGCGTGTGCTGTTTGCCCATTATTAAACTTTATGCTACGTTGCTATAGTATGTCGTTCTTACGAAAATGGTTTAATACAACTGTAACTAATGCAAATTTTTAAATTTTTCAATATTATTGTTATACAGAGTGTAAATTGAGCCCTGATACGCCTGGATATATTCCAAACGACTTGAGATATCGATGTGAAATCTTCACCATAACTATTAAAATACTTTCTGAAGGATAAAAACACCCCCGCCCCTTTTTCAAGGGGGGGTGGTAAAAGGGTGTCACTTTAAATTTTCAAATTGCAACTCTTATCTTTTGACATGTTATTTGAAAGGTAAATTCAAAATAAACACAATTACATAAAAAACATATCTCTACGACGATCCTAGAAAAAGTTAAGGGGTAAATAATTCCTCACATTGTAATGCCACCTAGAAAAAGATACCTTTTAAAAAAACTATGCACATCGGAAACATTATATAGTATGTGAAGGGACAAGCTAGGCCCCTGCAAGTCTTACTAAAAGATATCATGCATGCAAGGTGTTGATATCTGCAAGGCATTGGCATTGTCCTAACAGATTATTATTTTTTAGTTATTTACCCAAAAATTATGTTACAAACGGCATAGAGTTGTTTTCTTACTGCCATTGTGTTTCTATTGAATATACCTTTAATATAACATGTCACAAGATAGAGGTTTCAATTTGAAAATTCTAAGTTATCCCTTTCTACCCCCTTTTATAAGTGGGATGAAATTGTTTTTACCCTCAAAAAAATAAAAAATATTAATTTAATAAGTATGGTGAAGGTTGTACATTGATATCTTAATACGTTTGGAATATATCCAGGCGTATCAGAACTAAAATTTCACCCTTAGATGTAATAGGTTGTTCATGACATTGTATTTCTTTTGAATTTACCTTTCAAATGATATGTTACAAGATAGGGGTTTGCAATTTGAAAATTTTAAAGCAACCCTCCTCTTTGAAAAGGCGTTAAATATTTTTACCCTCAAAAAGTTCCAAAAAGTATTTCTATAGGTATTGTGAAGATTTTACATCGATATCTCAATCCGTTTGGAATATATCCAGGTGTATCAGGACCTAATTTACACCCTGTATATAAAACACATTTGGCAACACCAAGTATTTGAATTTGTTTATCTCCAATACAGTTGACATTTTTATGACTTTTAAATTAGGCACTTCAAGGCATACATTTTCATGTAAAAAATTAAATAACATAGAGTTGACACAATTTCACATTTTTACATTTTTTACAAATAATAGTATATAATACAATTAAAAATAAAAATAACCCTACTTGAATACTTGTAATAGAGTCAAGGAACTGAAAAGTAAAAAATAATGTTAATTTGAGAAAAGTTACTCAAATTCAATACCAGAGTAAGTCTCAGATTATGATGATTTGGAAACTTCCATTATACTTACTTTTATGCTTTTTCTCTAAGACGGATATTTTATTGACTCCAATACTGAAGTTACTCAAATTCAATACCAGAGTAAGTCTCAGATTATGATGATTTGGAAACTTCCATTATACTTACTTTTATGCTTTTCTCTAAGACGGATATTTTATTGACTCCAATACTGAAGTTACTCAAATTCAATACCAGAGTAAGTCTCAGATTATGATGATTTGGAAACTTCCATTATACTTACTTTTTTGCTTTTCTCTAAGACGGATATTTTATTGACTCCAATACTGAAGTTACTCAAATTCAATACCAGAGTAAGTCTCAGATTATGATGATTTGGAAACTTCCATTATACTTACTTTTGTGCTTTTCTCTAAGACGGATATTTTATTGACTCCAATACTGAAGTTACTCAAATTCAATACCAGAGTAAGTCTCAGATTATGATGATTTGGAAACTTCCATTATTATTTACTTTTGTGCTTTTCTCTAAGACGGATATTTTATTGACTCCAATACTGAAGTTACTCAAATTCAATACCAGAGTAAGTCTCAGATTATGATGATTTGGAAACTTCCATTATACTTACTTTTATGCTTTTCTCTAAGACGGATATTTTATTGACTCCAATACTGAAGTTACTCAGATTATTACCATTACACATATATATTTCCTCGCATACGTCAGGATGTTTATGGTAAGGAAAATACACCTCTGCATCTTATTCCATCTTTTCGTTCTATGTCGTGTTTCAAAGGACTCCCAAAGGGGCGATTACTGGAATCCTTATTTGGATTATGAAGCTTCCCACGGGCACTCTTAGATAACTTACAGTGCATTGGAAGATTCCAATCTCCGCACTCAGGAGGTAAAACGAATTAGTGTAAGAAAACAGGATCCCTGCTAATTGCTTTTTCTGGCTTTTCCACATCGTTGTATACGTAGAAGTTCCAAAGTAATTTCCTAGTCAGATACCTGTCAAATCCATAAAATACTAATGTGGGACACTTCATAAATGAAACAGGCATCTTTCGTTTAAAAAATTAATCAAAATCGGTTCAGTTGTTTTGGAAAAATCTATGTGCAACCATAAAAATGAAGATATAAACAAGTAATATTGTATAATCTATTATTTTTAGACAATCTAATCGACTAAAAATAGAAACAAAGTACCATAATTTGACTCTCACCATTGGGGGTACAAGCGCAAATAGCCGTCATTCCGTGCTTGACATACAAATGGTATCTCAGCATACCTGAGACCATAAAAAGTTTGTTTTTAATACTATATAACAAAGCAATATACAATAGTGAAACAAGAACAAACAAATCAGTCCAACTTATGGAGGTATTATAAAAGGGTCGTTTCTTGAATAAAAAAACATACATATTTCTAATAAAGTCTTGATTTTTAAATAAAAATAATTTATCATTTAAGCTCAAGAATCTTACTTTGCTGAGCGTCAGTGAATCATTAAGGGTGCTGGCAAACTTTTCTTTTGAGCTCATGTGTTTAAAATTAATCCTTTTATTAGGTAATCAATGGAATATCCATACCAATAGGCGATGAATACGGAATCTGTACACAAGACCTTGTAGGTCTAATTTCGTTACCTTATCCTCAGTTTACTATCCAAGTAAAATAAAAATAATCGCTGCTTTTATCCAGGAAGTTTGTAACGTTTAGTAAAATTTGCTTTCAATCTTTGCTTTAACTAAAACACAACCTATGAACAGTATGATCAGTTTTTTGAGATCCTTTCACAAACAAAGATCAAGAGAAAAGTTGAAGACCTTTTTACCTTAGTGTTCCGCTCCAATCTTTTGGAGTTACAGTTAATTCTGGATAAATCGTATGCCATAAAGCATTGATTCAATATTATAAAATCCACAACAATAAAGGACTCTGGCTAAATTATTAATTCACTGACTCTACCTAGCTTTTATTCCTCAAGTCTTAATTGAATGACATTGAGACTTGGTCGAATTAATATTTGAATTCCTGATACAAATTAAAATAGACTGACAGACAGTCAAATCTTGAATTATTTTCTGCATTTTCAACGATAAACTAAGCTAAGTTCAGCCTATTATAAAAGTTCCTAGCCTATTATTACAGGACCGTATACGAAGTATATTTGATAGATGCCAACAGCTAAACGTCGGTTATAGTAAGGTAACCGAGTCTTAAAACAACGTCGAGCGTGGCTCCTACTTTTATGAAAGCGAGATTGTCCTTGCAAGCAGTCCGCCTGCTCGGCCATCGGTGGTGGTGCGGAAGTCACTCTTAAGTCTTTGGTCTCCAGGTTGTGTCAAAAAGTTCTTTTTAGCCTTAACTTCGCCTGATGAAATAAAATCTTTACTTTAGCCTGTATCTTTACTTTACAGTTGAAACACATAATTCACGGTCTCTTTTATAACTTATATGAAATAAACTCTACCTAAAACAGCAACTCAGTTTCGGCTACTTACAAGGATCGCATATGACTCCATTATCCTCAACTTGAGGCACAAATTTGACAGATGTCACCCTAAAAATATAATATTTCACAGTAGGTAAAAGTTTAAAATTGTTCTTAAAATACTAGATCATTAAAAAAGAATTGAATGATATGATAAAATAGCCTATCATTTCGAACTATGTGATTTCTCTGTTAATTTTAGATCATTTCAATATTATGCTAACAATTTTGGACTTAAAGAGTAATTTTAAGATTACATTTACATATTTTTCGGCTTTTAAAATTTAATACGCTACAAGTAGATTCACCGGCTCTCGTTTTTTACACCTAAAGGTGTAAACACCCTCTTCAAATTTATAATTTTTTGTGAGTCAGATTTTAAATTTATTTATACCTTCTCAAAAGCAGATAACATAAGGACTCGCGTTTTGCACCAAAATTCCAATTCTTAACACTTTTAAAAACGAGGGCTAAAATTTGAAATTGTTCAATTGAGGGGGGGGGGGGTTTAAGTCAACACCCGTAAATTATAAGTAAGTGCAAAATTATGATCTATTGACCTGAATCGAAAAAATTATCACTTTTCTGTCTACAGCAATACTAAAATTAACAGGAAGAAACTTTATGACCACAC
Organism: Homalodisca vitripennis; assembly: GCF_021130785.1. Classification (NCBI taxonomy): domain Eukaryota; kingdom Metazoa; phylum Arthropoda; class Insecta; order Hemiptera; family Cicadellidae; genus Homalodisca; species Homalodisca vitripennis. The sequence continues at coordinate 20,038,359 of NC_060210.1, forward strand.
ATAGAATGACCACTGTATGTTGATAAAAAAACACATAGTATATATATATCTGATTAACAAAATTTCAAGCAATAGCTTTTCTGTTTGTGACGCTTAATTTGCAAGGGAATTAAATAAAAACTACATTAGTACAAACGGAACTAATTCATATTTATCGTTTTATAAATATTAAAAACTGAAATAATTATTATTCATATACAAATAAAAAGTTCTGTATCAATACTTAGAAAGGCTGCATTAAGAGGTGAAATACTCATTGTTTCATCCATCTGTAGAAAATACAACTTTACAACTTTCACTAACTCTTATGAATAGATATGAGAATTGAGTTTTATATCTCAAAATGATCAAACCTTCATTTATATTAAAAGTATTGGAATTTTATTACCTATTCACTTATATATCACAATTTATATGAATAAAGTTGAAATAGTAAAAAAATTTAATCCACTATATTGCTTTTAAAAATGTTTAAAAGTTAAAATTTTTACTTTTCTTAAATTTCAGAATAGGAAAAAAATCAAACATAAATTTTAAAATGCAAGATGAAGAGAGCGTTAGTAGCTACACGGCCTTATGGAAACCTGTAGTATCTTTTACTTGTTTACGTCTTTAGATTTTAGCTTCATTGACATTTTTACAATTATTGCTATCATGGTAAAAAATTAAAGATTGTATATTCAAAATATATAAAAAAAAACATTACCCATTTTCGAAAATTTAACACTCCATCCTCCATGAAGAAAGTGAACACGCAATTTGGGCAGTCGGCATAATAACCATGTGTGGTTCCGAGAATTTGATATAAACTGAAAGTACAGTATTACTAAAGTAGACATTATTAACACTTCTACTATCTGATCTAAATGTTTAGTTGTTGAAGTTTAATAGTTTTGTTGTTGTAAAGTTGTTTAGTTTAGAAGCTAGAGACAGAGAGTTAACCAAAACTAACTAATACAGCTACAATTACAGGAGTTATGTGCCGATATCAATGAGAAAGGTACATTCTGGCACTGTTGAACCAAACTGCGAGTTGAAAATTCATTACTCGGAAACTATAGATTCGATTAAGACCAAATTTTTATATAAGGTTAAAAGTGTACTATTTTTGAGTACTAAGTTTTATATGTCTGTCTCTATAAACATTTTGCTTTATTATATGTCTAAATACAGAAACAAACAATGTTAAATATTAACGTTAACTCTCGTTATTATTGCTCTGCTAGTTAGTTTGTAGTTAACTTTCAAACTCGGGTATCCAAGCTTTACGATCCTAGGGTTGCAATTCCGGGTAAGCATTACAGTAGTTTCAAACATTGTTTTGTAAGCTAAATTACATCACTATTTGCTTTACAATCTAAACCTAATAAATGAGTAAATAATGAAGAACTTCTTCATCATTTTATAATCAAGAAATAATCACAATAAATTATAGGAATCTTCTCGAAATCATTATCTACAGTAGAATGTCTAGCGTCTTTACAGAAGAAAAAAACATAAACGCTGTCGGAATAAATACTTGTTTTGTATTAATAATACAATAATCCACTGTCTTAAATAGAACACCGACTTCAAGCCCCTCTAAAAATGTTTTAATAAAATAAAAGAATTTAAATGTAAACCATTTAAAAGAAAACAAAAAAACCCACGCTGATTCCATAAAAATTTTGAAAGAGATGCCTTCGAAATAAATATGTACAGTATTCGATCATTAACATTGCATAGACATTCTTCTCTTATTTCAGTCCTTAAAATTATAAATTTTAATATTACGTAAGCAACAGGAAACAGTCACTTTGTTTAATAATTTATAACTATTTCAATAGTTGAATACCTAATGTAGAGAATATTATTACACTTGTTTATGTACTATATAACGGGTTAAACTCTCTATGGCAGTATAAATCATACGGATATTTAATCTGTCTTGCCACCTAGCGAAGTAATGCGATGAAAGCATTTAATTCACAAGACCATGTTCTAAGATAAATATACTCCTTTAAATTTGAGTTTCATAACGGCGTTCTATCTTCAACTTGCATTTAATGTTATTTTTTATTTCTATCAAATCATTACTTAAACGTAATGTTGCCTTGTAAAGTAAAACATTCTTTACTTTGACACTGCTTTCAAAACTTTATTGGCTTTAAATTACTTTTTTTATAACATTAAAATTTATTGTAACCCTTTAGTTTCATTACTTTACCAGTTACAATTTTACAGGCTTTCGAAGTCAGTATATTTTGATTAGAAAATCTGTCCTACTTTTTAGTAATTGATGTTTTGTAACCTTTGCATTACATTATGAATATAGATGACCAACACCTCACATTATCTTTTCCAATCAGTAGATATGGTATCTTGTGGGGGAATGTGCTAACTCTACTTGGACTATTCACTTAATCAATTCTTGACACGCAATGTTATGTTATGTAGTCTCTAATATAACGGTACCTAAAACTCTTACATAAAGTGAAAGACTTTTCATACCATGTCTGAGATTTGCGGTAATTTAAATAATTAGAAATCTTTGCAGTCTAAGATCTCACTGCGCTATGAAATATATTCAACATTTACACTTCCTGAAAGTAAGTTTTTACTTCCTGTAAAATTGAATTGATGTATTCAATTGCAGTCCGTTACACAACATACTAATCTATCTAGGCCCTTCACAAATGGTATAATGAGGTATTTTTTGGAACAGCGACTAACCTTAACTATTTTTAAGGTTGCAACTTAAATTTAATTGGCTGAGCGTAAGCTAAGTCTATTACTCTATCCAACATATACAACATCATATTTATACATAGAAAAGAGTTCTATGATGTTGCGTGCCCAAACTATGGAATAAGTCTATGGCTTTGTTGAATCATATCCCTCAGTAGAACTGACACAATTTCTCTGTTGTTTGCTCTGGTGTAAAAATATCTTTAAAGCCTGTTACGTAACACGTGGTGTGCTGTACCTTACTTTATATAGCAAAATTGGTACTGCAATGACACAATTTGTTACTACAATTGGTACACAATGTACTCTATCATTTCTCGCTGTTCTTGAATAGATGGATCCCAATTACCTCAACACATCTTTGTTTGAAGTTTGTTTTTGACAATGGAAGGATTGTGAAGGAAGCAGTATTTTTTCCGAATATTTGCCATCGTTCAGTGATACAAAAATTTGTTTTTTGTATCACTGAAGGATAGTAAAATATTACTGTTGCCTCAACACTTTTACGTCACTTGAATGCAAATATAATAATTGAACTTTTTCTTGGCTTCCCTGGGGTAAATTATGGTAAACAAAACTACATCTCAGTAAGTGAGTCCCTTTCCTTTCTTCTTGTCACGCTGCTTTCTATTTTCATCTTTTACTATTTTACATCTTTTACTTCCATTTTATGTTTCTAACTTTGTAACAACAAATAATAAGCATAAGTAGCATTCCTTCCGTTATGAATTTTTCGAACATGATAATTTACATCAAGTGATACTTTGCATACATGGAAACTTATGAATCAGATCTTTTTCATTGTGTAAAATTCATTTCTTACTTCAGCTTTTTTCCTACTCAATTGAAATCTAAATGAGCATCACCTATTTCAGTCAGGTTTCTAAAAATGAATTACAACTAAACCTTATCGTAGGATTGATATTCTGAGGAATATTACCGTTCCAATACTCCTAAACTTTTGCTATTATTTTCGGGTCACACTTTGAGGCATGTCCCGAGTGAAGAAAAGTGGCTGCAAGTACTATAAAAAGGAATACGCGTACTCCATGTTATTTTTATCTCTGTGAAACTAATGCCAATACAAGAGAGAAATTTTATGAAACTATCGAAACAACACTTACAGTAAAAAAGCTTGATGCTATTCATGGAGTGGCTACACGCTTACATACCTTGCCTGAGACTTGGCTATTCAAGCATGAAGCCGTAATTTTGTTACGCTGCCGTGAAATAATATAAATTAGCCATCAGATCCTTGCATTGGTAGATTTTATTGCGAATAAATCATAGGTTTTCTTATGTGCTATTGTTCTCCCAATTTATGTTTCCGGTCGTATTCAGAAGAAAATATTTCATCCATCATCCATCGTATTTCATAAATTGAATGCCATGCGCGTTTGACTGCATCAGTAAGAGAACGTCACAGTTTAACACAAGATCACGCAGCAATTGATCGTACATGAATAGAAGATGAAGTTTTACGGTCTCAAACATTTGTTAACTCCATATTTTGTCATCTTCACTATGTAAATATTACTTAACTCAGACACGCCACTTACTGATAATGATAGACTGTAATGAGTCACTTTTATAGACAACTTCAAGCATATCTGAGTCAAACTGCAAGCATATCAGAGTCAAACTTCGTGCATATCATAGTCAAACTGCAGACATATCAGAGTCAAACTACAAGCATATCAGAGTCAAAATTCGTGCATATCATAGTCAAACTGCAGGCATATCAGAATCAAACTGCAAGCATATCAGAGTCAAACTTCGTGCATATCATAGTCAAACTGCAGGCATATCAGAATCAAACTGCAAGCATATCAGAGTCAAAATTCGTGCATGTCATAGTCAAACTGCAGACATATTAGAGTAAAACTACAAGCATATCAGAGTCACAATTCGTGCATATCTTAGTCAAACTGCAGGCATATGAGAGTCAAACTGCAGGCATATCAGAGTCGAACTGCAGACATATCAAAGTCAAACTGTAAGCATATCAGAGTCAAACTGCAAGCATATCGGAGTAAAACTGCAAGCATATCAGAGTCAATCTTTACAGACCTACAGTCCAACCTCCATGTCGTTCCACGATTTCTGAAATCTAAATTTACAAAACTGAAAACATAAAATATTTCTTTAAAGTTTGTTTCTGACGATGGCGGGATTGTGAAAGAACATTATTTCCCAGAAATATTCCATTGTTCAGTGATACAAGAAATTATTATTTATTAGTGTTACTGTTTTTTCTACTACTTGAAGAGTGCAAACGCGCTGAAAATATACTGTTTTCTTGAAATGATACTGTTAAATTAACACTAAAATCATCTTACCTCATAGTTTACTGACCAATTTGATTTCTCATGATAAAACTAGCTTTTTGACTTACACTCAATATAAAATTCGTTTACTGGAAGAAAATTTTACAAGGCAGAATGTTTATTGTTTGTTAATTGTTTTAACTTTGCATTAGGTTAAACCACCAAAGAAACTTAAGTGATCCATAAGTCAACAAAAATTTTTTATAGCTATTATGAAACAGAATGTTTATTATTTTTTATTGTATACAACGCTACACTTTTATCAAACTGTACAATAATTTACGTACAGCCCATGATTGAAGGATGTGGGTTTGATTTTAACCTTATCCATCATTTAATTTACTCATAATGATTTCGAGGGTTAAGTTATTTTGATATAATTGAATAAATACATATGAAATAATATCCATTTTTGTGTGTAACTGTGTATATTGGACATAATTAAAAGTTTGTGACTTCTTAAACTACCTTAAAAGATTCTTTGACTTCTATTAATAACTGATTTCTATTCCTTTAATCCCAATTTCTGAACCGTTTAAATAACCGAGGGCGGTGTACTGTGTGTGGTGATCAATTACACAAAGTTCAGAAATCTCCCCTAGAGCATAGCAATGATGAGCTTAGCAGCTGCCCTGTTTCTGTCATATCTGCACACTATCTCTACAATAGAGTAGAACTAGTTTACTGTCTTATCTATCTTAAACTTGTTAGGTAGTTAAATTCATTGACATCTGCTGTTTTTTAATGTTCACCTGTCTCTTAGTGCGGTTTCTGGAATCTGACGCTGTAACAGACTTGGCTCCTGGAATTTGGAGAAATTTTCGTCTGAAGACATCCAGAACAAGCCGGTGGCGAAGAAGCTCAAATGAAGTCTTCACTTCGTTTCGACTTCACATACATCTAGACTACAAAATGTAGTGAAATCTAGCTGACATATATTCGACATTACCCTCTCCTCCATAGCTACATTATTTGCTGTTTATAAACTTTTCTCAATTTCATAATGAGCATTGGTTTGATAATAAAAAATCGATAACCAAAGAAACCTTTAAGCTGTTCATGATCTTAAATTTTTCAGCAATTGTTTCCCCAATTATAAGATATACTCTAATGACAGATATTATCATATTAATTAGACTTTATTACTCCAGCTTAGCCTATTTTATTCATATCTTGGTATATTTTCAAGCAGAGCTTTCGTAAAAGGTCGATAGTAGCCGAACTAGAGGACATAGTTCAACTATTTTGCCAGAATTTTTATAAAAAAGGTATGGTTACTATTAGTTGTATTTCTAACGGTTGAGCCACAAAATGTACTTATATTTAAAATCTGTAGCAAACCATATAAGGCTAGTATTTTACACCCAGTTATACCCATGTTAGTGTCTTTTATACTAACCCTAATTTTGTAATCATATATAAAGCAAATCTACTTTTTGAATTTAATAAACTACTTAGTCTCCTAACAGTCTTTTTAGTTGTACTTTTATCCAGGAAAACCTCTGAATTTAATATCTATTCATATAACCTGTGGATAACTAAAAGAGAAATATTTAAACAAATTTAACGCTGTAAATGTTATTTCATATTGCAACATGAAAGTCTTTACTTATTTAAGTATATTATCTGGCTAAATTACCCAATATACTCAATAATTATGGTATATTTATTTCTATAGTAAAACACGACCTCCCCGTTAAAACCAACACGTCATAACAGTGCTTTGATTAACAAGTTCTTCCGAAATACCAGCCGCCCAGTTTTCTCATTCTCATAATAGACATTCTAGACCTATTATTCTTTTAACCCCCGGTAACAAAAATCTCTCTGGAACCTCAATGCTAAGGCCAGATAATCTCCTGGCTAAATTAAACCTCTGAACAACTTATTCTGCTGATAAAGAATGTTGTCTACTTATTCCCATAAAGACAAAACATGCCTAAAAACCACGTGTTCATTTACCCCCTTCCCTCCAACATTAACTCCCCCTGTGAAATTCATGGTATAGCCAGATAATACCCCCTAATCTGAACAAATCCTCCCTACGTCCTGAAAAAGGGTCTTAATTCAATCTGACGGTTGCATCTTTAAGAGTTAAATTTCAAACAATAAAAGTCCAGTCACTTGTTCTCCAAGAGTTAAGCCACAATACGCCTACAAAGTCTAAACTTTGGATATATCCGGAAAATTAAACTACGATCTGCTTTTAACTCATGGGAAACCTTACAAAAAATTCATCTATTTTCTCTTATCCCCAAATCTTCTAACACTTCGTAGCCCCCAGCAAGACAAAAGTAAGTTAGTAATTTATAAAGACACAAACAGTTCCCCGCGTCTTTGCACAAGATTTTGTATTGAATATCAGGTTCGTGATAGGCATGTCCTTTTAGAATAGCTTAATAAAAAATCCTGAGAATACGTTACAGTCACCGGAAGATTTTCTAGTATCCTGATCCACTTCAGATAATTGAATTTTAATTTTAAGGAGTTTTGTGTACTTGCAGTCGAAGAGTAAACGGTTTTAATGAGTACATGTTAAATATACAGAGTGTAAATTAAGTCCTGAAACGCCTGAACATATAACAAACAGAATGAGATATCGATGTACAACCTTCACCGTACTTTTTAAAATACATTTTTGGATTTTTTTAATGATAAAAACCTTTCCGTCCCCTCTTTCAAAGGGAGGTACGGGGTAACTTTAAATTTTCAAATTCCAAACCCCTATCTTCCGGCATATCATTTTAATGGTCTATATAATAGAAATCAATGACATAAATAGAATATCTCTATGACGTTCCTAGCAAAATTTATGGGCAAATAATTCCTTACATCCAGAGTGTAAAATCCCGATACGCTTGAAATTCCAAACGGATTGAGATATCGATGTACAATCTTCAATATGCATATTAAAACTCTTTTTTGGATTTGTTTAATGATAAAACAATTCCCTCTCTTTTCAAAGGGGGATACGGCGGGGACGGGTAACTTTAAATTTTCAAACCCTATCTTGTGGCATGTAATTTTAAAGGTCTATTCAATCGAACTTAAATAACACTAAGAAAACACCTCTAGTGACACGATTTCTAGTGAAATTTATGAACAAATAACAAAAACAAAGTAATAATAATTTATAGGGATAAAGCAAATGTCTTGCGCATTTCAACACAACGTATGCGTGATATCTTTTAGTAAGACTTTGAGTTGCCCAGCTTATCCCTTTACGTAGTACTAATGTTTTGGTTCGAATTTAGATTATTTCACACGCCATAGTAGATTTTTCCTTGTTACCATGATTAAAATATACATATAAATCGTTCGTCTTGTAAGACATATGTAATTATTAGTAAAATAAAATTCATAGAATCGATGTAAAGATAGTTGCTGGAAAGGAAGTCTTGTATTACAATTCGAGACAAACATCCTCCGGATGTAAGTGGATACGCACATCCGCCCAGACACCGATGGTGAACAAACAGGAAATGCTTGCTTAAGCAGCGGAAATGCTTATATATAAAAAAAGCCGTGCGACGATGTAAGGGGCAGCCATGCTGATATGAAAAATTGGTACTCACCAATTATGATGGAGAGATTTGGCAGAGGCGTGGTCATGAGCTGGCGGGAGAATAACATCAAAACTGAAGAACAAGGAGGAGGAAGTCGAGGACAGGAATTCGAAAAGCGACGTTCGGGAGTGCTAGTGCTTGTGTTCGTGTGCGGAAAAATATCTCTAGGCGTAATAAGTGTGAAGTGGAATAAAATATATTATTATTAAATCCTCTCACAGCAACCCTTGCTCATAATATGTCACAACCTTAATCTTAAACTAAACCAAACTTAAAAACCTTACAGTCTGATAAGCCTACATCTGTCAAAAATTGTCTACTTTTGGACCGTATAATGTTCTTCCGGGATAAGCTACTAACTAACCGTAGTAGCATTTTTGTCCGTATTAAGACATTAAATACATAATTCTGAAAGAATTCTTCGGTTAAAAACTTATATTGCCTTCTATTATAATCTACTTCTGGTATATGGTACCTTGGTGCCACTGAAGTGTTTGCATAATTGCCCCAGTCATGTATGTAAAAACCAGACAGTAAGACTATAATATGTACAAATATGTACATAGTTCTAAAAAGTCTTCTCCGATCAAAATGCTTTTACTTCCCAATATTTTAATTTACTTCCGGAGCAGTAGTAATGGTAATGTTGTTCCTTTTAAGAAAACATATAATAAGTTATTCTGAAAAGTTCACTTCGAACAAAAAGTGGTTATTTCCGGTCACTGGAATCTACTTCCGGTCCCGTAGTAACATTTTATTTTTTGTCCCGATTAAGAAAACTTGTAATACGTTAGTCTAAGAAGTGTACTTTTGTCATTAAAAAGTGACTACTTCCGAATACTATAATATACTTAAGGTCAAATGTATTTTGGGTGCCTTACTAACCATTGCATTGCTGACCTGATCAAGAAAATATGCCCATTAAAATGTCTGGAATGTCATCGATAATGATAGAGAATATATAGAGACAAAAATACTACAAAATATGACTAGTAAACAGCTAGGACCAATCAATGTAACTCTCTAGTACTGAGCAATATCATCAGTAGTGATACTGGACCTACTCGTCGGATCGCGCTTTGTACTGTCATTGCAGCGAGACCAATCTTTGAGACTGGGTTTTTGACATCTTCCTGCCACTTATCCATAATGGGCTTTTTGAAGGATATAATGTTATGCAATACACACTACCGTTGTATTGAGTTAATAAATACAACAGTATACGTAGGAGACATTGTATTCATGTTCATGCGTTTATTCTGAACAATCCAACATTTCCATTGTTAGCAACAATGGTCCGGGTACTCATCGGTTATCTCCACCCCAATACACTTTAGCACCTCTTTAGCTTCCTCGACATAGGTAGGGTCGTAACCATCGGCTCTCACTTTGATCGCTCCTCTGGCGTCGCCTTCTTCACCTGTAACATAAAAAACTCATTTAGACAATGATTTAGGAAAGACCTAGCTGCAGCTGTTGTTTGGAAATATCTAGCTGCAGTTTTTCTTTGGAAATATTTAGCTTCAGCTGTTATTTGCAAAAGATCTAGCTGCAGCTCTTGTTTGTCCACTATTCTCTTCATGAAACTTTGCAGATATGTTTTGGTTATATCAACATATTTATAAATACAACTGCATATAATTAATTGTGGTTCTTATGGATCTATTATTGAATGCTTGAATGAAAACGTACATGCCTTCTACGTACATGGCGTACATACCTTGGAAACTAATAAAGGAAGTGACGTAAAGAGAGACCGTTGCTAACAGATATATTGTTATATAAACCTAATTCTGATAAGATGAAAGCTGATCTTTAGACACCGATGATCAGTTAAAGACTGCAGGATTTTTTCTCTGAAGGTGGTAACACATAAATTAAAATACAGATAGTATCATTCTGCATGGGATTTAAGGTTGAGATAGAATTCGGAATTATGCACAGTTGTTATTATTTTATTTCTTAGTTACCTTCGTGCTGTCTAAGAATATGTAAATATGTCTATACAATGCGTATATCCTAATAATATTACAAATTTGAATTTGCCTTTGTTTGTTTTGCTTTCACGCATAAACTATTCAACCGATTGTACTGGTATTCTACATCGACATTCTTACGGCTCCTTGGATAAATATAGACCTATTCTTATTTCGAAAACCTTACGAGCTTCACCCCACTGATCTCTGGAGCAGTTAAAAATTCCATTTTGGTCTCTAAAGTTGCGAAACATTAATTGGAAGAGCCTGTTAAATGTAATCAACTGTTCTGTGTTAACATTGTATTAGGACAGCACGACCATATTTTTCGTTAAATTAACCACTACTTTATATTTTTTACATTTATAAAGTGAAATTATAACAAAAGTAACAACACTTCTTATTTCAATGTCGTCGCAACAAGGTAAACCAGTTAATTTATTCTGTATTTGACTTAATCAATTGTGAATATGTACATGTGTGGAATTCAGTTTAGTTTCCTAAGAACTAAAAGAATATATATTTACAGTAGCTGAAGGAACAAAAACGGAGCGACTGGGAAATAGCATAATTCAGCAAACCATTCGCTTTGTGACTGCATTTCAGAAAACAAGCGAGCGCAGTGAGTTCTTGATTATAGCAAGTGGAATCACAAAGCAATACACGAAACACTAAATGCAATTTTTATGACAGAGAACCGTCGAGAGGACATTGTAAGCATTTCTCACTGGTGAGGTATACGATACAGAGTAGGTATATAAATATTGATATTATTCCTTGACTGGACCGTGAAAATAGAATGATACTGCGGACATGGATTGGGAAGCAAAAACATGTATATTACTATATGTAATTTTGTGTTGCTATTGTCACTAACCATTAAAAATTATGAATGTGAAATTAAAATAATTAAAGCAACTTCCTGAATTTTCTAATTAATTTAAAGTTCACCTTTAAAATTTTTGAACCGTCAATATTTTGTAACGGATAAAGACTTTTTAGTGCGGTTTACGGCATACTTCACTAGGCCTTTAAATTTATTCACTTTTCCACATATGCTTAAATTAAACATGTTTTACTAACTCCTCGTGGACCATTCCCATAGAAGAATATCAGGACACTGAATACATCTTAAAGTAGGTTTTTGTTTACAGTAATCATGTGTGAAGTTTTGTAGCTTTATTTGAAGCCATTCTTGAACTTGCACATAAAATCAGTATTGAAACTTTTGAGCACCGCCATTTTGATTAAGATGAACCTTTTGAGGTCTAATTTGCGGCATGATGTTAATTAAGCAAATGGAACCGTTAGCATAATGGAACCGTTACTTATCTTTTTAAGTAAGGTAAGTAAATAATTTCTTTCTAAAGGTATGTACATGTGCAGACCTTTAAAATGGTATGCACATTGACTTATGCTTACCGACTCCTTGCAGGCATCCCCTTGAGGTGTTGAAGAGCTACTTATTGAATCAAAAAGTTCAATTGTATGCCTATGCCACTGTACAAAGTTTTATGTTTGTATGTTTATGAGTACAGAAGATGTTTTACTTTTTAGCAGCCCTATATATATAAAACACATACTAAGGTCAGAACAATTATTTTACCAAAACATTATCTGCTTGAATTGTGTTATCATGTATGGAAAGTAACTAGTCTACATTTGACACAATACACCACCATTACTATTTTACAAATAATAATAAATAATATCAAAATAATAGAAACACTATAAATAAAGTAACAATATCGGAGTCTTACCATAGGTGGTACATGTGTAAAATCCTGTAACATTACACTTCGTGTATACATGGTATCTCAGCGTACATGTGGCTGCAAAAGATTTAAAATAACTATGTTATACAGAAATAAACAACAGCAAGATAAAAACAAACAATCAATCTCACTTTCTCCAAATTTATGAAGGCGTTATTAAAAAACATTCTAACTAATATTATAAATGCGAAAATATTTGTTACACTTTCACGCGCAAGCTGTTAAACCGATTGTGGTTAAATTTTACATGGACATTCTTAGGGCCCCTGGTTACCACATAGGTCTATTCTTATTTCAAAAATCCCTTCGTGCTACGATAGTGGGGGCTGGTCTCTAAAGCAGCGAAATAAGCAAATTAAAAGTTTTAGTAAGATTACAGTATTAGCTGTACATTTTAGTAAATATTAAGTATGCAAAGCTTGGTCAATACTGTTATGCAGATATCAAACACAAAGTTACTATATAACTTTTACTATCAATTTAAAGATTGTTGTAAAACCATCTTCGTTGTCTTTTTAAAGAGGTAGGCTTCTCAATCCTGTGTATGTATATATTTTCTTGATAGGGAAACAAGGCAAACTCAACATTTGCAACGTAAATATAAATCACTCGAACCAGAAGTGCTCATACACGTGCCAAGCCTACGACATTGCGTGCGAAGCCGCGAGTAACTGTTTCTAGCATTATTGAAGCTCCAGATTTTTAATTGTCTAAATGTCAGCGATGCCGATTTATTAATCAGAGCTAGCAAAATTTATATTTGGTTTGTTGTCACGATATCTCGACAACGAATATATAGTGGGTTATATTTTGGTCTGCACTATTCTTTTGCGTAACCATGATGAGTATTCTATATTTTGCTATCACTAAAGGAGTGGCAAAAGTTTTTATCCGTTTGTTTGACTATTTGTCTCTTTGTATCTTGTCTTCCGAAGAAGATCTCGGAAACAAATTTAAATATACTGTAAACTTGATACTCGCGTGATGGCTGAGAATTGTGACTGCTGCATCAAATTAAACCATATATTAGAATAATCTATGATATGATAATATAATACATCTTGCCATTCTGGATGCTGCTTAGAAGACCTGTGTAAGATTCTCAAAAAAAAAAAAAAAAAAAAAAAAAAAATTAAAAAATTTGATCAACTTTTACCCCCGAGCTTCAACCAAAACATGTTTATTGTTAATTCTTGTTGTACCGTATAACGCCTATCCAGTAGGACCCGTAACAGTGAAGGACTCAGGCGAAATTATTAATTTACTCACATTTAATTAAACTCAGAACTTGATCAAATCAAATTTTTAAATTTTAACAGGGTAACAGATCGACAACGTTTAAATATTACTTTTCATTTCGAGCGTTACGTTACAAAAACAAGGACGTAGCCAGCGTGTGTGTCCAAGGTATCCGGACCCCCTCCAATTTTTTTATTTTGTACATTACTTTTTGAATTAATGATTAATATTATTAAAATAATTCACTATTACTGACATATACTGCTGAAAGACCGTTGTCAAAATTGAAACGGGTCAAGAACTTTTTGAGGAATAAATTTTGGTAATAAGCAGTTGACTGCACTTGTCTTACTCATTGTTTACTATTGAAAAATATTAGGATAAGCACTAGATAAGATGGCTCAGAAGTCAAAAAGAATTTTACTTTTGTAAAATTTTTTACACATTATAATTTCTCAATCTTGATTTGTATAATATGTACTGTGTTTTGCAGACAATAAAAAACATATTTTTTGTAATTACATTACTATACAAATGTAATCAATTTAAATTATTAATCCTACACAGCCTGCTAAGGAAGTGCATCCACAATTATGAGTATCAATTGTCACTATAATCTATTCAAAGACTAACTTTGTGCAAAATTCGCTATTTTTATTCTTAAGTTTTAATTTTTTTATTTGAATCTTTCCAGGGGAGCCCCCCAATTTCGCCTTGACCCCCTTTCCTCCACCTAAATTTGTCCTTGCTACGTCGTTGACAATAATTTAATCCAGTTATAGTAGTACATATTACTCATAGCATGACTCAGATAAGAAGTACGTATGTTGCTTTTTCATAACTTACATGAAGTATAGTCTACATTAATCTAGAACTCAAAAAACGGTTACTTACTTGGATCATATGTGGCCCCATGTTCCTCAATTTGAGGAACAACATCAACTGCTGTCTCTCTGAAATAAAAATATCTTTTTACAGTAATATACTGAATAATAACTCACTTTAAAAATAATTGAATGGTCCTCATTCATTTTAAGATAACGTACACCTTAACACTTCATACTATTTCATTCTTCTGTTATTTCCAGGGAGAAAATTAACTTGGAGAGCGTATCTAGGTCAATAATCCCTCATTTTTAATTATTATTAAGTAGTATTTCAGGGCGCTTCCTCTCCTGAGTTTAGGTAGAAGAATATTATAATAAATACATTTTAGGTTTTATTATGACACTTGTTTTGAAATAGAATTGAAAAGTTGGGATGAAGGAGTGAGTTAAAAGCTATATATAATTACTTAACTGGCTTATGTTTTATATTAAATACGTTTTGAGGAGATTCACGGGGTCTTAATCTGTTATACCTTTTGGCACAAAAAATTCCCGTCTGAGTGTAGACAGAGAAGAGATAATCATTTAATTTTGAATACGAATCTGTTACAAATTTTAACATTGACCATAAATATTTTATTCTTCCAAATCGTTTTAATAATATCGATAAAATTATTGCAAATTCGTCCAATTTAAATTTAATTGAATCATTTCAAAATGAATAAAACCACGCAGTTAGTGTCACAATATTTGTTTCTATATTCACTTTCTGGAAATTTAATAGAGGGGAATTACTATTTTAAATATCTGTTGGTAATTAACCACTGCAAACCCCCGAAATTAATATGTGTATTAATCATTAAGCATTATTTAATTTAAAACATCCCCGAAGTTTCATTTTTCAATCTTAAACTTTTAAAAACTTAGCAGGAGGTCACAAAACAAAATTTATTATAATTTCTTATTAATATAAAAAACACATGTATATAAAAAATAACATATTAAAAAGGATATTTTTTCTTTGTGGTACTTGATTTGGAAGGAAATAATAAATTGAAAATGCTAGCATGAAACGATGGACTTTATATATATTCGTTCTATGGATATTAAAAACAAAACATATTACACAGTCAACAATAAAACTTTCTATTTAAGCGTTCAGAAAATACTACATTAATATTAGGAGGGAAATGTGCATTATTTTAAAAAACTCTTGGAGGAAAACCTGGCTACTCCCACAAACACTTATGAGGGGATATGAAAATCGAGTTTTATAATATGCCTTCACAAGCAGACTCAGCCTCTGATTTCTGCTGAAACTCTTTTTGTTTTATTAATTCCATTATGCACTATAATAGAGCAGTTCTTTGAAAATGTTTAGTTTTCTGAAGTATTCAAAAATAAGCATAGAATTGAAACATTATTTAAGGGGTAGAGTTTAATGAGTAAAAAGCTTCTTTCACCATTGCACCTTTACCAATGTGGGTTTAAACATTGCCTTTAAGTTTCTATTTAGTTTATAATATCCACTTCAAGTTTAGAAAATATAAACTTTTAAATCGGAAGATGATGAGGATGTAATCGAGACGGTGGCTTAATAGGAACTGTTGTTAAAATTATTTAATTGTTTGGTTTTTAATTTTTATATCTACTTAAATTCTGCATATTTATAAAGGTGGTATATCCTAGACAAATTGTAACCATTACCCATCTCCGTATACGTGAGCGATCAAGACTCTGTCCGGCATGAAGAATGAGTAGACACAAGTCGGGCAGTCAGGGTAGTACCCGTGTGTAGTTCCGACAACTACTTCTTTCACATTTGCTATAGCCTGAAAATACAGTAAATTTAAATTTTACATTAATGACACTTACAGTTATGACGTATAAACATTTAAGTTTTATAAATTAGCTACGTTGATTTTGTAAATGTTGACTTTAGCTCCAGATCACCTTCGGATTGATTCAACACTCCCCACCCTAGCCAATCGCGCAGTGTAGCGGGTACAGCGGTTGTCGCAAGATAACCGGATCAAACAACGCCGAGCGTGGCTTACGCTTGGATGGGAGACCGCTGAGCGATCCTGTCTTTGCAAGCAGTCCGCCTGCCCGGCCGTTGGTGGTGGTTCGGAAGTCACCTTAAAACCGGTGGTCCTCAGGTTAAGAGTTAGAGAGGGCTTTTTAGACCTAACTTCGCCTGGTAAAATAAAATACTTCTTTACTTTACTTTACTTTACTTACTTGCTACATTATGTGTAGAAATTTCAGTTGCTCCACAGTGCTTAGAGATTATGCCTAAAATATCGTGCCCTCAATTGTGTACCTGATAAGACAATGAGAACACCTCTTTACCAAGGTCCCATTATTAAAACATTACATTATTTTACAGAGTCAGGTGCTTAGAAGCACGTGTGACTTATTACTACAATATAACATGCTTACATTACAAACGTATACATGCAGTTGGCAAGTAAAGGTTTTTTTCTTCTTTTTTTTCTTCCACCACGGTGCACAAATACTGTATTCATACTACCAATCCATAACATATACTGAATTTATTACTTATACTATCCACATTTTAACAAGAATCATCTAACAAAAACAAGGTAGAAAATTATAAACATGCATACTTTAAGTTTTAACAAATATATAAATATTAAATATTAGATACAGGTCAAACAATATTTCTACCTCCATTAACAAGCAAAAACAGTAAGATCAACAAATAATATTCAATACATCAATAAGCATAAACATATAAATTAAATATATTAAAAAACAAATAAATATCAAACAGCAAACATCAATACAAATACTATGACAGTAAGACTTAAAATCAGATAACAACATATAGGCTAGTATATAAGTATCAATAAAGTATTATTTTACTATTTTATTAAGATACAAAGATATCAATAAACATGAAAATATAAATAAATTTAACTAACAAATAGGTATTAAACATTTAACATCAATATAAACATTAAATACAATAAGACGGAATAAGACAACAACATGACATAGTATAAAAGTATTAATATGATATATAATATATAAATTAATTTAATTACTTTCTGATACACAATTTTTAATCATGATTTCAAATCTGGGTCTTGAATCGAATAATATATCATTTTTTAATTTCAAAATACATTTATTTATTATTTGTGTGCCAATATAACAAAATTGTTTTCGAGCAATTTCCTCTCTAAAACATTGCACAAGAATTGACAATCTATCTGATGATCTTGTATTGACCCTTAATACAAGATACTTATCTATGTGTTTATGGATTGCTGAACATATTCATATGGCTGAACTATGTTTCGTAGTCTGTGTGTCTCTGATGTCAAAACGATGTAAAAAGAATTCATTTTGAGATTATTCGTCACCTAAATTTTTTTATTCTCTTAGACGAACATGACTCCAGACTGCAGTTGTGAACTCTGTGATGACGTCAAATTCATGCTGCTCTAAGAGAAAGATGGAGGTAAACCCAATATTCAAAACATTATTTATTTCAAAACCTAAACATGCAGAACGAAGAGATAATGAAGAGCTACTTTATCATTCTTCAATTAGGAAATAAATCATAATTATTACGACTTCTTTAACATTAGTACTTAAAATATAATCTCCGTATCATTGCAGGAGATAAAAGACAAGAATAACTTACCGAAACTAATTCGAATTTATATATCATATGCCTCAAACAAAAGTCAAGAATGCTTATTTACGAGTTACTTTATGAATTTCAAATAGATAACAACTGAACAAATTATTACCCAGTAGTCTGTACCATTAAGATACGTTGTGTAGATATTCACATAAGAATTTCCATGTCCTTTTATAAAGAAAAGAATTCAATTTGCAACACTGAATCTACTCGTAATAAAAATTACATTCGAAAAGAGTTTTGCAGGTAGTTAAGATATGTTGGGACAAACATAACTAACTTATTTAAAGTGAGAAATCAAGTTCAGCTTATATCTAATTGATACACAACATGTATGAGATAATTGTAAATAGAAATATCGTTGGTTCGGAGGTGTAAGGTTTTTAATAACTACTTATTAAGTTCTTAAAACATATCTTTGCAATAGACCAGAATGTAAAAAATGAATATGTTATAATTTAAATTTTCTCTTGGTGATATTAAAAGTAAAGATTCTGTCGTAATTTAAGTTAAGAAGACTTTACAAAAGAATACTTTGGAGGATTCCATATGTTTATATTCTTTATAGCTCGACAAATTCAAAATAAGTGTAAATAAATTCATTTGTTGCTTTAACGAAATTTTTTACAGAATTTCTCTGCCTCTGTGTTCTTTTGTGGATTTTGCCAAATAACCATTTTTATTGAAGTTTACAATCATATAAATACAAATTTCACTAAAATACATTGGTAAGTTATAATGCTGAAAAACCTCCGTTCATAATGTAGAAACATCGACTAATTAATTTTGAGTCATTGTTTTGTGTACACAAAAATGTCATAAAGCTTAATTTAATTCACTATATTACTCTATTTTACAAAATAAACTAAAAGAATACAATGTTTAGTACCGTATTTGTTACAGAAATACTTCAAGTAACTGTGAAATATTTTCCTTCTCACTAATATTACATATTTTTCATCCTCCTTTTATATTCACACAGTAAATGCCGAACTTATCTTCGCTAACAATGTTTGTTTTTTTTATTATTAATTTTGTGTTACAAACACTTTTTCTTATGTTCTGTACATTTTCTTTTATTTCTTTAAATATTTTATTTGTACATGATGTGAACGAACGCCTAAATGAATACTTCTAAACATATAGCGTTCCATCCAGCACTATCTATAATTTATAAATTAGTTTGAGATATTTTTACAATATATATTCTTGATTGAATGAATTTATATTTAGTAGTTTTAAAACAAATAAGCTTCAAGGTTTTCTACTTCAAATAAGTTTTCCATTTCCCAAATTAATTGTGTTTTTTAACTAAAATTCATACAGTTTTTTGACTTCGGTTAGTTTTTATTTTTTTAATCGTATTTTCCCTTCCTGTTTATTTATTTATTATTAACGGCAATTTACATACAATATGCAATAAGATGGCAGTACAGTGTATATAGTGCAGTAAAAAGTACAACTAGTATAAAATAATACAGAGCTAGCAATGGCAGAACACAACACAATATGACAATGATCGATTCCAAGTCCCAATAACTGTCCATCACAACAAGAAAGTTTAGTTATACACTAATATCATATAAAAATCAACAATATATTATGAAATAGACCAACGTACAATAGAATTAACAACAATGTATAAAATAGAATAGTATAACAACAACAAGTATACGTAAATAACAACAACCAAAATAATATAAATACACCAATGATGCAAAAAGTCGAAATTAAATTAAATGTACCTTGCAGTAGAGCAGAAACATAATAAAAAAATACAAAATAGCAAAAGCTAAAAAATGAAACCGTCTTAAAGTTACAGGGGATTTTAAGTGTGTTGAGACAAAACATAAGTGGCCCGCTTTCTGATTTGATGTAGGCCATCAGCGAAAAAATCGCACTCTGATGCAACACGATTCCCCAGGCGAACAAATCTTACCAGTGGACTGTTGAAGTCGTAGTTCGTGGAGTGGTACTTGCGGCTGAAAAGCCCACTAGATCTGGTGTTTACAGGGATCCTGATACCAATTTCAGCGAGAAGATGTTTGCTAAAGTTTTGTAACGTTTACATTATACTAGGAATATAGATGAAGATGGTTATAATTTGCCCCAAGTGAAATCCATACATTGGAACTTATGAAATAAATAAAATAAAATGAAATAATGAGTTTATTCTTCTCAAATATACGGTTTTGCAACAATCTATATTCTAGGAATATACACTGCCACTTCATCCAGTAGTGTGGCAGCGCAATAATAGAAAGAATGTTTATTACCTAGTGTCCAAACTCTTCTTTATAACTGACTGCTCACTCACACATTATAAAGGAAACAGGATTTTTCCGGACATTTGCCATCGTTCAGTGAAACAATAAATCAGTAACACTACGTTTCGAGATCTGACCTCTTCTTCAGGTAAAGAACTAACCTAATACATAATATTACAAACTAGGTTAAAATAAACAAATCTTACCAAAGCGTTGTGGCACGCCTAAGTCAGGAATCACAACCTACATGTTGTTTGTCAACTTCACTAACTCTATAAACATGCACTTAATAAAAAACTATACAAAACACTAATCATTGAAACTGAAGTACGGAATACAGGTCACAATGCGTCTTCATTCGTCTACTAACCACCTACAACTAACCAAAGGGACTAGCCAATGGTAATCGTGACGGCAGACTAAAACAAGATGGCGGAAATAAAAAGGAAGGGGACAGGAATGGGCCCTTTCGTTATTATTGGTTCATGCGAGATGAACTTCTTAAAACCATATTGTGACTCCGCATTGGTTTATTACAAATATCTGATCCGTTTGATACTTTTGGTTTTCTCTTTAGTTCATTTTTTAGAATTGGCAACCAAAGCGGCCTAATCTCGACTAATGGTTGACTGATTGGTTGGTCTGCCAATTTAATGTATGTTGCCTCAATTAATTTCCTTTTGAAGAAATGTGGTTCCCGATGTATTATGTTGGCTTCATCCCAATTCATATGATGGTCTTCGGACCAACAATGGTGTGCACACATTATAATTAAGATGTGAATTATGTTTAAAAAAATTATTTTGCTTGAATAACTTGAATACTGAATGAGTGTCAGTTTTTCAACTTTATTCCTAAATATGAATTACATATTAAACTTACCGTTTCTATGATATGCCCAGGAGGATAGCCGTTCCAGTATTCAATTATTTTTTCTATTATCTCCTGGTCACACTTGGAGGCATGTCCCAAATGAAGGAAAGTGCTTGAGAGAGCAGTCAATAAGAAAATACGGAACCCCATGTTCTTCTTTTCCCCGTTCTGAAACCAGTATGAAATATAGTCAGCTATTGCAGTGTAGTTAAAGAATGTAGTTTATGAAACGATCGAAACAACACTTACCATTGAAATGAACATAAGACGCCGCTTCTGAATTTACTTCCCGCTTATATACTCTTGGCTATTCAAGCGTGAAGCCGTAATTTTTACACGCTTTTATTTTGTCAAGAGACATTGCTATAAATTAGTTATCAGTTGTGTACTTTGACAGATGTCAATATTAATAAGTTATAGGTTTCCTCGTGTGCTATTGTTCGCCCACTTTAAATTTTGCAGCTCATACAGCAGAAAATATCTCATCCATCATGTTCCTCAAACTGAACATCATGCGTTTTTGACAGCTTCAGTAAAGGAACTTCGCACTTAAAACAATTAGGTAGCGCGGTAATTGATCTTGCATGACTAGAAGACAACATTGCTAAAGCTAGCCTCGAATATTTGTTATCTTAAGTTTTGCTACCTTCATAACAAGACTTTCTCATTGAAAGACTTGCCTACCTTCAATATGTGTGCAACTTAAAATATTTTTCAAATGGGTGGTGCCAATAACATGAAGTGAAATGAATAAGAAAAAGGCACATCAGCAGTCCTGTTATCTATAATTCTGCACGAATGATGTGCAGACAATTCGACTTTACAGAGTCAATGAAGGTCATGTTCTAACTATTGGAAAGGCCGATCTTCCGGGGTCGTGATTATAACCCTAGAGTCTTTGTCAAATTTTTACTAACCTAAGACGTATAACGCAAAATACTGAAAACTTCACACTGAACCAGATCCCGGACTAAGAGATTGTGTATGAAGATAAGCTAATGCTACGTGGCATGATACTGTTAATACAAGACTCTATCTTCATGTTTTGTGAATTTTACAAAGTACTAATCACTCAACACAAATACACCATTTACTACCGGTGTGTAATGATAAGCAGACGTCTCCACTTTTACAAAGTACTAATTACTCAACACAGATACACTACTTACTACCGAAGTGTAATGATGAGCAGACGTCTCCCCTTTTACAAAGTACTAATTACTCAACACAGATACACTACTTACTACCGAAGTGTAATGATGAGCAGACGTCTCCACTTTTACAAAGTTCTAATTACTCAACACAGATACACAACTTACTACCGAAGTGTAATGATGGGCAGACGTCTCCACTTTTACAAAGTACTAATTATTCAACACAGATTCACTACTTACTACCGAAGTGTAATGATGAGCAGACGTCTCCACTTTTACAAAGTACTAATTATTCAACACAGATACACTACTTACTACCGAAGTGTAATGACGAGCAGACGTCTCCACTTTTACGAAGTACTAGTCAATCGAACAGATGCACCACTTAATACCGAAGTGTAATGATGAGCAGACGAATCCACTTTTACAAAGTACTAATTACTCAACACAGATACACTACTTACTACCGAAGTGTAATGATGAGCAGACGTCTCCACTTTTACGAAGTACTAATCAATCGATACAGATACACAACTTACTACGGAAGTGTGATGATGAGCAGAACGTCTCCACTTTTACGAAGTACTAATCATTCAACACAGATACACAACTTACTACCGAAGTGTAATGGTGAGCAGACGTCTCCACTTTTACAAAGTACTAATCACTTGATACAGACACACCACTTACTATTATTAAGTATTAATAAAAACACTACTTTTCCAAATTGTTTATTATTTCGGGCGAGGCCTTTCAAAAACCAAAGGTTTCATCTTCAGGCAACTCCACAAATAAATATTTACATATTGTTTGTTAAAATTAATATTAATGGAAGAGTTGACAAATCTGCTGTAGCCAAGCACTGCATTGAATCAGGACACAGAACATCAATTACAAATCTAAAATTAATAAAAGAAATAACAAAACCAATGAACTTGAATGCTTGGGAAACACTATACATAAACAGAAGTAAAGAAAAACTCATGAACAATGAAGAGGGCGCTATTGAAAATTCCAATCTTCTTTCTTCTGAATTTATTCAAAAATTAAACTCTAGTCAAATATAATTTTTTCATACTGGCTGAAATATTTCCAAAATTTTTGTATTTACATTTTACACCATATGTTAATTTAATATTAATTTTAACAAACAATATGTAAATATTTATTTGTGGAGTTGCCTGAAGATGAAACCTTTGGTTTTGAAAGGCCTCGCCCGAAATAATAAACAATTTGGAAAAGTAGTGTTTTTATTAATATTTAATAATATTTAAAGAATTTCCAATTGCTCCAAGAGTCTACACCACTTACTACTTAAGTGTAATAAGGAGCAGAAGTCTGCACTTTTACAAAATACTAATCACTCGAAACAGATCTACCACTTACTACCGATTTGTGATGATGAGCAGAACGTGTCCACTTAAAAAAAATACTAATCATTCAACACATCAATTACTACCGAAGTGTAATGCTAACAGAACTTTCAAAAACCATGTTGAGCACATCGCAGCCAAGATCCCCATACCCAGCCCAAGACCAGCCAACTGTCACCGCCCACGACTGACTGCCTGGGACAAATACTATTGTCTGAGATATGCAAACCCGAACGGAACATTTTAATTTCTAGTACTCAATGCAATAACAGGCAATATTTTATTGAACAAATATTTGATATCTCGGGGATAAAATAATGGAATGAAAACTTAACTGCAATTGGAAATGGTTATGAATCATGGTTCACATTTTTCAAAATGTATTTAATGAATTACTCTGTGTAGCAGATTTATAACAGAAGTGACGTATTATGATACATCATTGAATATGGCTATTTGGCTTTACAATCTCTACAGGTATGTTTTGTTTTCACCGAAAATACTGTATATGTTATCTACGAATTTAATTTCGCTTTCTTTGTAGAATATTAGATCAAATTGCTTTATTAATTTAGTTATAAGTAGTTTCAAGTATATAGTATGTGGTATATCATTGTTCAGTCCTAGATAAACACAGTATGATGAACACAACTGCTATCGCGTTTTACCACACAACGTTCCCTAGTGACGTTTATTGGACGACATTCACTTCAACAAGTGGGAATAGCAGAACGTTACGTTTTCTTAAACTATCATACCTCAATAACAGCAACTTAAACAGTTTTTTAAATCAAAGAACTACCATCAAAAATAGTTTTATCTTTAATGGAATCTTTATAGTTGAGTATTTGTTACATATAAAAAAATTAAGAATGCAAAGATAAATAAATTCATCTATGTATACGACACTAGACAGATTTTTTCTGAAATATTCTATACTTAAACACCAGAATATTTGAAAAAATGGTTTCATTCCTTACCTTAGCTTGGCATATCCCATTTTAAATATGCATTGACAGTTAACTTTTCCTCACATTTTAATGGTAAACGACTTTGCATCCATGTGTTCTAAGTGTTAATCAATTTTTTCAAAAATAAAGTGTTAATTAAACTTTATTAAGATATGAAATATTTACAATGCTCACTTTGCTAACGTTTGACATTGTTGGTATTCATGTCCAGGCTTCAGTATCTAGAAATCCTTTCGATTGGCTTTTAGGGATGTGAGTTCATTTTAACCTGTTCCGTCGCCAGTGAACGTTTCAAAAAACTTAAAGTCATTTGTATGTCACTGAAGGAAAAATATGTGGTGTCTATTTTTGTATTAATTATAAAAGATAACGGCTTGTTAAATACTGTATTGTCTGCCTTTCCTTTTCCGTAAAGCTCTGAACAGTCCAATACCCGTGGGCTCTGAACTGTGTATTGGGAACCATCAATTACACAAAGTCCAGAAATCTTCCCTAGAGCTCAGGACGATCGGTTGCTCTGTTTCTGCACTCTATCGCTACAGTAGTTTGGATCTAGTTTACAGTGCTATCTGTCCCAACTTTGCTGGAATAGTTCAATACATGGAACCAACTATTATGAATTATGTTTATTATTTTTATTTCTATCCTCTTCGTATACAGGTGCTACTGTATTACAAGACCAGGTTATAGAGCTGTACTTTATTGTAATATATGCTTGCAGTTGGTATGTATGTTTTCTGCCATTAGTTATATAAAGTTCGGGAATCTCCCCTACTCGTGATCAACTGCTCTGATTCTGACATCGTTGCACACTTTTTTGTCCGGTAGTTTGTTTAGAATTAGTTTACTGGCTTGTTCCTCTTAAGTTTAATTGATTATAAATATTGTTTTGTTTTGGTAACACACAAACCATGTTTGTACAAGGCTGTGCAATTCCTCACATGCAATGTATACATATGTGTTCTTTACATTTATACAAATTCACCGACTGCCTAATTGCTAGTGTACTTTCTACCCATGGGAAAACAGAACATTAGGTTCCACCAGGCATCTAAAACCCTCTCCTTCTAACTTTCAGTTAGTGATGACTTTTAAGCTAGCCATAGCAAAACATAATCGGATTCCACCAGGCATCTAAAAAACCTCTCCTCTAACTTTCAGTTAGTGATGACTTTTAAGCTAGCCTTGGCAAAACAGAATATCAAGTTCCACCAGGCATCTAAAGACCCTCTCCTTCTATTTTATTTTTAGTTAGTGATGACATTTGAGCTCTGGGATTCTTACTCCAGAAGGTTTGGTTAACTAAGGTCATTAAACCTTACTACCTCTTGTTAATTTCGGCTTATTAAAGCTTTTGGTGTATGAGAACTTATCACTTTTTAAATTTCCAGCCTATATAGTTCATCGGCTAAGGATTATCTTGATTTATTGAAGTTTTCAGCCTATTGAAGCTTTTAGCATCTAGAACTTTTGGACCTCTGGGCATTTATGGCTTTCCTCTTTTGGCTTGGAGGTCTAAACTTCTCTGGTGTTTTCTCTGTGGTTTTTCTAACGGTTTTCTTAGGAAGGTTTCAGTTTCGGGAAGATTGATCGTTTTTGAGGCTACCAGTCTATTGAATCCATTTAACTGTACGAGCTTCCAGTTTTTACTGTATAAAGGCTCCTATCCTTTGGAAGCTCTGAAGGGATTGGAATTGGGAAGCACATATTTATATAAATATTTTGGTTCTCTTTTATATTCCAATCCTCTTTTGACGTTCCTTTCTAAATATTTTTAAATTCAAAAGGTAGACAAATGTAACATATCCATTATAGCTACACTTATAATTCAATAGGATATGATAATGCCTCATATTTACTAATCACTTCAAGCCCATAATGATCTACCTATTCTCTTCAATTGTATGGAAACGTGTGAGTATTTATCAAACAAAAAACCAAAATTATGGATAGGTTATACATTTTTCTAAAACTTATTAAAACACCTGAAAGGTTATATTAATATTATTAATATTATCAACCTTTAATATCAACTGTTAATATTATTAATTAATTTAATAAAATTCCCTATTTAACAATAATAATTTCAAATTGCTATACCGAAATGTTTAAAAGGCACAACACACAAGATATTATCAGTGTAAAAATATATGAGTATGATTATATTTGTATTTATTAACTTTAAGCAGTTATACAATAACTTTAAAACAGTCATACAATAATTTTAAAACAGTTATACAATAACTTTAAAACAGCCATACAATAATTTTAAAACAGTCATACAATAACTTTAAAACAGCCATACAATAATTTTAAAACAGTCATACAATAACTTTAAAACTGTTATACCAATCAATAGTAAATTTAGAACCAAAAGTATTGGGAGTATTTTCGCAGCAATAATTGAATCTTTACTCAGTGTTAATATACTTCTCAGTGTCGGGGAGAAGATAATGTGAGGTTATGCACTAGCGATAAGGAACCGGAAGTAACAGGTTCCGCCCTCTGGGTGATAACGCGCCCTCACTTCCTGTACCCTTATCGGACACCACCTCATCAGTTAATGATAATATTATGGTTATTAATAACGAGCCCGGTCATTTTCCTCTGTGAACTTTGTTCCTTCCGTAGTAGCTATAAATTCTATTGCCTCCCTTTCCAAGCATATTTAATTTCCTGCTTTCTACTCTTTCCTGTTTATAATTATTGCAATATTTCATAACTAAAACTTGAATATTGTTGTTGAATACTGCATCTATAAAAACGCTACCAATGAAATAGTTTTAAAAATGCGCTTAAAAATTATTTAAGTAAGTTATCTAATATAGTACATGGAAAAATAAAACTACAATTTTATATCGTAGTATTTTTTTACTAGATTATTTATTTTTGTTTTAAATTATATTACAACAATGTCACTATTCAATTTAACGTATATATATATATATATATATATATATATATATATATATATATATATATATATATAAAACAGGCACATCAATTAATATTAAAATCAAAAGTACCCTTTGGTCTGAATAAAAGATGAAATGATCAATTATATATTATTTTTTCTAAATTATTTTTCTAAATTCATTCTCTGTTCATGATATTATTTATTTCTCTTTGGTGTTAACCACATGTTCAAAAATTCTTGTTTATTTATTTATGTCAGTTTTTATTTATTTACTTTTGTAAATTTTGTTGCTGTATTGTTATTTTGTATTATACCTTTTTGAAAACGGCAAAAAGCCGAAATATTAAAGGAACTTTGTATCAAGAAGTTTAATAATTGATATATATATATATATATATATATATATATATATATATATATATATATATATAACTTAACCTATGTCATATATTTAATGTTATGTATACACTCTTGCACATCTTAATTGTTATGGAATAGATTGTGACCTAATTTTTGGTCGTAGCGTTATAGAAGATGTCTCACTTTTAATGTGTAATTAATTCCCATCCAAACACCGTAAGAGTTTTTTCAATACTTTTAATGGTTTTTTTTATCAAAAAATCTCACACGTTTTCTATTATATCCAAACGAGTAAAGTATAATTTTTGAGAATACATACATCAAAACTATTTGTGCTAGGTCATTTCTTTAATATTAAGATAAAACTTTCCTTAAGTGAAAATGGAAGATATAAAGAAACATAAATTACTATGTATTACTATAGTTTTATTTTTTCTATTTGTTAAACAGAAAGTGATTATTTTGTGTGTATAGTCTCCTTAGCTTTTTAAGATGATTGTTTAAAAAATTGCATTATTATCTTAAAAATAACTTTTCGAATTACAACAGAAAGAAAGGTGAATTGACACTACAGGATAGTTCAAACTGTACAAATGAAAAGTTTGTATATCAGAGTCAGAAGTTTGTCGGAACAGTAAGTCAACAACACAACCTGATTACAACTTTATATTGTACTTGATTTACAAACCAGTTACTTCCTTTTCTGTAAACTGTTGAAAACTGGCAGGTCAGCTATACCTCCGACTTCTAGCATCAACTGTTCATAGTCAGTTGATAATTTTAGTTAGAGTAAATTTAGTAGTATTATTATTTAGTAGATAGATAGTATTTATATGTGATGTTATGTGATGTGATGTGATGTGATGTGATGTGATGTGATATGATACTATTGTGACATAATGACAATCAAAACCTCAATTCGCTACCCTGAAAATCAGCTACGAGCATCGTATCACGCGCAACCACTCCGGAAGGTTGGATGACAAATTATTTGTCTGTCCACACAACGACCGTGTGAATTAAATAGTACACTTCTGACATTTCGTAGGAATCCTCTTCATTCATTAAAACATCATTTGATTTTAATAACTGCATCTTCAAATATAGAGCACTTTTAATACAAACAGTGCCTTAAACTAAATGGAATTAGATACAAATGTAAAGGGGAATTAAACCTTTTTTCTGTATTGTGTTTAAAATGGCACAGTTAAAATCCAAAATTGATTACGTTTATTAATAATATTACAGTGTTTGTAATAAAAGCATAACTTTGGGGATCTTATCCACAAAAAGTGATTAAAATGTCTTGAAACAATTATTAGATGCGAATGCAAAATAGTGCATATAATTGTGAAAATAGCAGTATTGGAAAAACAGCAGTATTTATTATACCAGGTTCAAAAGAAATTTCAAAATAATTCCTCCTTTTCATTAGACAAAGATGAGAATGCTATTTTAATGTAAAATATAATTTTTAAATTTGGTATTATAGTATTTTATGTTTTTTAAACTAAACTGAATCTGATAAAACAGCGTTTGTGCTCATATATTTGTTTCGTAAAGAATACATTTAAAACTTTAATCAAATTGTTTTTTTTTTTTTTTTTCAACCTGTGAAGATTCTAAATTGTTGCAATCTGTTTTGTTATATTTAAGTATAATTCTATTATCAACAAAAGATAAGCGGGAAGCTCCTTTGAGAGTAATGTGTTTTAACTAAAAGTTATGCTTCATAGCACGTTTTGTGGATGGTCAGCTGAAACAGAATGGCCACCGAAGACTATGTAGATATTATCTTGTATCTGAGGTGTGTATCATGTGGAAACACGATCGTAAACACAAAGCTCTTTCCATGCAAAACGCCAAAAGTATGGTAAGTTGTGTTAAGTTAGAGCATGATATAATTTAGAGGTTGGCAAGAAAATGTCAGTACATAATCTCTATTTTATATAGTATATAAAATACAATACATAATACTGTTCCTGTTTTAGTATTTCAAAGGGCATCTGGAAACTGATACTCTCTCGAAAAAAAAAACTATATTTTGTGACTCGATCGTTATTCTTCATAGTTTCTTGGAAAATAAGCATCCATTCTAGTGAGGGCATCAATTTAATCTCTTTGAAATGTAATAGAATTAAAAAATCCAAATTCTATATGTACACTTATTTGGAAGCCGATCCTAATCTAATCTTTAATCCTGCAACTGGACACTAGACTTATGTGCACTCACACGACATTCTTAGACTTTGCTAGTATATGGAGTAATAATGTAACCACTTTATTCTAAGATTTTACAGAATAAACGAATTAGAATGTTAGCCAAAAACGTGAAATAAGGTGTTTAAACACGCTACCACCAGTACACCAACCACATTTCGTGTAGCAGGTTTCGCAGGGGCTACGTGAAAACTTCAAGTCTGCACATTTCATTCTTAAGGTGTTCTGCGAACCGATAGACAGATGGCAAGTACAAAGAGAATGCCAAATTCCGTGGTTAAATGTGCACCATTATATATCCCATTCTTGTCTATGTAGTACTTAAGTTTCATTCAAAATTTATAATACTCAATATTTATAACTCAATATATACAGTATATATACTGTATATATATATAATGTTTCACAAAACTGTTATTATTGGACCCTGCTGACAAGTTCTAACTTAGCGGGGCCAAATGCATGTATGATTGGTGAATAAATAAATTCTATTCTATTCTATTCTATTCTCAAAACAAAAATTCATATTAAAGACACTAACACAATGGACTATCTACATTTTAACAGTTGCCATCCTGTACATCTCAAAAAGTCAGTACCAAAACAGTCCAGCTCAGTCAGCCGAGCCGATAACAACTCTCCGTATAATGCTCGATAGCAAGGTCAAGGTCACTCGCCGTGCAACACGTGTCTGTACGTGCGTGTTTTAGTCCGTCCTATAGTGTTTTTCACTGATTAATTTTAAAATGGCACTCTGTGGCGTCTGTGGTTTTCCCTTAAATTATGCTACCAGCATAAAGTGTACAGCATGTGAAAAGTGTTTTCATATTCACTGTGCAAAAAGTGATAATGAAGAAAAAACTAAGCTGTCTACCAAGGACTGGAAGTGTCCATCGTGTAGAAATAAATCGTCAACGCAGGGGAGTGTGAAATCGTCTGTGTCATCGTCCGATCCTATGACAAAGGACTGATCAAGGTTATGGAGCGATTTAAGAGTGACGTTTTTCATGAGTTGTCTTCCTTTAAGACTGAAATGAACGAACTTTCGACATATGTGCAGTTCATCTCCAATAAGTTGGATTCACTAATGAATTAATGGAGCAAATCAGGAAGAAGCTCGCTGAACTAAAGAATGAGAATCAGGTGTTGAGGGCGAGTAATCAGTCATTAACTGTAGAAGTTGTGAACTTGCGTGAAAGAATGAGAAAACTAGGGTGAACAATATTGAGATCAGCGGTTTACCGGAAATGAGAGGTGAGAACATCTACTGACGGACGTGGAAGCGGCCCTGGGGGTGGAGGTGAAGGAGACTGACGTCGCAGCAGCCCATCGTGTACCGTCCTACAGAACCGACCGGACGCTACCTGTCGTCGTCCGGTTCACGGCCAGAAGGTGCAAGGAGCAGTGGATTGCAAAGTTGACGGCATGGGACATCAATCAGCAGTTCCCAGTTTTCGTCAATGATCATCTCTCGCCGGAGAATAAGCAGTGTTCCTCTCTAAACTCAAACAAAAAGGAAGAGAACTGGACTACAAGTTCGTCTGGTGCCGTACGGTAAATTCTTCGCTAGCAAAGCCGAGGGTCAACCAGTGAAGAAAATAAATTCCTATGAAGACATGGAAAAACTTAGTTAAGCTTGTAAGTTACACCTTAAAATACTTATTAATCATGTTTATATTAATAAGTACCTGCTACATTTTGACCAGAAGATCAGAACAGTTTCAATAGTTTTTATATTTCGCTCAATAATCAGAACCAAAACTTAATTTATGCAAACATACGAAGTCTCCGGCAAAATTTTAATAGTTGTTTGTTGATTTTAAACCAAATTAAACATAGTATAAGTTTTATTGTCCTTAGTGAAATTTGGATCAGCAGTGATGAGGTTGAGCTATACAACATTCCCGGGTACAATACATTTCACTGCTGTAACAATAACTTTAGATCAGGAGGAATTATATTTTATACACTAAATGATATTACAGTGTACAATTTAAATTTAAATTGTATCACAGCCGATACGTTACTCTTAAAAGTTAAATTTCAAGACTTATTTTTCAATTTATGTTGCATTTATAGATTACACAGTTATTCTGAAACTGGGTTTTTGGAAGAATTAGGCAATAAATTAACGACAATTTCCAACAGCACTATTTTAATAGGAGATGTTAATCTAAATATAATGGATAATAAACCAAGTTCACATAGTTATTTAAGCATGTTAAGCAGTAATGGATTTGTGCAGTTTATAGACGCTCCTACTAGAATCACTGCTAATTCGCAAACATGTATACACCACATTTTTATTAGGCACTGAAATATTTCCATGTTTAAAAGTGCAATATTTTATATAGATTTTAACAGATAATTGTGTGTAAGGCTTAAAAATAGTAGTTCCGAATTTGAAAAGTTAGTCACTAATATAAAAACTAAAAATAGTATGACAACCACAGTATATTTTGAAAAGGTTTTATTGAAACTGAATAATATAGAATGGAATGTATGTTTTGCTTCAGGAAATGTTAGTGAACATTTTAATTGTTCAATTGTTGTTAATTATTTTAAGTAATACTATTGATAGTTGCAGGAAAAACTTAAGAGGTAATAAACTTTACAAAGCTAGATTAATTAGCCCTTGGATTAATTCTAAGTTGCTGGATAAAATAGAAAGAAAGGACAAGTTGTACAAAATTTTTAAAAATAGACCTTACGATAGAAAGTATATATTTGTTTACAGTAGATTTTGTAATAGTTTAAGGATGGAAATTAATGAAACAAAAAATTATTTTTATTCCAATCAAATTAATGAAGCAAGGGGAGACTCATCTCTTCGATGGAGAATTGTAAATACCTTAAGTCTAATTATAAGAAATCCGTTGACAGAGTGGAGCTATATTAATAACGGAGTAATCTTATCTGATCCGTCTTTAGTAGCTTACACAATTAACAATTATTTGATCGAAGTAGAGTCAAGTCAATATCCAAATTTGGTCAACGAGCTAAATTTAACACCCAGGCTGACGTCCTTTTTTATTTTTCCTATAAATGAAAATAAAGTGTTGCAAGTAATTAAAAATTTGAAAAACAAAAAATCTTCAGATTTTGATAACATAAGTGGAGCATTAATCAAACATATTGCTCACATAATATCGCCTGTTCTTGCTGAGCTAATTAATTTAAGTTTCTCTACTGGTCAATTTCCAGAACAACTAAAGTCCAGTATAGTTGTTTGTGCCAATTTACTAGAAAAACGTTTCTAGTAAATTTAACAACCTCCGTCAAATTAGTTTACTTTAGATTTTTTCTAAAATTATTGAGAAATTAATGAAAATAAGTTACTTAATTATAGTGTGTGTGTGTGTGTGTGTGTGTGTGTGTGTGTGTGTGTGTGTGTGTGTGTGTTTTATTATATATCATTGATTAAGTTAGCTTATAACATTTACCATTAAAAAAGATTATATATAATATATAACAACAAATTTAAAAAATATTTTACATTATTTACATTAACGGTGTTTAATTTTTACATAGAAAGAGTAATTGTTACTGTGCCAGTTTGTTCACTCTTAACGTACCGAAAATCTTTCAACGAATTTCAAAGAATTGTTAAAATCTGGAACTCGTCCAATCCCCAACAGTTGTAATATTTCTCTAGCAGTGCTACTGCCAGTGTGGTGGCGTAGTGTAGCGGGTACAACTGTTATCGCAAGACCGCTGAGCGATCCTGTTCTTGCAAGCAGCCCGCCTGCCCGGACGTTAGTGGTGGTTCAGAAGTCACTAAGCCTTTGGTTCCCAGGTTAATTGCGAGGGAGTCTTAGCCCTAACTTCGCCTGGTAAAATAAGACATCTTTACTTTAGTTTAACTTTAACTTTTAGCAGTTACCCGTGGCTTTGCACGTAATTTCGTACGCTTTGTACGTGTATGAGCTTTTAATGTTGGAGTGAATTATATTTCCGGTGGCAATATTGACTTTGCCTTGTCACGATCAAGAAATTCTGTCAAAAAGTGCATATTTATGGCCATTGTAATTTACCCTGGACTAAATCTTTGTAACTGTGAAAATTGAAATTTACATGGGAAACAGACAGCTATAAGATCCATTATAGGGAGTACATTACCATCTAAAAGAGGTACAGATATAAGGAATGTGTAAATATTACCGTCAGTTCAATTCTAGCTAAGTTTACAAACCTTACTTACAAGCCTTTTATTCGAAGTACCATGCAAATAGATAATTTATGAAGCACAATAAGAGCATGTAAATTTCACATAAAGTTGTCAGCTGTTCTGTTTATTTATTGTTGTCATGTTCTACTTCTGCGTCTATATATTTCATGCACGATGTAGCAAAGTTTTATTTATTCCACACCAACAGTTACCCGCGGCTTCGCACGCTATTTAATAGGCTTTGCACGTGTGTGAGAACTTCAAGTTAATAACATTTCAGACGCCATCGTAAATTTTTACTTGTTTCCACGGACAATAAAATATATATATATATATATATATATATATATATATATATATATATATATATATATATATATATATATATAGACAGAATAGAGGAACTAACTTCTGTCAAAAGAGAACTAAGATAGTTTTTTATCAGATGCAGAGACTTGGATGCTTGCTACCAGAACACATGGACTTTTTCTGCGCTTCCTTGGCTTCCTTCAAGAGAGCTCTATGTGATTCTCAGTGCTTGACCACTCAACTATGAATTTCAAAACACACACACGCACAAACGCGGACGCGCACGCACACCTGTGCTCGTGTTTGGTTTTTGATGGTGCCTTTAGGGGGCCCATAAGTGCCCATAAGTGCCTTATTGCCTGGATTTAGTTTTTTAGTTTTGTGTTAGTCATTGTTGCTAACTTATTACTATAATTATAAATTATTATGCTCGCTTTTGTAATGGTTGATCCGTTGGGAATAAAATCAAATAAAAAATAAAAAATTCAGTATTTAAATCTACAGTAAAAGTTAGATTATAGCTTTGTTTGTAAAATCTACATTACAGTACTGACAAAGCACTGCAAACTTTATATTTGCTAAAAGTACAGTTAAAACTATATTTTTACTAAAAATTTTAATTTTTTATCTGGATATTTTGTGACTATGTACTCAAAACTATTGCAGAAAACGTTGAAATAAGAATTTTTGTTATTATCGAGCTTACTCTATACTTTCAAGACTATAATTGTAAACAAATTTAGGTTAAATTAATCAAACATATAGTTGTACTTTCGAAAAACTATGTTCACACAGAACAGTTTATTAGATTTAATAGGATCTTTCTATTAATATTTTTGTTTCCTGTAATGCAACTTTAGAGATAAAGATTGTATTTTCGAAAATTTAGAGATTAGTGAGGCGTAGCCGAGATGGATAGTCGAAAGAAGAATAGGCCAGTATTTTAACCAAGAACCCTAAGAATATCGACGTAAAATTGCAGTACAATCGGTAGGTTCACTTTCGCAAGTATAATATTGTATTAGGATGGTAATAAATCAAGAGCAATAGAGTAAAAAATAAAGCTTAAAGGATAAATGTAAAAAATTTGCTATCGGTTTTTCATAGAAACTATTAAGAAAAATAAAGAGTTTTTGACTCTATAAAACAGTGTTCCGTATAAATGAATATGAAGGCTACACTAATGTGCAATGTGCCTGATAAGTCGATCAATGTTAAAATTGAAATGGGGGAGAGAGAGAGGGGGGGAGAGAGAGGGAGAGAGAGAGAGAGAGAGAGAGAGAGAGAGAGAGAGAGAGAGAGTAATGAGGGAGGTTTAAATGTATTTATCAACTATACGGAGATCACTTAGATATGAAATATCCATGTATGGTTCTTCATGTATTGGTTCTTAATCACCGTGTATAACAAGTGCGTGACAGTATGGCTATGGGTTACGTGTTATCTAGAAAACAGAACTAATTATGAAGTTTAATGAGAAGTAATAAGTAGAGTACAGGGTGCGGAGCAGCGAGGAGAACACACGCAGAGTACTGTGACAGTCAGGGAGCACATGGCGGCATTATAAACAAAACTTTTTAAAGGAAAAATAAAGTTAAAGGTTTTTTTGTTAATTTAGCCTAGATGTTAGTCATGCATTGGTTTAGTGCTTTACCTGAAGAAGAGATCAGATTACAGATATCGAAACGTAATGTCACTAAACGATGGGAAATGTTCGGAAAATCATGTTTCCCTCACGTGTGTTAAATTGAAATCATCATAATTTATTATGTTTAAGTTAACTTTGACAACTCAGGCGAATTTATTTTAATATTTTATTGTAGGCCTACTCTAAATAATTGATTGAATTAATTTTTACAACCCCTAACAGCTATATTCTACATTTACATACGTACAAGATAGAAGTACACTACACCACGTGTTGCGTAACAGGCTTTGCTGAGATTGTATGCAATATTGCAAGTCTATTGCAGATTTCATTAGGCTACACGTGTCAATATATCCACATGTTAACATACCATATTGGAAAACTCAGTTTGTTCACAAATTTATTTATTCTGTGCCATCATGGTT
The DNA here is from genome assembly GCF_021130785.1 of Homalodisca vitripennis. Taxonomy (NCBI): domain Eukaryota; kingdom Metazoa; phylum Arthropoda; class Insecta; order Hemiptera; family Cicadellidae; genus Homalodisca; species Homalodisca vitripennis. The sequence continues at coordinate 20,075,157 of NC_060210.1, forward strand.
ATCCATAACACCAAAGGAAAAAACATGCATTTTCATCAACTGGATGTTGCTTATACAGAAATGAACATATTTCAGTGTATAAGTCAGTTCCTTCAAGATATCGTGCGAAATAAATATAGAAATACATTTTGTAGGAAGTGTTAGGTCAAATTATTATTAATTAATATTTTTTATAATTCCAAAAACATGCCGTTTCTAATTTGTATTATACGTTCTATAATTATACATTTTTATAACTTGTTATCAAATCAGAAATATTCCACGGAAGTGGTCGCGTTACGAGGCTTATATAAAAGAGTTAAGTCGAATGGCTAAAATGTCTCCAAACATCTAAAAAAACTGTAAAAGTACATGACGAAGACTGTGTATTGTTCCACAAATTCATTTGAAACTGCTTATACAAACCTAAACAATTGTATATGTTATTACAATTTTATTATTACAAAATAATGGTTAAAATTAAAAGAATTTATATATATATATATATATATATATATATATATATATATATATATAGAGAGAGAGAGAGAGAGAGAGAGATATTAACAATTTTATTATAAATGTGTGAAAATATATTAAATGTAAACTTTTTGCAAGTCCATAACAATAAAGTTTTGAAACAAAACTTTCATTGAATAGTTATGTGTACTGGTCACAAGTTATAATGAAACTTACTTAACAACACTAAACTGTAACAAAGACGACATCACAATGAAGATCGAGCATCGAAACTTTCTCCAGTTAGAGTTGAACCGTCGAACGTTTTAGAGAGATCGTCACAGCATAACAATGAGACTGGCTCACCAACTCTGAATCTATGCCACCAGATGTCGCATCAACTTGTTCAGTTAGAGATTTACTGCACAATTATTTAGTGAGATCATCACCACATTCAATAAGACTGGTTCACCAACTCTGAATCTATGCCACCAGATGTCGCGTGTAACTTGTTCAGTTAGAGATTTACTGTACAATGATTTAGTGAGATCATCACAACATTTAATGAGTCTGGTTCACCAACTCTGAATCTATGCTACCAGATGTCGTATGCAACTGGTTCAGTTCGAGATTAACTGTACAATGATTTAGTGAGATCATCACCGCATTCAATAAAACTGGCTCACTAACTCTGAATCTATGCCACCATATGTCGCATGCAATTTGTTCAGTTAGAGGTTTACTGCACAATGATTCAGTGATATCATCACCACATTCAATAAAACTGGCTCACTAACTCTGAATCTATGCCACCAGATGTCGCATGCAACTGGTTCAGTTAGAGATTTACTGTACAATGATTTAGTGAGATCATCACAACATTTAATGAGACTGGTTCACCAACTCTGAATCTATGCCACCAGATGTCGCATGCAACTGGTTCAGTTAGAGATTAACTGTACAATGATTTAGTGAGATCATCACCGCATTCAATAAAACTGGCTCACTAACTCTGAATCTATGCCATCAGATGTCGCGTGTAACTTGTTCAGTTAGAGATTTACTGTACAATGATTTAGTGAGATCGTCACAACATTTAATGAGTCTGGTTCACCAACTCTGAATCTATGCTACCAGATGTCGCATGCAACTGGTTCAGTTAGAGATTTACTGTACAATGATTTAGTGAGATCATCACAACATTTAATGAGACTGGTTCACCAACTCTGAATCTATGCCACCAGATGTCGCATGCAACTTGTTCAGTTAGAGATTTACTGTACAATGGTTTAGTGAGATCATCACCACATTCAATAAGACTGGTTCAACAACTCTGAATCTATGCCACCAGATGTCGCATGCAACTTGTTCAGTTAGAGATTTACTGCACAATTATTTAGTGAGATCATCACCACATTCAATAAGACTGGTTCACCAACTCTGAATCTATGCCACCAGATGTCGCATGCAACTTGTTCAGTTAGAGATTAACTGTACAATGATTTAGTGAGATCATCACACCATTTAATGAGACTGATTCACCAACTCTGAATTTATGCTACCAGATGTCGCATGCAACTTGTTCAGTTACAGATTTAACTGTACAATGATTTAGTGAGATCATCACCGCATTCAATGAGATTTGTTCAGCAATTCCTAATTTATTACATCAAATGTCGCAAGGAACTTGTTTAGTTAGAGATTTACTATAGAAATATTTTGTGAGATCGTCACCGTGCAACAAAGAGACTGGTTCAGCAACTTCGAGTGTATGTCACTAGATCTTGAAAGCTACTTGTTCAGTTAGAGATTAACTGTAGAAAACTTTAGTGAGATCATCACCGCGCAACAAAGAGACTGGTTCAGCAACTTCGAGTGTATGTCACTAGATCTTGAAAGCTACTTGTTCAGTTAGAGATTAACTGTAGAAAACTTTAGTGAGATCATCACCGCGCAACAAAGAGACTGGTTCAGCAACTTCGAGTGTATGTCACTAGATCTTGAAAGCTACTTGTTCAGTTAGAGATTAACTGTAGAAAACTTTAGTGAGATCATCACCGCGCAACAAAGAGACTGGTTCAGCAACTTCGAGTGTATGTCACTAGATCTTGAAAGCTACTTGTTCAGTTAGAGATTAACTGTAGAAAACTTTAGTGAGATCATCACCGCGCAACAAAGAGACTGGTTCAGCAACTTCGAGTGTATGTCACTAGATCTTGAAAGCTACTTGTTCAGTTAGAGATTAACTGTAGAAAACTTTAGTGAGATCATCACCGCGCAACAAAGAGACTGGTTCAGCAACTTCGAGTGTATGTCACTAGATCTTGAAAGCTACTTGTTCAGTTAGAGATTAACTGTAGACATATTTAGTAAGATCGTCACCATATTACAATGAGACTGGTTCAGCAACTCCGAGTGTATGTCACCAGATGTGGCATTCAACTTGTTCAGTTAGAGATAAAGTTTAGAAAGATTTAGTGAGAACATCACCGCATTCAATGAGTCTTGTTAAGCTAATCTGAGCGATTATTATCAGATTCACCATTGTGTTTATTTAGAGATTAACTTTCGAACGATTATTGAGATCGTCACAGACTAATAATGGTACTGCTCCAAGACTGTTTCAGTAGATGCAATATGTTGCACAAATTTGTCACACACGCAGCTTAGTGATGTAAGACATCTTGTCAGGGAAAATATTATTTGGTCAGTATCTTGTTTCTTGGAGTTTTTTGGAGTATTACCAGGCTTGTAGGGTAGTTCAGCATTAACCGTAATGCCCGCTACACTACGCCATTGGCAAATGGATCAATTGTTGATCAACGATTATGACCAAGAATCTCTTATATATAATAATTACACGTTATATATGGCCTTTCTATTATATGCAGCAATACAGTTAAGAACTAATAATGTTATTTTACAGCAAAAGGGGTTTTTATAAGTTGTTCAGGATTTGAGCGGTTGAATGCGCTAGCCTCTGAATCTGTGATAAGGTGATTCAAATCCAAAATTTGATCTATTTTCACTTTATCTTATCGACTTGTGTTTACTCCCTTTTCCAATCTTATTCAGTTCCATAAGATCTAAGAAAATACCAAATTTTCATATAGAAAAGACATGCTACAACTACCTATTTTTATTTTATTCTTTTATGAAATATCTTTTTAAATATATGATAAACAAGTTCTGCAGCCACTTATGTAGTACTTTATTTTGGTCCTGTTATTTATTTGCATTTATTTGTTTTTTCCTAGTCTATCAAAATTTTTGCTTTTGATGTTTTATGTTTATTTTGATGTGCTAATTTATTAACTTTCCTACAATTTTTTGTTAAATTTAATAATTTCTTGTATCTAATTTCTTTATATTGCTTTTGCTAAATTGTTCTTCCTATTTCATGATATTAATCTTTTTAAAAGGGCATTGTGTTGCTTTTATTTTATTGCTACTGTTCCATGTGTTCTTGTTGACGTTGTACAGTGCATAATTAGCTATGGACCTTATATCTTTTATAAATGTCCTAATTTAAATTTTTTATAAATTGTATTACTTGGAATGTATAAAATAAAATATGAGACGGGATGTATCTCACTCGTTCCACTATAGGGGTTCATATTGATCAGCCAATATTACGCTAGCATACGGGTACTGAATAAAGTTATTTTACGTATCATTTTGGAAATTCTAGACCATTTTGACCATTTTGGGTTTACAAAATAAAACATTAAAAATCATTTATATTATAAGATTATTTCAATTACAAAACAAAGTTAGGTAAAAACTACGTTAATCGTTGTCAAACAAAGTTTGCAGTAAGTAAGCATGTTTTTATTTGTTTGTCGCAGATATTCTATCAGCAAGAAAGGTACAAATAAAGAGTTAAGGGGGTTCGGTATGCCCTATCCTTCCCATGTTAATTTGGCCTATTTTATGTACCTTTTTCTCAGAAACCTTTAAAGCTATCATCATCAAACTTTAGGACACTACTATTTTGACCTTTGTTAACATTTAGAGCGGAACAAAGTTAAAAAAAGAAGTTTTTATTAATTTTGTTGTAAATAAAAAATTTATTAATTTTTTGTAAAATAATTTATAATTATAATTTTTTTAATAAAAATTTAAAATAGATTTTTATAATGTCTTCCGCTCTAAATGTTAACAAAGGTCTAAATATTAGTGTCCTAAAGTTTGATGATGATAGCTTTAAAGGTTTCTGAGAAAACGGTACATAAAATTGGCCAAATTAACATGGGAAGGATAGGGCATACCGAACCCCCTTAAACTAACAAATACTTCAATCGCTTGATAGGGGAGCTAGTTATAGAGACGATCAGGTGATACACCATCAAATATAAATGTGGGCGTTAGAGAAGTCAAGTCTGACACAAACGCAAGACTTCTCTAGTGTTGTTTTTCGCCCACAAATAAATATTTTTGACTTATTATGAGAAGGCAATATTTATAGCACTGTATTAAGGATTACAAATAGGGGAGGTAGTATAATGAGAATCTATTACTTCTGTGAGTTAATTATCATTTAAAACATTAATTTTACTATTTATTGCCTATTTTATGTTCCATTTTCAACAAAAAGGTTATTCCACTTTCCAACTTTGACCAAATTAAATAGAAAGAGTAAGAAAAAGATTGCAGACAATAACTAAAATGCACTTATTTAACTGTAAAATACAGTAGTTGTTATATAAATATACAATGTAGGTAATTGTAACTACAGCACAGACGAAACTTCTACTCTGTAACTAACTATAGAAGTTCTGTAAACCGATTATTTCTCACAACTACAGAACCCTGGAACACAAGCAGCGTTAGTACATTGTTATCAGAAATCGGAGTTTAGGACTCTCAGAAATTGTCTGACAGGACCCTCATTGTTAGTAAAGTTACAAACAGTTCTGATATATCCACGACATCTGCTGTGGGGTGAACACCGCAAATACAGAGTTGCGATCTTCTGCAAGCAGGTGAGATGATCTGTAGGAGTGTCCAACTCTGACAGCATCTTGCGCTGATCGCTTTCCAGAAACCACCAGCTGAACTTTACAGGTGATCAGCTGACGAGGTACGGTAAGTATAAACCACAACTCACTCCCTCACCCCCCCCCCCTCCCATCACACCATTTAAACGTAGTGCTGTTCGAGTAAATAGCTTTGTTTGTGATTTAGTTGGGCAATCATTTACCAACAACATGGTGACACGCGGTGTTTATTGCTCACATAAGAAAATTAAATATTCTGGTCGATTTCGAATCAATGAAGCAGTCCTTCAGTTGGGAAACTTATATTTGTCCTGAAAAATATCTTAAATGCTTATCATTATACATAACGTGAAAAACAAGATAAAATTTTGTTTAAGCGTCAATTGATAGTATGAACTATATTTTGCAAACTGGAATTGTCAAGATAGATTTTTGTTCAGTCATGCTACTAAAACAAGTAAAACCGCTATTGTGGTTTTTACATTTTTATAATAGGTGTTGAGAAGTATCGGCATGGTTTAGTTTTAATATATAGAAAATTTTCATTTTAAATATAGACTTAAAAATCTGGAAAAATCTTTCTTATGTCGCTAGAAGATTAGACCTTACCATAATTAATTAGAGGTTAGATTTGGTCAAATATTGCCAATAATATAATAACGTAATACGCCAACAGAGTTAAATACAAACCTTTTCGTTATTAGTTTATTACAGTGTGAATTAAAATTTGGATACACTCCGTTTTGATTTTGTTAGATAAATACGGAGAGATGGAACTCAGTACACATTTTTAGGAAAAAGGAAGTGAACTTTTTAGTCACTATTACAATTTTGCCCATTTCCATAAAATTGGATTTTGGGGGTGGGACGAAAAATTGTCAAATATAAAGACCCATTAAGTACTGGGTTGAGATAGAGAGCTCTAGTTTCCACTGTTCTTCTTTTATCAAGACTTTTCAAATGAGGCCTCTTGTAAAGTTGTAACAGTGATTAAAATGTTAACTTCTATTTCCTAGAAAGGTGTCCCGTGTTCCATATCTCCATCTTTATCCATCAAATGCTAAACGGAGTGTATCCGTACTCTTAACTCACACTATATCCATAGAGATTTTAACTGACACAGGGAGCACTAAAATATTTCTTTGAGAAGTTATTAACACATCTTGATGAACTCCCACTGGCAATTTACTCAAGGTTGAACGCATAAATCAAAACCTTATTCCAAGAGAATAAAAACTACTGGAAATATTGGTTTCTGCACTAAAAAGCAGTGTTTAATTCACTAAAAGTCATATAATTGAAGACGCTGGTATCAATAATACTGCTTTCTTTTATATTATCGAAGACTCACATGATCTAAACCCCCGCTTGTTACTGAACCTCTGGTACTCATCCCGTTCTGCCTAGAAGATTCCCCTTAGCGATCTTAGATGATTTCCATCTTACCAGGAAACAACCAAGAAAACAATATTCAAGACACCCAAATTCCCCACGCAAACTTGAATTGTAAGGTTATCCAAGTAAACAAAAAATAAATAAACTTTGCAAGCTTGGCGTTCATGCCATGCTCTAAATGAAAATAATTTCTATACAAATTTACCAAATCTAAATTCTTAAAAATGTTCTACTAAAGAATAGTTGACGTGGTTGGGAACAGCAAAAACAGAGTTTTCCATTTCAGATGAAATATTGGTGATATGAATAGTTTTTTCAAACGGGAAATGGTAATCAATCTAGATCAGCGAGTTTGACTTTCTTGAAAAATAATAAATGAAACGAAATTGTTAAATGGTTTTATTTTTCAACACTAAGAATTGTAAGTCTGCAAATACAATGACTCCATGTTTATTGCGAACCGTTCCACTCTTAATAATCGAACATCTGAGTATTTCTTAGAAACTGGAAATTAAGTCCGATACTTATTTACCAAAGGTAAAAACTCCTAAAAGTCTCAAAAGGTTGAGATCCATATAATATTACTGACAGGATCAAATACAATTGAAATACTGTGACTTCCCAAATTTTGGATTATGCAAGAAGACTACACAATTTACCTTATACAAATATAATGCCAAAGCATAAATATTCCCTTTGTAAATATTTTCAGCCATCTGAATGATGAAGATGATAAGGAAAGATGCAATACAAAGGTGATGAAAGACTATTTGAAAGTTTTTAATCTAAAAGCCGTGAATTTTAATGAATTGTTCAATCAGGATACATTTTATGTAGATAAGTCATTTCTCTATCATCGATTAACTAAGTAAGTCCGTTAAATTCAAAAACAACCGTGATGTATGGGTTTTACATATTTCGGAAATTACTCCATCATCAGACTACGGGATAAAATGTGATCCACCTAATATTTTGCCGTGTATATGTGTGACTACACACTTTTAATAGGGTTTTGAAATGAGTGTTTGCTTGTTGTTTTATATGATTTTAACTGTGGCGAACATATGTTATTTTGTGTCTGCTGATGAAATTATTTCCGGAAATTCAACTTCCGGAATTTCCAGAGGTAGAAACACATATTTTTTTGTTAATTAGAAGTGTCAGTGAACCTTCCCGCTGATGTCAGGGTTACAGATTAATTGTAACCCTGATAAGTTATAGAACTGATATGATCATTTGTTTTAACAAAACCAACACTCTATACATTCAACGTTAGAGCAGATAACCCCCTACACTAACCCCCCCCCCCCTATGTTATAGCTTCACCCCTATAACATATGTAGAATTGATTAACTGATTAATATGTACATGATGATTGTTAGTTGTACATACACTACCTTGTTTTGATAAATTGTTGTTGACTGCTGAGCCCACAAAAACTAGATTGCTCCTAAAATCTTGAGTACAGTTTGTATAAAATAAAAATAATTTATTGTTACAAACTCATTTAAATACATTGAACAAAGAATTTAACAGTCCAAACATGATTCAGGAAACTCCGTTGAAAGGTTCATGTCGAGTTTCTTCGCGATGTCTCGGGCCTCAGACAACTTGTCTTTGTCGTACCCGGAAGCTCTCACTTTGATCGCTGCTTCAGCGGGTCCGATCTCACCTGCAGACAAATGAACTCAATTTATTCTTGTCAATAAGAGTAATTCCCTCTTTCTTGGTATGGTCATTAAAACTATTTTAACTTTCTCGATATTCCAGGAGCGGCGTGTATAATTTTCTCATGAGGGTGATCGAGAATTTCCATTAAGAAATTAATATATAGCCACACACACACACACACACACACACACACACACACACACACACACACACACACACACACACACACACACACACACACACACACACACACACACACACACACACACACACACACCGAGAGAGAGAGAGAGACAGACAGACACAAGTTAGCAAATCTATTATAGTATTCACAAGTATCAATGTTTATTTGTAATTATTTTGAGATTTACGATATTGCATTGCCTTTTTCTGCGTTTATTGCACGTATCTGATTGTTTATCGTTTCTTGCCTGTCGCTTATTGTATTTTTTAATACGGTTGTTTTTAAGCCACTTTGTACTATTTATTATTGTCTTTGACTATTTTGCTGAATGTTTGTTAACAAACTTTTATATCTTACTAACTGATTGTTTTGTTGATTATTTATTTTTTACACTATTGGTTATTTAATTACATAATATTATTAGTATTTAGACTATACTTTTTAATACTATTTAATAGGCTTATTTTCATTGTACTGAGGGTGTAATTCCGTTGGTAGAGTAAATAAATAAATGTGAAATTAGCGCAGCTGACGATCGATTTCTTTCTCAGCAGATACTTTAGTGATTAAAATAAAAACCGGGTTATGTACTTGTACAATACAAATGGCTCTCAGTTCTTACAACGCGAACAGAGAGTTAAAGACCTTCTCTTTTTCTACGCACGCACCTGTCTAACAACTGTAATTTAGTTGTCAATGTTGCCTGAAGACGACAACAAGATTGAAAAAACAACCTTTACACAAAGAAAAGAAAAGTGTTCTTAAATCATTTAACATATGAAAGGTTACACAGGGCAGTTTCTACACAGGTCTTGTGTTATTGTGTTCAATAAATTATCAATATAGATCTAAAACATAACTTTTCAAATACATCCAATAAATTATCGCGTTCTGTATTTTTACGTTTTTCCCTGTGTTCTGTCGTATGGAGTTATATCGTTATTAGATTAAAAATTTACTTCTGAACATTTTTTCTTCACATTTTGAGAACATCCTCATTGAAGTTTCCTATTTTCTACGGTATCAATAAAGTCTTACCATCGGTAGAGCATTTGTATAAAAGCTGAACACCGCCTTCATACAGTACATAATATCTTCTTACTGTCTTTTCTGAAACAATAGACAGAAATACAAACGTTTATTAAAAACAATATTATGTCATTAACAGTATTTGTTTGGATATTCGTCATAGTGAAAAAAATAAAATATTACACTAAATCTTAATTTCACACTGCTTTTATATTGAAGTTTTTTCGTTCTTGATTACCTTTTATGTTTCTTGTGCAATCCATAGATAGTAGTAGGACATTTTTACAATATTTTTGCTTTATAGAAATTTTTTGTATGTTCGATTTTGAAATTGTCCTATTGTTCAGTATATTCACGTTTCGAGTGTATAATGTGTTCACTTACTCTTGTGGAAATTGAAAATTTTGCCTCTCCAATGTAAACTGAGCTACAGTCGTATGGAATTTCGTACACTCTAGGTGCACATAGAGATGTCTTGCCTCACTATTATTAATGCTCGTACATAACACAGTCTGAAAGCCTGGAAATAGGTATTAAAGTTTCGACAGTTGGCAGTCTACTCCAATACGGCTGCAGTATAACGAGCGGCCACCAACACAATCGAATTATGACTATCGAATGATATGGAATCATCGATATTTATGACCATCTAAAGAATCATTAAAACCATGTCTGGGACTGTACCACTTCTTGTGCCATCATTAGTACCATCGATCTTATACTATATGTTCTCTCCCCCTTACTTTGTTTAATAAGACCCCCCCCCGCCCCCCACATACCCGTGAACCATGAGGATGGACAGAATGAGGCTTCAAAGGGTATCGGCCTCTCCTTTACTTAAAAGATTTTCCCACAGAGGTTAGTCATAGTCTAAGGAAGATCTTTCCTTTAGGACATTCCGTTTTGTGTTTTTCTGTCTATTCGTTTGTTCCAATGATATAAATTGAGGCACGACAATATTGAGCTTCTAGATGGGTTCGAAATGTTTTTAATTTCCTTTAACACTTATACATTGTCCATGGTTAATCGTATAAAACTCTTATATAATGATCGTACATAAGCTAGTTTATTTATTTATAATTTGCTATAAATGATCATAGAATCAAAATATTTTGTTATAGACATTTTTTATGGAAAAGAGGTATTTTTTGGTAGAACGAAAAAGGTCATGTTGAGCTGGGTTAACCTTTAATTTAAACTCGGATCATACTTACCAGGTACATTAGTGTAGCCTTCATATTCGTTTATAGGGAGAACTGTTGTGATTGCAGACCTAAAAATACGAATACAACATTATAGAGTCACAAAACTTATTTTATTTTTATTAATAGTGTTTATGAAACCGATAGCAATTTTTTGCTTTATATTGCAGTTTTTTTAAGTAATCATTGTTTTATCATTATATGCTATAAACATTCCACCCATCCTTAATGGACTTTATACCGTTATTTTTTACAACTGTAGTAATGGCATCTCGTAATAAATATTAATAACTATAAATAATTAATAAATATTAATAATTATTATATTATACCTTTATGCAATACAAACAATAATAAGACAATGCAAAATAAATATAACGTCATACTACATTCATGCATTCATACTACTCTTGAAGATTAAGGATTTTAAACAGCCCTGAAAAATATGCAACATTGCAAAAGTATGCAATGTACAAAAGAAATCCATTATTTTATACATACCACAGCAGCAAAACAGAATTAGTTATAGTTCATTTTATATTTTACTTAATTTTGGTGACTGAAAATCGTAAAATTTTATTAAATAGTTTTACATTAGTGATAAAGCTTACCCACTCTTCGGAACCTCAGTGTTTATGATCTTGTACTGATCCTTATCCTTTACGAATATGGAGTAGACGCACTTCCTGTCAACGTCATAGTAAAAGGGGGTTGTGGCTATCACCACCTCCTTCCCATTGGCTACAGCCTGCAGAAGAAATCGCAGGATAGCGAAAATAATAAAAGCGAAACTGCCCTTATTATTACCTAAATTATTACCTTATCCTGGAAATGCAATTCAAGGATCGCAGAATCTTTCATGTTTTTGTGTACATATGAGTAATCGAGTGTGTGTGTGTGTGTGTGTGTGTGTGTGTGTGTGTGTGTGTGTGTGTGTGTGTGTGTGTGTGTGTGTGTGTGTGTGTGTGTGTGTGTGTGTGTGTGTGTGTGTGTGTGTTCTGAGGGAGGTTATGTGCGAGTAATACGTTGATTGTATAAATACAGATAACAACCCTCGATGATAAGGAATGGTGAATTTTGTACGTAGTTTTTCCGATGTCCGTCTGTCAAAAAAGAGTTGCACCAAGGCCTGTCTGTGGTCATGTTCTCCAACAGTTGGTAATTTTGTCCTTTTAATTATAATTTCCATTCACTTACTTCACCTAAATTAATTCTCACTTTTATTTTATTTTTCATTTCTATAAAAATGTATGTTGAGTTTATTTAAGACAATGAATATATTAATATGTATTTTTTGTTAAATTTCCTGAGAATAAACGATTTTGATTTGATTTGATTTCTAGGGAATCTTTCTGAAAAAAGAAATTTGTGAAATACTGGACGAATCCTGACAAAAACATATAAATGTTTTTTTAATTCCACCAAAATGGTAATGCTAAACCCCTATATGCGTGCTAGTTTCGTTGGTTCATTCACAGAGGTTGTTATAACAGTTACATTGATTTGTTTTGTGGTTTAGGTTTTGTTTAGTGGCCTTTAACAATTCATTGAAGAAAAAGTCTCCCTTTTTGGCGTTGACTTGCAGATACACTACACATTTTTAAGCAGTTTTAGACTAACTATAAGAGTCTTTTCGACATTAAACATTCTATTCTAGAGTGTGAAACCAAAGATTTTAAATTGCTTGATTCGCGACACCTAGAAGACAGCATCTCTCGTGTCCAAAGACTTTTTTAATTAATTTAAACTCATAGGATAGTTTGTGTTATGTCTCTACTACAATTGTCTACCAAACTTAAAATCTGATGGACCAAACGAGTGTGAGGTCGTTTTGTTATCTACACATAACGTAATTATGGTAAGAAGTTTTAGTGCAATGTGAGTGTTGTCAAGAATTTGTCCACCTGATGAATCAATGAGATTACCTAATCGTCTATATTGCACTTTATTCTGTAGTCTAGGTGCTCTGATCTGATAGTGAAACGATCGAAATAGATCATTCTGAGCTTCTTCGTTGCCGAATTTGTTTGGATCTCTTCAGACGGACATTGCTCCAGATTCCAGGAGTTCAGTCTTACAGCATCAGACTTCAGACGCTGCACTAAGCGGAGGGTAAAATGGAGTCCTCATTACCGTTTCCCCCTCCACTGCTCGAAAATTGTGGTAAGCACTATGAAGTGATGACAAAAAAAAAACATTAGTTTTCAAATTATTTTACCATCCCTGTAGAGATATTTCTGTGAAGGAGGTTTCTACCAATCGGTTTCCAGTACCAACAAGTGTTATAAAATTGGTAAAAACCAAATTTAAAATATTTTTATTATGATCCATCATTTAAAAAGTTGTGTGTTTTTTCTTGAAACGGGACTTATTGTACCTCGAACCAACACTAAAATATTCACTCAATGGATGAACGTGATGTGTTACGTCTATTTGGAAGGTAGAGAAGAGTGACAGTTTTAGCGATCAATCTCGTTCCACATTCTCTATGCGTTCCCATACTATAACCAGTCAAATGGACAATATCAGGGAAATGTGAAATTTCTGTGTCGATAGAGAAGTGTCAACAGATCTCAGAGTGAAAGGTTATGATCAGTACCGTCGATTAACTCATACAATCAAACTGGGGAGGGAATATTCTCAGCTCACATTAACATGTAGGTTCTTGAAAACATCACAGGTTTGCTTCTAAAGATTCGTAAATCAGAAACACGACGTTTCAAGTAACGACGCTTGCTCTCTTCCTCATGTGGAGAACTCTAAAATAAAACTTGTGTTTTTTTATTTTACTTTGGCTTGATTAACAATCTATCTAGATTTATTAACTAATTAACGTAATGTTGTTTTTAGTTAAAACCCGAAGAAGATTGTCAGACTATCTTTCAAAATATTATTTCAATTTTTTTATACACTTAACCATGGCAAGTAACTTGGATTGTGATATTTTTTTATTGCCAACACAATGAATTGTAGATATTTAGTACACATAAAACTACTATGTTCTGAGTATCAGTAAATAATAGATTTTTTTTAACTAACTTCTTTTACCACGTTATGTATCACCCCAAAAAAATGATTTGGACCATTCCTATGTTCCTTTAACAATATCTTACGATACGGTTTAAGATATAATGGTTAGAAAGTGTCATTAAACTGTAGTAAATAGTGACTTAATATGAGTTACTTTATTTTGTTACGTTTTAAAATGTGTAACAAGTTTTTACGACTGTTGGTTTGGAGAAATAAAGCATTGTTGTTGTTTTTATTTTGAGGTGTTATACAAATTTTCATTAGATTTAGCTTATATGTATAATTAGCACTTTTCAACTTAATACAGTATTTCAGTTTTTTAAATAATATTATATTTAAAATATATCATCATTCTAATGTTGGGAAAACTATTGTCAAATTGGGACGTTCTTAGTAAATTAACTCCTACCTCTTTGTTGATCGAGTCGAGTGAATTTTCTTCGTATACCTAAAACTTGACAACTCGTAATATATTTTTAGGTAAAAACTGTATATCTGAAATTATTTCCACCTTAACAGATTTTTAAATACCAAAATTTTTATGGTTATCCTAATTTTAAATCTGGTACTTTGCTTCCTCATCTCATAAAACCTATGAAAATCTCATAACCAATTATATGACCGTTCTCCAGCAGAGCAGTGGCGTAGCGAAGGGGGGGGTCCGGACCCCCCCCCCGAAATTTTAAGATATATTAAAAAATAAAGCATGGAGTTATAAAAGGAGAGTTATCATTTACTCTTGTCTAAAAACATTAAATTGATTGATTTAATTGATTAAAGTGACCGTTGTTAAAAATATAATTGTCCTTTCGTTTCAATCATAAAGTATCAAACGATACTTTTGGGCTCGGCCTTTCGGATAGTGTAGTGTAATCACGGTATTGCTATAGAGCGCGGTCACGTGACGTCGCAAAGTAACCCAAATTGTAACACGGCGAACATTCGACCTCCAGCGCTCGTTGTGTCAACAACTCCTGGAACAACATGAGTGACATCTTCAAGAAGATGGGACAGCGTGCCTTTGGAAGCGCCGGGCAGCCAGCTAAGAGGCCTAGCTCTCCACCTGCCAGCTCGGCGGCTAAGAAGGTCGCTGCTCCAGCAAAGGGCCTTTTTAAAGACCACAACGTCACCGCTGCTACGGTGACATCTGACCAACCTACGGCTTCGGTTTCTACGCCCAGGATACCCTTGCTGTTCCTGGACAGTGTTCCGGACTGGCCTACCCACGCCAAGAAGTTGGAGGAGTTGGCGCGGGACGGCCTGACGACAACATTCCGCGGTGCTCACTATCGCTTGAAAGTGACCACCGTGGAGGACTTAAGGGCAGTTCACCGGTACCTATGTTCCAAGAAGCTGCCCTTCTACACTCACAACCTTGGGCGTGAAAGATCGCTTAAGGTTGTGATCAGCGGACTGCCCGACACCGATGATGTGGAGCTCTTCGATGTCTTAACTGACGAGGGCTTCGCCGTCAACGAGGATGCACGACTTCGGACAGCGAGGGGACCTACCAGGAGCTGGGTGATCACGCTGACCAGGGACAGTGAGAGAACCCTGACACCAAGCAGGCTAGCCAAATGTACAACGTGGCAAGCCTGCTCCATGTCAGGGTCTAAGTCACTGTCTACAAGAAGCCGGTCGACCCGCCGCAGTGCTACCGGTGCCAAGGTTTTGGCTACAGCTCCGGCAACTGCGGGAGGCCGAGAAAATGCGTCCGCTGCGGGGAAAATCATCTGAAGATGAACTGCCCCAAAGTCTCGACGGAGAAGGGTCACTGCTGCAACTGTGGCGGCGATCACAACGCCAACTATCGTGAGTGTCCAGCCTACAAGGAGGCCAGAGCGGCAGCTGTCCAGTTAGGCCGCAAGTCCCGGCCAACCAAACCAGCGGCGAGGCGACCAATGCGGGACGAGTCACCAGCGGACTCCGTATCGGAGAGTGAAGCTGAGGACGACATGCCGCAGAAGAAGAAGCGCCGGAGGAAACCCCGGAACCCAGCCAACCGACTTCCTCGCCCGCCGGCATCTGTGGCTGACCTTCCGGTCACACGGAGGCCCAGGGCGACTCCCAGGCAGAAACTAGAGTGGCCACCTACACCAGCCACTCCGCCGCAACAAACGGAGGTGCCAGCAGCTGATGCAGCAGCAGAAGCAGCCGCCCCCGCCCAGCGCAGCCTACAAGCCGTTTTGGCCGAAATAGCTGCGCAGCTGACCACCCTCACCCGGCTCTTCAATGAAGCAGTGGCCCTCAGTGGCACACCGACCAGCTGCTAGACTGCTGCAGGAGCAAATTGTTCCAGTTGACAGGCAAGTCATTGAGCTCAACTGCTCAGATATTGCCCACAGACCAGGAGGAGCGCCCAGAGGCCATCCTAGCGACCCGACTTGAAATTGGACAGTTTAAATTAGCGACCACTTCGTTCAAATTCGTCTTGGGGACATAAAATGGCTGCTTAGAATTAAGTCACGACGTTTATTTTAGTGTCATTAAACTGTAGACGTGTATATAATTATCGAAAAAAATATAAAAAATCACTTTCGGTCGGAAAATACACTTAAAAAGCTCTACTGATAACAAGTTCCGACTACTTTGGATTTCACTGACTGAGGTATTATTTCATTTTCCTTAGTATATCCGATCGGAAGTGATTATTTTTGTTTTTTTTCTCGATAGTTATAGGTATATTTAATAGTCGGCGTTGAATTAATACCTAAAATCAATGTCCTAACAAAATATTATAAGTACCACTTTTACCTCACCCACTCAACCAGTGAAATCCAAAATCGTCAATACTTGAATCTGTAGAGAGCTTTTCTTCGGTATTTACCGACCGAAAGTGATTTTTTGTCGATAATTATATAGGTAGTCGAGTACAGTTTAATGATAACAAAAAATCGTCGTCCTAACTCAATCAAAAATACCACGTTTACCTCAATAACTAAAGTCCGAAGTAGTTGAAGTTCTAATCATTAGTTTTTCAAGTGTATTTTATTTCCGACCGAAAGTGATTTTTTTGATTTCTTTCGATAATTATATACTCGTCTACAGTGTAATGATACAAAAAATCGTCATTATAACTCATTCATAAATATCTCAATCAGTGAAATCCAAAGTAGCCGAACTTCTAATCAGTAGAGTTTTTCCGGTGCATTTTCCGACCGTTAGTTTGATCTGTACCCGAGCAACGCTCGAAAATTGCCTTCCTTTTCCAAAGGGTTTTCGGCCGTCAGTGGCCCAATGTTCCCGAAGGGGTATTTCATTTTTTCCACAGAATATAGTTGTGTCAATTATACGCTTGAGTGAAGCTCTGTTTTGTCCTTTTTCTTTCTTATCCAGTGAATCCAACATCACTTTGATGCCTTATACTCGGCCAGAATCGAACTTCGTTAAGTTTCTGTAGCTATACAAGAAAATTTGTGGTACTAGAGTTGCTGTGAGAGTTGAATTTGCCTATTACATCTTTCCATTTTCTATAAGGCGTAGTTACTAAAGCCCATATTTTGGTATTTACCTTTTACCAGTGAACACATTGGTAAATAACACACAAAATCCCCCGGATCCCCCGGTTTCGGACCCCCCCCCCCCCCGAACGAAATTTCTGGCTACGCTACTGCAGCAGAGCATGTAAAAACGTAATTAATAAATCTGCACAGGCACCAAACATGACATCATTAATATGGCGCTGCTTTGTTATCACACGTTTTATATAAGATATTTTTGTAATGTTGAAGATGGAGCTTGTATTGGCTATTCTTAATTCATTAACTACATTGACAACACACATACCAATACTAATAACTTTTTATTTTTGTGAGGCCTTTCGATAGCAAGGCAGCTTTATCAGACACACCACTAAAGTAAATAAAAATACAAAATGCAATATTACTTTCACGAAGATTGCAAAAATAACTTTCAAAATGTATACAGTACAACTCCAGTAATAATTTTATTTTATTACACACTACGCCACAGGACAAATTAATATTAAAATCACATATTTCTAACTATAATTAAAAACAAACTTACTTTTTGTATTTACTTTAGTGGTGGGTCTGATGAAGATAGCCTTGCTATCGAAAGGCCTCACAAAAATAAAAAGTTACTAGTATTGGTCGGTATGTTCTCAATGTAGTGAATAAAGTAAGATATTTTTGTGTTTATAGTGAAACCTACAACAGACATAAATCATCGTATTTTAGTGATAATTTCAGTCTTGGTGTTCTCAAATTTAAATATTTATAATGCCCGCTATTTGTGCAGCAAGTACCACATATGTACAGAGTTTTAGTTTTCAGTGTATGGAGGTTTTCAACCATTGGTTCTTTTTATGTTTTAATTTCCACGCAACGGAAGTAATGGACAACTAAGCCTACCTTCATAGGAACGGTTTTCTTTATTTTTGTTATATCCTAAATCCTCAAAAGATATTAACGAAAGATATTAATGAATAGCTGCTACAATCAGTATACAAATTAGTACCCTAATAACTGTCGAGCAACTTACAGTCTCTAAGATCTTCGGGGAATGCTCGCCCCACAATTCTTTTATTTTTTTTATGGTGTCTTCGTCACATTTTGATGCTTCTGCTAGACTGACAGTTCCATAGAAAGCGAGTAACATCAACAAACAGGTACCCATTGTGATTGGCCTGGTGACACCTGTATAAAATCAAAGAAAACTGTTTATAAATACTCCTTCATACGTGGCCGTAATCTCTAAATTTCAAACTAAAGAGACATTAATAGTTTAGATGTTTAATATACAAAACACCGGTGGGAAAACAACTCTCAATTTTGGCATGTTAATGAAATCTTAACACTTTCAAACGTTTTTTTTATTTTAAACATAATGAGATGTTGTTTTTTCATAATAATACTTTCAACATAATACTTCTTGTTTTTTCTTACAACAAATAAATATTTAATTCAGTGTCATTAATGTCTAATATTTTTATTGGGACAATATTCAAGGATTCATCAAAACTATAAATATTTATAGGCACTTATCTTACCTTATAGGATTTATCTATATTTAGAATCAAGGCTTCTTTTTTCAAATGCTTTTACATCTTTTCGTGAAAAGCTTATCTCTCAGAAAAATTGATATGGTTTAACTCCCTTTGTTCTTTCTAAATTACATCTAATTGCATAAATAACACAGTAATCAGCTCTATTTTGAAAATTAACACAAGCTTTTATATTTTCAATCTTTTATGGTAACTCTATATAGAATCCAGCATTTAAAAATTATTATGTTTATGAGTTTGGAAAATATTTTAGAAAGTAGTGTATATTTTATAAATCAATTGATTTTGAGACTTTTTAGAATTCTCTAAATCATTCTAAATAGCTAAATCTTGAATATATTAAATATTTCTTATATAAAGACGCTTTAATTGTTTTTTAACTTTTTAAATACGATCTATCAGTTTTCTCTCTCAATAAACCATCAATTTTCGAAGGGATATTGTTACAGATATTATTAATATTACAAATACTTAAATCGCTCTTATTATCTTAAAAATATTTATTTAGAGGGGTTTTCCGCATTAAGTTTATTTTATTATTAATTTGGGTTTCTTTTGCTTCATTTGAAGACGATTAAAATTAATATTTTTTATTTGCTAAACATTTCTTAGAGTTTTAATATCGATTATGATTTTTTTATCTTGATTTCAGAAAGGTAAGATAATTTTATTTCATGCTTTATTTGTATAGGACGAATTTTACTACTAAGTAAAATAGTGTTTTTTATTCATAACATTTTGATAAGTCTTTCAAGATTCAATTGGAAAAATTTGTTATAATGTAATTTAAAATTTTATTATCACATTATTCATTCTGTTATCTTATTAAAAAGAGATTGACTTCATTTTAATATATTTATTTTTGTACTTTAACAATAAGTGTTATAGAGTTTCGAATGGTTCTGTAACTTTAAAATAATGTACATCTTGGGTTATACTTACGTTATAATTCTCTGCCGAACTTCTTGAAGAACATCCTCCATTGAATGTGAGGAGCTATTAACTAACTTAAAAACTATTTCTTAAGCCCAGTATTTATTTAATAAGTTTAACTTTCACGATTTGACAAGAATACTGTACCACCTAGAACAAGACCTACATTATAAATGATTCAAACTTTAAACCAGCGTAATTTTTTTGATGAACGTTTTTAGGTAAATTTTGCGACATTGTAAAGTACTAATAGAGACCTTTAACTCGATGTATTACTCGTCTTATCCTCTAATTTAAGATTTCCTTCTGACTATTTGCGGGCCATCTCACTGACATGACAAAAACATTTTAGTTATTTCAAAAAGTAGATTTATAGGTACAGTAATGACGTAACAAGTGTTATTGTATTGTCTTTAATAGGTAAATAACAATACCCTTCAGGACTTCTTCAACGCCTTGTATACATATATGTAAATTTATTACTATGGTATTTTTGAATTCTGAGGGTCATGAGCAGAGAAAATGCCAAAAATTTCCCGGAAATTCCACTATGAAAGCAATTGCTGTAGGCAGATTTTAAAATGTAAAATGAAAAACGTGAAACACTAATATTACTAAGAAACTAAAACAGTCTAAAAAGAGTAATACAAAATATATGAGTAACAATCCTTTACTTACAAATTACTAGATTCTTATTAGAAACAGCAGTAACTACGAGAACCCTTACTAAGGTTCATATACCTTTACGAAAGAATGCTATGGCGCTGAATCACTTGTGTACATAAGAATGAGTCAGGTTGTGAGAATATTTGTCAACCGAAAGCAAATCCTCTTAATCATTGTATGATCTTCATCAATAGTCTTTTTGTACTATGGTTGTGTGTTAAACGTAATACTGCCTAATGAATTTCAATTGTTCCGCAGATGGCATTAATTTAAGAAGGTATATTTTCAACGAAATCCCACCGTTTATCATGGATGCCCAAAAAGTATCTACCAGCAAAACGAATTCTAATGTTGCCCAGTTAGTTATAATAGCAACTATCCCAAATAAATAGTTTCTAAATATATACATTTCAGACAACTGGACGGAAGATCACTCAAAGTTTGTTTATTATAAACAACAATCAAAATATAAACTAGGGTTGCAAATCCTACTTTGAACTTCATTAATGTTGATGCCCTGATGAATTTTGACACAGTTTATCGATTCATTTTTGGCGAATTCCTTTTACAGAGTTTTGTCCTTGTATAGGGTTAATATAGTCGTATCCCTGTAAGTGGCATAATAGTACATTAGCCTTACAACATTCCAATAATTAAATGTGTTTATAATGAGCAGTTAATGGAGATCAATAAATTGTTGAAAAGCTCTACTTAATAATTTGGTTTTTATGATACTTTATACATCCTTATACTACTTATACTACAAAACATCCTAAGAAAATCTATACATACTCTAAGTTGTATAAGATCTTAAAACTGTATTTTTTCTCCTGCAGAGTTAATACTAACAAGATATTCATCTTAAAATTTAAACCAGACAAAAAGTTACTGTTTAAATTGACAGTATAGAAATTTAGTGTTTGATTTGAGAACTATTTTAAAGAAGCAGGCTTTGAATAAATATTTATACTGCATTATAAAATATTAAATAATTAGCTACATTATGCAATAATGTATTAATTCATCCAACATGTCTAATAGTCTAAACATGCCTCCTAAAATTTGTACCTTTTTAACAGTTGTAAAATAATTACAAATGAACACTTCGTTAGGTGGAGTAGACGCAGGGATATCTAGTTTTACCATTTTTCTTATTTTAACAAGACCTTTACAATAAGAATTTACAAGACGAGATTACTGATTAAAATTGTGATTAAAAGTTTACAAACCTACAAATCATCAAAAATGATGAGGACATTAGGGACATGTATATTCCACCATCTCGGAAGCAGAAATATTTCAGTCAGATTTTTCAAGGGAGAAGTACTAGAAAATCTTTCAATAACGTCATCTGTTGACTTCGTAAAAAGAACTGATAAAAATTTATAAACGTCATCATAGTTTGTATCATACAATATATTATGAGTTCTAAATTCAACAAATTAAACCGGTGTTCCACAGTTACTTTAGTTTAAAGCGGACCATAGTTTACCCTTAAGGTACGATCAAAGCTACGAGTAGTAATCTCCTCTATTTACTCACTGTGAAATAGCAAAAAGGCGATGAACTATGTAGAGCTTGGTAGTTAGTCGGCAGTTTGAATAGTTCGCTGCATAATGTAATTATTTCACAGCTCAGTCTAACTGTTGTTGCCTTTGTCCTTATACTGTTCAGACCTCCCAATTGAAATAGGTTGTTTTAAATTGTGTTTGTTCTATGATATTACACTCTGATTCCTAACCTCCAAGGGATACAATTAATTTTAAAAGCAATTGTTATCAGTGAATAATCGGATAAATACACTAGTACGTTGTTCTCATATCACCATCCGAGGTTACAAAATTCAGATATACAATGTATAACAATCCAACGGCAATATCGTAATTTTTCTGTAATGATAATTTACAAGTAGTACTTGCTGAGATAAATTGTTACAATATATTAATTAGTGCAATTTTGACCTTACTTGTAAAAAGTCATTTAAAAAGTACACCATATAACTAATGACCGGCCAACGTAACAAGGTTGTATAACCTGTAATGCGGACACAGCACCAGGTGTAGAGGATGTGTCGAGAGATTGATATCGCAGCTGTCGAACAGAACCGGTGATTTACCCGGCACCAGCTGACTTGTAGCCGGCCAATGTAACAAGGTTGTATAACCTTTAATACCGACACAGCACCAGGTGTAGAGGATGTGTCGAGAGATTGATATCGCAGCTGTCGAACAGAACCGGTGATTTACCCGGCACCAGCTGACTTGTAGCCGGCCAATGTAACAAGATTGTATAACCTGTAATACCGACACAGCACCAGGTGTAGAGGATGTGTCGAGAGATTGATATCGCAGCTGTCGAACAGAACCGGTGATTTACCCGGCACCAGCTGACTTGTGGCCGGCCAATGTAACAAGGTTGTATAACCTGTGATACCGACACAGCACCAGGTGTAGAGGATGTGTCGAGAGATTGATATCGCAGCTGTCGAACAGAACCGGTGATTTACACGGCACCAGCTGACTTGTGGCCGGCCAATGTAACAAGCTTGTATAACCTGTAATACCGACACAGCACCAGGTGTAGAGGATGTGTCGAGAGATTGATATCGCAGCTGTCGAACAGAACGGGTGATTTACCCGGCACCAGCTGACTTGTAGCCGGCCAATGTAACAAGGTTGTATAACCTGTAATACCGACACAGCACCAGGTGTAGAGGATGTGTCGAGAGATTGATATCGCAGCTGTCGAACAGAACGGGTGATTTACCCGGCACCAGCTGACTTGTAGCCGGCCAATGTAACAAGGTTGTATAACCTGTAATACCGACACAGAACCAGGTGTAGAGGATGTGTCGAGAGATTGATATCGCAGCTGTCGAACAGAACCGGTGATTTACCCGACACCAGCTGACTTGTAGCCGGCCAATGTAACAAGGTTGTATAACCTGTAATACCGACACAGAACCAGGTGTAGAGGATGTGTCGAGAGATTGATATCGCAGCTGTCGAACAGAACCGGTGATTTACCCGACACCAGCTGACTTGTAGCCGGCCAATGTAACAAGGTTGTATAACCTGTAATACCGACACAGAACCAGGTGTAGAGGATGTGTCGAGAGATTGATATCGCAGCTGTCGAACAGAACCGGTGATTTACCCGGCACCAGCTGACTTGTAGCCGGCCAATGTAACAAGGTTGTATAACCTGTAATACCGACACAGCACCAGGTGTAGAGGATGTGTCGAGAGATTGATATCGCAGCTGTCGAACAGAACGGGTGATTTACCCGGCACCAGCTGACTTGTAGCCGGCCAATGTAACAAGGTTGTATAACCTGTAATACCGACACAGCACCAGGTGTAGAGGATGTGTCGAGAGATTGATATCGCAGCTGTCGAACAGAACCGGTGATTTACCCGGCACCAGCTGACTTGTAGCCGGCCAATGTAACAAGGTTGTATAACCTGTAATACCGACACAGCACCAGGTGTAGAGGATGTGTCGAGAGATTGATATCGCAGCTGTAGAACAGAACCGGTGATTTTACCCGGCACCAGCTGACTTGTGGCCGGCCAATGTAACAAGCTTGTATAAACCTGTAATACCGACACAGCACCAGGTGTAGAGGATGTGTCGAGAGATGGATATCGCAGCTGTCGAACAGAACCGGTGATTTACCCGGCACCAGCTGACTTGTAGCCAGCCAACGTAACAAGCTTGTATAACCTGTAATACCGACACAGCACCAGGTTGTATAGAGGATGTGTCGAGAGATTGATATCGCAGCTGTCGAACAGAACCGGTGATTTACCCAGCACCAGCTGACTTGTAGCCGGCCAATGTAACAAGGTTGTATAACCTGTAATACCGACACAGCACCAGGTGTAGAGGATGTGTCGAGAGATTGATATCGCAGCTGTCGAACAGAACCGGTGATTTACCCGGCACCAGCTGACTTGTAGCCGGCCAATGTAACAAGGTTGTATAACCTGTAATGCCGACACAGCACCAGGTGTAGAGGATGTGTCGAGAGATTGATATCGCAGCTGTCGAACAGAACCGGTGATTTACCCGGCACCAGCTGACTTGTAGCCGGCCAATGTAACAAGGTTGTATAACCTGTAATACCGACACAGCACCAGGGTGTAGAGGATGTGTCGAGAGATAGATATCGCAGCTGTCGAACAGAAAACCGGTGATTTACCCGGCACCAGCTGACTTGTAGCCGGCCAAATGTAACAAGGTTGTATAACCTGTAATACCGACACAGCACCAGGTGTAGAGGATGTGTCGAGAGATTGATATCGCAGCTGTCGAACAGAACCGGTGATTTACCCGATACCATCTGACTTGTAGCCGGCCAATGTAACAAAGTTGTATAACCTGTAATACCGACACAGAACCAGGTGTAGAGGATGTGTCGAGAGATTGATATCGCAGCTGTCGAACAGAAACCGGTGATTTACCCGACACCAGCTGACTTGTAGCCGGCCAACGTAACAAGGTTGTATAACCTGTAAATACCGACACAGAACCAGGTGTAGAGGATGTGTCGAGAGATTGATATCGGCAGCTGTCGAACAGAACGGGTGATTTACCGGCACCAGCTGACTTGTAGCCGGCCAATGTAACAAGGTTGTATAACCTGTAATACCGACACAGCACCAGGTGTAGAGGATGTGTCGAGAGATTGATATCGCAGCTGTCGAACAGAACCGGTGATTTACCCGGCAACCAGCTTGACTTGTAGCCGGCCAATGTAAACAAGGTTGTATAACCTGTAATACCGACACAGCACCAGGTGTAGAGGATGTGTCGAGAGATTGATATCGCAGGCTGTCAAACAGAACCGGTTGATTTACCTTGCACCAGCTGACTTGTAGCCGGCCAATGTAACAAGGTTGTATAACCTGTAATACCGACACAGCACCAGGTGTAGAGGATGTGTCGAGAGATAGATATCGCAGCTGTCAAACAGAACCGGTGATTTAACTGGCACCAGCTGACTTGTGACCGGTCAATGTAACAAGGTTGTATAACCTGTAATACCGACACAGCACCAGGTGTAGAGGATGTGTCGAGAGATTGATATCGCAGCTGTCAAACAGAACCGGTGATTTACCTTGCACCAGCTGACTTGTAGCCGGCCAATGTAACAAGGTTGTATAACCTGTAATACCGACACAGCACCAGGTGTAGAGGATGTGTCGAGAGATTGATATCGCAGCTGTCAAACAGAACGGTGATTTACCTTGCACCAGCTGACTTGTAGCCGGCCAATGTAACAAGGTTGTATAACCTGTAATACCGACACAGCACCATGTGTAGAGGATGTGTCGAGAGATTGATATCGCAGCTGTCAAACAGAACCGGTGATTTACCTTGCACCAGCTGACTTGTGGCCGGCCAATGTAACAAGGTTGTATAACCTGTAATACCGACACAGCACCAGGTGTAGAGGATGTGTCGAGAGATTGATATCGCAGCTGTCAAACAGAACCGGTGATTTACCTTGCACCAGCTGACTTGTAGCCGCCAATGTAACAAGGTTGTATAACCTGTAATACCGACACAGCAACCAGGTGTAGAGGATGTGCCGAGAGATAGATTATCGCAGCTGTCAAACAGAACGGTGATTTACCCGGCACCAGCTGACTTGTAGCCGGCCAATGTAACAAGGTTGTATAACCTGTAATACCGACACAGCACCAGGTGTAGAGGATGTGCCGAGAGATTGATATCGCAGCTGTCCAAACAGAACCGTGATTTACCGGCACCAGCTGACTTGTAGCCGGCCAATGTAACAAGGTTGTATAACCTGTAATACCGACACAGAACCAGGTGTAGAGGATGTGTCGAGAGATTGATATCGCAGCTGTCGAACAGAACCGGTGATTTACCCGACACCAGCTGACTTGTAGCCGGCCCAATGTAACAAGGTTGTATAAACCTGTAATACCGACACAGAACCAGGTGTAGAGGATGTGTCGAGAGATTGATATCGCAGCTGTCGAACAGAACGGGTGATTTACCCGGCACCAGCTGACTTGTAGCCGGCCAATGTAACAGGTTGTATAACCTGTAATACCGACACAGCACCAGGTGTAGAGGATGTGTCGAGAGATTGATATCGCAGCTGTCGAACAGAACCGGTGATTTACCCGGCACCAGCTGACTTGTAGCCGGCCAATGTAAACAAGGTTGTATAACCTGTAATACCGACACAGCACCAGGTGTAGAGGATGTGTCGAGAGATTGATATCGCAGCTGTCGAACAGAACCGGTGATTTTACCCGGCACCAGCTGACTTGTGGCCGGCCAATGTAACAAGCTTGTATAACCTGTAATACCGACACAGCACCAGGTGTAGAGGATGTGTCGAGAGATGGATATCGCAGCTGTCGAACCAGAACCGGTGATTTACCCGGCACCAGCTGACTTGTAGCCAGCCAACGTAACAAGCTTGTATAACCTGTATACCGACACAGCACCAGGTGTAGAGGATGTGTCGAAGAGATTGATATCGCAGCTGTCGAACAGAACCGGTGATTTACCAGCACCAGCTGACTTGTAGCCGGCCAATGTAACAAGGTTGTATAACCTGTAATACCGACACAGCACCAGGTGTAGAGGATGTGTCGAGAGATTGATATCGCAGCTGTCGAACAGAACGGGTGATTTAAACCCGGCACCAGCTGACTTGTAGCCGGCCAATGTAACAAGGTTGTATAACCTGTAATGCCGACACAGCACCAGGTGTAGAGGATGTGTCGAGAGATTGATATCGCAGCTGTCGACAGAAACCGGGTGATTTACCCGGCACCAGCTGACTTGTAGCGGCCAATGTAACAAGGTTGTATAACCTGTAATACCGACACAGCACCAGGTGTAGAGGATGTGTCGAGAGATTGATATCGCAGCTGTCGAACAGAACCGGTGATTTACCCGGCACCAGCTGACTTGTAGCCGGCCAATGTAACAAGGTTGTATAACCTGTAATACCGACACAGCACCAGGTGTAGAGGATGTGTCGAGAGATTGATATCGCAGCTGTCGAACAGAACCGGGTGATTTACCCGATACCAGCTGACTTGTAGCCGGCCAATGTAACAGGTTGTATAACCTGTAATACCGACACAGAACCAGGTGTAGAGGATGTGTCGAGAGATTGATATCGCAGCTGTCGAACAGAACCGGTGATTTACCCGACACCAGCTGACTTGTAGCCGGCCAACATAAACAAGGTTGTATAACCTGTAATACCGACACAGAACCAGGTGTGTAGAGGATGTGTCGAGAGATTGATATCGCAGCTGTCGAACAGAACCGGTGATTTACCCGGCACCAGCTGACTTGTGGCCGGCCAATGTAACAAGGTTGTATAACCTGTAATACCGACACAGCACCAGGTGTAGAGGATGTGTCGAGAGATTGATATCGCAGCTGTCGAACAGAACCGGTGATTTACCCGGCACCAGCTGACTTGTAGCCGGCCAATGTAACAAGGTTGTATAACCTGTAATACCGACACAGCACCAGGTGTAGAGGATGTGTCGAGAGATTGATATCGCAGCTGTCGAACAGAACCGGTGATTTACCCGGCACCAGCTGACTTGTAGCCGGCCAATGTAACAAGGTTGTATAACCTGTAATACCGACACAGCACCAGGTGTAGAGGATGTGTCGAGAGATTGATATCGCAGCTGTCGAACAGAACCGGTGATTTACCCGGCACCAGCTGACTTGTAGCCGGCCAATGTAACAAGGTTGTATAACCTGTAATACCGACACAGCACCAGGTGTAGAGGATGTGTCGAGAGATTGATATCGCAGCTGTCAAACAGAACCGGTGATTTAACTGGCACCAGCTGACTTGTGGCCGGTCAATGTAACAAGGTTGTATAACCTGTAATACCGACACAGCACCAGGTGTAGAGGATGTGTCGAGAGATTGATATCGCAGCTGTCAAACAGAACCGGTGATTTACCCGGCACCAGCTGACTTGTAGCCGGCCAATGTAACAAGGTTGTATAACCTGTAATACCGACACAGCACCAGGTGTAGAGGATGTGTCGAGAGATTGATATCGCAGCTGTCAAACAGAACCGGTGATTTACCTTGCACCAGCTGACTTGTAGCCGGCCAATGTAACAAGGTTGTATAACCTGTAATACCGACACAGCACCAGGTGTAGAGGATGTGTCGAGAGATTGATATCGCAGCTGTCAAACAGAACCGGTGATTTACCTTGCACCAGCTGACTTGTGGCCGGCCAATGTAACAAGGTTGTATAACCTGTAATACCGACACAGCACCAGGTGTAGAGGATGTGTCGAGAGATTGATATCGCAGCTGTCAAACAGAACCGGTGATTTACCTTGCACCAGCTGACTTGTAGCCGGCCAATGTAACAAGGTTGTATAACCTGTAATACCGACACAGCACCAGGTGTAGAGGATGTGCGAGAGATAGATATCGCAGCTGTCAAACAGAACCGGTGATTTACCCGGCACCAGCTGACTTGTAGCCGGCCAATGTAACAAGGTTGTATAACCTGTAATACCGACACAGCACCAGGTGTAGAGGATGTGCCGAGAGATTGATATCGCAGCTGTCAAACAGAACCGGTGATTTACCCGGCACCAGCTGACTTGTAGCCGGCCAATGTAACAAGGTTGTATAACCTGTAATACCGACACAGCACCAGGTGTAGAGGATGTGCCGAGAGATAGATATCGCAGCTGTCAAACAGAACCGGTGATTTACCCGGCACCAGCTGACTTGTAGCCGGCCAATGTAACAAGGTTGTATAACCTGTAATACCGACACAGCACCAGGTGTAGAGGATGTGCCGAGAGATAGATATCGCAGCTGTCAAACAGAACCGGTGATTTACCCGGCACCAGCTGACTTGTAGCCGGCCAATGTAACAAGGTTGTATAACCTGTAATACCGACACAGCACCAGGTGTAGAGGATGTGCCGAGAGATAGATATCGCAGCTGTCGAACAGAACCGGTGATTTACCCGGCACCAGCTGACTTGTAGCCGGCCAATGTAACAAGGTTGTATAACCTGTAATACCGACACAGCACCAGGTGTAGAGGATGTGCCGAGAGATAGATATCGCAGCTGTCGAACAGAACCGGTGATTTAACTGGCACCAGCTGACTTGTGGCCGGCCAATGTAACAAGGTTGTATAACCTGTAATACCGACACAGCACCAGGTGTAGAGGATGTGCCGAGAGATTGATATCGCAGCTGTCGAACAGAACCGGTGATTTAACTGGCACCAGCTGACTTGTGGCCGGTCAATGTAACAAGGTTGTATAACCTGTAATACCGACACAGCACCAGGTGTAGAGGATGTGCCGAGAGATTGATATCGCAGCTGTCGAACAGAACCGGTGATTTAACTGGCACCAGCTGACTTGTGGCCGGTCAATGTAACAAGGTTGTATAACCTGTAATACCGACACAGCACCAGGTGTAGAGGATGTGCCGAGAGATTGATATCGCAGCTGTCGAACAGAACCGGTGATTTAACTGGCACCAGCTGACTTGTGGCCGGTCAATGTAACAAGGTTGTATAACCTGTAATACCGACACAGCACCAGGTGTAGAGGATGTGCCGAGAGATTGATATCGCAGCTGTCGAACAGAACCGGTGATTTAACTGGCACCAGCTGACTTGTGGCCGGTCAATGTAACAAGGTTGTATAACCTGTAATACCGACACAGCACCAGGTGTAGAGGATGTGCCGAGAGATTGATATCGCAGCTGTCGAACAGAACCGGTGATTTAACTGGCACCAGCTGACTTGTGGCCGGTCAATGTAACAAGGTTGTATAACCTGTAATACCGACACAGCACCAGGTGTAGAGGATGTGCCGAGAGATTGATATCGCAGCTGTCGAACAGAACCGGTGATTTAACTGGCACCAGCTGACTTGTGGCCGGTCAATGTAACAAGGTTGTATAACCTGTAATACCGACACAGCACCAGGTGTAGAGGATTTGCCGAGAGATTGATATCGCAGCTGTCGAACAGAACCGGTGATTTAACTGGCACCAGCTGACTTGTGGCCGGTCAATGTAACAAGGTTGTATAACCTGTAATACCGACACAGCACCAGGTGTAGAGGATGTGCCGAGAGATAGATATCGCAGCTGTCAAACAGAACCGGTGATTTAACTGGCACCAGCTGACTTGTGGCCGGTCAATGTAACAAGGTTGTATAACCTGTAATACCGACACAGCACCAGGTGTAGAGGATGTGCCGAGAGATTGATATCGCAGCTGTCGAACAGAACCGGTGATTTATCCGGCACCAGCTGACTTGTGGCCGGTCAATGTAACAAGGTTGTATAACCTGTAATACCGACACAGCACCAGGTGTAGAGGATGTGCCTGTCAAACAGAGATTTACCCGGATATCAATGTAACAAGGTTGTATAACCTGTAATACGACAAACAGAGGACCGGTGATTTACCCGGCACCAGCTGACTTGTGGCCGGTTACCCGACTTACTGAACACTGATAAATTGTACAAATATGATACAACATGCAAGAACTTTAATGTCCTATAATACATGGATTTCCTTGATTCATAAATGTTTCTTAAAAATTAGTGTAATCTAAGAATGTATGCGTCAGCTTTGAAAGGGTTTTAATTCAAAGTTAGTTATGTTTTTTGTTTCTACATATTTTAATGTACACCAACGATATTCATCAATTTCTATTGTATATAAAAGATGTCAGCTATTTGTACGGCTCCAACTCAGTTCAAACCAAGGATCTGGTGGAGATGCGTGGACGACACTTTCTTCGTCTTCCCTCGTGGAGACACCAAACTAAGAACTGTAAAAGACCATACAGAAAATACGAAAAAAGGTATTAAAGAAAAGTCTCAAATTGCTCCACATTGCTGGCCTGAAAATCGTCACATTAAATAGGATGAAGCCACACCGCGAGGAGAATTATTCAACGCAAACTTATTGAGGTTTTATATATATATATATATATATATATATGTGTGTGTGTGTGTGTGTGTGTGTGTGTGTGTGTGTGTGTGTGTGTGTGTGTGTGTGTGTGTGTGTGTGTGTGTGTGTGTGTGTGTGTGTGTGTGTGTGTGTGTGTGTGTAGCACATTCACCCGGCAAGTGAGAGATCCGGGTTCGACTCCCGGCGGAGCAAGTACTTTTTGCGATTCAATGTTTATTGTAATTATATATATATATATATATTTATATTTATATATATATATATATATATTTATATTTATATATATATATATAATTAAACGCTAAATCAATCATCGGTTGAGGTTAGGCCTATTTGGGTACCAATATTAAATAAAGAACTAAATAGGAAATATATTTGCTAATTATACACACCTCGACCAACAAATTTCGTTCACACACAATGGCACCGTGTGTCTAGGACCAAATCTTAGGACCGGAAGTGGCTTGCTTTTACCCCTTCCCCCTGACCATCGCCTTCCTGTCCCATTGTTTCAGATATCACGACTCTGTGCGGAAAACACCGATATTTATTTTCTTGTCAATATCTCACTTTCGCTTGTGCTGGTGTGACGTGTGATTACCTCTTGAATTCTCGCACTCATGACTTGTGTTCGGGACTTCCATCTTGTGCAGTGACAACGCCTGGACTGGACTCCAAGCACATTCCGGTTATGTTTGAACCCTTTTCTTTCCCTTCTTTTCGTCTTTCTGTTCTTTACTTTTGTATGTACTAATACCCCCACCCCCACTTGACGAAGAGGATAGATTCCAACCCTCGAAACGTTGTGTTATATCATTTTTAACGTATAACGATGACAAATGTACGAAATCCTGTTATCCTATCTATATATAATGTTGCAAATTTGATCTTACAAAAAATAGGTAACTATTCACAATATAATTGATTCAAAATGCCTCTTTTCTGTTGATTGGTAAAATAGCATCACTATTATTACTAATAATTTAGAAATCTATAATTGCTGATTTGGAACTGACAATGAGTCTTATGCTTAATTACAAAATGAGTTATTAGTCAGGAGGAGCTTGTGCCTCTCCAATCTAGAGATTAATTCTCTCATAACAAATGTCCGGGACATGACTGTGCTCTTGGTCGTGATAGCGGTGAAATATTGTTCTTATTAAAGAAAACTACGGACTGCACTCTTTCCGGTAACAATATTTAAAGTATAAAAGCGATTCAGTATCATTGCTTGTAAGTTGGCAGCAGTGAAACACGACGTCATTCATCAAGGCACGTGATTTAAGAGTCTTAACGCCTCTACACCTAGCACTGTCCTGATTTACTTGTTAACACTTAATCTACCAACTTGACAAATTGTGCATTCTGTTCTATACACATACAGGGTGTTCAGTAAAAGTCTTCCAATACTTTAGGATTTTGTTCTACACATAAAAATGAGCAAAACATTCATATGAAGGTATGTCTTAAAACCTTTAGTTTTCCGTTTGTATTTCTGTACGTGGTTTTAATTTAAAAAATTATATCTTTTAAGTCAGATATAAAGTTATGGAACTTGAGAATTGTATTAACGTTTGGTAAACCTTTTTCGAATATAAAGTATTAATAAAATCCTTTTAACCGTTTTAAAATAGCGTCTATTTAAAATTCTAATAACAAAAGAAAATGGTATAGTTATAAAAAATGTATAGGATACTAACTATTTTGTTATTTTTATACCAATTCTAACGGTATCTTTTTCAAAGAAATATGTCAACGCATAAGCGAGTACGATCACTGTATAGGTAACCTTGCACAAGTCAGGAGCAACTAAGATTTTGTCTTTTTATAAGCATCAGCTTTTTTAAATAGGTTGTACAAATTTTACAAGATACCAACTATTTTGAAATTTGTCAGGGGTCAACAGCCTGTAGCCCCAAAATAATCGAAGTCGAACTGAAGAAAAGTGTAAAAAATTGGTATGGACTCGCCTAAAAAATCGCTACGGTATTAGCCATGTATCGAGACAACTTACAATCACGGCAACGTGGTTTCGTCAGAAGGACATCACCACAACTTTGATCCATTTAAATCTGGTAAATAAAAGTTTTTATAAATTATCTGTTTATAAAATTTACAAAAACAGATAATTTTATAAATTAAAAATTTACTTTATGATACATTTCAAATGGATGTATCTCATAAACGAAAAATATTACTTTACTGTGAATATAAAAAATAATACACGATTAGAAAATATACAATTTTAATAAACGAAATCCAGGACGAAACATTGAAGTTTGTGCCAATTTGTAGAATCCTCTGACGACAAAACAGCGAGCCGTGGCCGTATATCAAGTTGACACCAGTGATTTACTGATGCTATAACAAGTCCTGTGAAAAACCGACTATTGATTATATTTCACTTTGACTAGACCATGCTGAGGAAAAGTCAAAAAGCATTGTTATTCTTATTCGATGTTTCGTTCAGAATAGATTCAACATAATTTCGTTACCATTTACAGAGGAATGTATTGTAAGTAATTCTTTTTTGTTTAATTGACCACGGCAAATGTCATTGTTACAATACGTAACGTGTAAGTAGAAATGCAAACTAAATATAATAATAATATTCTGTTAAGTGCAGAGTAAACCAAATACAGTAGATAAATATTAATCTGAAGAAGAACATTTTTTTATATTAATCTGTAATATAAGTGTGCTAACTGTCAGGGAGTTTGAGGGTAAATGTGCTGTTGTAGAAAGAACGGAATGCATTAAATATTTAGGAATTCATCTTGATGAAAGAATCAACTGGAAAATTGATATTAATAAATTAAAAACAATTCAAACAGTATTTTGAGATACTTTTCTTTCTTACGAGAAATGAGTAATGAGACCTTGTTACGAATGTTATATTTTGCTTTGGTCCAAAGTAGATTAGAATATGGAATAGCATTTTGGAGAGGGACATATTTTATAAACATTAAGCCAATATACATTCTGCAAAAACATTTCAGAATGGTTAATATCCTTTAAAAATAAAACTGAGTTTCCTCGTCCTCTTTTTGAACATTTAAAAATACTTCCATTACAGTACGTGTTTGTCTGCAGTGTAATGAGGCTGTTCAACAACATGTACGTTCAGCAAGAAAAAAAGTGTAACCGATTTTATCTATTCTTCGTACGTTATGTATTTAATTAAAAATTGATTTTCTTAAAGTTTACGTATAATTTTTATTGGCTTATTTTACATCATTATTTAAAAAAATTAATTCTTTACAAGTTTTGTTAAAGAATTTTAAGTGTTTGTTACACATTTAACAAAGTTAATCTACTTGAAACCTAAATGAAACTTGTTTTTGGACACCGAATTTTGCGTATTTCTTCAGATATCTTAAAATTTACTGCAGCTAGAGGTCTGGTACCAATTTTATTCAATTTTTCAGTTCAATTTGCATAATATACATTAAATTTTACGTCCTGGGTAACGCCCAAAATAATTTAATAGGGCTCCCTTTTAACGGTGGCACTGAAATCTGGGCGAAATCTTTCACCCTGTATAGCTCGCTAACTAAGCGTTTCTGGACCTATGTGTATATGAACTTTTTTCATTATTTTCACCGTAAGAACAAGTCCTGACAGTTTCTCCGTTTCTTCATGGGACACCCTGTATAATAAGAATGTTAACATGCCTCGTGATAATAATGCACACAAATATAGACTTAGGAAGAGAAATGTTTTGCCCCAAAACCTTGTACAACCTTTTCTACAAAATCCTATATTTTGTTTTACCTAGAATTTGTAATACATTTCCAGACCGTATTGAAACTTAAAAAATGTAAATATATTCGTGAAAAGACTTAAACATTTGTTATTTAGTATGAAAGAGATTGAAACACTGCTAGAGATTCTTGTATACCATTTCTCATAACACATTGATGGAACCTCCAAACAGGCTTTTAAAACTATTAAATTAAACTGGCTTTTCGTTCAATTTAAGTTTATTTTTAAGTAGGGCTCGTGTAGCCTAAAACAAACCTGGTAACAAGACATTTGAGTTATAGTTTTAATTCTTCTTCAATGTAAAATGTAACACGTAAATATTTTTTTTTTTTTTTTTTTTTTTTTTTTTTTTTTTTTTTTTTTTTGAGGAAATAAATGCATTCAACTACTTCTATTAATAATACGTGCGCAATACAACGTAGAGGAAAATTATAAATAGTGAGCATACAGTGATGTTATAAATAGTAACATAACAAATTATAAAGGGTTTTAAAAACAGAATAATATAAATAAATGTATTGTTACTACTACGAAATAAATAGAATGACTGATAACCAATAAATAGTCTAACTACTGGATAGTAACTAATCTATGCAAAGAGAACAGTTAACATTAAAATATAAAATATATAGCAGAAGTATTCAAAAACAGGAACATTAAGAAGGACAAAACACATTAAATGAGTAGTTTAAATAAATAACAGTAATTAATAACAATAACAATGGAAGAAGCAGATAAATATACTGTAACCAAATCGAGCTAGCCATAAAGGTAAAACCTTTACAAAGTAAGGTTAGCTTTGATGCACGATTTGACTCTAGGTCAGCTTACTAATTATATTCTAAAATTAAATCTCATTTTGTAAGAAGACAAATCTCCTTACATTCTGCAACCTACTACTGAATTTCCTTACCCACTGTACTATCTCTCACTTTTCACCATCCTTATATCATCAGCAATCATTACAGTTGCCCTTCTTCGTCATTCTCGCATGATCGTCATCCTCTTTCCTTCCTCCCTTGTTCCTAGAATAACGCACACGACTATCATGGTAAATCCTGGCTTGTTCTCTAAGCAGGGGAACGTGAAACAAAAGCTCAATAAAAACCATAGCCAATCCAGACCTAGACATTTAAATGAGGTCAGTAACTAACACCGACAAAGAACCACTACTAACTTCAATGTAGTTCCGGTGTCTGGCCGTAGGATAGTGCTGTGAACTTCCACTATGACTTCTGTGTCTCATATTTTATGCTATAAGGAGCCTGTGCTTTGAAACTACTTCTATCCACGAAGACTGTTAGTGTGTGACGAAAACAAAGCAGGGGAACGTGAAAACAAAGCTTAATAAAAACCATAGTCAATCCAAACCGAGATATTTAAATCAGGTCAGTGACTTTCAGTACTTTGGTAAAGCTTGACAGGAGCTTGGGCGACATCCTTTGGCATACTGACGTAACTCAATCCTATAGTTTCCATCATCTTCCCCATTTGCCCAAGAATTCAGACAAGAGCTTTCATATAATGTCTTACTCTGTGGCTCTATGATGTTCGAGAAAGACGTCTTAACTGCTTAGGCGAACTTCATAATTCACCTATCCAATTCCTGCATAACTGTAGTTACTCAGGTATTTATTTATACGAGATACTAAACGATTTCTTAACAACTTCATAGACGAGAATTTATAAATCCCGTTAAATTCAAATTCCTGTTCGTTAGCTAATGGTGCAATACATTTACTTTAGTTAAAATAGATGATCTCCAGAATGTTGAGTGTAAGAGCAACCAAAGCTGCAGAGATTTTTTAAAAGTTCTTGGACCCAGCATCCATTCTATATGGTCATTTTCTCGTCACTGTTGTAGTTGGCAATCGATGACAGATTTCAATCTATGTAACACGTTTCCTTATTTAAAACTGAATAGAATTGTTTATTAACAATGATCTTGTGAATATTGAGTTGAGTTATGTGACCATTTCTCTGTAAATTTCCAGATCGAACATCCTAGGAACCTCCAAATGAAAAGCTAGACAAAGTAGAAATCGCGAATTGTTGAATAGATAATCAAGGGAGTTGAAATTATTGTCCTAAGATTCAACTACTCACTAAGGGTTGTGAAGGAGAAACGTGGAAACTGTAAGGGCCAGTTTTACAGATAATTCGGAGATTGACTAGCTCAATAATGAGCTACCAAAGTTGGAGCCAAACGTGCAGAGAGGAATTCATGGATTATCTAAGCATTCGTAGAATAAACGATAAATCATTTAGTTAGCATCTGACTCATCTGCACATAGACACCGTGCTGGCAAAGTGACAACGTAAATTATGGCGCCTCTGACTGAACAGTTCCCAGGAGATGCATCTTTCTTCGTCCTCGCTAACAAGTGAGGTAGCATGCATTGTTTGCGACCCAGTTCGTGACAAAGTTTCATCAGTCCAGGAATGATTTAAACTGTTGTTTTGATTTGTATTCTATTGTTTGTGTCCTCCATATAAGTTAGAACTCTTTTATACACATAGCAGAGGAAACTTTACGATTAGTATTAAAACTAAGATCATTCTTGAATGCAATAAAATGGCAAGTAAAGAATTATGTAATGATTATTCTTAAATAAAAATGTGGTCTGAATACTTGGAATATTTAATATTTTAAAGATATTGTAAACTCACTTGCAATGTAATTTAATCCCAGTATTTCCAATTGTAACATTACACGGTTGTTTGAAACATGAAATATTTCTCATAACACTCTGATTTGAGTATTCTAGATATCTGAGTAAAATATTCAAAGTAACTCCATAACATAGCTTGACAACAAATCCATTTAGTGTTCGAGGAAATTACTTAGCGCTTTAACTTTGCGCTTATCACCATTTTATTTTTCAACCCAAGGAAACCCTATTCAATTTTAATGATTTTTATTTTAGAAAATATTAAAAAACATTGGAAAAATACCTTACTAGACACATTTATAAATCTTATTCACAAAAATGAATTACAAAATGTGTTGCTAAGCTCTAATATTGGCTGGACCAATTCGGCTAATTATTTTTGTAAAATATTCGTTGAAATCCGAAAAAGGTTTATACGAAGAGAAACATCTGAAAAGTTAACTGAAATATTTTATAATTTAGGAAAAATGGTAATATTTACGATTTATAATCTAAATTTTAGCTGAAACTAAACAGCTGATAACATTTTCAAATTCGTTGAAGAGGCAGAAACATTTGTTTACAATTTAAATTATAGAACAGTGGTTGATCAGTAGTGATGCAGATAGCAAAGACAAAGTTAATAGTTATAATATAGATAGTAATACGTTATGTAATAACTTTTACTCCAGATTGCGCCAGTGGCAAATTTAAATCATCTAAAGGCATTGTAGATTCTATTCAAACACGGTTTACAACCCAACCATAATGGACAAAGCTGTGAATGTTTTCAAGTAAGGCTCAAAACTGGAGGGCTTCCTTGGCGTTGTGATATATGATTTTAAAGTGGCTTATGGAGATACAGAAAAATAAATACTAAAATGCCTCAACGATACATTCTTTCCAAGACCACCGTCCGAAACACAACACTTCTCTAACGCAAACCTGTATAAACGCTTATTTTAAAATTATGCATTAACTTACTAAGTATTTCCCCTTATACCGAAAATAGGTGGGAGTTCAAAGTAAATATTTCTTATTTTACCAAGCGAA
This sequence comes from Homalodisca vitripennis, assembly GCF_021130785.1. Lineage (NCBI taxonomy): Eukaryota > Metazoa > Arthropoda > Insecta > Hemiptera > Cicadellidae > Homalodisca > Homalodisca vitripennis. Next base: position 20,114,207 of record NC_060210.1, read on the forward strand.
GTTAATGCTAAGAAGACCGCTCTAATATTTAACCTGGGACCAACGGCTTAAATATGACTTCCGAACCACCATCAATGGCCGAGCGAGCGGGCTGCTTGCAAAGACTGGATCGCTCAGCGGTCACCCATCCAAGAAGCAACCACGCTCGACCTTGCTTGATCCGGTAATGTCGGGATAACCGATGTACCCGCTACACTAAGCCATTGGGAGTTAGATAGGATTTCCTTCTAAACCGTAATAGGCTTCTCAGGCCTACGATGTATGTATGTTTTCTTCACCGGGACTACAAGACAAACTCATCTATGGAACCGGAAATATCTTAGACCTAAAGTAGATTACAAGAGCCGGAAGTAGACGCTTTTTGACCGAAGTAGGATTTTGAGATACAATTATTTATATATACTTTGATCGGAACAACAAGTCAGACTCAGCTATGACGACGGCAATATTCGAAAAATAAGTCGAACCAGAAATGCTCCTGCACGTGCAAAAGGTGACATAAGAGTCATGTTAAACTCTGATCCTCTTAACCATGATTACTAAAATAATATGTATCGAGGTATGCGTACTCAACGTTAGGAATCCATCATATTACACCATAAGCGCTATTACTAAGTGCTATAAAGACTTCGGTTTTGAAAATTGCTTCCATAGCCGCGGGTACCAGTTGATTCGGCTACTAACCAAGATGATGTAGTCAACTATCCACCGGAATTTTTAAACTCGCTGGATTTGCCAGGATTTCCATCTCACAATCTTCAATTAAAGGTTGGATCGGTAGTTCAGGTAGTTTAACATGAATTTGTATATTTACATATTATTATATTTATATATTTGTTATTTCATTATTTATTTGTTATATGTGTTAAATAATGTATTGTTGATTCAGTGCGGTTATTGTTATTGTTGATATGTTATTGTTATTGTTAAGATTTTATTATTGTTATTGATGTGTTACTAGTAGTTTAATTGCTGTTATTCTGTGTTGAGTTATTAATATAATGAATTCCGACATATATATTATACATGATCTACAGTAAAATGAGTTAGTACACTCAATAACTAGAAGGAAGGAAAATATAGAATTTGATTAGCTTACCCAGTAAGAGGTTAGTTACACACAACACAATACATGTATCACTTTTATTTATTACCACACAATCACAACTATTAGTTTTCACAACATACCCGCTTGTGGCAGTTTCAACAAAATATAGGAAACACAACGTGGATAGGATAGTAAATTGTAAATGGATAGTTTAGTATTTATTTCTGATGAATTGTGTCACTGAGTATCCAGAATGGTGCCGGCTAATGCATGACTGAGTCCGGCACAGTTTGGACAAACCTCTGTCAGAGAGCAAAACTGAACTTTACTCTCTGAACAGGTAGGGCAACCACAAAATCAATCACTGTTGGCCGGGGTTATTCAACAATATTTGGGTATTCATACAAACCTATCAGCTCTGGTTCACGTCAACAGTATTAAAAAATAAATAAAAGAAAAAGAAAACACCACAATTAATAGGAGGCGGGCCACACTACTGGTAATAGTGGTCAGTAAATTCCGAAAAAAGCTATTGTGAATTATACTTTGTAAATTATTGATGGAATTTATTGGAATAATAATTAATTATTATTATTATTATTTATTATTATATTATTATCATTATCGTTATTATTATTATTATTATTATTATTAGTTATATTGTTGCGAAATAGCAACCAACCGCGTCTTTGCAACGGCACACGGTTAACAATAAAGAAATTACTAAACGACGTGATAGAAGCAACTATACTGAAAGGAAAGTATAAAGGAGAAGATGTTCTCATACCGCGCATCCCAATAATTCAGACTGATGTGCCATTTGAGTTTAAACGACTACAGTTTTAAGTGCAGCTTGCTTTTGCTATAACCATAAACAAGTCCCAGGGGCAATCATTAAGTAATTTGTGATATTAATCAGGAAACCCCGTGTTTCTCACATGGTCAAAATTGTATGTTGCCTGTTCCCGTGTTGGAAAACCATCAGATTTGTTTGTCTATGCGCTAGGTAATCAAACAAAAAATATCCTATATCACAAACCATTACAATGAAAATAAAACAATGATTTTTGTTAATAATTATGATTCACATGATTGAAAATAAAGCGATTACTTACTTTTAAATGTTTATATATGTTTTATGTAAATATTTTTTATTGACAACGCCCTATCACCAGGGTGATGGTTCTGTTCAGGAGAATGTTTTGCTCCGACTATAAAATAGGTAGGAACAAAAAACTACCACATTAAAAATCTGTTTGACAGGACGAAGTCTGTCGGGTCCACTAGTACAAAAATAATATTATCATAGTTGGTATGATTCATTGTATAAAACCATTTAAGTTATTTTTGTGTAAACATATAATTTGTGTAATATAAAATGTTGCATTAGGTACTGTTATTTCCAGAAATATGTTTCCCTCAATATTGCGATGTGTCGTTCACTATATTAAAGGTTAAAGAGACCAGTCAATTGACGAGGCTATGGTGATTTGCAGTGGAAGGTTAAACTTCCGGCGAACGTCAAAAGTAAGCGGCACAAATATGGAGTAAATTTTACTTTCTTATTCGACACCACGATGTCATGCTTACTTTGTAAAGTGACTAGTTCTTTGAGGGGCTAAAAAAAAACAAAAAAACCTTCGTTTCGCGTCACGGAACGTCACGCATGATTTCAAAGTATAAACAACTTCACCGAAACGTAAAAAACCGTTATATAAACGTCTTATTAAAACAAAAGTTCATGTTAATGAAAAATGAAAGCATGATGTTAATGGATGAATGGTTTACGCATGAAAGCTAAACAAACAAACAAAGGCACTTTTGTATTTATAATATTATTGTGATTGTGTACCTGAAAATCAGGCAAACATTTATTTATCATAATGGACTTGATATATGACATACCAAAATTAGATCCTTCTGAAAGTATGAGCGCTGTAAGTATATGGAAAATTATACAATAACTAATTGCTTGCAAACATTATTACAAACAAACTTTGCAAAGGACATTTATTTCACAGGAAGAACGTTCCTTTTCCTGAATTCCCTGGAAAGGGTGAAATCATTGTTCGTAATAATTGGTAAATGAATAGACAAGGGACTGTGCTGCATATCTCAATAAAAAAACTATCAAGTTATATCGACATAAGAGATTGTACAAGCAGAGAAACTCTTTCCCATTGTAAATTTAACACATAATCATGAGTGGAAGTGGTCTTGCTAATCAAATGACGTCGTATCAGATTTATGGTAATATGTATTCATTCATTTAAGTTAGATGATTATGATCAAACATTATGACGAACTCTCACTATTTGAACAACATCCACAACACGAAGATGAACATATAAATTATGAGAGCACTGTTATCGCTTCTTCCCAAGGAGGGTTCACTTCTGGCTGGTTCAATCTACACTGGGTTCAGTAAAACCCGATGTGTCACTAAAATCTGATAGGAGGCAACCCCTACTCGTTATCCATCCAGAACATTTTGTCACTCCTGAAGCAGCGGAAAAGTCCTTTTGGAACTTTCAGTTTCTCGACTTCTTATCCTAAGAGAAAATTAAACTATAACGCACACGCAACCATGAGTGGCGTCGGCTGTATCATATAGTGTAAAAAATCTTCATCGATTTAATCCAGATGATTATGATCAGACATTATGATGAACTCTTACTATTTTAACAACGTACTCAACACTAAGATGATCATGTAAATTGTGAAAGCACTGTGAATACCCACAACAAATTGCTGACCATGAACTTCCCATCCGAATGTAAAAAAAAAAATAAAAAAAAAAATAAAAAAAAAAAAAAAAAACACAGCAATCCAATCCACCGTGAATTATGACGAGATGAACTTGTCATGTGCATCGACCAATACTTTAAAACATTCTATAACTAACTAGTGTAATATATAATGATCACCATTGAAATGAGTATTAAGAGTAAAATCCAGTGAATAAGTGCCAATAACAATTAACAAATTCAGGGGCGTCACAATCGACTTTGAATTGCAAATGAGAGAACTTCAGGACACGTTGGTCTCAAATTGATGATTTAATACAGAATGTAATAACTGCCGGAAATACCATTTGAAGTGTCATCCTGTCTTAAAAACACAATTTAAGTTTTTATGAATATTTTAAAATGATAAAAAACTTGGCCTTAGATTGCATTTCTCGAAGTCTGTCACCTTGGCAAGTTAAAGATTACTGACTTCATAAACAAAATATTAGAACGCCTTCTAGCATATTTTAATTTTTAATATTTGAATGTAGACACGGAAAAAATACCCACATAAACTGATTTGTTATTTTTAATTTTATTAACTTTAAAGTAAGATATATACATTCAGAAGGTTCCTTTAAAGGCCTTTATATTCATACATTTCCGTTTCCTCTATAGGCAGTTGGAGGGTTGAAGAAGTTCTGGTACTCCCGGTAGCGATACTCAGAGGGCTTTTCAGACGCGGCGATTGCGGCTGCATGAGCAGCTTGATGTGCAATCTTCGCAGCATGGACTTCGGGAGTGTCGACTACTGCAGTGTCAGAGGGGACGATCGGAGCAGGTATGGATCTTAAGGTGTCTAAGTAATCTTGGTGAGTGTATCCTGAAGTTCCGGAAGCTGCAAGAGCCTTTATATATGCTGCGTAGTGGGCTGCCTTTGCTGCAGCGACCTCAGGCGTGTCAATGTTCTGATTGTAAGCAGGTGTTGACCTCAAGTCAGCATAACTGTAGTCACCAGGGGCCCCAGGAACTTGTGCTTGAGGAACAAGAGAGTCGGAAGGTAAGACCGGAGAACCCACACTGTTAGGGTTGACAGTTTTGTACAGAGCAGGTATCGAGTAGGGGTTTTGTAATGCTTGGTAGTTAGGGAAAGAAGAGGCAGTCACATACTTGGACTCTGCTTCATCATTTTTGTAAAGAGAAGGTGTCAAGAATGGGTTTTGTAATGCTTGGTAGTTTGGGAAAGAAGAGGCAGCCACAAACTTGGACTCTGGTTCTTCATTTTTGGAAAGAGAAGGTGTCAAGAATGGGTTTTGTAATGCTTGGTAGTTTGGGAAAGAAGAGGCAGCCACAAACTTGGACTCTGGTTCTTCATTTTTGGAAAGAGAAGGTGTCAAGAATGGGTTTTGTAATGCTTGGTAGTTCGGGAAAGAAGAGGCAGCCACAAACTTGGACTCTGGTTCTTCATTTTTGGAAAGAGAAGGTGTTAAGAATGGGTTTTGTAATGCTTGGTAGTTCGGGAAAGAAGAGGCAGCCACAAACTTGGACTGTGGTTCTTCAGTGGGTGTAAGTGGAGCTGCAGGCACGTTATACATCGCAGGTGTAGATCTGAAGGTGTTGATGTATTCTTGGTAGACGTGATCAGGTGATGCTCCCGAAGCAGCGACAGCTTGGGAGTAGGCGGCGTAGTGAGCAATTTTAGCGGCGGCGATCTCGGGTGTGTCGGCGACGAAACCCTCGGCAGTGATGATCGGCGTGAAGGGGCTGTACCTCACGTTGGGGTAGCTAGCTTCGTACAGTACATCTTCCCCACTGGCTACAGCAGCCACAAACAGGAAAACCTAAAAGTATCATAAATACTTTTACATTAAACAACTCGAGGACTAAAGGGATAAGTATATTTATATGTTTAGCATAAACGAATACTTATACTTAGAATGATTATACTTGGAATAATTATACTTGGAATGCTTATATGTGGAATACTTATATTTTGAATACTTATACTTGGAATATTTATACTTAGAATGCGTATACTTGGAATGCTTATTTTTGGAATACTTATACTTTGAATACTTATAGTTGGAATGCTTATACTTTGAATGATTATATTTAGAATACTTATACTTGGAATGCTTATATTTGGAATACTTATACTTGGAATGCTTATACTTTGAATACTTATACTTGGAATTCTTATACTTACTGATGAGGAAGTGCTGAAATCCATGATCTCGAAATTCAGTTATTTGGGGAAATTCAGTTAGGTTTGAGACAATGTAATTTGGCCACGATGACTGTAACTGCTTGTGATTAGAGCAGATATTTCCTTTTTATGGTATTTTACACCTTTTCACGGTATTACTTTTTACTTCCTCGTGAACTTTAACCGCCATTTTAACCAGACCCTTTTAACTGAATTTATAATGGGAGCTAGAACACATTACTCTTAAGTGATTGACTAATCGTTAGCTTGTTGTATTTTTCAAGATATACATTTTATAAAAATCCAAACTTCCATTAAATTGTTTCAGTGGCATGTTTAGGGGTAACCCCCAATCGGCAACATCGAGTTGAATGATAGGGCTTTCTATAGGATTTGGTTGAGCACTACCGAAAAATTTTACATTGGTCTTATAGATATCCATGATGGCAATAATACAATAACAGAATAAATAAATTTATAAAATTTAAACACTGAAAATAGTGTAAATGTACCATGTGGTAAGGTATATTGAACAAAATCGCATATATGGGATTTAAATGATACTTGGAACTTCGTTTATAAAAGTAAAGTAAAGATGTCTTATTTTATCAGGCGAAGTTAGGGCTAAGAAGCCCTCTCTAAAACAACCTGGGGACCAACGGCTTAAAGGTGACTTCCGAACCACCACCAGAGGCGGGCTGCTTGCAGCGCTATTTGTGACAGTTGCACGTTTTTACCTCGTCGCTATTCTAAACCTTGTAATGTATCGACTCTCACCCTTAGTCTGTTTAACAAGATTCACCGGCTGGGCCGCCCGCATTGGGCGGGTATCCATGTGATTACGTGTTTATTGACACCCTAACAATCCAAGCCGGGCCGGCCGCATTGAGCGGGTATCCATGTGATGACGTGTTTATTGACACCCTAACAATCCAAGCCGGGCCGGTCGCATTGAGCGGGTATCCATCTGATTACGTGTTTATTGACACCCTAACAATCCAAGCCGGGCCGGCCGCATTAAGCGGGTATCCATGTGATTACGTGTTTATTGACACCCTAACAATCCAAGCCGGGCCGGCCGCATTGAGCGGGTATCCATCTGATTACGTGTTTATTGACACCCTAACAATCCAAGCCGGGCCGGCCGCATTGAGCGGGTATCCATCTGATTACGTGTTTATTGACACCCTAACAATCCAAGCCGGGCCGGCCGCATTGAGCGGGTATCCATCTGATTACGTGTTTATTGACACCCTAACAATCCAAGCCGAGCCGCCCGCATTGAACGGGTATCCATGTGATGACGTGTTTATTGACACCCTAACAATCCAAACCGGGCCAGCCGCATTGAACGGGTATCCATGTGATGACGTGTTTATTGACACCCTAACAATCCAAGCCGGGCCGGCCGCATTGAGCGGGTATCCATCTGATTACGTGTTTATTGACACCCTAACAATCCAAGCCGGGCCGGCCGCATTGAGCGGGTATCCATCTGATTACGTGTTTATTGACACCCTAACAATCCAAGCCGGGCCGGCCGCATTGAGCGGGTATCCATCTGATTACGTGTTTATTGACACCCTAACAATCCAAGCCGAGCCGCCCGCATTGAACGGGTATCCATGTGATGACGTGTTTATTGACACCCTAACAATCCAAACCGGGCCAGCCGCATTGAACGGGTATCCATGTGATGACGTGTTTATTGACACCCTAACAATCCAAGCCGAGCCGCCCGCATTGAGCGGGTATCCATCTGATTACGTGTTTATTGACACCCTAACAATCCAAGCCGAGCCGGCCGCATTGAGCGGGTATCCATCTGATTACGTGTTTATTGACACCCTAACAATCTAAGCCGAGCCGGCCGCATTGAACGGGTATCCATCTGATTACGTGTTTATTGACACCCTAACAATCCAAGCCGAGCCGCCCGCATTGAGCGGGTATCCATGTGATGACGTGTTTATTGACACCCTAACAATCCAAACCGGGCCAGCCGCATTGAGCACCGCCCTTAAGGTTAAATAGGAGAGCGTCTTTCCCATGAAAAAAGTACTCTCTTGATAAAAAGAGACCTATCGGTGGATAAAATACTATAAGTACATTTTTTTAATTTTGCTAATATCCTTAAAATTTCACTTTTTGGGATTACTTATGTACACGCGCTTCACAACTTTTTAATTTTGAAATATATTTCAAAAGATCTTCTCATTATTGTTGCATACTAAATATATAGCCGACAAAATTAGTGGATAAAATACTATAAATGCAATCATCTACTTTTGCTAATATTCTTAAAATTTCATTTTGAAATATTCTTTTGTTGGGGTTACTTATGCACTCCTGTATTACAACTTTGAATTTAGAAATATATTTCAACAAAGCATCAAATTAATTTTCATACTAAATACGTCATGTTCTAGAAAATTTGAGTTGGAAGGTAATATAATAAGTTATAAGAATCTCACAACAATATTTTAATCGGATTTAGAAACATTGAAAATGTTTGTTAAATAACTTTCACTGGGATAAATCTTGTCTAGAGATGTTTTAATATATTGGACTTTTAATAATCGTAAGAGATAAAATTATATTGGAAATTATTTACGAATTTGAAATGAAATAAATACTCTTGTCTTTATTAGTCTTGAAACAATAACATTGCGACTCGTAATAACATTTCAGTTGTAACAAAACCCGTAGTTATCCGATTTTTGAAATGACGATTAAATTTCTTCCTTCAAAAATAGAAATCTCTTGCTTATAGAGAACAGAATTTATCATTCCAATATCAAACTCTTTTTTTATCGAACATTTGTTTCAAACCAAAAAAAGCTATTTATGAAATTTCTGATCAGGCAATTTTTATTTAACTATAAAATATTTAATACGATTTTTAATTCTAATTACATTTCTTGTTAAATACACGACGTTCTTAGGACTAACTCATCGCCCCACAATAAAATCAATTGTTGTTTTAGTTATTAGTTCGATACCAAAAGAGATATTCAGCTTTAAATTAGGCGAAAATTGAACTATAAATATCTTTGACCATTATTTTTCCGGTTGATATAGCGGTGAAACATCTTTAACACACGTAAGGTGTTTGGGATTGTAATGACTCTCTGTCGCGAGTCTTCTTCAGCCAAGATATGTTAAAACAAACCTAACAGAAGCAGTAATAATTGTTACATACCTCTTATAAGTGAGAACAAACGAAAACGTAAACAAACCACTAGTTGAATATACCATATTCACATTTTTGCATACGTTCCTGTTTAAAACCCAGGACCTATATGGGAAGATGCTAATTATAACTTCTCTTCATCACTAAGCTCAAAAAGTTAGTAAATCGATTAATAATTAAGGTATTTGTTGGAAATAAATGTTACTGCAGTTGCCGTGACTAATGTATTTACACCAATACGTAAACAAGTTTAACTTAATCCGAATTTAGTCTACTTTTGTGTTTACATGTTATTGATCATTAAGTACCGACAGGGCCTTCTTGAAACTGTGCTGTCCGTCCGTTTGCCCCTGCCATTACTCTTGACAGAAAAGTTCTAGAGACTCAAAAGTTGGTACATGAGTTCCTCTTGGCTGAAGAAAGCTCCTTGTAGATTTTGAGGTCAAAAGGTCAATGTTTAGACCGTCTGTCTGTCCGTCCCTTTATCCCGGCTACAAGATAACGCTTGGTAAAATGTCCTAGTAAATTTAAACTTGCTATGTAGCCTAGGTTCCTCATACATTATTGGTTTTAAGGTTAAACGATCACTACGGCAGTCACTACGGAAAGTAAATCTTTACGCTCCGAAGGTTCGATACTCAGTTGGGCTGGTTTGTTGTACGTGCTGTTAAGATCAATTTGTTCGCAGAATAATAACTGTAGTTTTCGATAAAATATATATCTTATATATATAAAAATCTTGAGTCACGATGTATGTTGCCAATAAACTCCAAAACGACTGAACCAATTTCAATCAAATTTCACATGTATCCGTAATTTACTCTAACTTAGAAGATAGGATAGTTATTATCTGAATTATTCGCTTATGTCGTGAATATAAAAGAATAAAATGAAGAAAAGTTTTCAAAGCGCCTGCACATTATAACCTGCAATTACGAGATAGATACGTATATTAAACAGTGAAACACTATTTGAAGGCGCTAAGTTATGATGTATAATTGTCTAAACTAAATTTTTGGTTGAACTTAAAGGTTGAGTGGTAGACCACTTTGTAATAAAATACATTATGCATGTACAATACATTTTTGACATATTTTCTTGATCGTGACATCAAGGTAAAATCTACATCGGGGTTGGAAATATAATTTACTTCAACCAGAAATGCTCATACGCGGGCAAAACTTACGAAAAGCGTGCGAAGCCGCGGGAAACAGCTAGTTACTCTATAAATTTTCACGTTTTTAATAACTGTAATACTCTATAAAATAAATATAACTTAAATTAACGAAACATTTATTAAACTTTACAGTAATATAAAATTTCACTTTTCAAATTCCATTATCAATTATTAGTTTAAAATTATGTAACATCTCATAATTTATGCTTACAACTAAATTAATTGAAAGTTTTATTACATTTATTGTGGTGTCAGCCTCGACAAAAACATAACAAGATTCATTTCTTTGTTTAAATTTATTATTAGCGCCCTGAAAGGATAACAGGATTTCGGACATTGCCAGTGTTACGTGTTACATAATGTTTACCCTAGGAGAAAAGGGTGCATTGCGATCCTTTAAAAGCAGTGTTAAATTTTCGTAAAATATCTCTAATGTTTTAAATCCTACTATCCTTTCAAAATTAAAGTTTGTTAATATCTAAACCCAACCCAGTAACTTACCAGAAACCTCATGCTAGGCCAGGGTGTGAAGTCCAGTGACAGACTACCACTGCTAGTAACAATATATAGCCTAGAGTCCGCCGTCAAGGCCTCGGGGACTTACCCTAGACCCTGTCGACCTAATGGAACGTCTATAATCTTTATCGGTGTTATGAGTAGTTATGTAATATACGTAGCTACATTAACGTTAATCTATTCCTAGGAGGAGAGGGCAAGACAATTATCCTTAAGTTATTTAATGTTCCTCTGGGATGGATAAGATCTCCACTTGTAGAAAAATAGAAATAAATCATTTATTTTGCAAATATATACCCCAAAAAAATCGTGTATCTCAGCCAAATTTGGAGAATTAAGCATGATTAGCCATTGGTAATCCAAAACAATTCAGAAAGAGTGATTTTGTCAATTGTCAATCAAATATATTCATGGCCGTATATACGGGGTTCAGGGACTCAAACCCCTCCCCCCGCCCAAAGCTTTTGAAGTACTATTATTAAAATTGTTCCCAGTAGATTTTTTAAGCTAGACCACATTTATAAAGCTTTAAAGGTAAAAAAATTTCCAGTGGAAAGATTCCTGTGCCTCCATACTTCCTAAACCACCGAATGAGTCAGCCATCCCTCATAGAAATAATTCTTTTATATACATGCCACTGAATCTTGACCACACACGCTCTTACCCACTCATGAAAAAAAGGTTTTGAGTTTACTTCTAGAACGTGTTTTTGGGGTTAGGATTGGTACAAATTGTACCCTACTGAATGATAGGCTTCATTGACGCACAGCTAAATCCTACTTATGAACAAATCAACCTACCATCATAAAAAACGTTCTTGCCTAAGTAGAAATAAAATTATCATACTAAATTTAAAGTCTACTGATGATTTCTTCCTTGAAATATCTTTCTGGTACTTAGATACATATATCACAATGTGTTAAAATGCCATATGATTGTACTCAGTTTTTTACAAATTTATTTTTGAGTCTTTAGACCCATAAGAATATTTTTAAAGTAACGTTCAGCCAAACAACAATGTAGTGGAGTGAAATACACCATCATCGAACTCGATTTTGCATATGTAGAAATGAACCTCCCTGTAAAATGTCATGTATATGTTTCAGTTCGTTCTCAAACATGGTGCGGACGTACATACAGACAGGAAAGAATTGTTCAAGCCTCCTCAGTTACCAAGTGGATGGCTAATAAACACCTACAACATTGGAGAAACACTGAGGGGAATGTACAGGCAAAGCGGATGCTCAAGGGACCATCAAGGAACATTGCAGCAGATGCCCTTAGAATGAGTAGAACGGAGATCAGAAAGGTGACTGGTTTTATTACAGGTCATTGGATATTCCGAAGTCACCTGAACAGAATAGGTATTCCAGTTCAGGAAACACTGTGCAGGAAATGTGGCGAGGCTGACGAAACAGCCAAGCACGTCATATTTGAATGTCCGGCATTACAGAGCAAACGCTCAAGATCCCTAGGTGTTCTTATGCATACGGAAGAGGGGTTGGAACAGGATAGCATTGTTCAGAAGATCTCATGGTTTTGTAAAGGCCTGGGATTTGATACAGCTTAAACCTGGGAGAGGGTGCACAATAAGCCGGATGGCTGAGAGGCAACTACCAGGCCTAGGAAACCTGGCCCTCTGTTAAAAAAAAAAAAAAAAAAAAAAAAAGCCTCCCGAGTAATAAAAGCTCTTCAAACGCTAAGCCAATAAATTGTACTACGACTGAACTCAGAGAACTGTCGCACTTGGCCTTACAATTGTAAAAGAACCAATTTAATATCAGAAACGATTAAGGAGTTTTTTTGTTCATGTTATATCAGAATTGCTTATTGAAACTGTTTAGTTCTGCAACTGTACTTGTAGATCTCTATATCACTGCTCTTATGTGCCAACATCCACGAACTTTTTCTCGTATTATACTTCTCAAGAAATGGCAAGTCTGACCAATTTGCCTCACTGGCCTTTGAAGTTAAAAATAACTGAAATCCTGGAACATACTGGGGTTTAATGTAGACGAAGACTGAAATCTTTGAATATACTAAATCAAAATACCATTAAACCTTTTCCAAAGTCTAATGTTGTTATGAGAACTCATTAAGGAACAAATATGATCTTCGACTTTAGCACTCCGAGCGTATGGCCTTAAAAGATCATTTTCAATGGTTTTAAACAATGGTTTCCTGAGATTGAATCTCTTACTACGGCCATCTCAGAAATACTTGGTGTATCATTTGGAATAATACAAATGCGTAGAAAGATCGTATCATATCCAAAGGTTACGCGTTTATTGTAGGGATTGAAGGACTTTAAGACGCCTGATATAGTTTAATCGACTTTTTCACCGTGCAATTCATTTGTATATCCATGCAAACAATAAACTTCTATTCTTTGTTAGAAATTTTTGTTTTTGACGATGTGAAGAAAACAGGATTTTCCGAACATTTGCCATCGTTCAGTGATACAAAATATCAGTAACACTACGTTTAGATATCTGCAATTTAACCTCTTCTTCAGTTAAATAACTAACCTAACACATAATTACAAACTAAGTTAAAATAAAGAAACCATACCAGAGCGTTGTCACACGCGTAAGTCAGGAATCACAACAACTGCGTTGTGTGTCACCTTCACTAACAGACAGAGAGTTAGACTGAAAAAAAATCCTGTTTCTTTCAATAAACTTCTATTCTTTGTTAGAAATTTTTGTTTTTGACGATGTGAAGAAAACAGGATTTTCCGAACATTTGCCATCGTTCAGTGATACAAAATATTAGTAACACTACGTTTAGATATCTGCAATTTAACCTCTTCTTCAGGTAAATAACTAACCTAACACATAATTACAAACTAAGTTAAAATAAAGAAACCATACCAGAGCGTTGTCACACGCGTAAGTCAGGAATCACAACAACTGCGTTGTGTGTCACCTTCACTAACAGACAGAGAGTTACACTGAAAAAAAAATCCTGTTTCTTTCAATAAACTTCTATACAGTATACATTAATAGCACTGCTGTCACGCGATGTTGTGGATACTGAAATCATGGTAATTACAAAGTAATATGGCAAAGGTACTCTACTGCTATTGTTTTGGTATTTATGGATCTCTTCAGACAGGCATGGACTCCAGATTCCAGGAGTTAAATTTCAGGCACTGTAGTAAGCGGAAGTTGAAATAGGCCTGAATTAAAAATTTGCATTCAATCAATCCTTTCCACCATAGCTGAGTCATAGTGATTTTACTGAGTTTTATTAATTTTAAATAAATAATTAGGGTAATTATCTTTTTAAAATTAATTTTAATGAGTTTTTAATTGACTGCTTCTTTTACAGTTATGACATCATAATTTATTCACTACATTGAAAAACACACCAACCAATTCTATTAACTATTTTTTGATGTGCCTCATGAAGATAGCCTGGCTATCGAAAGGCCTCATAAAATAAAAAGTTATTAGTATTGGTTGGTGTGTTTTTCAATGTAGTGAATAAATTATTGGGAGTGCTGATGGCCAGGCGGTCTAAGTCGTTGGAGTTTGGGTCTGAGTTAGAGTTAGCGCAGGTTCAAATCCTGTCTGTGACCGTTGCACTTTTTATCAGTACAATCAACCTCGTACTGTATCGACTCTTGCCCTTATTCTGTTTGATAAGATCCTCGCACAGGCGCACAGGCCAGTGGCCCATGAGGACGGACAGAATAAGGCTTAAAAGGGGTCGGCCTCTCCTTAAAAAAAAAAAACAAGCAAAAAATTAACATCTTCCACACAAGCTCCATCTTCAATATAAAGATATCATAATTTAAGATATTACACATTGTCAAAGTAAAGTAGTACAAGTAAATTTGAAAGTTTTATTGATCTTGTTATATGTCAGACAGAAGCTCCACTGCCCTCAAATCTACGATGAACGTCCAAGACAGTACAAAGGAAAAACAAGACCATCAAGACGAAACCGAGTTGATGTAATCGCCCAAGTTCATGACGAGTTAGGTTTAATATTTGTTCCCTAACTCTACTCTGAAAGTACTAAAAACTTATATTCCTTTTTATATTCCATTAGACAGTAAGATGAGATCAAGCTTCCTGGAGGAAATTCCCATTGAGGGAAATAAAAAAGTTTTACAAAAATCTACAAATAGTATATACATTAATCAATTCTGTATAGCATTCAACATAAAGACTTATTCACGAAGAGATTTATTACGATATCTGACAAGAACTATGTTCTATACTTGAACTGCAGTGACATATTTTTCTGAATAAGTTTGGTAGTAGGCCTACTCATATTTATTTCTTATAAAGTTGATGTGAAAATTAATGTGTATATATATATATATATATATATATATATATATATATATATATATATATATATATACACACAACACAATTATATATTGTTATATATAATTTCAATAAACATTGAATCGCAAAAAGTACTTGCTCTGCCGGGAGTCAAACCCGGATCTCTCACTTGCCGGGTGAATGTGCTACCATTACACCACAGAGCGCTTACTTTTTCCGATTCAATTATTTTGTATTTGGCCGTATCTGTCACATATGTGTTTAAATAATCAAACTAACATATGATCGGAATACCTGTCAAACGACTTTTATTTACATTTGTGTGTGTATATATATACCAAAAAAACAGTATACAGTATAACCAATACGATCAATAAAAAATAATTCAAATACATCAAAATTAAGAAATTTAGAACAAGCATGTAAAATTGTCACAAAATCTAAATTTCCCTATGGATTAAATCTTCGATAAATTTAAATCATCTGAACACTCATCACATCTTTACACCCAAAGTTTGAACATATGTTTATCATTTCAAGAATATTATGCTTATTAATTTATTTATCTGTTTACATGTATGTTTTTAATTATTTTATGTGTTTCGTTATGTTGTTTTGACTTGAAGAAGCGTAATGCGAAATATAGTTAATTAATATTAATAATATGTTGGCCTTTTTCTACATGTATATATATATATATATATATATATATATATATATATATATATATATATATATATATATATATATATATATATATATATATATATACAGGGTATAAATTAAGTCCTGATCCGCCTGGATATAATCAAGATGGATGGAGACATCTATGTAAAATCTTTACCATATCTATTAAAATATATTTTATGACTTTATGAAGGATAAAAATATTTCCCCTCCCCCTTTTTCAAATAGACCCCTTTTCCATTGAATAGACATTTAATATGACATGTCACAACATAGAGGTTGCAAGTTGTAAATTTCAAGTTACCCTCCCCCTCTACTCTCTTTGAAAATATCTGTATCCTTCAAGAAGTTCATAAAAATTTTTTAATATAAAAATGGTGAAGGTTGTACATTGATATCTAAATCCGTTTGGAATATATCCAGGCGTATCAGGACATAATTTACCCCCATACACACTTCCCTAACTGTGTTTTTTTTATTCTGGACGAATAAACTTTGTCATTGGTAAAATAATAAATCAGAAATCAACAAAAGTTTAGGAAATTAAAATGTAGTAAAATATTTTAGTCGAGTAAATTACTTAACTTTTAATATCCAAGGAGAAATTCAAAACAGTACCTCTGTTCTACAGATATTTTTCTGTTGAGTATATAACAAAACTATTAAATATAAAAGTGCTAAATTTGACACGGCAGTGCCACAACTGTCTGACACAATGCTGCACAGTAACTCCCATACTTCGGTTTTATTTATTTTCTAGTTTAAACCTGAATTCATCCCGATTTTACTGGATATTCGAAGAGGAAAAGTGAAACCAACACTAATATTAAAATCCACTTTTCGTTATATACTCTAGTGGAGTATAAACATTCAAATAAACTTAAAATATATATTTGCTTCATTAGGAAATCAAATATGGAAAAAAATACTTAGACCGGGTTAAATTAGAATGGCGTCGGAAAATATAATTCACTCAAACCAGAAGTGCTAATACCGCAAAAGCCTACAAAATAAAGTGCGAAGCAGCAGGTAACTGCTTGCAGTGCACGTAAACAATACAAAGCAACTATGTAACTTGTACTATAAATTTAAAGACTGCTATATAACTAATTTTAGTTTAATTTTGACAGAAGTAGGCTTCTGAGGCCTGTTTAACCCTATTTACATACTTTTTTATCGGGAAATCTGGCCAAATCAATAATGTAAAAAAAAATACCAAGACCATAGTAAACTAAAATGGCCATAATTATGCACTTTACACGCATTTTCTTGGTCATGGAACTAAGGCAAACTCAACATTCGTGTCGGAATTATAATTCACTCGAACCACAAGTGATCATACACGTACAAAAGCTTGCGAAAATACGTGCGAAGCCGCTAGTGTGTTAATATAACACATGTGTTAATCTCTTATTCGAATGTATTGAGTTTGTGTACAAATTTATTTATTTTGCTGTTTTCTCCTTACCATCATTGTTACCCATAATACCGATGTAAATATCTTATAATTTTATTTTTATTTTTTACTAAGGTAATTTAACTCCAAAGCAATATAGTTAGTCCTTCCTTGAACCTAGAAGAATGTAAATATGGTCAGGTTCCGTTATTTCACCCCATGTTTTTAAATCGCTACTATATAGCCACGGAATTGATTGTTTAACTTACTATTTATGATCATAGATGAGTACGGAGGTACTACTAGATAGACACTGTTTGTTTTCCTTGACAAAGTCTTATCTTATCAGCATCAGGCATGCCCAGACTGTTCTTGTTATCGAAATGAGACGAGTGCCTCCGGCCATCAGCGCGGAGCAGCACCGGAGGTGCTGCTCCGCGCTGATGTCAATAAAAGAAAAAACATCCCTCGAGATAGTACCTATCAGTAAAATATAAAATTCTAGAGGGCTGATCAGAAATATAAATTGAAATGATTAGTTCACCTCAAACAATTAATTCCGTGGCTATAGTAGCGATTTTAAAAACATTGGGTGAAATAACGGAACTTGACCGTAAATTTTAGATCACAGGGTAAAACACAAAAACTAGATTTTACCTCATTACAATTGGTTTACTTAGATTGAGTTCATGCTCTATGGATTTTTATATAGGTAATACACTTAATGGACTACAGATATGTGTTCACTAATATCTGATTCGATTATAATCTAAAATTATATCTCTTATCCAAAGTCGGAACATGAATACTGCATAAACTTTCGTTCCAGAATTGCTTACTTTGGCCAATTAGTCATCGACACCGATCAGTTGATTGACATAGTGAATAAATTCACACTTAATTGCAAATTATGGAATGCGGAAATTAAGATCAGTGTATACATAATGACAAGGCTAGGGAATTGAATAAAAATTTGTGCTATTGTTGAATGAATTTACGATGGCTTTAAAGCTTATTCTTATCTTATGGATATTTTGAGCACTACAATTGAGAAGGTTAATATCTTCAAACATTTAGATTCTAATCTGATCTTATCAACCCATCCAACTAATTTTATTTTCTCATAATTTGTTTTATACCTAACAGCACTACAATCGTTAGTTGTAATGGACGTAATTATAAAAATAATTGGCTCTTCTAATGTGTTTCCTTTCTCTTCTGTGGAGTCATTAGCGCTTGATCATACTCTGATATAAAACTTGCAGCAAGTCATTAAGAAAAGTGTATCTTCAACATTTAACGTAAACGTAACCTAAATAGAAAACTCCGGTTCTACTGCATTACAAGAGATAAGTGAAGGGGCGTTGCCAGCCGATGGCCCGGGGGGGTCAAGCTGATGCGGAGAATGAGGAAAGTATGATAGTGGTGGACAGATTCATTTTTAATTTGGTAAATTAAATCGTAATTTTTTTAGGGTTTTTTGTAAACTCCCCGACCACTTCGAAGACCATTCAAGTCAAAGACTTGGGACTTTGATTGCTTTACATTTGGTAACTTTTAGAATCTCTAAGGGGGAGCTGCCCCTTCCTGCCCCCCCCCCCCCCTCTTGGCGACACCCTTGGCTAAGTGGCAGTCTCCCCGATAAATAAATCGGCATTAACTAGTTACATTTTGTCAGTAAAAATTCTATGATAAATAAATAATTTCAATGTTTTAAGTTTTGTCCCAGTTTTGACTACAAGCGATCGCTGACCTCAATCCACGACGAAGGAAATGGGTTCGGCAATCTTACTTTCCCTGGTTAGCAAACCTTGAAACTTTCTAGTTCAACATTCTTATATCTTCGAGAACTCTACACACCACTATATAAGATAGACCCAACAGTTTGTTGATAAAAGATAATAATGTTGAACTGCTAGACCACGACAAGATTTTAAGATTTGCAGTGAAATCTTAAAATCCGACTTAAGATCCCTCAGTACAGAGCCGACAGCGTGAAGGTGTTAACTACATCTATTATAGTTTGACAGTTACGTCACAGTAATTTAACTCGTATTGCTACTAGACAGTTAATTGTACAGTAATTTAACACCTTGCTTGCAGCAGACGCCATATTGCACGTGCTGTAGTAAGATCATTCGGTATAAATCCAAAAGTGAAGGTGTTAACTACATCTAATTATAGTTTGACAGTTACGTCACAGTAATTTAACTCGTATTGCTACTAGACAGTTAATTGTACAGTAATTTAACACCTTGCTTGCAGCAGACGCCATATTGCACGTGCTGTAGTAAGATCATTCTGTATAAATCCAAAGTGAAGGTGTTAACTACATCTATTATAGTTTGACAGTTTATTGCTACTAGACAGTTAATTGTACAGTAATTTAACACCTTGCTTGCAGCAGACGCCATATTGCACGTGCTGTAGTAAGATCATTCTGTATAAATCCAAAGTGAAGGTTGTTAACTACATCTATTATAGTTTGACAGTTACGTCACAGTAATTTAACTCGTATTGCTACTAGACAGTTAATTGTACAGTAATTTAACACCTTGCTTGCAGCAGGACGCCATATTGCACGTGCTGTAGTAAGATCATTCTGTATAAATCCAAAGTGAAGTTGTTAACTACATCTATTATAGTTTGACAGTTACGTCACAGTAATTTAACTCGTATTGCTACTAGACAGTTAATTGTACAGTAATTTAACACCTTGCTTGCAGCAGACGCCATATTGCACGTGCTGTAGTAAGATCATTCGGTATAAATCCAAAGTGAAGTTGTTAACTACATCTATTATAGTTTGACAGTTACGTCACAGTAATTTAACTCGTATTGCTACTAGACAGTTAATTGTACAGTAATTTAACACCTTGCTTGCAGCAGACGCCATATTGCACGTGCTGTAGTAAGATCATTCGGTATAAATCCAAAGTGAAGTTGTTAACTACATCTATTATAGTTTGACAGTTACGTCACAGTAATTTAACTCGTATTGCTACTAGACAGTTAATTGTACAGTAATTTTTAACACCTTGCTTGCAGCAGACGCCATATTGCACGTGCTGTAGTAAGATCATTCGGTATAAATCCAAAGTGAAGTTGTTAACTACATCTATTATAGTTTGACAGTTACGTCACAGTAATTTAACTCGTATTGCTACTAGACAGTTAATTGTACAGTAATTTAACACCTTGCTTGCAGCAGACGCCATATTGCACGTGCTGTAGTAAGATCATTCGGTATAAATTCCAAAGTGAAGTTGTTAACTACATCTATTATAGTTTGACAGTTACGTCACAGTAATTTAACTCGTATTGCTACTAGACAGTTAATTGTACAGTAATTTAACACCTTGCTTGCAGCAGACGAAGCAGACGCCATATTGCACGTGCTGTAGTAAGATCATTCGGTTATAAATCCAAAGTGAAGGTGTTAACTACATGTATAATCGCTAAGTAGTTATTGTACAGTAGATTGAACCTGATAATACTTCAATTCCACTAAGCTTACACATTATTGTGTTATTGGGTATTCAATTGTTATAAACATCTCTCCAGAGTAGGTTATAACAGTAGTCTAAACCCAACGTGAACTTCAAGGTCATATCCGAACATTTGTTTTATTATTACACTTTGTGAATTCGGAATGGAAACCAAATAGCCTACTTATACTTATAAATCCATCTTAGTTAATCCTCGCAAAACATCCAAAACTCGTTAGATATTTTTTTTATTGATACACCCAAACTATTACAATACAACATTACAACATAACCTTTAATTTTCATGTAACCTCTAATAAACATGTACCCAACATTGAGCTTTGCATAATGAGAAAGAATTACAATTACCAATCTACTTTACATTTGACTAAATACACCGGTTATTTTACTGGACAATACCATAACATCGATTAAATCGTACCAAAGGCCCCTCGTCATCCAAAAAATCTCACTTCAAAACTTCTACCACATTAAAATATACAGGGTGTCAATTAAGTCTGGAAGCTCTTTTTTAATTTTTAAACCACAATAGAAAGAAATACTAAAGTTCACACGTGCTTACTGGTGATAGTAACACACATATCTGCCCAATTACCGACCAGATAATCCCTTTGGGGGACGGTCCACAAGGAGTCAGACAAAATCTTAAATAGCAGCATAGGTCAAGTTTGGTATCAAATTAAAGGTCTTACTTAGCAGAGTACAATGCCGCAAAACCGGACTTAAAAAAGGTGGATTCATTCAGTAGTTACAGCTATTTGAATTTTAAAACAATTGAACAATGTAAATTATTAAAGTATTACAAGTAAACACCATTTTTTAAGTACCTTCCCCCACCCCCCCCCCCCCCCACCCCCCCCCCCCCCCACCCCCCCCCCCCCCCACCCCCCCCCCCCCCCACCCCCCCCCCCCCCCACCCCCCCCCCCCCAAGTGTTGCCAGCAGTATTGTTACATAGGTATTGAAAACGACATACTAAATAAGAAAAGTTGTGTAAATTATTTTTTAATGTGTATTATTCCACATTATGTATTATTATAAATAAAATACAAACGTAAAATTAGCCTGTATCCACAAAAGTTGCATGGCTCGCGTGCAGTTATTGATCACTGAACCGCGTAACAAGCATTTACTCTTGCATTTACATATACCCTCCCCTTACCCTGTCATCCACTCACCAACCCACAACCATATGTCAACACAGAATAGTCGCCCACCTTCTCCCTCAGGCATATTTTTGTATTTCTTTACCGAAATGCACTCTAAATCATATGTGATTTACAGAAAAAGCTAGAATTCATTTGCTGAACGTGAGGGAGTCTTCTTTACAACGTACCAGTCTCGAAGTCAGCGTATGTTTAGTCCTACGTTTACAGAATTAAAGCTCAAATATTGTACAACCGTATCTATTCTCACAAGAAAAATAAACACTTTGTGGCCACATCTCTTAAGTAAGGGCCAATTCAATATAAAACTCCCTTTTGAAGTAAATAGGTATGTTAAGAATATTGATAGAAGTATAAGTATAGTATATTTTTAGTTATATAATATTTGTACAATGTGCGAAAACTATTATTATCAATGAAAATTACCTGCAGATTATAAAACATTATATTTTTAACTAAGAGGCACATATTCATTCTTTTCCAAAGGTTTGAATGGTCGTCATCTTGAAACCTTGAGATACAAAAATAGTGCAAATATAACAGGTATTTTTTAACTAATATTGTTTGTAAAGATGTACAATTTTGTGTGTACATTTTGAATTAGTCGAGCTAAAATTTTAGAAAAAATGCGAATGCTTGCCTTCTTGGAACGTTTAAGAATGGTTAACGAACTTATCCAAGTTATGAGCAAAAATAATGCATCTGCATCAAAGTCTTAATCTGTATCTATTACAAACTGCGGCAGTTTATCGTGGTTTATTAGCTCGCGTTATATATCTATGGGCCCACATAGCAATACGTTGACGTAAATATTTGGTTTCATACGGTCGTTTTTTGGTTTATAGGGTGATGAGCGGTAAAAATAGAAAATGTCTCCTGAAATTCTGACATTAGAATGATTATAATTCCATGAAATTTACATAGAAATTTAAAGTTTTTAATAAATAGCGTAGTAGAGATTTTATCGTTATACGTACGAAACGTGGTACAAATACGATATAAGAACATAAAACTAAAATGTATTTCAGATGCAAGCTTCGTATCATGGGGCTAACAATATGCTACAGAACAAATAAATGAAATTGGTTTTAGAAAAGGAAATAGAGTTTGCTCGCGTAAAAATACAAGAGGATAGGAAGTAAAAGGAATGAAATATGTTTGCTACCTTACGGAATTAACTGTGGACACAATCCAATTAAATGTTGTATACTGCAACGTGTAATAATTACAGTTTTTCAATAATTTTACTTATATTAGTTCATATGTGTAATATGTGTTGAGTTACCACAAATAGAGAGATAACATTTCGCATTTTCACATCAGAAGAGCAGCAAAAACAACAAACAACAAAAGAAAAACAATTCAAAGTGTCTACGATTTTGATTAGGCAATTTTAAGTTTATACATTTTAATTTGACACGTAAATTGTCTAATCGGAATTTATGCATACATATGATATAAAGTGGAGATAAATAAAATTGTTTTCACGAAGTATGAATTTTCGTTGAGGTCCTTTGTAACCTTGGTACCTCTGATTTCGAAACAATGCAAATATTTGTTCTGCACGCCTTTTTAAACAGAATTTTTTCAGAACTTATAAAATGTAAAAATATTATTAGACTTATCCTGTCTACAAAACAGGCAGTCGAGTGTGCAGTATGAAAATAAAACACAGGCGAAACGTATGTTGTATGCATATTAAACATTAGAATGCTACAACTTGATATCTGTTTATAAGTTGTGACATATATTTTTAGTGTAAACAGAGTAAATGTTTACTAATATGTAATATGGTTTTGTCAATCGTTGATGTTATATTTGGAGGTACTCACCAGTTATTTACTGTTTATTATGAAAAGCACAAACAAATTTGGAAATACGAACAATTTTGCATTATTTGTTTTAATATGTTGCTAGGCACAATAAATATTTGCCGGAGTTTATCATTTATTCCTTTCACTAGGAACAGACTTTGTAAACCTTTTATATTTTAAAATGAATTTTTAGTATCTAGAATTTAAATTGAAATAAATTTGCCAGGATTTCAAAATATTATAAACTACATAATTTAATTTAATACCTGAAGCTTAATGAATTTCCATTTAATACAAATTTAATGAATTTAAATAAAAGTTGTTTGACAGGTGTTTGGTCTTCCGATCATATGTAAGTTTGGTTACTTAAACGTATTTGTGACAGATACGGCCAAATACAAAATTATTGAATCGTAAAAAAGTAAAGGCTCTGGTAACACATTCCACCCAGCAAGTGAGAGATCCGGGTTCGAGTCCCGGCGGAGCAAGTACTTTTTTGTGATTTAATGTTGATTAAAAAAAAATTTTATATATATATATATGTATAAAAAATGCCAACATATTAATATTAATGTACTATATTTCGCATTACGCTTCTTCAGGTCAAAACTAACAACGTAACAAAACACATAAAATAACCAAAAACATAACTGTAAACAGATAAATAAGTTAATAAGCATAATATTTTTTTGAATTTATAAACGTATGTTCAAACTGTGGGTTGTAAAGATGTGATGAGTGTTCAGATTATTTAAATTTACTATCGAACATTCAATCCATAGGGAAATTTAGATTTTGTTACAATTTGACATGCTTGTTCTACATTTCTTAATTTTGATGCATTTGAATTATTCTTTATTGATCGTATTTGATTTTACTGTATATAAATTTTCAAAAGATTCTTTGTGTATTTTACTATGAATTATTGATGGTTTTTGTTTCATCTTTATGCTTAAAATCATAACGGTGACCTGTAATTTTTATTCTTAAATTATTTGTTGTAGAGCCAATGTATCCTTTAGGGCATTTTTTACATTGAATTTGATATACTACGTTTTTTGCATCACTTCTCAAACTGTCAATAATTTTGTATACTTTTTTTAGTTGAACTAATTTTGAATTTTGATGACTCTTGTATTTGATTACACACCTTGCACCTTGATTTACGTGATAAGATCCATTCTTATCTTACTTATAAATGGATGTGCTCCTTTAAATTTAGTTTCCACATCCGAATCAGCTGATAATTTTGGTTTTGATATAATTTCCTTTAAGACAGGAAGTCTTTTAAAACCAATACGTGGAATACATTTTTACAAATGAGTCTATCAGTGGAGAAGTTTTTAGAATTCTGTAAGCTACTTTAAAAATTGTGTTAATTTTGTAGAGAGCAGGATGATATAGTGGTATTAATTTAGGCTCACTATAGTATTTTTTTTTGACATAATTATTATTAAGGTTAGTTCATTGAGCTGTAGCTTTTCATTCAATGGCTTCTCAGGATATCCTCGTTTTAAAAACGCATCATATAAGTCACTAAAGTAATTTATAAGATCTTCACTCTCGCTGCATAATTTTTTTTGCTCGTGTAACCAAGCTTTTGGGAATTGACCCATTTACATATACAGGGTGACAACTGTTGTAGTGAAGATATTGAAAAGTGTTAGTAGGTTTTACTTAAACTTTGTGTTTCAAGTAATTTTTCTTGATGTAAAATTCAATATCCAGAAATTTAAATGACTGTGTTGAATTTTTCCATGTAAATTTTATATTGTTATCGAAGGAGCTCAATGCGTTTAAGAAATAACAGTATAAAATTTTTTCATTACTCTCTGTCGATGACATAAAAATGTCGTCTATGTATCTAGTCCAGAATAAAGGTTTAAATGTTTGAGAATCTAGAAAATCTTGTTCAAATTTTGACATAAAAAGATTTTGCGTATGATGTATGATTGCGTTCGGGTACCCATGGCTGTTCCTCATTTTTGTAAATAAAATTTGTTTTGAAATCGAAAACAATTGGAAGATAATATAAAATTTATGAGAGCAACGATGAAGTTAGTGCTTGGTTTTGAAGTTCTAAATGATATATATATATATATATATATATATATATATATATATATAGTATATATATATATATATATATATATATATATACGATTCTCTTTTCCTTTTTATAACAAAAAGTTTTTTAGTTCTATGAAAACATTTACAAATATTCTTCACACAGCTGTTTGGAATCTTGTTGTTTATGGTATTTATTTGTTAAAATTTTTTGGTTATGTTTTTTTTTCGTGGTTTGAGTTCTGTTTATATGTTTTAATTCAGTATAGTTCTGATGAAGGGTTCTGTGAACTAGAAAATTAAACATGAGCAGTGAATTTTTGTTCCTGTTCTTGTGTACACTTTAAAAGAGATATATATAATATATATATATATATATATATATATATATATATATATTATATTATTTTCCAGTAATTTATGTTTTACATAATCAGTTCTAAAGAGGTTGGAAATCTAGTCAAGATGCTATATTTTTACCATAGACGTAGTGGTCATGTCTATATCCAGCCAATTAGCAGTTTTTATTGTTAAAATAACTAACATTTGTATTGAATAACAAACCCCTATGGATCAATGAATGTTGAATGCTGTGTGTGATAAACTTCTTTAAAAAATAAACAGGTATGATATTCGTGTGAGATAAATGCGGGAAACGAATGCTATAACATCCTGAAAGAAGGTCTCAATTTCAAATTGGCTTTGTAAATAAAAATGTACATTCCTTTACCGGTACTGCATGTTTTATAAACACTTTCAAAGAGATTGGAAATTTGACTAATGCCAGTTTACTAAACTGTAAATATACGTGTAACCTGACGTAAGGCAGTTGACCTGCTACGACCCTTTACACTTCCCTAATGAAGGCGCCACACTCCAGAGTGAAATACGCGTCAGCGTCTTCCGATATCGGGCTTGTCAAACGTAATTTTAACGATGTTGTTATATTACTCACACTATTATATACGTTATTTATTAATGCATATCTTTCTTATTTACATTGTGCCCTGAAAACTGTCTGTTAAAGAAATAATTATTTTTATAGACTGCAGAAATAATACCCGTTTATCATACTCCACATATAACAGCTGATTTTAATATTTAGGTTTGCCCATCAAGTAATATTTTTTACGTTTTGTCTTGTAGACAGTATTAATTGTTGATAGTATATCTTTATAATAACATTGTACAGTGTGTGTGTGTGTGTGTGTGTGTGTGTGTGTGTGTGTGTGTGTGTGTGTGTGTGTGTGTGTGTGTGTGTGTGTGTGTGTGTGTGGTGTGTGTGTGTGTGTGTGGTGTGTGTGTGTGTGTGTGTGTGTGTGTGTGTGTGTGTGTGTGTGTGTGTGTAAAATCTAAATAACCATGGGAAGTCTTAAACTTTTTGCCATATTACAAAACAATCGTCCACCACTTAGAGCAAAAGTACTTTTACTCACTTAATCGTATTTCGCACACCAAAAAAAAAACGATTTTTTCTTGTATCGAATAAAGTCTAATTCTTGTTGTTCAGGTTGGTAAATTTAGTATGAAGAGATGATCATAAGTTGGCAATGGCAATCTCCAAATTGTTCAACGTAACACATTCCAGAGCTCATACAACAGCCAGTAACTCAAAGTAGCGTGTAATGTTATTGCACAATTTACTATAGCCGGGGGTAGTTAAGCATAGCAGATGTATCATTAGCGGCAATTAATGGTACTGCATATGTGACGTTCTACACTAACCAGGAAAATATACATACACGTACATACATTATCTGTTGCTGTGACATACTTCTCCGTAAGGTGATTAGACAGAGCTAGAGCACAGTGTACTGTGGCTGGAGGTAGTTAAGCATAGCAGATGTATCATTAGCGGCAATTAATGGTACTGCATATGTGACGTTCTACACTAACCAGAAAAATATACACACACGTACATACATTATCTGTTGCTGTGACATATCTTTCCGTAAGGTGTTCAGACAGATCGAGAACGTAGCTTAGTATTTAATTAGTTTTGTAGGGAGTAATTGTGGATTTAAATGTTGCTTTATTTGATTGTAAATTTGGTTGATTGTAAATCTTTGAAAACATATTAAATATTAGAAAAGTTAGCTTACATTTACCTCGCTCTTGGCCATTGTTTAAAATATTAAATGGCTGAAATTGTTAGTATGTAAAAGATTTTCATTGGCTATTTTGACCTATTATTACCATTAAAATGTTAATATATTTGACTTCTGCTTTTGTTACTTGCGTGTCTATTTCTTTATTTTACAAAGACAATTCTTGCTTTTACTACAATCTTGAGAGGACTTTCCTAATATCGTCTGATAGATATTCTACTTGCCAATCTGTGTCATACCTGTTGGTTAGCTGATTAGCGAGTGTTACCATGGCAACCCAGTATCCGTTGACACAGATCTACAGCCTGAAGTCCATTCCTGTTATTACTAAGATCTTGAGAGGCAGTTCCTAAAATCATCTGATAGTCCACCTACCAGTCTGTGTCATACCTGTTAATAGTCATAGAAAAACTGGTCTACGTGTTTCTGTTGTTCATTAAATGAAACTGTTATTTTGGTGGTCAAAAGGTAGATGGGCAACTAATTCATGAAAGTTCTGACGACATCTAGGTGTTCGGTATTATGTTGTTTATGTCATATGCAAACAGTTGAACTGTATTTACTAACGTATAAAATATCTACGGGATATTTTTTACTCCGTTATTTATTTTAATGTAGGTATTATATCTTACCCACAAGGAATTTTAACTAATAAAGACTAATACTAAGGAAGTAAGTGAACTTAACCCAGTGTTAATTGACAACCAAATGTTTGCTTACATAGATGTCTACACCTGAACTCCTCACTTTTGTACTATCTTAAAAATGTGCATTATATCTCACCCACAATACATTACATAGCGTTTGAAAATTTAGTTTCGTTTTTACAGTTCGTTGTTTAATACAAACCATATTACAAACAATAATAAACGAAATATCACACAATACGTTTATAAATTTTAAACAAAGCAATCTAAACCCACTGAGTATTTTATGCTTATTGTTTAAGGTAACAATATAAGCCTACCACATTGTGTTCAACTTTCCTAGTATTATCTAGGTTTAATCTAACATTTGATCCACTTTTCTTCACTCACTCCCTTAGTTGGAAATGTACCTGTCAATGAAAATAAAAGCCTGCATTTTTAGTTTTTGATTTCTTAAAATATTAATTTATTCGAGAGAGTAAATCATATTCTATACAATAACACAAAATAACATATTTTACTTCCTAAAACACATTTAGGCATTGTTAAATTGGTTCTATCTTCAACACATCAGGCTTACACTGTTACTAAAAGAGGCGCAACAGAGGAGATGACGCAAAGATTGCTAATGGCGCCATTAACACTTCTAAGGACGTAAAACAGTGACATCACCTTTGTGCTTTGCACTCCAATTCTTTGTGTCCAGTTTGCGATTATATCTTCAACCTTTAAAATCGCAATTTCCTATCCCACTTAGGTACAAATACATTTGTGGTCTGAATTATTATTCTCTTCTTCATACTTAGCTCTAACACTAGTAGAGCTTCAAGAAATGCTCCTCCAAGTCAACAACGAAGATACTATTTTAAAACAATACAATAATTAAATAACAATATTATTTAAATTGAAAATATTTACAAGTTATAATAACTATTTGAGCTAATGGGATGTAAAAGAAATAAATATACAATGGTATAGATGAGTGATTAATTATCATACAGAAAGTCTTAGTCTTGTTTAGCATCATCAGTAAATTCTATGAACCTACAGATTACATTTTTAATATTTGTTTAAATACTTTGTATTGTGCAAAGGTCTATTTAGCAAGATGCTATATTTTTATGAAAAGATGTAGATGTCATGCGTATATCCAGCCAATTTGTAGTTTTTAATTTCAAAATTACCAACATTTTTATTAAATACCAAAACTCTAGGGAGAAATTAATGTTATTCTGGTGACAGGACTGCTTGATCAAATAAACTAATGTAATATTTGTGTGAGATAAGTGGGGAAAAACGATTGCATTGACAATCCAAAAACTGCGTCGGTTTATTGGCTTTATAAATATAAATTTACATTTTTTCTAGTAATGTATGTTTTTATATAATAAGTTCTAAAGGGGTTGGACATTTGACTAATCACAGTTTACGAAACTGTAAGTATACTTATAACCTGACGCAAGGCAGTTGACCTGCCACGACCCTTTACACTTCCCTAATGAAGGCGCCACACTCCAGAGTGAAACACGCGTCAGCGTCTTCCGATATCGGACTTGTCAAACACTGTTTGGACGATGTTGTCTTATATTTTATTAGTCACACTATTACATTTCGTATTTTTTTTTACATTATATTTTGTTTACATTATTACATTATTTTTGTTTGTTACATTGTTTCCTACACACGTCAATTAAAGAGATTTATTTTGTCATGCTGAAAAATAAAAGCTTTTTTGAACATACTGCACAAATTCCATACTTAGTTTTTGTCTATAAAGAGATAGTGCTTTATCTGCTCATGAAAAGATATCTGAAAAATGACACCTAGATCACAATTTTAGGGTTTCTGTGCCCTAACATGAAACTATATTTTTGACAACAGATTTCAGCAGTTGAGTTTGTGACAGTCTCAGATTTTGAACAATGCACTGAGCGGATAGTAAAATGGAGTAAAATTCTACACTCGCAAGTAAATAATATTCCTAAAAAACATCAATTCACATTAGCATCCACCCGTGGCGTTATACGAATTATTATAGGATTTACATGCATTTGAGAATTTATGGTTTACACGTATTATATTTCAGACGCAATGTTGAGTTTGCCACGAATAAGACGATTATTTTAAGTAGTGTATATTTAAATCCAATGTAATTTACTCAGGTTATGGTTGTTTGTGCAGTTTCCTTATTCATTCGATCAAGAAAGTATCTACACATACACAGATCTAAGAATCCTACTTTGATCGAAGGATAACTAGTTTATTTTAACTTTGTATATAATATATGCATTACAGTACTGACTAATCACTGTATACTTGATATTTGTTAAAATTAACAGCTAAAACTATATTTTTCCTAAAAGTTATTTTTTCTTATCTGTATAAACTTTGTGTCAACAGCGATTCTGGAAAAATTTAAATAAAAGGTTATCAAATATCAACCTTACTTGCTCTTTGCTTTTTAAGACTAGAAATATAAGCACATTAAAAATAATAGTCAAGGTAAATTCACAATTCATAAAAAAATATTTACTCAGAACAGCTGTCTACATTTAACAATATTTTTCAATTAGAAACATTTTTGCTGTAGGCCTAATGTAACTTTGTAGACCAAAATTGGATTTTCGCAACTTTATAAAGAGCTTTGGGGCGTAACCTGGAGAGATTTTAGAAATACACATATACCTATATGTTAACCAGAGAGCCTGAGAATATTCAGGACAATCGGTCGAGTAGTTTAAAGTGATTAATATAAAGACACACACACACACACACACACACACAGAGATTAGAAATCTATATAATTTTTCTCAAATCATATAACTTTTATTGATTAATTTTTATATTAAAGTCCTAAAAAACATACAAATAACGCATAAAGTATACAGTTCTGTAACATAATGCGTTTTGAAGATTGGGATCGGAACAAATTTCGCAGTCCCAGGAATAATTGTTACTACGAGGGTGATAGTAATATTTCATTTAACTTATGTGAACTCAATGTTGAGGTGATTATATCCAAAAACAGATGTCCATTTAATCACATGAGATTTTTTTATATATTAAATTGCAGCTTTAAAAATGTAAATTTGAGGTCATGTAAGCGGGAGTCTTTTAAGGAACACTAAACAAATGTAAAGATGCAAGTTAAAATGTTGCCCTTTAGTCACATCCAGCACACATCACAGAACAAAGAATCAAAAGACTCTCGAGGTTTGGACTTTTCAACAGAGACAAAGTTTTAATGAGACTTCAGTATTTAAATTAAAGGTTCTGTCTGCTATCGGTTGTTCTTACTTTCATGTTGAATCTTTCCATTCATGTTTTACCTAAATTTTAGTTTATTTTAACTCAATTGGGTATGTCAATGTATCATTTAAGGCATATATTACATACAATTTTCAATATTAGTGATTTATATAGACTTACTAATACAAATTTGCTAAATAGCTTGTTGTGACCTAATCACGAAAATGGCTTGAACAATTCGGCAGTTTAGTTTTTACATTAGATGAAGGCCGAGAACGGACTCTATTAAAATATGAATACATAAAATTGGATAAAATTCTCACAACTTCAAGGAGAAGTGTACTTAAAAAGTTAATGAGGCTTATATAGTGGACAAAACCTAATAAGTGAAACAAATAATAACATCGTAAATTTGTTGTAAATATAATTAGAATTTACTGCACCATAATATTCTACCGTTGGCTGTTTACCGTATGAAAAATTACCAACTCGGCTAGTTGGCAGCGGTGATATGGCAAAACGGCATCAAATGACGAGAGACTACTTTGGTGTGACTGCTCTAGGTAGTTTGGTGAAATTAAGTAATATATCATGTACAAAATTAAATAATCAAATTTATTTTACCAATAAAGCCAACACATATATATTAATTTATTGCCAGACCTGATAATAATGGCGTAAAACGTTATTGTTCCGCTCTATTTAAGCGCCCTAGATTCTGTTTATAAAGCATACCAGTTAGTTCTTATTGTTTGCTACACCATTTCTTGTAAAGAGTAACTATTGCACAGTAGTTGCTGAGCATTGTTTTTAAAAGCAAGTAGACCACATATCAATCCTACTCTTAATTGTTGTTAAGAGCGGGTGCATAATTGTTACCTTTTTCCATTCAAAAATACTCACTGTTCCGTACAGTTTTATTCACGTAACAAAACTGCACCTGCACGTGTATTTGCATCTTTTATACTTGCTCTAAATGTCCTGCAATAATGTATAAAAAAGGATAACTGTAATATATAGTGTTGCCAGCAGTATTGTTACATAGGTATTGAAAACAACATACTAAATAAGAAAAGTTGTTTAAATTATTTAATGTGTATTACTCACATTAAGTATTATTATAAAATAAAATTAACAAACGTAAAATTAGCCTGTAATTAAAAATAAACCAAAATTTCCTATGATATTATTTATAATTCCAGTACCAAGGAGAAAGAAGTTTCACACCAAGGAGTTTTTTACAGCAATAAATTATTCCAGTAGCAGCAGTATCCACAAAAGTTGCATGGCTCGCGTGCTAGTATTGAAGCAGTTATTGATCACTGAACCGCGTACAAGCATTTACTCTTGCATTTACATATACCCTCCCCTTACCCTGTCATTCACTCACCAACCCACAACCATATGGCGACACAGAATAGTCGCCCACCTTCTCCCTCAAGCATATTTTTGTATTTATTTACCGAAATGCACTCTACATCTTACATGATTTACAGAAAACGCTAGAATTCATTAGCTCAACGTGAAGGAGTCATCTTTACCACGTACCAGTCTCGAAGTCAGCGTCTGTTTAGTCCTACGTTTACAGCTTATGCTCAAATATTGCACAACCGTATCTATTCTCACAAGAAAAACAACACTTTGTGGCCACATCTCTTAAGTAAGGGCCAATTCAATATAAAACTCTCTCTTTAAAGTAAATAGGGTATGTTAAGAATATTGATAGAAGTATAAGTATAGTATATTTTTAGTACGAATATTATTATTATCAAAATAATTTACCTACAGATTATGAAACATTATATTTTTCTTTAAGAGGGACAATAATTTGACAATTTTCACTCTTTTACCAAAGGTTGAATGGTCGTCATCTTGAAACCACAAAACGTGGTTGAAATATGATATAAGAACATAAAACTAAATTTATTGAGATACAAGCTTCGTACCATGGGGGTAACAATATGCTAGAGAACAATGAGGTTAAATTGGTTTCAGAAAGGAAATAGAGTTTTGCTCGCGTAAAAAGACAAGAGGGGTAGGAAGTAAAAGAAATGAAATATGTTTGCTACTTACACCAAGAGTCCTGGCCATTTGGGCAAAGGCCGTGCTCAGGATTTTCATTTGTCGAACCCATTTGGAAGTATTGTGCCTAAACAGCTGTCTTCATTCCTTCTAGAGAGGTAATATTTCTTCTAGTTCCTAAGCCATAATTTCATTGCGTTTATTGTGGTAAAATTAAGACGACCCTTACCTCCTATTGTTTTTTCATCAGCCAAGAGAGTTTTACCTATTTTTTTCTTTAGTGCCTAGGTCTACATCCCACCCGTTTCTGGATGTGCCATATACATTAAATTTTTTTCAATCTCATAATCAGGACCATAAGGTTTTTTCATTTGAAACAGTACTATAGGATGCACTGTAACCATCCCCTAGATAGTATTTATATGTAACACCATACTTAGCCTCCGACTCTCGAAACTTTTCTAGGATGCCTTTCACCTCCATCCCTCCGCTTGACCCCTGATAATTAGCCACACAACTAGTATAATGGTTACCTTGCACTCTCTCCTTACACCTGCAATGTTTGCTGAAAATCTTTATTTCAAGCACTTTACATGCATCCCCCCCCCCCAATGGCATTGACAATCCTGTTCAGAGAAGAATGACCGCGTCTCTGCCATGAGCCATCAAAAATTGCGTTTACGTCATGTTCATTATCATTATCTTCTACTGCTTGTGTTACAGCTCTTTCCATTGAATATTTATTCACCTTCTTGGCGGCTTTTAGTAACATATTGGTGTAGTATTTGAAAGCAGCGGGTTTAGATAGGTTCATAATTCTGCAAACTATTTTAGCTGCCTGCTCTCCTTTCCCAATAATTCTAAAAGCGTAAGCCGTTCTAACATTGATTTCAGATCTTTCAGTAGGTAATTTACTACTGTTATAAGAACTTATTTCAAAATTACAATAATGACACTTCATATGCAATTTTACTTGTAACCCTTGTCTGTTACTTGTATTTAGTGGACAGAGACCCTCCGCACTTTACACAAACCGCAATACCACAGAGCATGTTAAACAATGGATTAAACAAATGTACAGAGATTCCTACCTCTCCACCCGGAATCATGTATCACTTTTATGTATGGAACAGATAATAGCAATGAAAGCCCTTGGGGAATAAATACCTATAATGCTTCTGAAGTCTGACATGTAAACTCTCCCTTCGAAACTGTCTTTATATTTAACATAAAAAACTATTTTGGATATTGTGACATGTATGATTTTAGCTTTAAATGATGTCCAAATCCGAGGAGGCAAGTTTTTCTTTTTATTTGAAACTTATATTGTAACGCACATAATCATAGAAAACAAACTAATTTCTTAATTTACAAAACTATTGTCAATGCAGCAGGCCACACCAAATAGTACTGCGTTTTGCCCTCCCCCTTGCTACACATCGTACCCAACACTGCTGCATGTTATATGTGTTGCAGGCCCGTTTTACACCCTGCCAGCGCCCTAGGCACAACGAAGAGTTGCGCCCCTTTTTATACCCCTGCCGGCTGACTACGCCCCTCCCCACCAGCCATACCATAACGCCTATACCCTGTAAATTTAGATTTAGTCTGAAAGCCAGTTTTGGTTCGGGCGGGAATTTAGACTTAATGTCCCTTAACTCTTATTTACAAATTATCCTGATTCTTTTCGAGTGCCTTCCCATTATCCACCACATATGGACCCGCCGTGTCCCGGACTGGCAACGGTAGCCGTGAGGTATCTACTGGCCTCTGGTGGGAATGCGTGTAACATACCTCACGGTATCACGAACCACCCACCCTCCCTTCTTTACATTTTAAGTAGTTACATTATTTATAGTATTCGTTTAATCACATTGTCTTTGGATTATTTTTCGTTTGTTTGCTTACCACTAGACTGACTAGAGATTCATACAATAGTTTTTTTTTTCTGGTTTTTCCGTGTTGCCAAGTCGTCAATAATGTTTGTTAGTCTAATTTTAAGGTAATGTCGTTTTGGGTGCAAAGCAACAACAAGCCATTAAGCTTTTCGTCAACCAATGGCAATCTAATTTCTGACTTTACTCTTTTCAAAGCTGAAAAGCTACGTTCAGCAGTGCAGTGAAAAGCAGTTCGTCAAAGGTAAGATTAGAAATATCCTGAGAGCGACCTCCATGGGGAAGGTGTTCTCTAATCTGTTTGGTTTTATGTAGGCGTACATATCTTTGATCTTAGAAAGGTTCTCCAAAACCATGTATTGTTTGAAATGGTTACATTCCTGGGTAAAATCTTGTCCATCAATATCGTTCTTGTATACTTCTCCTTACAGTTTAGCTTCACAAGCCACCTCTTTGGAATTTTTCTCTTCTAGATTTTGTAAGATCTTAAATAATGTGTCGAGATTTGTATAGGCCTCCATTCTTTTGAGCTGCGAAGCTATATTGTCAGCAATGGCAATAAACACCCCGGTGCAAAATCTTTCTCGAGATGTTTTCTTCCATGCTTCTGTCCTTCTTTTCATCGGGCAATAACTTTCTTTTTCTAACTTTATCGTATACATCTTCTTCTTTTTCTGCAAGTTTTAATGCTTTGGACCCGACATCATCAAATAAATCTCTCATTTCACTCAAAAACGAGGATAGTGTTTCAAGATAGAGTTGTAGCACCAAATAGGTCTAAATCTTGATTTTGAAGAGTCAAACTTGTTCCTTGTTTTATCAACTGTCTCGAGAATTTCGTCTCAGATCTCTGATTTTTCTTTGATTTTCCTTCGTTAATCTTTTCAATATGCCTTTTTAGGATGTTCCACCTGTAAGTGGATGCCGAGAATAAAAGCATACAGCCCTTTTACGAATGTAAAAAATATTGTGTGTTATCTGGACACGCCTTCTCGGCAGCAAAACACCAGCAAGGTTTAGTGAATGAGCTGCACATGGTATATGGCCAGCAAGATCATTTTTGCTGTCAATCCTTGCCTGAAGACCTGAGTATATGCCCGACATGTTTGATGCATTGTCGTAACTTTGTCCACGACAGTTATTGACATCCAGCTCAATTTTCTCAAGTAAACTGAGGGTTTGCTTATTCCAAACTTCCAGATTCGTGGCATACAATTGGTAAGACTTGTATCAGGCGTTCGTTGGCGCAAGAATTGGGCAATGAAACATAATGAAGTACTACAGCCAAATGGTCTGTGTGGAGTCTATGACTATAGAGAGATAACGAGCTTGCTTGATTTCATTTGAGATTTGTTTTAGTACTTCTTTGCTCATAATCTCAATAAATTAACTTCAAATGTCAGACGAAAGGCATTATACACTACCTTTGCCTTTGTTACCATGTGTTGCTATGTGATTGCGCAATAAATAGATCAAATTCACTTATCAGCTCAAGACAGCTTAGACATAGTCCGTTTGATAATTATGCATGCAAATACAACCACGGCAATTTGTTTTTCCATTTTTTGCGCCCCCCCCCCCCCCAAAAATGCCTAGCGCCCTAGGCACGTGCCTACCGTGCCTATTCGGTAAAACGGGCCTGATGTGTTGGAATAGTACATAATATCATTCCTAGTCTCTGAAGTGACCTATTGTGAGGGGATAGAGCATATACACACGAGCAAAGCCAAGTAACAAACAAATGTGTTTCATTAAGTTCCAAACAATTTCCATACATGAATTAGAGGTTAACTGAGGAAAAAAGTTTCAAGCCGTATACACTACGTTACGTGCAGACCTGGAGTGTTTGCTGA
Organism: Homalodisca vitripennis; assembly: GCF_021130785.1. Classification (NCBI taxonomy): domain Eukaryota; kingdom Metazoa; phylum Arthropoda; class Insecta; order Hemiptera; family Cicadellidae; genus Homalodisca; species Homalodisca vitripennis. Next base: position 20,151,792 of record NC_060210.1, read on the forward strand.
TACCCTGTGACATAGTTCAGATAGTTCTGCACATCAGCAATACGTTATTCGTCCAATGGAATCCGTCCAATTTAAATTACCAATTCCGAAGTATGTAACGTCTCATGAAGACGCAAAATTTGAGGCAATATATCAGAGATTCATCCGTCCGAGGTACCGATCTGGTTTTTTAACAACTATCCAGTGCAATCAAAGATTAAGAAGTATTATCATCGTCTCACAATTGAGTGCACTGAGATGTTTTAAACACGACCCCAAAGCATGGCAGAGCAACCGACTTTACTACACATAACGTAGCTGTAGTGGGAAGGGTCGACTCAATGCAAACGGGTCTGAAATCTAGCACTAGTTCAGTTTGAATATTAGAATTTGGAATTCACAGTTGTCTGAAGGGATTCTGAAGAATTCGGTTGAGAAGGCGTGCAGAACAAATATTTGCATTGTTTCGAAATCAGAAGTACCAAGGTCCAAAAGGACCTCAACGAAAATCATACTTTACAATTTACATGTCAAATACAAATTTAAAACTTAAAATCGTAGACATCTTTAATTGTTTTTCTTTTCTTGTTTGTTATTTTGCTACTTTTCTTATGTGAAAATGCGAAATGTCATCTCTCTATTTTTGGTAACTCAACACACATTACATTCAGCTAAAACTAACTTAATCGATGATATATTACACACAAATCATAAAAAAATTTGCGTATGATGGGGCCATCCGGGTACCCATAGCTGTCCCTTTCTTTTGTAAATAAAATTTGTTTTAAAATCGATAACAATTGGAAGATAATTTAAAATTTATGAGAGCAATGATGAAGTTAGTGCTTGGTTTTGAAGTTCTACCCACATATATATGTATATATCGTAAATTATTTTCCAGTAATGTATGTTTTATATAATCAGTTTTAAAGAGGTCGGAAATCTAGTCAAGATGCTATATTTTTAACATATATGTATTGGTTCATGTCTATATCCAGCCAATGTGCAGTTTTTATTTTAAAAATAACTAACATTAGGATTGAATAAACAAACCCCTATGGATCAATGAATGTTGAATGCTGTGTGTGATAAACTTCTTTAAAAAATAAACAGGTATGATATTCGTGTGAGATAAATGCGGGAAACGAATGCTATAACATCTTGAAAGTAGGTCTCAATTTCATATAGCCTTTGTAAATAAAAATTTTGCATTTCTTTACCAGTTGCTCTGCATGTTTTATAAACACTTTCAAAGAGGTTGGACATTTGACTAATGACGGTTTACTAAACTGTAAGTATAGTTGTAACCTGACGCAAGGCAGTTGACCTGCCACGAACCTTTACACTTCCCTAATGAAGGCGCCACACTCCAGAGTGAAACACGCGTCAGCGTCTTCCGATATCGGGAACGTAATTTTAAAGATTTTGTTTTAAATATTAGTCACACAATTATATATACTATTTATTAATGCATATCTTTCTTATTTACATTGTGCCCAGCAACTGTCTATTACAGAAATACAGTGTATATTTTTATACACTCCACAAATAATACCCGTTTATAATACTCCACATATAACAGCTGTTTTCAATATTTAAGTTGGCCAATCAAGTAATATTTTACGTTACCTTATACCGGATACGTAAAACATCAATTGGCGAAAATGTAAGTGTTTCAGTGCGATAATCTCTTACTATATTATTGTATCAATAGAAGTAAATTCACAAAACACACTCGTTTTTGACATGTAGACAGTATTAATATGTTCATAGTATACCTGTATGTTAACATTTTATAGTTTACCTATGTGATAAATTCTACATAACACGGGAAATTTTAAACTTTTTGCAATATGATAGAACAAACGTCCACCTCTTGGAGCAAAAGTACTATTAATCACTTAATCGTATTTCGCACACCAAAAAACTTATATAGAATAAAGTTTAATTCTCTTTGTTCAGGTTGTTAAATGTAGTATAAAAGAATGATCATAAGTTGCCAATGGCATCTCCACATTGTTTAACATAACACATTCCAGAGCCCATACAACAGCCAGTAACTCAAAGTAGCGTGTAATGTTATTGCACAGTTTAGTATGACCGGGGGGTAGTTAAGCATAGCAGATGTACCATTAGCGGCAATTAATGGTACTGTGTACTGTATATGTGACGTTCTACACTAAGCAGTAAAATAAACACATACGTACATAACTTATATGTTGCTGTGACATACCTCTCCGTAAGGTGTTTGGACAGATCTAGAGTACAGTTTACTATGGCCGGGGGTAGTTAAGCATAGCAGATGTACCATTAGCGGCAATTAATGGTTACTGCACATGTGACGTTCTACACTAATCAGGAAAATATACACATACGTACGTACATTATCTGTTGCTGTGACATACCTCTCCGTAAGGTGTTTGGACAGATCTAGAGTACAGTTTACTATGGCCGGGGGTAGTTAAGCATAGCAGATGTACCATTAGCGGCAATTAATGTTACTGCACATGTGACGTTCTACACTAATCAGGAAAATATACACATACGTACGTACTATCTGTTGCTGTGACATACCTCTCCGTAAGGTGTTTGGACAGATCTAGAGGACAGTTTACTATGGCCGAGGGTAGTTGAGCATAGCAGATGTACCATTAGCGACAATTAATGTTACTGCACATGTGACGTTCTACACTAAGCAGCAAAATATACACATACGTACATACATTATCTGTTGCTGTGACATACCTCTCCGTAAGGTGTTTGGACAGATCTAGAGTACAGTTTACTATGGCCGGGGGTAGTTAAGCATAGCAGATGTACCATTAGCGGCAATTAATGTTACTGTACATGTGACGTTCTACACTAATCAGTAAAATATACACATACGTACATAACTTATATGTTGCTGTGACATACCTCTCCGTAAGGTGTTTGGACAGATCTAGAGGACAGTTTACTATGGCCGAGGGTAGTTGAGCATAGCAGATGTACCATTAGCGACAATTAATGTTACTGCACATGTGACGGTCTACACTAAGCAGGAAAATATACAAATACGTACATAACTTATATGTTGCTGTGACATACCTCTCCGTAAAGCGTGCACACAGATCTAGAGTACAGTTTACATAATAATTCGTTCTGGACCAACAACTAACTTTGGATTAAAATATCGCTTTAATTGATTTTTTTATTTGGTTCATATCTTTAAAATTTATTAAATATTAAAAACTTAACTTACATTTACTTTGTTCTTGATCATTGTTTAAACTATAAATTAACTAAGATTGTTATTATTTACAAAGTCCTTTAAGTATTTTAATCTATCATTACTTTTAAAATATTACTACATTTACCTTGTATACTTGTATATACATACGTTTGTTACTTTATATCCTTCAGTAGAAATGTTTAATTGTTTTGTTAGTTCTCACACATATGTTTCCGTAGATTCGGGAAATGTTTTTGGTATTAACGGTTAGTCTTTTAATTTCTTCGTAAACATTACAGACCAAATATTATGTGGAGTGACTCTATCAATAAATTAGCCTAGTCTGTGACTCAGTTTTATAGGGTCAGACCTTTTCTACCTGCTGGGAAGTGCGTCGAAGTAGACATTATAATATATATCATAGTGAGAACTTTTAAATCTGTGTTTGACTCAATTAATTAAATTCTGAATATTGGATTTAGCTCATCAGGTGCTCATTTCAGCATACTATGACCTTCACTGAAACGATCCCAAAGCACGGTGGAGCAACCGAGTATTCTGGTGCAATTATGCACCTGATGAGGCAATAAATTTTCATTTGAGACTACATTTTGTAGTCTGTGTGTCTCTAGTCTCGAAACGATACGGGGGTTCGTTTTGAGCGTTTTCATTCTTCGTCACTGACTATTTTTTAATCCCTTCAGCCAATCACGACTACGGATTTCAGGGGTTAAGTCCTCAGACAGTCCAGATTTCAGATGCTGCACGTATGAGGAAGGTAAAGTTTAGCTAAATTCAACATTTACATCGATTTAGCCCTTCCCACCATAGCTGTTTAATGTGTGATTACAATTGGTAGATGCACTAACTTATCACTAAAATTACTGGATTGGCATTATATACTAATATAATACATTCCTAACAGCAAATAAAATTCTAAGCATATCGTAACCTTAAAATACCTTTTATTGGACATTCTTTCCCATAAATTTTATTGTGTAGGCGTTTTTATGTACAAAATGTACGACACATAATGTGTCGTTTAGCAATCTTTGCTGAAGTTTAATGCAAAATTTAAAGTTTGTAGCTCATTTAGTAATTGACAGAAAGAACGACATACAATAATATAGCAGAAAAAATATACATATTCCCAGGCAAACAAAACAAAAGGAAATTCCATATTTAGACATACACTCATGGAACTCGTGTTTTTGTATGTAAAAATGGATTATTATAGAAAATTTCAAGTCCACCGATGAAATCTTCCTCGACATGTCTTCCCACAATATACTTTACCATTTTTATCACTAAGTTTATTTTCTTATCAATGTTTTAATAATAATAGTCTAACAATAACAGTATAAAAATAGCATAAAGCCACCATAGGCTAGAGTGATATTGCTTGCGTTGGGATAGTCAGGCTACATGTGTTAATACGTCTTATGTTAAAATCTCATGATTTTATTAAGTTTTTACTCATCCACTGTGTCATTACCATCATGGTCGCACAGTATTTTCTAACTTATCCGAATTTCATGGAGTGACATACACCATCATCAAACTCAATGTTTTCCATATAGAAATGAATTCTATAGGTAAATTATTTTTAAAGATATCTTGCGGATAGATAAATAGGCATAAGACCGATAGAACAGGAATGCTTCCTGCCTCTCGAGTGATAGGCTTCACTAACGCCTGCAAGTGTTAGGGGTTTTTACATCTAAACAACACGTATTTCAATCTGCTCCACTGTTTACAGAAAGGAGGAGAGCTATTATTCCTGTTACAAAATGAATCTCAAGAGTTTCTTAAGAGAGGGAGAGTAGACACGTATTAACTACATTTTTACCAGCTTCTTTTTATTGGAAACCAAATGCTTAATGTACAAACAAACACTCCAATAATGGAAAATTGTTTATTTTTGTGAGGCCTTTCGTGTTCACAAACTCACACAAATAAAACATTCTCAATTATTGGAATGGTTTTTAATAAATTAAACATGAATTAACTAATTAATATATTAATGTACCAATAGGTCTTGGATGTGTAGTTTACGTGTACGTTAGTGAAAGCTAATATTGAGACTGTTGATGAGCTGATTACCAAATGCTACCATGGCAGACTAATACCTGTTGACACTGAGGTCTACAAACTCATCACCATTCTTCTTATTCATAAGATAGTAAATGGTCGTTTCTAAAATCATCAGACCTGTCTGTCTATTTCTTAACTGTTTGTGAGCTGATTAGCGAGTGTCTGTGCTGATTAGCGAGTGTCTGTTCACAGAGAGATCTACAGCCAGAATTCTAATAATAATATTTCTAAATCCTGACAGGTCCTTCCTAAAATTGTTTGATAGTCCGCCTGTCAGTCTGTGACAGAACTGTTTGTGAGCTGATTAGCGAGTGTCTGTTCACAGAGAGATCTACAGCCAGAATTCTAATAATAATATTTCTAAATCCTGACAGGTCCTTCCTAAAATTGTTTTATAGTCCGCCTGTCAGTCTGTGACAGAACTGTTTGTGAGCTGATTAGCGAGTGTCTGTTCACAGAGAGGTCTACAGCCAGAATTCTAATAATAATATTTATAAAATCCTGACAGGTCCTTCCTAAAATTGTTTGATAGTCCGCCTGTCAGTCTGTGACAGAACTGTTTGTGAGCTGATTAGCGAGTGTCTGTTCACAGAGAGGTCTACAGCCAGAATTCTAATAATAATATTTATAAAATCCTGACCGGTCCTTCCTAAAATTGTTTGATAGTCCGCCTGTCAGTCTGTGACAGAACTGTTTGTGAGCTGATTAGCGAGTGTCTGTTCACAGAGAGGTCTACAGCCAGAATTCTAATAATAATATTTCTAAAATCCTGACAGGTCCTTCCTAAAATTGTTTGATAGTCCGCCTGTCAGTCTGTGACAGAACTGTTTGTGAGCTGATTAGCGAGTGTCTGTTCACAGAGAGGTCTACAGCCAGAATTCTAATAATAATATTTCTAAAATCCTGACAGGTCCTTCCTAAAATTGTTTGATAGTCCGCCTGTCAGTCAGTGACAGAACTGTTCATAGTCCTAGAAAACTGGTCCACAGGTGGCTTTTGCTCAAGTAAGATCACTATTATTTTGTTGGTAAAAGGTCTAACGACGTATAGGTGTTCAGTAATATGTTTTTTACACTATATGGATATAGTTGTACTGTATTTAATAATATATAGTGTATATATATGTATATATATATATATATATATATATATATATATCCATATATATATTGTGGTTGTTATATCCATATAGTATAAACAATATATTATATTTATGTCAGTAGCATTATATGTATGACTCAGTTATCATTTAATTACTAATATTTAGATTTTCTTTTATTATTGCGTCAAAACACTTCAGAGGATTTAGAATGAATGTAATAATGTAAAATTTACTATTTTATAAAATATAAAAAATTTACTACTTGGTCATCAGCCTTAAAGTTAGAAAAGGTTTTTTTCACAGCACATAATACGGCTATACAATCTTGAGAAAGGTAATTACGGGGTTCTACAAGACTAGGAACGTTGACTTCAAACGTTAATTGTTTAAAAAGGACTCACACACAAACATTAACTGAACACTCGTACAGTTAGACTTCACAAAGGACGTGTGTTTCTCATTTCATCCATCCTCTCTCATTTGTTTTATGCAGTTGGTGAGGAGGGGTTGAACAATATACCTACGCTGCTCTTCTGTGTTACGTTTCACAGGACAAAGTGGGGTTGAACAATATACGCTGCTCTTCTGTGTTACGTTTCACAGGACAAAGTGGGGTTGAACAATATACCCTGCTCTTCTGTGTTATGTTTCACAGGACAAAGTGGGGTTGAACAATATACGCTGCTCTTCTGTGTTACGTTTCACAGGACAAAGTGGGGTTGAACAATATACGCTGCTCTTCTGTGTTACGTTTCACAGGACAAAGTGGGGTTGAACAATATACGCTGCTCTTCTGTGTTACGTTTCACAGGACAAAGTGGGGTTGAACAATATACGCTGCTCTTCTGTGTTACGTTTCACAGGACAAAGTGGGGTTGAACAATATACGCTGCTCTTCTGTGTTACGTTTCACAGGACAAAGTGGGGTTGAACAATATACGCTGCTCTTCTGTGTTACGTTTCACAGGACTAAATGGGTTCTTGTAAGGAACTTTCTCAGTTCTCTTTTAATGTGGATACTCTCATCTTTCATCCAACCACAACCTCTTTCTTTGTTACTATTTTTTTAACAGAACTTCATAATTTACAAGGTAGTGTTACACCACCCCAAATACCGTGTAACAGGCTTTGTGAGTTTCATATGAAATCACTTCATTAGCTTAATATATTACAATGTCATTTATAAACTTTTCGTATGTTTATCATTCTGAAATGTACAACTTTATTTATCCCAGGATTTTCTCATTACCATCTTTGTTCTCCATAACTATAATTTTAAAATGTTCACTAACGCTCAGCCAACTTATTCACAAAACAACAATGACATCAAACTCGATGTTGCCTATAAATAAATTTGGTCTCTTGTAAAATTCCAAGTCCATAAGTCAGTCAGTTTTTTAGGTTCCGTGTGGACAAACAGACAGGAATATAATGTTTCCAACAACTCAAGTAATAGACTACGCGAACATTTTGATAATGAGGAATCAAATTGCCGTTTAATGCACCTGTTTTTGTGGTATCAGGGATAAATTGAGAAAATCAGAGAAAGTCTGGAAGCCCCTCGATATTTTTTTAAACCATTGGATGAAAAATATATAAACGTTGCTTAGTGTTGTACATTTACCGTATGCAATAATTGTCAACTTGCTTAGATTGCGAAAATCGCAAATCTCACCTCAAAAGGTTGATCCAATCAAAAATTACGATTGCATTGAAGTTATAAAGTAGTTGTTACATCATTAAAGACTGTTATATAAACACATGATGGATGACGATCAAATTCCTCGTTTATAGGCTCCATCTGCAAGACACCAGGCTTACATTGTCACTAAAAGTGACGCAACGGCGGAGACGACGCAAAGTTTGCTAATGGCGCCATTAACATTTTTAAGGGCATACAACAGTGATTTCACCTTTAGTACCGCTCCAATACTTTGTGTCAGTTGCAATAATGTTTTCAACCTTTACAATCGAGGTTTCCTATTTCAATTGTAACGTTCTCTTCTTCATGCTTAGCTTTAACACTAGTACAGCTCAAGAAATGCTCCTTCAAGTCAAGAACTAAGTTACTATTTTAAAGCAATACAGTAATTTAATAACAATATTCTTTAAAGTTCAATTCAAATGCTCACAGGTTATATAATTATTAATAGCTGGTGGGACGTAAAATTGAAAAATACATACAATGATTATGAGTGGTTGAGTGTCATACACAAGGTCTTAGTCTTATTGAGCAGCAGTAAATTCTATAAACATACAGCTTACATTTTAATGGTGGTTTAAATACAGTTTTATTATTAAACATGCACAAATTTTGATTAAGGTAGTATACAGTTTACTGGTAAACGAAGCTTTCTTTAAATAATTATAGTGTTTTTTTCCAGAACTCACATTTTTCAGAGTGATAGGATGTCGTTCTTTTATAGCAGACCATGATAGCGTTTGTAGGGACATTAAAAGTTACAAGCAGCCCCTGTTTAGGATGACTTAGAATAAGCCATATTATATTATTTGCAATTTGTTTTCTTGATACAATGGTTGTAAAGGAAACAGGGACTTTAGCCATCATTTACAAAGTTGAATTTTAAAATTTATAATAGATTGCATTTATGGGTTATGTTAATAACCCATAATTGCAGATCTCAAATCGAAATTGTATTATATCTTTTATTAATGAACGATAAAAAATGTCAGGAATAATCGTGTTCCATTACAAACTTGTGTTTCACTATAAAATAATTTTAAGTTAATAAACCTTCGTTATGAGTAAGTTAGCCTACAGTGATCTTTGGAAACCTAATATTAGCGTTAATAAGCACTATTATTTACATTACACTGTTCAACATTACGAAAAATTCTAGTATCCGTCTCGTACTCAAAATTATTAATTATTCGTGTCAGAACAAGTAGACCTAAGTAAATGAACCTGCAAGAAAGTTATTTGATTTTAAGAAGCAATCTTCCATAGTTTCGCACAATAATAATTGTAACTAACTGAACCCACATTGGACACTGCTAAAAAGAAAATAACATGTTATATTTATTAACAGTATCCTACTGAACTGAAAGTTACACATAGTAACTGTTACTTATCTAGTTATACTTTATTAAGCCGATATAAATCCTCGGTAATGATATACAAGGCAATGAATGAAAATATCATATCTTAGTTTTACTGAAGATTTAAGTCTCCAGAGACGTTTACCTTTACTTGTCCTAATTAACAGTCAGTCTTCTCTGACAAGGATTTGTCTCTCCGGAGCACAAGCTTCCCTTTCAAAATACATTTACGGTATCTTAAGCTCTTCATTTTAATAATTAAGTACCAGGTTCAATTTTTTTGCCAAGCATCTTCACGATTCTGGAAGTGACCAAGGATATCGCAAATCTTACCAACAAAATTGATGAGCGTGTTCCTAGCTAAAGTTCTTATAAACATTCCTAAGCTAGTGTACGCCGTATAGATTTGTTTGGAAAGCTATTTTAATCAATTATTATAAACCCAAAGTGTGCAAACAACGGTAACATTTATTGTGAATGGAAGTCTGCCTTAAGACGATGTGGCTTAGTTGAAATTAAAATAAAAATGGCGGTTATTTACATTTTTATTGTATTCTAGCTCAGATTGGAAATCAATAACAGAGAATGTTAATTAAACTTGATGGAGTTTTTACTTGTGATTAATTGTAAGATATAGGAGCATTCACATAACCACAAAAAAATACGTTTTTACGGTATATTTAATTTTTTTTTGTTACGGTGAAGTTTTGGTCAATTTGGCGGATTTTGATACGGTTTTCACTGTCGGCTTCGTTATAAAATAGGGCAGGTTTCTAGGTATGGTGCGTAAATTACACACAGAGACAAAAGTGTACAATGCGAAAATGTATATTATTGAGCACAGTCATTTTTAATAGTGACTAAACCTTACGACTTGTGACAATATAAAATGTGCCTACAGAATTGTTCCATTTAAAAAAGTCCTACAACAAAGTTGACAGTTGCATATATCTATCAACATAGAATAACCCACAAGAATATTTTTGGTCTTTAAAGTTTACATTTTTAATAGTGACTAAGTTATTTACGATCTTGTGACAATATAAAATGTGCATTACAGAATTGTAAAGATTTTGTTAACAAAGTACTCTTTACAACAAAGCTGACAGTTGGTAAGTAGGTATCAACGTATAGAATAACCCGCAGTATTTATGCGCGTCTTTACCAAAGAATTGCGGCTGTGCTCTAATTGGTCATCTCCGAAGCTATTTAGATCAATACGAAGTATAATAAGGAAATTCAAGAGTAACTAATCTTTAAATAAAGTTATGTAAAATAAATCAGTAGAGTTTCTACCTTAGTATACTTAAGATTTTTAAATTTAACACTTATTTTGATTTTGATTTTAACACCTAGATTTGATTTTTCACTACTGTGATACCAAGTTATGTGTAGCCCAGAGAGAATTTGGAAATAATCATAAGCCTATATTCATACCAGAGACATGTAAAGTACTTTAGGCTTGAATACGCTTGAATACTTTAGGCGTTAAAACGTGAATATACTCATAACAGAAATTTGAAATTGAATGGTAAATGCCGTCTGACATTGTGTGCTCCTAATATTTATGATACTCTTATTATTTACGGTACATAAATGGTTTGAAATGACAATAGGATATTGAACATTTACTATCGTTATGTTACAACAATCATAAAAATGCGTTTCAAGGATTGAAATCCACCCTCTTCTTGAGGTATACAAAACATAATACATAAACATGCACTTATAACCTACAACATGCGCCAATGGGCTGCCACTTGAAAAGATATGCACATACATGACATACATAAAACGCTTGAAGCCACACTAGAGAACATGAACCAAGCTATATTGTCAAGTGGCAATGTATTGACGAACGTCTATGTAGTATGTTTTTACAACTGAAACAAAGTTGTCAGTTATCAAAACGCAATTATGATAGTAGTATTAATAAACGTTTAGTATATGGTATAAGTGACGAATTCAAACCAATTATTTTATTGGGGTACGCGAAATTCCCCAATAAAAAAATCAAAAATCAATTGACTTTTTGCGACGGTAGTTCAGGAACCAGGTATAAATAATATGAATCTAAGAAAAATTTTTTATAACTACAATTTAAGGAAACGGTACCCGTGACTATTGCTAATGGAATAAAACCATGCACCGTACACATATGGCCAGCAAAGTATGTAATGCCATTCGTTTTAGGGAAATAAAATAAAATAATAATAACATTTATTTTCAATCATATTATTTATTGCGGGGGCTAGCATTGGAGGGTTAAAATAGTTTAAAGAGCCTAATACTTTTTAATAATCCAATTTTATTATATTCAAATCTATTTTTACTAATCTTAAACAGATGTCGTAAACGTGCGCTCTAATTTGTAGTTTATTTTATATGTAGAGTATTTTAGTTATCAAAGTTCAAACCCCATTCGAAAACGAATGAATGTATGAATAATTGAATTATTTTGCCTGGGAAAGTTAGGACCATTAAATCCTATGTCAATAAATATAAATATAAAATTATCTATAAATAAAAAATATTTGATATTAAATAAAAACGTTTAGAGGATTAATAAAAATTGAACATTTACAGTTGGTATATGATACAACAGAGTATTAAATTACGTGTTACGAAAATGTATAACGATTGCAAATATCTAAAACCTTGTTATCAGTTCAAAAATTTCACTGCCATAATAAAACCAAAAAAATAAACAAATTTATGCTACAAATATATGTATATTCTGCTAGCAAACAGTGGTGTATACTATAATAAAATGAACTGTCAGGATATTACATACTTTATATCACCAATAAAAAATGTCAGGAATACAAAAAACTTATATACCAAAATTGCCGAAAGGTAGTTGAGTGAGGGGTGTGCGTGTACCTGGAAGCTCTATTGTGCAAAGGTCTATTCAGCAAGTTACTATATAGCTATCAAAGGTGTAGTCGTCATGCATATAATCCAGCCAATTTGCAGTTTTAATTATCAAAATAACCAACATTTTGATTGAATACCAAAACCCCAGGGAGAGATGTATGTTGCCCTCGTGATAAACTGCTTAAATAAATAAACTGATATGATATTAGTGTGAGATAAATGGGGGAAATGAATGCTATGATATCTCAAAAGAATGCCTAAATTTCATATTGGCTTTATAAATATAAACATTTATTTAACCGTATAATATGTTTTATTTAATCAGTTTTTAAAGAGGCTGGACATTTGACTAATGACAGTTTACTAAACTGTAAGTATACTTGTAACCTGACGCAAGGCAGTTGACCTGCCACGACCCTTTACACTTCACTAATGAAGGCGCCACACTCCAGAGTAAAACACGCATCAGCGTCTTCCAATATCGGGCTTGTCAAACACAATTTCACCGAAAAGATGAAAACATAATCGCACCTGATGTTGTTTTTAATATTTTAGCCACACTATTACATATCCTATTTATTAAAGAATATTTTTCTTCTTCACAATGTTTCCTTAATGTGACAGTTAAAGAGATTGTTTGGCCATACTGTAAAAATAAAAGCTTTTTTTTTACATATTGCACAAATCCCATACTTTAATTTGGTCCATTAAGAGAAACTTTTATCAGCTTATAATAGAGATCTTAAAATGTCACCTAGCACACAATTTAAGCGTTTCTGTGCACTAACATCATAATATGTTTTTGTTTAAGCTGAAGTAAATTCACAAAACACAGATGATTTTGACAGTATTGCTATACTCAATTGTTTATGTAATAAAAGCTAAATAAAACAGAAAAGTTTTACATGTTTGCAGTAGGCTAAGGTAAATAACACTGTTCACCACATGGAGCAAATGTATCTTTAGGCGCTTAATCGTATTTGGGATCATAGCCTCTCCAAGTTCATACAACGTGGTTATGCACCGGATACAACAACTTAATCTCGTATTGACGAAACGGAAGTCACATAATTAGGCAGTATATTACCATTTTCAGGAACATAATTTAAATAAAAATACCTTTATTTCTTAAGCGTTACTCGGTGTATAATCGTTTTTTCAGAATAACTTGCGTCAAATAGTATGTGCCTAATAACTACTTCATAACTAAATAACAATCACATACATCGCACAGACTATAATAAATATCATAAAGAATGACCGTATTGAATGAAAGTGAATTTTCGGTTTAGCAGATGCACCTTTGAGTGGTCTCTTCCTAATACGACAGTTAGTGTCCAAGATACCGAGGTTCTCCAAGGCAAAGGACTTTATGATTATGCAGTTTGTCAGGACCCTGCAAATGTCTTCCATTGGGGCCAAACTGACTTTATCTCTAAAGGATAATACATGCTCCTGCGATTCCGCCACAAAATGATCCTTTATGAGCAAATTATGAAAAGGTGTTTCTCATTATCTAATCGTAATTGTACCCGATAAGGCAATGAGCATAAATATATTACTATGTATGGCTGGTTAGCCTTTTTTGTTGCCTGGGAGTTCTGTGATAACATATGGACGACAGATCAGAGGAGTTGGCTCTTTGACAGTCTCAAACGCACAATTCAGACGATGCACGGAGCGGAAGGTGAAATGGAGTTTAATTCAACAACTCACAAGTAAATAGTTTTTCCTAAAACAAGTTATGTCAAACTAGCATATACCGTTGCACGAAATTTCGTAAGATTTGCATGTGAATGAGAAATTCTGGTTTAGGTGTATTATATTTCTGTCGTAAAGTTGATTTCGCTTTGTTTAATTCGTCATGATTAAGACAATGATTTCAAGAAGTATATATTTAAGACTATTGCAATTTATTCAGGTTTTTATTTTTTATGTACCATTGACAGTTTTCCCTTTATTTCTTCGTAATACTTAATAATTTGCATTGTTCAATTGTTTTAAAATTCAAAATAGCTATAACTACTGAATGAATCCACCTTTTGAAGTCCGGTTTGCGGCATTGTACTCTGCTAAGTAAGACCTTTAATTTGATACCAAAACTTGACCTATGCTGCTATATTTAAGAATTTTGCCTGACTGACTCCTTGTTGGACCGTCCCCCCAAAAGGGATTATCTGGTCGGTAATTGGGCAGATGTGTGCGTTTACTATCACCAGTAAGCACGTATGAACTTTGGTATTTCTTTCTATTGTGGTTCAAAAATTAAAAAAGTGGTTCCAGACTTAATTGACACCCTGTATATATACAATATACAATGATTTCCATACTGAATAATCATTGCATACTAGATTATTTGTTAAAAAAACAAGCAGGTAAAGTTATATTTTGCTTACCTGGGTAACCTATAAATATAAAACACATTAATTCAAAACACGGCTTTAATTTCAATGAAATTATGTTTACACAGTACAGTCATCTACAATTTACCACGATATTTCAATTAGTACAATTCTTTTTGTAATATTGCTTTAGAGAGCTAGATAGGATTTTTACAACTTTATATAGACCTGGGTAGCGTAGTTCGAAGGAATTATAAAAATGTTAATAGGCCTATATGTAACCAGAGAGCCTGTGAATGTCCATGTAAAACCTCAGTACAATCTGTTATGTAGTTTTTTAAGTGATTAGTATAAAAAGACACGCACACCCACAGATTGTAAGTTTATCTCAAATTAAAGAACTATCATTGGAATAATTCTTTTTATTAAAATTTAAATAAGCAAACAAATAACGTATTATTTATACAGTTTTGTAACAGAGCATAAAGCGTTGTGGAGATAGGGATCGGAACAAATGCCCCAAGTTCCATGAATGATTGTTATTAATAGGGTGATAGATAATATATTAATTTCACTTATATGCCACTCAATTTTAGAGGTGAATCATATCCAACATAGATGTCCTTCAATCACATGAGATTGTTCTGTATTAAATTGCAGTCTAAAATATAAATTTAAGTTTATGAAGTTATGTAAGCGTGAGTCTTCTAAGTACATTAGACAATGTAAAGATGCACGTTAAAATGTTGCCCCTTAAGTCACATCCAGCACACGTCACAGAAACAAAGAATCAAAAGACTCTTGAGGTTTGGACTTTACAACCGAGACAAAAGTTTTAATGAGACTTCAGTATTTAAAACTAAAGGTTCTGACTGCTATCGGTTGTTACTACTTTCATGCTGCATATTTCCATTTTGTTTTACTCATATTTTAGTTTATTTTAATTGAACTGAATAATGTATGTAAATGTTTTATTGTACGCTGTTTTCTATTACATTTTTAATAGAATTGCTATAAATGAATGTAAATATAAATGAATTGCTAAATGGCTCACTTAGCCTTAATCACGCCAATGGATTGAGCAATTCGGCCAATTTTAGTTTTAATAATAGTTTGAAGTCCAAAAAATAGATGCTTTTGAAGTAAGAGTAGAAATGATTGTGTAAGATTTCCCGGAAATATGCGTGAATTTGGGACAGTTATAATATTATACATGAAGTATTATCGATTTAACTAACACTAACCAGCTATTGCCACTTGCCACTGAAAAGATTCGTGTAGGTAAAGCAATTCCCTTCCTTTATAACAAAAACCTGAATAAGGGCTTTTGAAATCAAATGAAAGACATAGCAAAGCCGTAAAAATTGAAATTAGTTCAAAACGTAAATGTAAATGTACTGTACAATTTTTTGTATTCCTACCTAGGCCATAATATTATAAAGCATACCAGTTAGTGTTTATTATTGCTACACCTTTTCTTGTAAAGAGTAACTATTGTACAGTAGTTGCTGAGCTTTTTTGTTAAAAGCAAGTAGAACACATATCAATCCCACTCTTCATTGTTTGCTGTTGTAGAGTGGGTGCATCATTGTTAACTTTTCAATTCAAAATTACTCACTGTTTCCGTACACTTTTATAACGTAGCAAAAACTGCACCTGGACGTGTATTTGCATCTTTTATACTTGTTCTAAATGTCTGCAATAATGTATAAAAAAGGATAACTGTAATATATAGTGTTGCCAGCAGTATTGTTACATGGGTATTGAAAACGATACTAAATAAGAAAGTTGTTTAATTTATTTATATTGTGTATTATTCACAATATGTATTATTATAAATAAAATTCCACAGTATAGTATATTTTTTATTTCCACAGTAAGATTACACCTGGTCTTTTATGCTTGTTCTACAATATTGTCAGCAATTAATATATAAAAAAAACTATCTTAATACATAGTGTTTGGCAGCAGTATTGTTACATATTTATGATAATAACATACAAAAAAAGGAAAGTTGTATAATTTATATTTTATTATGTATTATTGAACATTTGTATTATTATAAACAAAATTAACCACACGTAAAACTAGCCTCGGAATCATAACGAAAACAAAATTTCCCCCCGTTATCGTTGATAATTCCAGTGACAAGGGATAAGAGTATCCACACCAAGGGGTTTTCCACAGTAAATAAATTATTCCAGTAGCAGCAGTACCCACAAAAGTTGCATGGCTCGCGTGCTAGTATTGAAGCAGTTATTGATCACAGAACCGCGTACAAGCATTTACTCTTGCATTTACATATACCCTCCCCTTACCCTGTCATCCACTCACCAACCCACAACCATATGTCAACACAGAATAGTCGCCCACCTTCTCCCTCAGGCATATTTCTGTTTCTTTTACACAAATGCGCTATAGCACCTTGCATGATTTACTGAAAAAAAAACTGGAATTCATTGGCTGAGTGTGAGGAGTCTACTTTTTGCACATAACCGCTCTCGAAGTCACGGTCTGTTTGTTCCTACGTATACTAGGATAAAAGAGTAAGCTCAAATATTGCACAACTTCTTTTCACAAGAAAACACAAATTTTGTTGCCATATCTATAAACTAAAGGGCAGATTCAAAAGGCTACTCCCTTTTTAAAGTATGTTAAGAATATTAATAGTATTGTAAGCATATATATTTTTAGTTATTTATTCTTTATAAATATACGACAAACTAGTATTATCATGGAAATTGCCAAATTGTGTTAACCAATTGAAACTTTAGACCAAAACCTTAAACTTAGTTTTCAAAGTAACCGATAGCTATCACTTTGAAATTTATACTATGCTCACTAGAATGGCTTTCAGATTTATCATGTGATAAACAAATTCTCTATGTACGGTTGCTACCTGAAAATCTTAAGAAATATCCAAATAACGTAAGAACAATCATTATATTACTTGCAGATTAAAAAACATTTTATTTTTCATTTAAGATGCACATTAACTTATAAAATAATCATTATTTTTCCAAACGTTTCAATGGTTGTCATCTTTGTGAAACCTTCACAAACAAAATACATGCAAAAATATAAAAGTTTTATTACCTAATTTTTTTTTTAAATGTAAAATTATTGTGTGTACAATTTTTGGGAAATTAAGTCGAATTAGAATTTTAGCGCAAATGCGAATGGACGCCTTCTGTAAACATTGTTTAAGAATTGCTAACGAACTTATCCAAGCTATGTGCAAAATCTAAAATCTAGTTTGGTCCTGGATCTATTACAAACTGCGCCAGATAACGGGGTTCAGCTCGAGCGTTAACATTTTATAAGCCCACATATACATTAGAATCACGGTTTCTGGTTCTGAGGTAACTGGGCCGGGCAAAAGTGCCTAAAAAAATGCCGGAAATTCTGACATTTAAAAGTGGTTACAATTAACATGAAACCCCGAAACATAACGATTTTAACTAAACCAGTGTTCGTAGAAATTGGATCGTTATACTGTAAGAAACGTGGTTTCTAATATATATAAAAAGTTTAAAGACCTAAATATATTGAGATACAAGCTGTGTTACGTGGATCTAGCAATAATGCTAGATGAACAAAGGAAAATGGAAATTAATGTACAGGAAGGATATAGAGTTTATGTTGAGCGTTAATAAAAAACACAAGACAATATGAATATAAGAAAATATTAAAATATGTTTGCTAACCTTGCGGTCCAAATACGTTTTGTATACTGCAAAATCACGTATTCCTTTTTACAGTTTTCAGAAATAAACTTATATATAGTCCTATATAAAAACGGAAATGATTCTTCAAATGAAATGTTATACAGTAATAGTGTACTTATTATTTCTCCCTAGTATCTAATATGGGAGTAGTCTCTCGCGAGACAAGTGGATTTTATAAGCAATTCGGTTATGATATAACTTATATCTTGAGAATGCTCACTTTGTGTGGTAATCATTATTGTTGATCGGGAGTCAGGTTCAATTTGCGGTTAATGCGTGTTTAAGTTATCGCAAGAAGTAGAGAGACGAGACTTTGCATGTTTATAATCAGGGAAATTTTCAAAGCTAGCAAACGACAAAAGAAAAAATATAAAAAAATGTCTGCGAATCTTAATTTAATAAAGCTTTTACTTTTTTTTTATATTTTTATATCAGTCTAATCGTGATCCATGCATACATATGTTTATAATAAGCGAGTATAAATTAAACGACTTCGCCCCCCCCACCCCCCCCCCCCCCCACCCCCCCCCCCCCCCACCCCCCCCCCCCCCCACCCCCCCCCCCCCCCACCCCCCCCCCCCCCCACCCCCCCCCCCACCGATTAGGACCAATTTTAACAAATCCCAAATAGGCTATACTATAGAAATAAAAATTTGTTCTTTTTTAGTGTTTTTCAATTTAGTGTAATTTTTATCTAGAAGTATGAATATACAAGCATGTTAAAGGACTTAATTTTCGTTTTAGATATCCGATATAGAATATGCACCAATGACAAATTCTTAAATATTGCCACTAAAGAAATAAATAACAAAAAATTTTCTGTATTACGCTCCTAGCAGCTACAGAATTAAACGTAATGTCCTTTCTCTGGACAGCCCTCGAATTTAAAATCTTACAGTTTTTTTGTAAGATTAGCATCTACTATTTAGTACCGGCAATTATTTGAACACATGTTTCTTTAGCACACAACACTATTTTAAACTGTGGTTTGTATCTGAACAGACGCAATTATATGTCTTTTGTTACTTTACCTTATTAATTGATAGCGTGATATGGTTGTATACGGCAGCTGTTGCGCTTTGTGATGGCTGCAAAGTACTACTACCGTATCTTGCTAGCATCTAGTAAAAACGCTACAAAAAAGCGGTCACCGCTCAGATTGGGAGTAGCCACCGACAACCTACAACAACAAAGGCAAAGTTATCGCTGAAACAAGCTACGGTAAACTTTTTATTGTTAAACAATGTAGGTATTTTTCCTTTTTGTATAGTTTTTTGATATTTAAATTTAGGCATTCGATAAAGTTTATAAACACATGTTGTGATTTGAAATTGCTTAACCCCTTTGAGTGCCCGCAGCATCTAACATAAGTAGATGCTGTTGTGAAATGTGCATAAATTGCCGCGCATCTACCCAGTAGACAACGATTTTTATTTAATTAATATCACATACATAATTCCATTTTTGTTTTGACAAATAACTTTATTTCAAAACGGCAATCTTACAAGTTTCGAACTATCAATTAATTGTGATTGCATTTTTATTGTTCACCGCCTCCCTTGTAGTTATTTGTCATCAGAAAAAAACAGATGACGCAATAGTTGGTCAGCTGCTACTTTGTTGCCAATTAACTACACAGTTTTCGTTCATTGTGGTGTTTACAATTATGCCTAGTTTTCCGTAGTGTTTAATGCTGAAAACTGTTGTTATTTACTATTCTGCAATTGTTGTTTTCAGTAAAACTTACCAATGCACTTTACAAAACTTCTTATATATTCCGTATGTTTAGTGACATATATTTTATTGTTGGATTGGTGATGAAACTAAAACCAAGTTCCAATCAAACCTATTGAATTTTAGGGTGAAAGTAAGTGTAATAAAGTGAAGTAAGGTTTTTTTATATTGTAAGCCTGTGTATATTTTTATATACTTTTTTATATAACTTAGTAATTTTAACAGGTCGTCTTTTACTTCATTGAGTGAAATAGGGTAGTTTTATAAATATGTGTTTCTAAAAACTTTTGACCAAAATCTTGAACAAAAAATTGCTTTTTGTTGTTATTTTGGTATATATTGCAAGTATCTGGGTTAAATATTACTGTAACACACCATATTTTATGCATGATTTTATGTTATCAGTTTTTCAAATGCTCTTTCATATGGGTTATGGCTTAAAAGAAATTTAAAAAAAATATTGTATAAAATAAAAAATTTTTAGTTCAAAACCTTAGAAAATTGTATTTTTTTTTTCATTTTTTAGGTTTTTTGTTAATAACCCTATAATCTTTTTGTGTAAATAAAAAATAAAATTATAATATTATATGGAAAAAATACCTTGTTTTATAAACACAGACAAAACAAACAAAAAAAAATTATTCAAATCGGTTTTTAATTAGTTTTTTTATTAATATTGTTTTTTCCCCACGACGCTTGCAACAAAAACAGAAGGGCAATGCTCCGAGCAATCTAATGCCGTATGACTTGGGAAATATGCTGGTGGCACTCAAAGGGTTAATGTTGAGTAATTGAATGAAATGCTGACACCCCTCATATATTAAAAACCAAATTTTGGTTTGCTTTAATTTTAGCCCATGTGACTCGGAGACGAGAACTCGGAGCAGTGCTACTTTGCAGATGTTTGTGGGTGAGATTTGGCCAAAAAGCCTTCCCGCCAATATTCGGCCCTGAAAATAGCCGGACAAACGTGTGCTTTCCAGGGACATTAGTAAGAGTGTGTACAAATATTCTGTCTTAGATATGGGAGAATTGGAAGGTTTGTAAAAACAAACCAAGAGTACAAGATTATTAGTTGTGTATTACAGTACACTCTCGGAAATTCGGATCGCACTAATCTGAACTCCGTAAAGTCCTGACCGATTATCTAACAAAAAATGCTTTTTGAAAGATAAAAGTTTTAACACGGAATAGTCTGGATAACACAAATTAACATACTTCGTATTTTCTGGCGCTTGCTGCTCAGTGCAATGGTTTTGTTTGTGTAAGTGGTGGTGGAAATTTCTATGTGATTGTGGAGAGGGGATTGCATTGAATTTCTCCTTTTGTACTTCCTTGGCCTGCAATAGTGTCAGTTCAGTTACTTTTGTTTGGTGCACTAGCTTGTTGCTGTATTTGTGTGTCACATTGACACATTGCTGTAGCCCAGATCAGTTGCTTTGAGATGACACCTCACTTTCCTGCACATAAGAACTCTTCTCTGTATAATTAGCTGAGAAATTTATTATAATGGGTCTCGGTTCGCATTGTTTCCCTTTCCCATTCTTTGAACTGCATCTATCAAGTTGGTTGACCATTTCTAGAACTAAATCGCAGCCCCTACCCTTCTCAAAATGTTATGAATATGTTCATTAATTTCTTTGGGAATACCTTAGATGACCAAGTTACAACTGTGAAAGTACTGTTCCATACAATTTATTACATGAGACAAAGAATTAACTTTTCTTCGTAGTTCAATGTTAAACGCTGTATTTCCACCATTACAGTCATTACTCTTTGTTTTCTAGTGCTTTTAATTAATTTTTCAAATCATCAATGTTAGTGTGACAATTGAGACGGAAACAGGATTTTTCCGGACATTTGCAATTGTTCAGTGAAACAAGAAATCAGTAAACACTACGTTTCGATATCTGCAATCTGATCTCTTCTTCAGGTAAAGAACTACCAAAGCGTTGTAGCACGCCTAAGTCAGGAATCACAACCACCATGTTGTTTGTCAACTTCACTAACTCAAATAAACATGCACTTAATAAAAAAACTATACACAACACTAAACACACTTGTGCAAACCGGCTTGTGCAAGTGCAAGCGTATCTTTCAAGTGGTCGTGCTCGCTTATGAGTTGACGGATTTCTTTGGAAAAAGTACTATTGTAATTGATATAAAAATTTCAAAATAGATAGTATTTTGTAAAAATGTTAACTTACTCTTACTTACTTACTTACTCCCAGGGCCATTTATATCGGAGGTGATATTTAGCCGCACCAACAAAGCTCCTCCATCTTGAACGGTCCTCTGCATCAATGTTAAAACCTGTGTAAATCAGCTGATGCCTAATCAAAAGGCAAAATGTTTGCTGCTTCGGCTTGTGCAAGCGTACCTATAAAGTGGCTGTGCTGGCAGATTTTGTTGAAATAAGTACCGTTGGAATTGTAATAAATCTTTTCAAATATTTAGTGTCCAGTAAATTTTTTTTAATTATCCTGTTTCTTTTTGTTATTTGATTAAACAATTTTCAACAAACGCCATTTTGTTAATATTAAAAAAAATGACACAATTGTTATTATTTATTTTTCTCTTATCTATTCAAATCTATGTGTCAAATTTGGTTTCTTTAGCTTAGTGTTAGAGATAAACATTTTTTTATAAAAAATACAAAATGGTGGCTAGTGGCTAAACAAGACATTTCTTGACCTATGTTTATGTGACTTTTTTGTTTGGAATGTTAAATTCTATCACCCACAGAAGTTTGTGGACACCCTTTTGTGAACACACTGTATACTATATATATATATATATATATATATATTATATATATATTGGAAGTTATGTTTGGTGAAATTGTGCAGACATTTGATTTAAATGCTACCATGAAGATAATTATTCATAACATTTTCATAGGTTTTAATTTTAATTAAAACATTATTATGTTTAAACAATAATGTTGTAAAAAACAAATAAAAATTAATTAGGTGTTGTGTATTTTCTTAGGTCAGGCAAGGAAGTGATACCTTGCGCCCAGGACCGGTAGTATGTCACACGGCCCGACTTGTGGCTTTTGACCCCTCCAGTTCTTCACGTTGGAAGCCGTGTCTTGTGGCCAGGGCTTCCTACGGTGCGCAGTCTTGTCACATGATTTGGCAGAAGGGTAATATAGCACTAGGTTAAGAGGGTCAGATAGCTCCTAAAAATTATTAATTAAAATGTCACTTAAAGTTAGAACGTTTAATGTTGCAGTTCAGTTTCAAAAGATCTTTATCTCCGAGAATTTAAACCACATGGTTGAATACATGCAAAACATTAACATTACATGGCAAATGCTCTATTTTCTATTGATTACATGCATTCTTTACCGTACATTTCCAATGCCCCCATAATGGTGGCGTGGGGGAAAAGTAAATTTGCGCTTACTAAAAGTACATGTTACTTTACATTACTTTATGTTGACTACGTCATTCCTTTACTTGTATAAATCAGTTCATTTTTCTCCATGGAATCAAGTTTACTCCACAATTAATTCTTATTTCAACATTAACCAATAGATATTCGAGATAAGTGTGAATTCTTCAAGTTTACATTGCATAAATAAGTGTTTTTATTTTATTTATTTTTATACATAAATTTATAAAATTTACTGGTTCTGCTAAGTTATACAATTTGTCAGCAGGAGTCCAAATACCACGGTAATTTAAAACATTTTACTTAATCAATCGTAGATCAGTTTTTTTTTTTATGTATTTAAAATTATTTTTATTATTATTTATGTGTTTGAAGCTTAACTATAGTAAACTAATCTATAATATAAAATTTAATATGACCTCCACCATGTTTTCTAATTTGCTGCTGCTAACAACTAACATGCATAACATACCATACTTATATCCATTAATAACAAGGTTTGTATATATGTACGTAAATCTACATAAACTTTACACACCTACAATACACAGAATATGTATATAAATAACAAAGAGATAAATAATATAGCAAGCAATATAAGGTATAAAACCATAGAAATAAAATCAACAAATAAACGAACAATAAATGTAACATAATAACAAATAAACAGTACTTCCCTATAATTTTATAGAAAATCAAACATGCTTTAATAATAATAATCTAATATATATAAAATAAATATATATATCTATATAATATTGGTTTTATTATATAGTCATAATATATATATATAATATTATTTTTATATATATATGTATAATACTTATTTATATATATATAATTATATAATCATAATTATATGAATATAATCATATAATAAAGGTTACCATTATAATTAAATGCCTCAAATACCACAAAATAAGAAATTAATGTATTCAATATAACTGGGGAAAAAAAATACAATATTTACAATCATAAACTACCAGAAACAGTATTAAATTAAAACAGTATTGCTTTGCTGATTTTAAGAATTTAAAAGAAACACCCAATATTGTGAGGAGTTGTTTCTTCATATTTCTTAGTACCTATTCCTTCTAAAGGTTACGTAACATGAAAAGTATATAGTAAGCTTGCGTAAATATGCTGTCATATGTTAGGTGGGAGCAAACAGAATAATTGGCTGCTTATGCAATGTAATCAGACGTTTAAGCACTATATGATTACAGTTTCTTATTAAAAAAGAACCGTAAAGAGAGAGAGAAAATAATATGTGGTAGATTTTTTCATTTTAAAGGATTATGAGGACTGTTTAAGCAAAATGAGTAGTGGGGTCCTTATTTTTAACAAGTTGCTCTTGTATATAACTGAAACTTTAACGCCGCACCACAGCAGTCTAAAGAGAAAGCAGTGGCCCTACGTCACAGTCCCTTGGTCAGGAACCAAACACGGCCCCTTCAAGCTGAAGGACTGGCTTGCATGGCTGACCGCTTTATTACCCCCCCCCCAAAACTTCTGGACAATGTTGTGTCGGCTATTGCAGAGGCACGCAGGAGACATCCGAAACTCAGCGGAAATCCTGAGACAAACTACTGGAAAAAACACATTCCAAGGGACAATAAACAGCAGAGGCAGAGAAAGTGAATGGATCATAATCCTGTTATTAACAGTCCTAGGGATTGGAAACGATAAAGTGTACGCACAGGATGTAAATCAGCTGAATATTTAGGAATTTGATTTAATCAGTTAGGATCATCACAAATTTAAATGTAAAACGTGGACTTCAATAAAAAGTATCCTTTCCTGTTCATACATTCAACATTATTGTGAAACCAATCAAATTATACTAGTGAAGATTAAGTAATTATTTTATACCTGATACTGTCATATTTTTCTTTAATACTTTTCTACTGTGGACAAAGACCACCCTACTGATTTTACCCCCAGTACGCGGCAAAATTCAATCTTCCTTGTAAAATTTTGAAGGAAACAGGATTTTTTCGGGACATTTTCTCATTGTTCGGTGAAAAAAAAATTCAGTAACACTACGTTTCGAGATCTGACAAATCTAATCTCTTCCTTCAGGTAAATAACTAACCTAATACAGAATTACAAACGTCGTTAAAATAAACAAATCATTATTTACCTGACGAAGAGGTCCAGATATGCAGATCTCGAAATGTTAGTGTTTACTGAATTTTTTTGTATCACTGAACAATGGTTAAATGTCCAGAAAAATCCTGTTTCCTTTACAATCCCTACCCATGTCAACAAAACAATAACAAAGAATTGTACATTTTATTGTACATTGTCTCATTTTTTATTAAATACAGCAAAAGATTAAATTTTGTTTTAAATAAGATATTAATGCGGTGCACAATTACTGTGACTTGCCTGCCTTATCCAGGTTTAGAAACAAATATGTTGAAATATATGTTTTTTTAGAAATACATTTTTTCATTCAAGTTCCAAAATGAGACCTGCAAACAATATGCTTTAATTGTATTTGGTGTTGTTGCCACAAGTAATAGACAATTATAATACTTTATTTGTATATTTGAGAATTACAATGGTGTTCAAAATTGTTTATGGAACTGAGTCAAAAAAAAGCCCATACAGGTCACATTCACTAAGCTGTTCAAGCTTTCCTTATACCGTTGAGTTTCTACAGTTTTTGAGTTCATCACTGGATTTAAAACGGCGTGCTTCACACAACCACGTCTTCAGCTTCCTCTTGAAAAGAACAAGTGGGTTCTGTATATATTCTATGCTTGATACTGCCCCATACTGAAAGGACTAGATTAGAGTCCGAAAAAACAGCGTAGGTAAGCAGTTGTTGCTGTATTTTCTATCAGTTTATCGCCTAATTCTTTTGACAACAAATGAGTCCTGTGGCCATGCTTCTTACAGAGGTTGTCAACAAATGTGGTTCCTCCATTTGAGGTCTTTGTCCATTTTAAACACACCAGGTGCCCTTAGCTTCATCCACAGTTGTCAAGGTCACTGGTAGCAATTCCAACTTTTCTTTTTTGTGTCCCATGATCAGCTGCTTAGATTTGGCCTTGTTTACCGAGGATTGTTGCTGTGGCAGGATTGGAACAGCACATTTCTGTTATAAGGTGTCTTGTAAATTTCAGGGGTATGTCACCTGAGAATTAGGAGCTGTATCGTCTGTATATATGATGGTCGTTTTATATTCATCCAAATATGTAGGTAATGTCATTTGTAGGTAAAATAAAAAGAACAGGGCCCATTACAGAACCTTGTGGTACACCTCTTCACTGTGGGTGCACGGCCCGTCTGTCGCACACAGCACATTACCATACAATCTTGTTTCACATCTCCTCTCCTCCTGTTACTTTTACATTCAGATAAAAAATGTATAGCGGTCATAATAAACACTAGTTACAGTATATATAGACCTTAATATTTTTTAACATTATAAACACATAGGAACACAAAGCAGGAAGAAAATAATAGATTACCCTATGATAGCCTGAGCTGATGCCAGGGTTGCTATGAGCTCAAACTGAAGGAAACAGAAAGAAAAATATAAATTCATCTAGAACAAGATTTGAAAAGTGTTAGATTCCAGCACATACAAGAGTGAGAAACAGACTTAAAAATTTGGTATTACTGACAAGCTGGGCAGTCCAACCGTGATTGGTAGCATTATTTTAAAAAAAACGATTTATCAAGCTGTGCTTGACCAGGCATCATCATTTATAACACCCTTGAATGCTGTGATACATCTTGCAGTACTGACAAACCTCACTGCGGGTTTTTTTTGCCCACTTGCAACCAAAAATTAATGTTAATCATTTTATTGGCAAAAACAATATTATACAGCACTCTGAGTACGTTATTTATTTAGAGGGCCAGTTCCAGAATACCAAATAAGGAGTAATTAGTGGGAAACCCGTATTTTTTATATAATGGGATTGGTGGGGGGCGAGGGGGGGTTGAAGGAACTAAAAGATGGGTAGGAAATTATCTGTTTTATAATTCTTTAGCAAATGTGAAAAATGAATACTCACAATGAAAAAGAAACGTATTTTTATATTTAGAACATTTGTTTGTATTTACACTTTGTAACGCTCTTTGAGTTATTATTCAATAAATTTTTGAGTTCCGTGGAATAGTGCAAAACACGGCAACCACACACAGCCCACCAACACTCGCATTCCAGACGCACTGGTTTATCGCGGATTCGCGGTCGTTTCTGTTCTCCTTGTTTTGTGATTTATTACAAAACGTGACAAGATACGTGTCGTGCATTTTTCTTCTTTTTTTCCGTGGATGGTACAATAGAGATAGGAAAATGACGCTAGTGTGTTAGACGCATTGGATTATTCACCCACAGAGGGTCGGCCACCTTTCTGTTTTGTCCGTGGTTCCAAATTAATCAGACATTATTTGGGCGAACAAGCTCTAGGTGGAACTGCCTGGCAACGTTGGTTTTCTGCCTGTTTGACAAAGGTATATGGGCATGTGCATTTAATTATAGACATATCCAAAAAATGGAAAAAAAAGGCTTCTTATAACCATCGAAGGTAGTTCGGCGTACACATTCTACATTGACGATCATTCATGTCCGACCTGTCAATCTGCTCCCATGTTTTGGTTTGTAGTCATGAACAGATATGGGTATCTCACAATGGCCGTCTTTTGTTTTTCTTGTCTAGTTTACCAGTAGATACCATTCCTCATCTTTGTGCTCCGATGTCCCGAGCATGACTAACTCTTCTCGTTTATCAATCTCCAACCATGACTGCTATACTTGTGCCCATTAATTTTATTGGGCTTCTCCCGGCTTCACCTTACTTCTAGCTCTATTCTGAAACTGTGGGCGAATTCCCAAATCTTATAGATTTTACCTTGTACCCACAAGCATTAGTTTTTGTTTTTTGTGCCAAAAATGTCAAATAAGTCGGGACTGGAAGAATACCACGATTTGTCAATAATAAAAGCAGTGGCCTTTGTTGAGATAATTTTGGAGAAAGAGTTGTTCACAATTGCTTTTGTACGCGGAAATACCAAGATTATCGGAATTGGAGTAAGTCAGTGTCGTTTTCCCAGTATAAACATATCGCTATTCAAGTATGTAACCCCGTCTCCACAATCACATAACAGGAATATTTAATTTTCCAAACCTACTTCTCTTTGAGGGGATGAACATTTTGATAGCCAAGCTGTCCTTTGAAAAGCCAACAAACTTTCGTTCCAATGCATAGATTTTCTAAATGGTTTGAAGTTGCGGTGAAAATGCTGCCCTGTGAAAATATCAACCACTTCCTTTATTTTTAACTAAGTTTGCCATGAGCGGGAGGAAGATGTATTATCAGAAAAGTGCCAATAAACGCATAAATAATAAAATCACCTGTCTCTAAGACATAGCATTTAGCGACACTATTTCTTATGAAGAGGGTTCACTCGACCAAATATATCTTCAATGGCTATTTTTTTGTTATGTAACCAACAACATTGTAGTAGCCAAAAATAACTTCATTTTCTTTCTTCGTAGATTTGGGACCATCACTTTTTTCAATCGAGAGTGTTCTGAAGGGGGGGAATGTGGAAACAATGTATCTCAAACTGTTTGTTTGTGTTCCGAAAACAATTAAATCTAAACATATTCGTCCAGTAATAAATTTTTTCTAAAGCAAATACAGTTCAGAACAATTCTCTGAAAATGTGTCCTGAATCCACTACCCCCACTTTCCGGGAATTATCAATTCAAAAACTTGTGGATATAAACATCAAGTTGAATGTCCATGAATGAGTGTATTTATTTGTTTTATTTATATTAACCCCTTCGTTTTTATTTACTTTTGGGTTTTTTGATTTTACTTTAGGTTTGAACAGTTTTTTTCTCTCTATCATTATTCTTTTATTCTATTTACATTAGAGGGTAAGTTTTTTTTTTTCAGTTTAGAATATTACCCTACTCGGTCCCCTTGAGGTAAAATTCTGTTTCCTCAACGTATGTCAAGGATCACTAACCTCCTCTAATAAGTAGTGGTTATTACACATCAAGATTACCAAGTCGGGATTCCAGATTCATCTTACCGATAATGTTGGCTCGGTATAAAAGGGTCAGTAATCAACAACGTTCATCATCCCTCTGATAAATCACTCAAATCCAATCCTATTTCAGAACCTCGGCCATTTTTTTCTATAAAATCTTCTAATCTCATACTCGCCTTCGATTATCCAATAGTACAATAATGGTAGTCCTAATTATACCAACAACAACAAAAATTATGTCCAGTAGTAACTACTATACTAGTAATTATATTTTATATAAAATAAACACTATATAAATAAAACACCTCAATAAGTCCGGCAAAACACATAAAAGCATCAAGACAAGACCATCTTTCTGTGACTGACATTTTGGACAAAACTTATTCAGAACAGAAATTGCACGTGGTTTTGTGGTAGTTTGAAATAATAATATATCAGGTAGCAGCACCAATCAACAAGAGAATAGATGTCCAGAATAGTTCATATTGAGGCGAGCTAGATGGTGTGGGGTCCCTTTGTTCAGTAGTAGTAGGACTACAACAAAAGGAGATTTACATCGTGTTTCCGTACATATTACGGGCGTATGCAGTGAGGGCTCTCCGCGGACGGAAAAAACGGTATATGTACGTTTACAGCAGTCAAGGGGTTAGGAAGTACATTCATTTTTCGAAGAATTTATAAATATATAGTACAGAATAAACTTTCCAAAAGAAGCAAAACTTAATTTTTGTTTCAACTGTTGGTATTATAGATTGCAAAATTGTTGAATTCTTAAAGGATTTACAAATTAAGAATCAATTCCGGAATGGGTTATTATATCAGGCTTGTTTGTGTTTAATTAGTACATCAATTGACAATTTTCAGGCCTGTATATAACGGGAAAATAAATAGTTAAAGCTGTACTTTGCTTTGGCTACACAAAGTTCTTTGTAGGGGAACAGGATTTTTCCTGAGCAGTTTGCCAGTCAGTTCAGTGATGAACAAAAAACTCAGTAACACTACGTTTCGAGATCTGCAATCTGAGCCTCTTCTTCAGGTAAAATTAAATAACCTAAACACATAATTAATAAACTAGGTTAAAAGATAAACATCATTATTATTTACCGTGAAGAAGAGGAACTCAGATTGCAGATCTCGAAAACGTAGTGTTACTGAGTTTTTGTATGCATCTGAACGATGGCAAATGTCCGGAAACATCCTGTTCCCTTCACAATCCTTCAAAAAACAAACTTTGAACAAAGATCAAACTTGATTATATTTTTTAAAATTTTCTTATCCAATCAATAACATCACAAAGGAGAAAATGTTTTTTTTAAAAAAACTATGAGGTAAAAGATGCCTTTTGTAGGTTACCCCTAAAAATGTTGAATTACAGTAACTCAAAAGGTCCCCCACCCCCCCCCCCCCCCACCCCCCCCCCCCCCCACCCCCCCCCCCCCCCACCCCCCCCCCCCCCCACCCCCCCCCCCCCCCACCCCCCCCCCCCCAAAATCACCTCAATTAGCTCTTGAACTAAACGAAATTTGTATGCTTTATAACCAATGTTAAGTAAAATTTTACAAACTGATATTTGAGATATACCTAATATTTGAGAAAACATTTCTTGTTGAGGCATGAAGATCTTCAACAGCAGACTGTAAAACGTCAAAGTGACAATGCTTCATTTGTAGCTGATTTTGGTTGTGTAGATTTGGGGTAGTCTTTAACACTGTCTGTTTCTGGAAACGTGGGATTGTTTTCTTTAACTCCTGATTTATATACAGGGTTTTGATTGGGATAAGTGTCATTAAATAAATTCCTTACTTCATCATAAGATCTCACCAGGTCTCCGTAGCCTCGCATCATCAGTATCATAATACGCTCGTGTTCACTTAAACACTCCATTTCAACATAAAGTATCACAAAAAAAACACATCGTAACTTTGTTAATTTCAACCAGAAGCTTAAACATGATTAATGGACTTTCTCAAAACTGATAAGATAAGGGAGGCTTGCCCTGCAGTAGGTAATAACTGTAAAAGCAGGTTTGAGTTTGTAAGGAAAGTGGTTGTCTAGTGAAGTTATTTACCTTCTGAATGTGAATGTTCATGTTTTACCTCAATTAATAATTCATTTCAATGAGCTATTTTGTACTGGATTGAGATTAGAAAGGTCTAGTTTACACTGTTCTTCTTTTATCCTTTCAAATAGTGTCACTCAATGGGTCTCTAAATTTAAAAATTTTGAGCCGCCCCTCTCTCCCCCCTATCACAGTTTTGTGAAATGGGCAAAGTTGTAACAGTGACTACTTCTATTTCCTAGAAAGGTTTCCCAAGTTCCATCCCTCCATCTTTATCCATCAAAAAACTAAACTGGATGTATCCGTATATATTTAACTCACACTGTATAATGTTCTTATAAATATACACCTTTGGAAGTTAAGGCCTCTAATATTTGAGTGCATCTATCAGAATCAGAATAGTCTTTTTTCATTATTTTGGTTAAAGACCCTGTTATAGCAGTTATAGTACCAATTTTGGATAGGTTACTAGTTGAAGGCTGCCATCTTAAATCTAATTTTCTCAAAAAATATTACTTCAAAAGGTAAGATGTAAAATGTGTTTAATTTTAAGAAATTTTAATCCTTTACCACCAGAAGATGACATAAATACTTTTCAAAGCCATCAAAACCACGATTGTTAATGTCAGAAGACATAGGGAACGTGATTCTAATTCATCCCAACTTCAAACCAACCTATAAATCTAAACTAAGCCCCCACAACAAGCCAGTCACAACAATCTTACCTTTGCAGCAGATACGCAGACAACCTCTCAATACTAACATACAGAAACTACATAAACAATACTGATCCTAGTCACAATAATAGTAAATCAGGTTACTTCTACCCACAATTAGGCAGAGGCTATGCTGCAGTCAACGGAGTCCACCCAGGCGAGCATATCTGGTCGGGCCATGAACGAACGATCTGGAAAATCTGTTAGCTTTTGTCACATTTCTTAAAACTTTCTTAGGTAGGGGGTTAGGTTTCCGAGTCTAGGGTAACCATCTAGCAGCGTAGGTCGTGTACCTAGTTCCCTCGAACAAACCTACTAATGTTAAGCTATATAGTTTGTGGGCGGTTGAACAGAAAGTATGAACCTTTAATCTAAGCAGGCAGACTCTTGCTATGCGTGGAGGGTGATCGGGTAAGACTTTTAGGTTCAAAAGTCACACGCAAGGGATAGTGATGATGAGTTGCATATCAGCACGGACTCCAGCTTTGAGTCGGAGACGAGTTTGATTTTTGAGTTACATTCTCATACATGATTATGTGCAGAGTGAGCTGAACGACTTTGACCCTTGTGTATAGCAGAGGGAAAACTCTACATTCTATCAACCCCTAGGAACCATCCTAGCTGATTCCTATCTGAGGGGTTCAAGGAAAGATCAAATGAAATGGTATCAATCTGAACACACCATCACACTCTTTTATTTTTAAGTGCCTCTACTTCACTAAGGAAAGACTAAGTAAAGTTTAATATAAAACTTTATTCCACATACTCTAGCAGATACTAAAACTGCCTTTCCAGTATTCTTCACAATAAACAAAAGAGTACAATAGTTGTTGAAAATATATAGTTTTAAAAAATGATGCAGTATTATTGAAATAAGACAGCAGACATTAATATAAAACAAAAATACAATGATAGGTTCTTGCCTTTTATTAATAATTGGAAACTTCCAACATTCTTCCAACAAACAGAGTTGTATTCTTGAACATGATGATGAAAAGAAATGGGTGATCAGCAATGAAGCTTTGAGGAGTCGGTCCAACCCTTGCACAATTTCTCATCATAATAAAACCTACACAGAAAACACCAAAACATAAAACTATCTGATAATAAATGGCATTTAAATTGTAAAACTTAATTCGTCCACTTTTTGAAATTAAATCTTATAATTATCTCAAAATAAAAAATCAAACTACAAAACGTTCTCGATTGATTCCACATACAAAATGGATGTAAAATAAGGCATTATAATTGTAAATTCTCTTAAAAACAAAACAAAACCTCTCTTGATTGTGCCAAATCAAACAAAAGATAATGTAGCTATGGTGGGGAAGGTTGATTCAGACATTGCTCTAAGAGGAAGGTGAACTGGAGTTAAATTCAGCATTCATATTAAACGTAAGATTGGAATTTCAAGACTGACTAGGTACTGGCCGTAAAGGTTGTCAGTGCCCTCTCTAAACAAGTTTTCTCTTGTCTTCAAAGTGGAGAATTTATTTAACAATTTCTGCAACTACATTGAACAGCAAACTTTATATTTTTAAGATATTTATGGTCATTTTAGTTTATGAAAATATAACAGTGTAAACAATTTAACAACAACAAAACTGTATCACATTATGTAATTGGATATATAGAGCCAATACGATATGCAGAACTTCCTCTTCCCAATATCCTAAACAGGCCTGGAAATTCTGAATGTTTGGGCATCCCAGGGCCAATTGTACCTTTTCAAATTGAAAATTAGGTTTTTTTCGCAACACAATTTTGGCACAGATCTAGTTTATGCAACTTCTCTTTAAAAACACCTATGAAAATTAGTTCTTATCTTCGAATTGTCTATGATCAGTTCTGGGTATACTCAAAACTATACTAAAATGACTAACGTTTTTATCATATATTGTTTTATGTTTTTACAACTGCAAGGATTATAAATATTTTGAGTTATAATATCTGAAAAAGAGTTTTGAGAAACCATATATTGAAGAAGTTATATTCCAAAACTATGCTACAAGAATTCTAAATGCCTGAAAAAAAAAACAAAACAAAACAAAATCATGTAGGTACTTAAGCTAATCTGTATTACGTTGTCTGTAGAGATCAGATCCCTTTTCCCCCAGCAAGTCACTAATGCTGAATGATATAGGAAAGATGCAGCAATTCATTAGTCTTTTCACCATTAATATTTAACTCAGTTTATACAAAAAAGGCCTGTATTAAATTATTGAAAAGTAGGAAAATTGTGATGAAGCTATATATATAAATAATTGAGCTTTAGCCTATCATGTTATAGTTTAAAACCCTCTACTTACCTCTATAAGCAGATATGCATCATGTGCCAGATGATGTGGCTCTGCCAGTTTCAGTTTAATATCTTTTTATTGACATGTCTCTCCAAAACAAGGTCAAAATGTTTTAATTGTGTTAGCAATGTTCATCATGGTGTGGACACGAAAACTTTGAAGATATATTCTAAACTAGGAATAAGTTCAAATTAATCTTCCAGATTTATATTAGACAATTAAACCAAACAAATCAGTAATAAAAAAAAGTGAATACAAAAGTACAAGGGTATCTAAATAGAAAAAATTCTAGTCTGCTAAGATAGCAAAGGTCGAAATACAGTGTGATTTAAAAGTATGGATACACTCTGTTTAAGTTTTTGATGGATAAAGATGGAGGGATGGAACTCGGAACACCTAAAAGTATACCTTTTAAAGTTAAGGACTCTAATTTTTGAGTACGTCTATCAGAATCAGAAAATTCTTTTTTCATTATTTTAAAAGTTTACACAAGTTTAATTTAAAGGTTGCATATATTAATATAAAATAAACACCATTTAAACTATAGTGATAGGTTCTTGCCTTTGTTATTAATTGAGAACTTCCAACATTCTTCCAAGAAACAATGTTGTATTCTTGAACATGATGATGAAAAGAAATGGGTGATCAGCAATGAAATTTTGGGGAGGTGGCTCCATTACTAAACAGCAGTAGTCTAGAACAATACCTACACAGAAAAACCACCATTTAATAATACATTACGTTTAAACTGTCCACTTCTTGAATTTTGAATTAAATCTTAAGATATAGATGGAGGGATGAAACTCGGAACACTTAAAATAATACCTTTTGAAGTTAAGAACTACGATTTTTTAGTATGTCTATCAGAATCAGAATATTCTTTATTCATTATTTTGAACAAAGACTTGCTATAGCAGTTATAATGCCAATGTTGGCAAATTCATTATCATTTCATTTCAAAAGTAAGATATAAAATTTGTTTGAAAGTTAATAGATAAAAGTTCTACTTAAAAACAAAAATATATTATCCAATCTAGGTATCAATTTTTCAATGTCTCAATACCTACAATTTTTTTTTTTCAATAACTCTTAAAAGAAGAAAATAAAAATAGAAAGAAAGACAACATGCTTATGAAAGTCTCTAAAAGTATTTTGAAAACAAAAGGTAGGAGAAATTATATACATTCTGCAAACATATTAGGAGGGGGATCTCCCTACTGAAGCTGGTTTTTTGGCCTTGTGGGGAGATTGGACAAAAAACATGTTGGTTCTGATGTGTATTGCATATTGTTATAATGCAGCTATTTCATTCTGTTGTCTGCCATAATAATATGATAATGGTAGAAAATATATAGTTTTTAAAAATGCTGGAAGTATCATATTTGAAAGGAAAAAGTCTACACAAGTTTAAATAAAGGATGATACGTTATTATAAAATAAAAACCATTTAAACTATAGTGATAGGTTCTTGCCTTTTTTAATAATTGGAAACTTCCAAAATTCTTCCAAGAAACAAAGTTGTATTCTCGAACATGATGATGAAAAGAAATGGGCGATCAGCAATGAAATTTTGAGGAGGTGGCTCAATAATTAAACAGCAGTAGTCTAGAACAATACCTACACAGAAAACCATGATTTAATTATACTTTGTGTAATTGTCTACCTCTTGAATTTTGGATAAAATCTTATAATTATTTGTAAATATTAATACAAAACTACAAAATTTTCTTGTTTAATTATCCAAATTCAATGGGTTTCAAATTAATCAATATGGTCATAATTTCTCCTCACAATTTAACAGAAATTTCTTGATTGGGCCAAATCAAGCACAGCTGTGGTGGGAAGGGTTGATTCAGACACTACTCTAAGAGGAAGGTGACCTGGAGTTAAACTTAACATTCATATAAAAACATAAGATTGGAGTTTCAAGATTGACTACGCGTTTGAGAAGAGTTCTGGGCCATAAACGTTGTCACATAATAAGAGATCAGCAATAATGTATTCCTTCCTAATAAGTTTCTCTTATCTTCAAAGAGGAGAATTTATGTAACAATTTCTGCAACTGCATTAAGGGGAGCACTTCGCCCTATCTTCGTAATGTTAACATAGGTACAACTTATCTCAAGAACTACTTGAGGTATCTTCATAATTCTTTTTTTCATTTAAAGAGGGCTTCTAGGGGAAACACGTGGAACCAAAAAAAAAATTTTTTTTGGCATATACCCTAAAAGTTATATATTTTTGTTTTAACGCTTGTCAAAAACCTATATAAATATGTGTATATGTATGTATATAAATATTGAACTCAGTGAAATGTGATGTGTTTTTAGTGGTTCCACATATGTAAAACAGTGCTACAAAACATACAAAAAAAATTTCATATTCCTACCATTTGTAGTTTTTGAGAAACATGTACTTTTGTATTGAAAACCGCCGCAACTTTCGGAAAAACACAAAAAACGGAAAAAAATACTGCTTTAATTACCTTTTTCAGTACATTCCAGGTGCATAGGCTGGCTGATCTCCTTCCTGCTCCTCATATTCATCCTCCAGACTTCTTTTTAGTAAGTTTTTCTTCTGTCTAATTTTTTCTCTATATCTTCTTGAGCTTTCTCTGCCTTCCAAATTCGCCGCCGGTCAAGCTTTTTCATTGCTGTAATAAAATGCTGCCCTGGTGACACTCCTATTTCTTGAAATACTTTGCATTTGCCAATGTAGCCATCATTAAAAGCTGTAACAGCTTCATATATGCCAAATTTCAAAGTTTTAATCTCCACAAATGTTCTTTTAGGTATGTAGGTCCAAATGACATTGTTGAGGGACTCATTGGGATTTTGAGTTTTTCCCTTTAGTACATTTGCCCCAGTAGAGTTGGATTGGCTAAAGATCTTGAAAAATAGGTTTAATAAATGTCATTAGGTTTTCAGGCAAGTGAAAATGGCTGCCATGATCATAGTTTTCATTGGATTTTACGGCTTTGCGGTACTTACACCAGGGTTTCTTCATCATCTGGACATAGTCCATGTTGAGGCCTTTCATTAGAAGACATCACATGGAAAAACTCTGCCCAAATGGCTTTTTTCATGTCTTCAACAGAGTTTGTGTTGCGTCTAATTGCCAATCCGTAGTATTTTTGGAGCTGAATAATGGCAGAATCTGTTAGCTTGTTCTTGCCGCCAAGTCGTGAGACGTCAGGGAGTGTTTTAGTCTTAGCTTTTAGATTTTTTAATCTCTCGATCCCATCCGTTTCTGGACATGGCCTATTGCATTCTAATCTTTGTTATGGCAGTATCACCATAGGGCTTGGCTTCGCATACACTGGAGTACGCCTTGCTGTCTCCATCACCAAGGTATTCAAGGTAACGAGCCTCATACAATGCCTGCGAGCGCTGAAAAAATTGCGACTGCTCCAGCAACTTCCATGGCTCCACTAGAACCTTCAAAGTTTGCGATACAGCCATCACCATGCGTGTTGTTTAGTCTATTAGTGCATCTGCAATATTTAGATAAAATCTCGATGTCTAGGACCCTTACCGGGTTGATAAAGATGTCACTGATACCACTCCATTTAGTGAAAGGTTGACCCGCTTCTGCCATGAGCCATCAGCAAGCTATAGCGAGGTCTCTGCAACCATCATTATCCGATACAGCTTCTTGCACAGCACTTTGCATTGACTTCTTACACACTAACTCAGCAATTGAACCCAAGTAATGCTCATGTTCATGATATCTCAAAGGCGGAGGTGTAAGATTCATAAAAGCGCAAATTTTTTCTCCGCAGCCCACTCTACCTTTGCCTATGTTTCGCATATAGCATAAACCAAACGAAGATTTAGGTCATAAATGTGTTAGGCCTATCAGACTTTGCTTCAT
The DNA here is from genome assembly GCF_021130785.1 of Homalodisca vitripennis. Taxonomy (NCBI): domain Eukaryota; kingdom Metazoa; phylum Arthropoda; class Insecta; order Hemiptera; family Cicadellidae; genus Homalodisca; species Homalodisca vitripennis. Next base: position 20,190,290 of record NC_060210.1, read on the forward strand.
TCTGATTAGTGTTAGGCCTGACTAATTCAGAGTTTTGTCACAGTAATAGTGTTTTCCACAATCAGAACAGCTGACTATAATTTTTGATGCTAGGCCTACAATGTGTTTTACTTTGTAAACAAGTTGGCCATGGCAATTTTTACACACTGAAACGTTACTAAGAGCCTCATTCAACAATCCTATATTAACTATACAGTTTTCAGACTCATCATTTTCATTCAATTGGTACTGTTTCAAAAAAGGACTGACCTTCTTAGAAGATGCACTTTGAGGTCTTGGCCTATCCACATTTGGAGTATTGGTACCTCGATTGTTACTTGATCCTGAGAAACTAGGCCTAGGACTAGTTGGAGGGTTATGTTGATTTCCTTTGAAAAACGCGTTTCTTGAAAGCAGGCTTTGAACGTGGCATTATAAAATTCACTACACTTATAACAAAAAATACTCAGAAACTCTCCACTAAACTCACAAAAAACCATAATCATTTACGTAATTTTCACTCTCTAAAACAGAAAATGTCAGTAACCAAAACATGTATGCTACCTAGGTTATAAGCAATGGTTATAAAACAGATGTTTTGTTGGTTAGTGTAAGTTGTTGACATAACAAACTGTCACTGCCAACCAAATCATGAACATGACTGCAACGAAGTAGTACTATAACAGCACCATTCAAAGTGTGACTGCTACAGGCCCGAAACTGCCTGCAGGCCTATTTTAAAAAAAATATTTCGGACACTTCTAGTCATCATAAAAAAAATTTAATACCACCATTGTTATCGGGAAATTCCAAACTTTAATAAAAAAAAAAAAAAAAAAATTTGTAATTTTTGAGATTTTTACGAAGTGCTCCCCTTAAACAGGGAAACTTCACATTTCTCTGTTCACTTTAGTTTATGAAAAACGTACCAGTGTATACAATTTAACACAGCAAAAATGTATCACATTATTATGTAACTAAATATGTCGGAGCTAAAAGGATACAAAAAAACTTCCTCTTTTTGCATAAAATAAACTTGTTATACTGTTTCCCACATACCAAAAAGGCCTGAAAATTCTAAATTGACAATTTTTGGGCATCCCAGGGCCAATTGTATCTTTTCAAATTGAGCATTAAGTGTCTCACAACAAAATTTTGGCACAGATCTAGTTTATGCACCTCTTAACTTTTCTTTTAAAATAGCTATGAAAATTAGTTCTTATCTTCCAATTGTCAATGCTAAGTTCTTGGTACTGTATAGTGAAAACTACACTAAAATTATATAAAACTTTGATCATGTATTGTTTGATGTATCTACAACTGAAAGGGTTATGAATATTTTAAGTTATAATGTTTGAAATAGTGTTTTGAGGAATCATACATTGAAAAAGTTATATTCCAAAACTATGCTACAAGAATTTTAACTGCAAAAAAACAAATTCATGTACTTAAGCCAATCTGCATTACATTGTCTTTAGAGATCAGATCCCTTTTCCCCCAGCACGTCAATGATTCTGAATGATATAAGTAAAAGGTACAGCAATTCATGAGGAATCTTTTCACTATTAATATTTCTCAATTTATACAAAAAGGCCTGTATTAAATTATTGATAAGTTGGCAAATTGTGATAAACAAGCTACATATATCGCCAATTAATTGAGCTTTAGCCAATCATGTTACTGTTTCAACCCCTCTACTCACCTCTATAAGCAGATACGCATTATGTGCCAGATGATGTGGCTCTGCCAGTTTCAGTTTAATATCTTTTGACTGATATGTCTCTCCAAAGCAAGGTCAAAATGTTGTTATTGTGTTAGCAATGTTCATCATGGTGTGGACACGAAAATTTAGATATTTTCAAAACTAGGAATAGGTTCAAATTAATCTTATAGATTTTTATTAGACAAGTATCCAAACAAATTATTAATAACAAAAGTGAGTACAAAATTACAGAGGGTATCTAAATAGAAAAAATTTCTAGTCTGCTAAAATAGCAAAGGTCGAAATACAGTGTGATTTAAAAGTATGGATACAATCTGTTTAGTTTTTGATGGATAAAGATGGAGGGATGAAACTCAGAACACCTAAAAATATACCTTTTAAAGTTAAAGGCCTCCAATTTTTGAGTATGTCTATCAGAATCAGAATATTCCTTTATTCATTATTTTGAACATAGACTTGATATAGCAGTTAATGCAAACTTTGGCAATTTCAATTTCATTCCATTCCAAAAAGTAAGATATAAAAATTTGTTTGAAAGTTATTAAGTAAAAGTTCTATTTAACAAAAGTAAAACAAAAATACATTATGCAATCTAGGTGTCAATTCTTCAATGTCTCAATACCTGTTTTTTCAATAACTCTGAAAAGAAAAATAGTAAGAAAGACAACATGGTTAAGAAAGTCTAAAAAAGTATTTTCAAAACAAAAGGTAAGAGAAATATAAAAATTCTGCGAACATATCAGGAGGGAGATCTGGCTACTGAAGCTGGTTTTTGGTCTTCTGGGGAGATTGAATGAGAAAAAAGAATTTTGGTTCTGATGTGTATTTTGATGTCAGCATTTCCTTGGTCCTCTGTCATGAGTGTTTGCACCTTGGTAAATTCTCTGTAGTCACACAGTACAGACAGCTACCGCATTTTATTATTGAATGTCACCCGTACTGGAGAATTTTATGGTTTTATTTATGTTTATTTTTACAATGGAAATACCCACTGTGCAAATAGATGATTGGCTTCACTCAAAATTAAACCAAAAATGGTTTTGCTACAATAGCTGAGAATAACAAATATTTGAAAATACACTCAAAATAACCTTTTTGCATAAAAAGTATCCACTCAAAACTCTACAGACTTTTCTTTATAAAACATCAAAATAATCAGGAAAGCAACATAGCTTTAGGTACAAAAAAAACCATTAAGGGTATAAGTATAAAGCATTATCTTTATCTCCCCTAAGAAAAGGCTACATTAACGTTCAGTAGTTATAAATTATTGTTTCTCTACTACAGTACTTGCACTGAATAAAACTTTATTCCACATACTACAGCACAGATACTAAACTGCCTTTCCGATATTCTACACAATAAACAGAAAAAGCAAGATAGTCGTAGTAGCTATACGGCTTTAAAAAATTATGTAGTATAATTTTTGAAAGGAAAAAATCTACGCAAGTCTAAATAAACGTTTCAGATTTTAATATAAAATAAAAAACCATTTACTGGTTCTTGCCTTTTTTTAATAAATAATTGGGAACTTCTAAGATTCTTCCAACAAACAGAGTTGTATTCTTGAACATGATGATGAAAAGAAATGGATGATCAGCAATGAAACTTTTAGGAGGTGGCTCTACCCTTGCACAGCATTCAATCATAAAAACACCTACACAGAAAACCATCATTTAAATTTATTTAATAATAAACATACATTGTGTTTAACTTGTTAGACATAAATTGTCCACTTCAACTTTGAATTAAATCTTAAAATTATCTCAAAATTTAATATCAACCAAAATACAAAATGTTTTCGATTTGTGTCACTTATTAAATGGAATCCAAATAATAATGATTATAATCGTAATTTTTTCGTAAAACTGAAAAAAATGTTTTAATTGGGCTAATATAAAGATAAGATTGGAGTTGACTAGGATTGACTATGCGTTTGAGAAGGATTTTGGGCTGTAAAGATTAACAATTAATAAGGGATCATCAGCAATGGTGCCACTGTCCTACATAAATAAGTTTCTCTCATCTTAAAAGTGGAGAGAACTGATGTAACAATTTCGGCAACTACTAATAATACTTCTGTTCACTTTAGTTTATGAAAATATAACAGTGTATACAATTTACTACAATAAAAATGTATCATATGACACTAAATAAATTGAGATAAAATAATAGAAACTTCCTTTTTGGCATGTAATACAGTTTCCACAATCCTAAAAAGACTTGGAAAGGTCTTAATTAATTTTTTGGCTTCCTAGATTACAATTGTATCTTTCAAAAATGATAGTAAGTCTTTCATAACATAATTTGTTTGTAAACATCTAGTTGATGTAATTATTGACTGTTTGTTTTCAAACACAAAGTGTGATCCACCTCGGAAAATTAGTTCTGGCCGTCTTTTTGTTGTGTTTTTATAAAACATTTTTTAAAGCAAACAGTATGAGCAATCAATCAATCAATCAAATCTTTATTGCGAAGACACGATTTTACATGTATTACATGCACTCGCCAAATTTTCCCACCTCCAGCGACGTAGTCAATCTTCTGATTGGGCAGTCTCCCAGTTACATGCCACAAACTCGTTGACATCATAAAACGCTTGTGATGCCAAAAAGCGTTTTAAACTAGTTTTGAGCGTCTTGGGCGTTTTAGCATGTTTGATCCAATTCGGCAGCTTGTTTATGAAATGAACACCTGCCTGTGGGGGCAGATGTTCATAAACCACTGTTCTATGTTTACCAATTCGGTAGCTATCTCTGCTTCTGGTCTCATACAAATGTATGTCTCGGCCACTTGTCTTGACACATTTAGACATACAAAACAGAGCTGTTTCGAAAATGTAGAGACCCGGCAGAGTCCAGCTGAAATTTTTGGAAGGTTTCTTTGCAAGAGCAAATGTGCGATTAGTCGAATCGCTTGATTTTGCAATTTGAACACTCTCATCAACTGCTTGTTTGCACAAGCACCCCCACAATACCAATCCGTAGCAGAGGTGGGGGAGTAAATCAAGCCATAATAAGCCGTTATCATAACCTGAGTAGGGCAATATTTAGAGACCTCAAAACATAAATACCTAAGGATAGTTTGGCGCAAACATGGTCAATGTGATCGTTCCATGTCAACCCCAAGGTGTACTCCAAGAAATTTCGAGCTGTAGACTTCTTCTAGTATAGAATCTGCTACCATGACGGCAGGGCCACACTCAGAGTCTACAGGCCGCAGAGCAAAGTTGATGACATTGGTTTTGGATGTGTTTGTTTTGAGATTGAGGCTGTTGAAGTGTTGTACACAATTGTTTATTTCAACAAAAGTGCGTTCTTCCCCAAGAGATTTTGATTTCCCACTGATACAGAGAGTCGTGTCATCAGCATACTGCACGGCTTTACCGTGCAGTAATGAAGAACCAATGTCTTTGACATAACATCAGAAGAAACAAAATCAGACTGAGAATTGATCCTTGGGGGACTCATAGCTCAATTGAATTGGTTTTGAAAGATGATCTAAAATTTGGACAACTTGAGTTCTGTCGCTTAGTAATGATCTAAGCCACAGGTTTGGCACGCCTCGGATGCCATGAGATTCTATCTTCAAACCTCTCCATTTGCATGACGTCTTCAAGATAATGTTAAAAAACAAAGTGATCCCATGATTGGCAAAAAGACAGATTAAAAAATCAAACTCTGCAAAAGCAATCAGCTTAATTTATTAACGAGTACAATTACAACAGATTATAAGCGAATACAGTAAAAATCTCATAGCACAGAAAAACTTTCATTCACAAAATATATGTTTATTTTATTTTGGTAACAAGGTAAAATGTATAGCTTTAGTCTTTGTGTAATAATTTGCTTGTGGAAAACTTCAAATTGACGATACAGAATTGTGTCAGTGTTGGATATTAGTATTCATAAAATAAATATAAAAACTATTGAAACTATTTCTATGTCATACTATCACAGACAAAGAACAAATCATGTAATATCAAATGAACATTGTTTACTTACAACAGTAGAGAGTTAATATCAGTAAGTTTGTTTTATTATTCCGCTTTTTAAGTACTAAAACTATTTGCTAAAACTGTTTTATAATTCTATAAAAATTGTCTAAAATATATTAAAAAACCTTTTTGCTATTCACTTTTTTTGTGTTGGTTTCCACAAAAAAGTGTTAGAAACACCAAGAAACTGCAATAATAGCTAATGACGCTTTGTCATTTCATTTAATAACCAGGAACATCACTGCATGAAAATGATAAGAAAATGTATGGGAATTAAGGCTGCTGTTTGTTATATGTGTTAGCAAGTACTAAGCTGTACGTGCAACTGTTACAACACTGTCACTATATGACAAAATGTTTGTAGTTTTCCAATTGTGTTTAATTATAAATAACCGTTTTGGAAAACCTGAAGTCATTACATTTTTATACATCTCATAAGGGCTAGAATTGGAATTTGTTAATTACAGAAGCTGTTCGATCTGGGGAGGCAAACAACAAATATGGCCACCGAGCTGACAATGAAAGTAGGGCGGCCAACTGTATTGGCCATACGAGTTGCGAGGACAAACTACGACAAAACTAACGCGAGTTGTTTGCAACCTTAGTGTGGCCAGTGCTGCTGGCCTTTCGAGCACAAAGGGTTAAAACAAAAGACGGTGTGATACATATGAGCAACTAAATGGATGTCCAAGAGCGGCACACCAATATTTGTAGATATCAAGATATCAGTGTTAAAATATTGATCAACAGATCTGGTTTACCGAGGATGACCATTGGAGTGAGTTGGCCTCCTTAGTGTTAAGGATTTTTGCAAGCCTAAACATGAAAGAGTACAGTCCCCAGCCGATTTGGCTGGAAGATACAGGAACAGAACTAGCCACCCCACCCTGCACCATGATATGTTAGCCACTATCTCTTCTTGTGGTGGATGTTATGGGATCTTTACAGGAGGTGATCTTTACCCCCAACCTTACCCATTCTGAATATTCTGCTATTCCAGAAGTAACACAAAGGTCCTTTTAGGACCAAGTTCAATAAAGGTTTTTTTTTAAGCGTCTTGTCCAAAGTGGAAAAATGTATTACTTATTAAATATTAATGAGGCATTTAAAATAATGTAACCATTGTTGCAACATTTGAGCTTTGGTTCAACGGTCTTCTGAGAAATTTTGAATTAAACTTAACTATATAATATTTTTAAATATGAATATCAGTAATAATCGGTCATGTGACAAAACATAAGGTGGGTAATTACAAATAGATCTCATTGGAAAGTTTACTTATTCATAAACTCTAGTTTGAATGCAATAGAAATGACCCGCTAAGAATCTTTATAGACTAACATTTTTTAATATTTGTAATGTAATTGGTTGACTAGAAAACTATCCATTTAATAGCAGAATATGGTTAGGTAATTACTACAGTTAAATACCTTATATAAAAGTCAACTATTAGTATTATTGCACAATAATATTCTGCGTTGTGGTGAATGAATTGAATATATTAACCCTTTATCAAGTACTTAGACCTAGAAAACATCAACTTCTGTTTAAAGCCATGTTTACAAAGCAGTTGGCAACTTTTGTACCAAGTCTTACGTTTTCTACTTCCAAACAAAAATTTTTGAGTTCCAAACTGAATTTCATGTTTCCACTAATAGTCAGTAAAATAGTGAAACTTCCTCTGATTTTTGTTTTATACTGAAATGTGTACCAAAAATTGGATCTTTATCTTTTCTAATTAATTACTTACTGTCCTTGTCGATATTTTACATATTTCCGACCTGTAAGAAAGCTAAAAAACTGTAGTTATTTACTTAGTCTATTTAAATCTATTTAGTTATCAACAACAAAATAACTCGCATAAAGAGCGACTACAAGAAACAACGATCCAGCTGAAGATATCAAAGTCCAGCAACAGTATTTAGGAAAAAATAAAGACAGCGTATAGATAAACTAATAGTGCCGTGCCGTTTTTCTAGTTTTTTACTATATAAAATACGTTGAAATATATCATGAATTATGGATGTTATGTAGTTTACGGTAAACGTCGACCTATCCTCGTGTAGCGTGATGTTAGCACTGGCTGGCGGATTGTTGATATTGTATGGCACAATGTCAGCACTTATAGGGTTAAAAAATGCCTCAATTATCCTGACAGTGAATCTATATCACCATATCACTCCTGCTCAGATTTGCTGAATGTCCACCACCACATCTGGTTCTTGTTCATAGTGATGGTCTTACCCAGCATCCTCTTGGTGCTCATAGGGCAGTCAAAATATAACAAGCACTTGCAGCTGCAATTACGTCCTCTATTCTTCACATCTTGAATAACACTAGCCATCCAAATAAGAGTTTCAAAAACTTCTAAATCATACTGTAAACACAGCTTGTTTGCAACTTTTTTACTTCAAACAAAAGAGTGTAAAGTTGTAAGAGTAAATGTGTCAAACATACCTAACAGTTGTAAACTTTTGAGTTGCAAACTGCAGTGTAAACACGGCTTGGTAAAATACTGTAATGTAAGGCAATGATGTTTACATGTATACAACACGGTCAAGTGCTACATTAGGAACAAAACATCACAGACTGGTAATGTTCAGTAAATTTGTTGACACGCTGGAATTACAATATCTTTAAATGCATCCTACAAATATTTAACTAATACATAAAAGCTCACATAAGAAACTCAAATTTAGGTGTTTTTTAAGCTATTGTGAATAGATGTACTCACAACTTAAACCAGAATTAAGGCAATACATTGTTAAAGTACTAATGACATGGAGCTCAATTGGTTACTTATGTTTTCAAAGATACCAGTTTGGCTAGAAAACAAACCAGACTGAGGTTGGAACATATTTATTCTTGACTAACTAAAACGTTTATATTATTCTTTTCAAAATACTCTCCTCCTTTAACAATGCACCTCTAGTCGTACATTTTTTATTTTTACAAAGTAGTGCTGTATGTAATTATGGGTAAATATTTTTGTAATCAATGGTTCTTTAACATACTACATTCGTCTTTTCATAGCTTTCTTGACTTGAAGATCTGACTATACTGGCAGCTAACTTGATTTCATCCACAAAATATTTAAGATATATCTCAAACGCATCACTTTTATTTTTGGTTATAGGAGGATGCTCATTTTAAAGATATGGTTTATATTCAGTCCTTCACAGATTTTATATGGTCGTGTTTTATCCTGTTGTCTGCCGTAATATTGTGCAAAAAGCATTTCTATAACAACCACGCATCGCGCAAATAGTTCTGGCATTTCCTACTAAATGTCAGCACTTTCTTAGTCCTCTGTCATGAGTGTTCGCACCTTGGTGAGTTCACTGTAATCACACAGTGCAGACAGCTACTGTGTGTTGCTGTTGTATGTCACCTGTCATGAGTGTTCGCACCTTGGTGAGTTCACTGTAATCACACAGTGCAGACAGCTACTGTGTGTTGCTGTTGTATGTCAACTGTCATGAGTGTTTGCACCTTGGTGAGTTCACTGTAATCACACAGTGCAGACAGCTACTGTGTGTTGCTGTTGTATGTCACCTGTCATGAGTGTTTGCACCTTGGTGAGTTCACTGTAATCACACAGTGCAGACAGCTACTGTGTGTTGCTGTTGTATGTCACCTGTCATGAGTGTTCGCACCTTGGTGAGTTCACTGTAATCACACAGTGCAGACAGCTACTGTGTGTTGCTGTTGTATGTCACCTGTCATGAGTGTTTGCACCTTGGTGAGTTCACTGTAATCACACAGTGCAGACAGCTACTGTGTGTTGCTGTTGTATGTCAACTGTCATGAGTGTTTGCACCTTGGTGAGTTCACTGTAATCACACAGTGCAGACAGCTACTGTGTGTGTTGCTGTTGTATGTCACCTGTCATGAGTGTTCGCACCTTGGTGAGTTCACTGTAATCACACAGTGCAGACAGCCACTGTGTGTTGCTGTTGTATGTCACCTGTCATGAGTGTTCGCACCTTGGTGAGTTCACTGTAATCACACAGTGCAGACAGCTACTGTGTGTTGCTGTTGTATGTCACCTGTCATGAGTGTTCGCACCTTGGTGAGTTCACTGTAATCACACAGTGCAGACAGCTACTGTGTGTTGCTGTTGTATGTCACCTGTCATGAGTGTTCGCACCTTGGTGAGTTCACTGTAATCACACAGTGCAGACAGCTACTGTGTGTTGCTGTTGTATGTCACCTGTCATGGAGTATTTAAGATTTTATTTTTAGTGATTATTGCACCACGGAAATATCTGATGCAAAAATAAATGAATGGCTTCGTTTACGTGATGATGACACAAACATGGATAGCGAAAATAACTTAAAGGACAATATATAACAAAATAATAAAAATTTAGACAGTAAAAATAAAATGTTTGCATAAAAAAGTATAGATCTAAACTCTATAAACCTGTCTCTATAAAAAAAAGGAACAAAATTTAGCAAACAACATAATTTAAGGTAAAAAAAGAAAATCGTTAAGAAGTTAAATACATTGATATTTATACTTTTATACAATTTTTCATACAGTCAAACCTTTTTATAATAATGCACTCTGATGCCTATCCATCATATTTTTAAAATTAGTCACCTTCAAAAATTGTATAAGCAAAAATAAAAATATGATAGTGTTTGAGGTTTAACAATGTTTTTATGGATTGAAACTGAAGTTAGATTCACTACAGCTGGATATTCAGCTCGGCCAAAATACCTTGAACAAGTTTTGCAACCCAAGACTGATAAATAAATGCATGAATAATCTGCCTAAAAATTGTGGATAATTATAATGACAAATTATAATCATATTTAATTATTTCATGAATTATTGTCAATATTGGTATATCTTTGCTGAAGTTGGCCTGTTATAGTAAAGATCATTAATACTTTTCACGCCATCTTTAGAGAAAAACAAGGTTAAAAAGATTTTTAATGCCCGTACTATGTTTTTCTGAAACCAACAATTTTTCCAATACAGACTCAATCATAAAACGGTTTCAAAAAGCGCTAACTACAGAAAGAGTGAGCTGGAATGAGAAAATCCAAGTAAATGGTGAATCCTTATCCAACCATTCTTAGCTTTGTCGCATTTGTGGACCTGCTTCAGAAAAAAATAGTCTGGTTACTTTGAAGCCACACCGTATATAATAATTAAAATATAAACTCAATTTATAAAAAAGTTTAAGTTTTAGTTGTGAACAACACACATATCTGTCATAATTCTACTGCTAGATAAATTAATGTTATTGTCATTGATTAAGGACATTGGATAAATAATAATTAAAATAATTGTTTTCTAAGAAGAAATCCAACATTCAAAATAATGAGTTAACAGTACAAAAGTATAAAATAGATGTCCTTTAGGTACAGTCAAATAGCAACCACATATACTGTTAATAACCAACAGAACAAAGTAGACGTAATATGCAAGATAAGTAATTATAACAGATTTTAACAAAACACAAAATCAACATATTTAATCCCATAACAATTATCAATAAAAGTAAATTATTTGCAGAATACAACATATATAAACTTTTTCTACAGAAAACTACACATGCAATTTAATACACAAATATACACTTTAAAAAAATCACACCAAGAAAGCTATAAGGCAGAGCAGTGCTTTGGTTACAAGGACAGTTTGCGCGAATCACAGTAGAGTTGGTTCAAGATGGAGCAGAATAACGACCGAAGAACAGAGGTGTGTTATAGCGCAGGTGAGTGATGAAGAAGATAAAGGGATGGTCAGCGATGAACGTCTCGTCAGGCGGAGGTTTCATTCGGGCGGACATTAACATGAACGTCATGCCTAAACACAATACGTTTATCGCTAATTGATTTTAGAGAGAGCAATGTTAGTTATTTAGAAAACTTCTTCACTGAAACATATTAGCCCTAAGCAACGTTATCGTGTGAATGTTAAAAAGTTCTTACAGACCAGCAAGATTAGGGTTATATTAGTACAGTTAGTTACAAACAAATAAACAAACACAAATTATGTAATTTACTTAAACACACACAACCCCTGCCTAGTATACACCTGTGGTTCCTGAAATACTCTTGTAAAATGTATTTATTTAAGCTTATCATTTTTGAATAAAATAATTTACTTAAAAAAAAATACTGTAACGTCACAATAGCGTCATCGGAACTAATTTTGCTGCCAGGTGATGTCACACTGACCTAATATTGATGAGGAAACTATTACTATGCAAGTATTAGTATTTATATAGTATTGTAATTGTTAAATATAATACTGTTTAATAAACGAATTGATACACTATATCATCAGTACTAATAGTACTAATGCTAATGCCATTGTTAAATAACTTGGCTTTCCTTTGCAGTATTATCAGGGTAAATAGATGCACCAACTCAGTAATCTCCAGCTACACATCTGAGGGACTGGTGAATATGTTAGTGAGCTGATCGTAACAACTAATCTATAGCAGCTAAAACTCAAATAGAAATAAGAAAAACCTAAAAAACGTTTATCAGTACTTATAGTACAAATGTTAATGCCATTGTTAAGTAACTTGGCTTTCCTTTACAGTAGTATCAGGGTAAATAGATGCACCAACTCAGTAATCTCCAGCTACACATCTGAGGGACTGGTGAATATGTGAGTGAGCTGATCATAACAACTAATCTATAGCAGCTAAAACTTAGTGCTCAAAAATAAGAAAAACCTACAATACGTTTAGAAGTCTAATTTATACAAATCAAAGCCACTTTAGCATTCTTAAAAAAAAATGTTTTGTATCAGTGTAAAAATACAATATATAATTGAATAGTGAAACATTTGATTGCATAAATTGAAGACATATGCATGTAACACCACTATGTCGGTACCAGCTATTGTCTACTTCATGACACCGCCTTTGATGGTATTAAATGTGTTATGTGTTTACAAACCTCAGAGTTACAAACTTGATCACAAATGCTTTAATAACTTGTAAGTTCAAATTTTTTATAATAACAGTTTGTAGTATTTTCTAGTCTAATTTTCTCGTCATTCTTACAGTTTATTAACAAGTACTAAATACTTTTATCAGCAACCTATTTTTTTAGTTATCCGTTAGTTGTTGGGGAATATTTTTTTGGTCAAATACACACAAGTCTAAAAATATTATTTGTAAAAATGAGACAAATTTAGAAGGGAAAAAGACTGTGTAAATCTTGCCTTTTTTAATATTGGGTAACTTCAGATATTCTTCCAATAAACAAAGTTGTATTCTTGAACCTGACGTTGAAAATAAATGGGTGATCAGCAATAAAAATCTTAGATGGTGGTGCAACCATTGCAGAACATAATACCACAGTAATACCTACACAGAAAATAAAAAGTGTCAAAGTATGGCTCAACTTACTCCCTTTATATTGTGACAACTCTCTATGAGGATGATATATATATATATATATATATATATATTTATATATATATATATATATATTATATATATATATATATATATATATATATACAGAGTTTAATAAGCCAAATTTAGAAATAAATATTCAAATTTTAATACTATTGATTTTCATTTAAATTATTATTTAAGTGCAATATTAAGTCTTAGAATACCAACGTCCAATTTTACCAAATGTTAAAAAAATTACTAAAAAACAAAAACTTCATATTTTTAAACTAATATCATATTAAATTGTTCCTGAAGAACTGTTCTTTTCAAAATAAATTGTTATAGTATACTTCCAATCAATTGACACAAAATCAATCTAGAACTCGCATATAAACATTTTTGGTTGACATGGTTACCGGAAACAATGTGACATTAGTTTCTTAAAAGTTGTATAAATCACTCATTATTGCAGATAATGATATATATTTTTCAAGATTTATAGACAATTGAATACTCTTTCCAGTGATATGGACAAAGAAAAGGATATGCATTTTTTGGTAATGATCATTTGGTTGAAAAATGAAATTTAAATAATTCTGGGTTTTTTTTGTAGGTAAGTAGATTTTTGGTATTCCCAAATTTAATTTTATGGTAACTTTATTATTTTATGTTAATTAGCCAGAGTTTTCATTGAAAAATAAAAAGAATTATGTTGATAGCTTATTAAATAATCAAACTGTGAATTTTCTACTGAAACTTTGCAAAATGCCTTCAAAAGGGCTAGTACTTTTCAGTACACCCACTCAATAATTACTTGGCACTCAAAGGGTTAATAATAGACATAAAACAAAATAAAGTCAGTTGAAGACTGAATTCTAGATTTATAAGTAAGGAACGAAAAAGGAGAAGAAATAAATTTTTATAAAGTGAATTCATTCTAATATGAAGACCAGTTGTGTCTACAGTAAGCTTGGTAATTGTCCATGCTTATTACTGAAGCACAGTTCAGTCACTGTAAATAAGTAGGAATGTCCTGAGTATGCTGAGCTAACATCTGGAACTCATCCCTGTTGAGGATATGCCACCCCTGGAACAAGAATCTTTGATTCTTGATTTAAGAGACCGAAGTCTTTGTTCTAAGCAGTTGTGCAGAGTAAGCTGTAATAAACTCTTTCTCTCCTCATCGAATTTCCTTTTTTGGCTGATCAATTTCAAAATCTGTAGTTTCCAAATCAATTTTTGCATACAGTTGCTTCTCTTTTTTCCCTTTATTTCAATACAATTTTTTTATCCAGTGTTTAATTAAATATCCCAATTTAAGATGACTCAATCATCTTCTACGAGAGGACCCAGGGATAACTTAGATTGTTGAAGACTGTACACCAATAGTGTATACTAGCAATTCCATTTTACGTTTCTGTTAATAACTAGAGTTCTAAGTTAATAATTAATTCCCATATTTTTAACTGTATTTTATTTTACATTAAATAAAAATTAAATATTTTTTAATAATTTGTTTCAAATGCGATTTCCAAGTATGCTATATTTTACCATTTAGTGCGTTCAGTAATACATTGTGAGAATTCAATAAAAAAATCTTTTAAATGCATACAGGCAAAATAAAAATGGATTATATTTTAAAAGTCTTGAAAATAAAAATATACTAAATACAAAGTTTTTTAAGTAAAACATGGGCAGATGTGTAATTTCTGTTGAATTTTTTATTTAAAAATGTGGTTTTAATGTTTAAAACAATGTTATGTTTACATATAAGCTAAACAATCAATGACTTAAAAACCTTTTCAACTTTTGAAAGAAATTGTCTTAGAGGTATGCGGTTGGCTCTGATGGTTTATAAACCATAAAATGTAATCAAAATCACCAGAATAGTTTTTCAGATGGGCATTTCAATAGAAAATATGGCTTTAGTGTCAAATTGAATTTTAGACTAAATTTTTTTAATCAAAACCTTGGCCATTTACCATACATTTATATTATTATTATTAAGGTTGCTCCCAACTTGAACTGTATCTGGATAATTCTAGTATTGTGTTTTAAATGATTAGATTGTAAATAGTTAATTCAGTTGCAGAACAAAAAAGAACAACTCTGTGGCTATTCAGTTCTGAAAAGAAGCTGTTTTTCGAGCCTATTTACATAGAGAGTAAAGTCTTATTTTATTCCATATAACGTCCATTCTGAGACATATTACTACATGGATAAAGAAATACACAGATACTTATAACTAAAATCTGTGAAAGAACAAGTTGATCTAAATTACTGTAAAACTCACCTATAACAACTGAGGTTGGTAAACATGGCCAACAAATACAGAAAGATGTCTATTTAAAATGAGGAACATAAAAGGATGGTTTGCAATAAACTCTTGGGAAAAGGTGTTACAAATTGAATCCACAACAACACCTAAAACCACACAGTAAATGTTAATCAAAACTTCAATAAACATTGAAAAAAAGTTTATTTACACTATTTGTGAATTTAAAAGGCTATTTCAGTACATCCAAATGGATACAAATGCTGGTTAGGCAGATTAGCTAACGAAATATATAAGTTCTTCTTCCTATAAAGATCTTGAAGGACAAATGGGCAAAAAGAAACAAGGACGAAAACAAAAGAAGCTACAACTATTTAAGGAAAAGCTGATTTCCAGACTACAGATCTGGATGGAGAACTTCGTACGTGGAGTAAGTAAAGTAAAAGAGTCTTATTTTTCCAGGCGAAGTTAGGACTAAGAAGCCCTCTCTTACACCTGCTTAAAAGTGGGACCAACGGCTTAAAAGTGACTTCCGAACCACCACCAACGACCGGGCAGGCAGACTGCTTGCAAAGACAGGATCGCTCAGCGGTCACCCATACAAGCAGCAACCACGCTCGACGTTGCTTGATCCAGTTATCTTGTGATAACCAATACACCCGCTACACTGCGCCATTGGCATTGGAGTAAGGGGGAAAGTTGGAATCACTTCTAGCTGGTTTATATACCTTCCAGTTGAACCTTCCACTAGACATAGCATAAACCGATGTGTCATTAAAATCTTGGCAACTTTATGGATGTCCAGGAGCAGCACATCACTAATCGCAAATGTCGAGATTCTGGGTCTGGGGCAATTTAATAGGTCTGGTCTACTGCGGGAGATGGCTGTTGGAGTCGGTGGGGTTTGTTCCCTAACCTCAGAGGTTCTTGCTAGCCTCGACAAGGGTGTGCTATCCCCTGCCAACTTTAACTGGAGATGCTGGTTCAGAGTCGGCCTCCCCTTCTTCCGGGGAGACATAACTTTAAGATTAGTGCCCTAATTCTTCTTCATGGATCTCGATAGGAGGCGGCCCCTACCACCTAACCTTACCCATCCTGAATATCCTGTCACTCTGGAAGCAGCGCTACGGTTCTTACAGGACTAAGTGCAATTTATAAGCTTCTTGTCCTAAGAGAACAAAAAAAATAAATAAGGGGAAAAGTTCTGGTATAAAATGCATTGGTCCAAGCAGTAATTGAACCTACACTATCTCTTATGACTCAAAGCCCAACACTTGTGATCGTGTGGTTTTCCACCTAGACAACTAAAAATTCACAACTTGTATTGTAAACTTTTATGTAATAACTCACAAATTCTGCCATTCTGTGTCCGATGATCAATACTGTATTTTGAGACATTTTTATACATGCAAGATCATAAAATAATGTCTACATTGTATGTACTATATGCTTTACAAAAGCAGAGTGTGAGCACACAATGTGCATTTTAATAAAAGACCTTTTGTAATTAATTGTGTAATATACTTGTGAAGAAGTTATAAAGCTGTCAATTTATAAAATTTAATCGACCTTATTAAAGGATTTTTTTTTTAAAGCATGATTTTTTGGATAAAATATCAACATTTATATGGTTAAAGTCTTGAAACTAAACTAAGCTTTTTGGTCCTATTTTGTGCTTGTAACAAAAAAATGCTCCTCAATAAAAATTCAATTAAACAAATTTATTACACAATAATTGATTTTTTAAATAGTGAAACCAAAATTAAAATTGTTAGATGAGCTAAGAAGCTAACACTAAGTTTAGTGTTCTTAAAATAAAATAATAATTTTTTAACCAAAACGTTACTTATAACAAATGAAAACGAATGAATTAAATTAAATTAATGATAAAAGGTATTCAGGTATATACTACCTATATTTAAATGGCAAATTAATAAGTCACAATCACTCTCTATTTGGTTAAGACCATTGCTTATACAAATGGACATAAAGAGAGTACGTAAATAGGTACTTCTACTGAAAAAATTTAATTTTTTGCTTCTAAATATTTTGTCCTACACTATGTGTGTTATTGTAGGCAATAGCAAGAATCCATGTTACAAGCATAAACAATGTGATTTATTTACAATATTACCATATTGGCTGCAGCAGACATCCTATTGCCCATGCTGTCTCATTAAACTACTCAAGATAACTCATTATAAACCAGCAGAAGTTGTTAAAAGTACGATTTTAAGGTTATCAAAGCAAAATCAAAGAGTTTGTGAGTGAAATCCGCGCTATTGGTTTGATTTTTATTTTACAAAGGAAGTTTTAATGGAGCCATGTTTTTGCCACCAATTCAAAATCAAAAGACAAACACTTTTTTAAGTATTCTAGCAAAAAAATACTTGTATTTCAGCACAATGTATTGAGTACATTATTTGTCCCATAAATTTAAACTATTCAAAATTTCCATGTTCTAATTAAAAATGCTTGTATGGAAACGTAAAAATTTTAAGCATTTTTGAATCAAGAAAAAAGACTATCAGTACAAGGTATTTACCTCCAAGAGCTTCATAGATTAAAAAGTGAAACCTAATATTAATTATTATACTTTGCTTACAGAATATTATCAAGAAAATTAGAAATTTTTGGTAGAAAGTAATGACGTCTCAAACAATCTAATGAATCTTACAAAGTCCGATCAGAAACAACCTGAAGTTATTGAACGCACGTGAAAGACTCATGAATGCAATGTGATTAATGACAAAACGTTCCACACGAGTAACTTGATATTCTGTTAACACTTTCATGCCAAATCCGATACCAGTTGACTGTTATTAATTTCCTGGAGACCGGTAGACCAAACACTAGCACTTTTGGCTTTTGGGGATTTACTCTAACTTCAAAACTCAACAAAATATATTAACTCCATACAAAACTGTGGTCTATTTTGTGCTATTACATACTACAAATTACATGTAATAGCTCGTCTTATGCAGATTTAAATATTATATTTTTTATATTTTTATTTATGTCATATCATGTAAGTGAATCAGAAGTATTTTAAAGGTAGAAAATTAAATATTTTTTCAGTTAACTGGACCAATAATAATGAGAATATAACATTTTATAATGAGATGATACTGCATTTTCTCTTTTACAATAAAAGCCAAATAATGCACTGCCTGTTGCTTTGATGTGCTTGAGTACTTAAAACTAAATTGATTAAACGTTAAGGATAAGTGTAGAGGGAGGGAGAAATCACTATCCTCAAAGGATAGGACTTGACTCTTTTTTTATTAAATTTTTATATTTTAGTAATAGGAGTGCATTAAAACTTCCTTTTCATGAAAATTCCACACACACAAAAACCAAAACTCTTGCCTTATTCTTGGGGTTGAACAAGTCTTCCATAAAACAAAGGAATTTCCTTTGACATTATTATGAAGACAAATGGGTGGTCGGCCAGAAACTCCTTGGGTGGTCTGGGCATAGATCGTACGCTTATTTCCATACCTAGAAAGCAAAATGAAACTTTCATGACAGTCCCAATTACACTCTTCAGCCTCAACTAGACTTGGTACTTTACTTGGTCTGATATCTAACAGATAATCAATATACACTGCATTACTGAAAGAAACCTAATGATTACATATTTGAAACTATGTTTTTTAGTATCATGGCAATGTTAAATTTTGATATAAATACTTGAATTTTGATTTTTTTTTAACATTACATGTTAAAAACCTGTGCAATTGAAGAATGACTTGGCAAGAAAGTGCGCTGTTGCTATTACTCTTCGAAATACAAAATTCCGTATGAAATGGGTCACAAGGAGGATTGGTGACTTACTTTTTGGATGTGACTGTAGTTGCAGGTGACAAGAGTGGTGGAATTTAATGAAGGAGATGAAGGAACAGAGTAGGATGCGTGTGTAGAAAGAAGTGGCAAATTTTGGAATGAGGTTTATCTTATGAAGGTTTACACCCACTTTATATATGGGAGAGATCACGAAAACGTAATGTGCTCATACTTACTTTTTTACTAGTAGTAATTTTTCTTCAAGTTAAATCTTCTCAAAAATACTCCGTAATCGCTTTTAATAACTGTCTCTCAAAATATACTAATTTATATAATCTGCATTTTAAACAGTCTATAGAAATACATTATAAGTACTGTACAATCTGATGTAAAATTTACGCTACACAGCAGATTGTGTGTGAGCAAATTAACGTATGTGCTTTTTTAAGTATATAAATAAAAATGTTTTCATACTTCAAAAGAAGATGTGTCTATTAATAGAAAATTATACAATATGGAACTCGAATTTAATGAAAGTGATCTTATTCTTAATTTTAAATTATTGTCTGTAGGAATACTGCCGAACTGGGTGAAGTTGTCACTTCAAAAAATATATGAGAGGGGATAAGACAAGCTCCCAAGAATTGTAACGTAAGAAATGAAAAAGCAAGACAAGTACAAGCAGGTGTGATGAAAATGTTTCAATGTGATGTAAAAATATTTATATACACGACAGATACGGCTACAGAAAAACTTGTGACCCATAGAAAATTTTAAAATGTATTGCATTGACAATAAATAGAACATTATATTGCAAAAGTCTATATCAATACCACTTTTTGACTGTACTTATTTTACAAAATGAAACTATTCACTCACTCTCCATACAATTGCACGTAAACACACATTCATATATATACAAAAATTTGTGGGATCAACGTCCAGGATTGCAACATTCCCATGAATATGAATCCCGATTGTGCTCCATGAACTAACCAAACGAGTAAATAGTACGGGACAATAGGTAGTGTTTTAATTTGGCTTTGAACTCTTTTGATTTTTTCAAAATTTAGTGTTTAATGGGCTTGAGAAGGGAGGCGTTCAAATGCTGCTGGTGTGCTCGAAAGCGCTCCCAAGCTCTTAACTTGTATCTGTGTATATCACTGCACTGTGTCAATATACATGTAAATCAACAGTAAAATGCAGTTTCTAAAATATAAAAACTGGGTACAGTCTCAAGTTGAGCTCACTGAAGACACTTCACCACCACTCTTCATTTTTCAATTTTGCAATGATTCAAACAGCTTTTTTCAGCAGTTTGAATTTTTTTTTTAAGTTTGATTGGCACTACTGCCCCACAGATAAATTCCGTAGGACAGGTATGAAAATAGTAAATTTGTAGAAGCCATCATTAAAACGTGAGAGGAGCAAAGCTTTGATGACTTTCAAGGACAAAAATTGCAGATGTCAATCTAGCACATACACTTCCAGTGTTAATTTTCCAGGTTAAGCCCTTATCTAGGTGAATTCCTAGAAATTTAGCAGAATCGACTTCCTCCAGAACAATTTTGTCCACCATTACTGCAGGGCTTCATCAGAATTCAACCCACATGTAAAGAAGTTAATGTAATTTGTGATTTTCATAATTACTTTTGAGATTATTTACTAGGAAATTTTGTATGAAGGAATTGAAATTGGTGAAGGTTTGAACCTCCAAAGAAGTCGGAGATTCAGCCTGGAAACAGAGAGTCATGTCATTGCCTATTGAAGGATTTTTCTATTTGAGCGGTTGGCACAAGGACATACCTTGTACCTACATGTGCTCAATATTAGTTAGAAGAAGTAGCATAAGAAATAAAGTTACCAGAAAGAGAGCTAGAGAAGAATCAATTTCAGAAAAACAAGGAGGAAGAGAGAGAGTAGCTGTTAGACATAAATATAAAAAGTTGGAATATGCACAAAGACTGAGAAGATATGAAAGGAAAACGGAAAGAAGAAAGTTAAGACAATGAGAGTTATTTCACAAGCATCTCCACAGTTGGTTAAATGGGGTGAAGGAAAAAGAGTGCTTTGATGTTAGGACTTTGTCCTAAGTAGTTAAAAATCTGGAAACTGGTTCATGATTATGAAAAGCAAATTACTAAGTTAATAGCCAGAATTTGATTTAACTCTTTATTAACTAAAAAAATAAAACAATCCAATAATTAGATTTTATTTTTGTGACACCTTTCGACTTCAAGGAAAGCCTCACAAAAATAAAATGTAATTAGTGAATTGTTTGATTTCTTAATTTGCAACAATGGTGGTCATTAAACTATTAACAAATTGGTTGATAGTTAGATTCAATTTAATAGAAATTTTACATAAAAATGTTAAACACAATAATTATAAAAAAATCAAATTCATTTTTTACAAGAAAATTATTAAGCCAACCAGTCTTATAAAACTACTACATTCTTATTTATTAGCTGTAATAAGTCAATATAGAATAAAATTTACTCATCACATTTTAAACTTACTTCCAGCTACACACATCCTTTAACTGTGATTCTCATATTTCACCCAAAAGCCAGATGCAATTAAAGAACCTTGTTTTAACCACTAAGAACAATGTTAAACTTCCAAAACTATTAAGCTTTACTTTTTGTCATAGAAATACGGGATATGTCTAATGTTGAAGGCATTATGCATCCAAACGTTCTTCCTTTTCCTGTAAAGTGCATGCTTTTTAAATATTAAAATAGTGATAAGTTTTTGAGATTTATTTTCTGAACAAACAATTCAAAAATTGAGAAAAATATAAAGTGTTTAAGCTTTCTAAAATGTTGTTCCATGAGACTAAAATCAGATGATCAATACAACAGGCTCTTAAAATTTTGTGTATTTATCTTACTGTTAGCATTTCCTCATGTCTTTGCAATGACGTTTGTATTGTATCTTCAAAATTTAAAATGGTTTCCATATTTATTTCCTTAACTAGCCTTTATTCACTGATATCTTATGCTTTAATTAGCTTTAATTTTAGCTAGATTGTGAGTCTGTTGTTGACTACTTTATGTAAGGTTCCTGCACCAAGATGTTTGTCAAAAAGCTGCCGACATCAGTACCAACATTTAAGTAAGGGTTTGCCAAAAGGAAAGTTTATCATCATGTAGTTGGCAAAACTGCTGGTAAAAATACTAAGCAATCTGGCATTATAATCATTACTGCCATCAAAAGATAGTTTCTGGCAGAGGTCTGTGTTTCTTTATAAGATTTAAAAAATGTGTAGTACTGCATTTATTTTCCAACAGAAACAATTTTCAAATCTCATCATGAATGCTATTTAACACTTACGTGAAATTTCAAGTTCAGAGGCAATACCATCAATAGTTTTATTCAGACAATTAATCTTTAAACAATCAACATTGTCATCTCCTATGAAAGGATAAGGTCATCTTTGATGTTTGTGTGATCATAATCTAAACAGTTGTTATACATACATATACTGCACGACATCCTCTCTGTATGCTTCTTACAGCATCTTAAGTGTGACAATGAAGATTCATAAAAACAAAACAATAGAAAAACTCCGAACAATGTCTCTGAAAACAAGCTGCTCTCAACACATTTCAAAAACGGATGAATAAACACAGCCGTTAAAAAGATGGATGGATCAGTGCTTTCATTAGAAGTTTAGGTAAACGCAGGAATAGAAATGTCCCTAGCAGTAGGAAACTCCAGCTTACATATATACAAGGTCTGTCCAAAAAGTATCCGACCGCCGACCAGTAGGTGGCCACGGCGTAACCGACCGGCTCGAACCGGTTATTGGAGGGGAGGGGCGAGCCTACTCCTTCCCATATTAGGCATTGAATACGATCCGCTCACTCAGTGAGTCACAGCGCTCTGTTCCGTACAGTACTGCCGTGTGTGTGTGTGTGTGTCACATTTCAATATGACTGAACGTGTTGAACAGCGCATTTGCATTAAATTTTGCCAAAAACTTGGCCATTCAGCATCAGAGACGATTACTATGATATGGAAAGTTTATGGTGACGTATCTATGGGCGATACACAAATAAAAGAGTGGTTTAGGCGGTTTAAAAATGGCCGCATATCAGTGGAGAGTGATGACCTTGATGATGATCTAGCAGGCCTTCAACGGCCAGAAACGCTGAAAATGTTGAAAGTGTTCGTGCAGCAATTAATGAACCGTCAATTGACTGTCCGAGAGCTGGAAGAAGATTTAGGAATACCAAAATCATCAGTTTGTAAACATTTTACACGAAGATTTAAAAATGAACTGTGTTTCGGCAAAATTTGTTCCTCAGCTGCTGACAGAAGACCAAAAGAAATGTCGACTTGAAATCGCACAGGACAATCTGGATTTGATAAAAAGTGACCCAGGGCTATTTTAAAAAGTTATTACTGGTGATGAGTCATGGGTTTATGGCTACGACCCTGAAACAAAGGCTCAATCTTCACAGTGGAAAACTTGCGAAGAGCAACGGCCGAAAAAAGCAAGACAAAGTCGAAGCAATGTCAAGACAATGCTGACAGTTTTTTTTGACCAGGACGGCGTTGTTCATCACGAATATGCTCCAAGAGGCCAGACAGTGAATAAGGAGTATTATCTTAAGGTCCTAAGGCGGCTACAAGATGCAGTGCGAAGGAAATGACCTGAACTGTGGACAAGCCGTGACTGGATCCTGCACCACGACAATGCACCAGCTCATTCAAATCTTATTCAGCGTCTTTTTGGTCAAACACAACATCAACCAACTACGACAGCCTCCCTACAGTCCTGACATAGCTCCTTGTGACTTCTGGCTATTTCCTAAATTAAAAATTCCTTTGAAAGGAAAAAGATTTGACGATGTTGAACAAATAAAACAAAATGCGATGAAGGACCTGTTAGCCATTCCGCAAAATGAATTCAAGGAGTGTTTCCAGAAGTGGGAGGAGCGTTGGAATAAGGTAGTGGCTTGTGGAGGGGAGTACTTTGAAGGGAACCAGATTGCCATTGCCGCCCGAGTAACGTCAGTTCATGCCAAACGTCAAGGTCGGATACTTTTTGAACACACCTCGTAAGTAGCATATGTAACAACTAAACAAACTTTTGATTTTACCTAGTATATATGAGTTCTGTTGCCTCATTGAATTATACAATTCCAGTTTAGTTGCACTTATAAAATTAACTAGATTTAAAAAAAAGTATTGTTTTATTAAGCCTGTTTAGAATTTGTGTACTATCAACTTTAGTCTGCTTAGGGTTAAATTTGGGATAAATAATTAAAACTTATGTCAATAATAATGTTGGTTGTTTATTTAGATATAATATAAATTCATAATCTTAATATTTTTTTCCCACATTATTTCTATTATTAATATTTTTGCTACATTGAATGTAACTAATTAAAATAATATGACTACAGTAATAAACTAATTTTAAAAGTAATTCCTTTTAATAAACAAGTACGACTAACCTGATGTGCTATCTATAAAAACGTGTTCATAAAAGTAAAAAGTGAAAATATTAATAAAGAAAGATATATACCAATTGACAATCTAAGAATGTTAGTTAACTTTGTTAAAGGACGGATTATTCTTGGTTGAAGTTATTAATGTCTATACTTACTTATTACCTAATATTTTCCAATTCTTTGACTATAATATGAGGTGTATTTTTTAAGTAAGTTCTGATATAAAACAAAATCAAGTAAACTTGTTGTAACAATTTTATTTTTATATGAAAGCCCACACACTTTACCTGCTTTTTCTATATAACTGCCATCAATATTAAGAAAATTACCATATCTAAATACAACCTTTTGTATATTATTCTTATACAAGATTGCCACTTAATTTAACCGAGAGTGCAACACGACAATTTTGATGCTATTGTCTTTGTTGCAGCACTGATCTTCAAGATGCTTCTTCTTGTGAACAAACAAATGGTAGGCACTGGAGGTGTAATTGGGGCTATTGTGAGGATTATCAAGTTGTACCTAGCAAAATGCTGTAATGATTTGTTTAAGTTTTTTTGCTACATGTGGACGGACTTTGACATACAGCAAAACATGTTTCTCGATAAAAATGTCATAAAATAAAACATGTTTCTTCATAAAAATGTTATTCAGCGAAACAATGTTTTTCGATAAAAATGTCATCCAAAAAACTTCATAAAACAAAGAAATTATAAAATGACTACTCATTTTCACTTTATTATTCAATTTGTGCACCAAATCACTGGTGATCATTGAAAGTTTTCAACTCTTTTTCTTACCATTGACGTTATTTTGACTATCTTTTACCCAATGTCATTCCATGACTCATAGTGTTTTGTCCGTACACTTCAGGGTTCTGATAGTAAATTTCAACTGCTTTCACACCTTCAGTGCCAAAAAACAAATAACAGCACGTACTTCACAGTCAATGGGATTCTCAATTCATAGGGACATTTGAAATATGCGTTAACCTGTGTAAAAACAATTGATTTTTTATGTAATTGTGTCTGTAGCTTACTAACAGGTTAACGTAGACAGTACGCAAGCGCAGGACACCAACCCAGGCGCTGCAGGGGCGAAATTTCAAAATGGTACTTACTTAAAGAATATGCCTCGTTTAAGAATAGTAATTTGTGTAATAGGAGAGGAAAGTTTCCATTTTTCAGAGTGAGAGAGGTTAGACCACAGTAGACAGAAGTTACAGGTAACTTTCCTCCGAGACAGTTTTACAAATGATGAATACATTTAGGCCGATAGCCTCGATAGCTCTAGAATATTTGTTTTTGTTAACAATGTTCTAGCAGTTATAACAATATACTATTACACCATTGCTAACAAAAAACAAATTAGTATATAGTACTTAGTAACTTAGTCTTCTTAGGTTGTAAACTTAACTTCAAGTTAGGTGGAACTCAATTAAACCACTATTCCGTTAATGAGATTTATAATACCTACATGTCAGTTGCTTACAAAATTAAGACTCGTAGTAAAGTAAATAAACCGTAGTATTTCAATAATTATTTAAGGCAGTAGTTTAATTGTAGAAACTAACAAACATTATTACCACAGCTGGAAACTCAAAAAGGTGTGAACTTTCCTATCTTTGTCAGATTTGTAAAATTAAAATTTCACAATAAAAAAATAGTTGAATATATATAACACGAAATAAAAGACATAACCAAAGCTACGTAGTGTATTATTGCACAGACTATAGAATTACTAAACTATAAGTATATTAATACTTGTGCAGAGTCTTTCTGTTTTATTGTTGCTGACAGGCCTTAAATAAAAATATTTTTTCTATTTTGTAGGCTTCAAAAACTTCATAAACAGCTTAGAAATAAATAACAAATGGTAAATATATCAATAAAATTGGCTGATTTGTGAAAATTGTGTCCAGTTTTTAAATAGTCTTTCTTTTATTAAGTTTCATTAGTTTCAAAATATCTTTACATGCATCAGACCTGTGATTAAACACACAATATTGAGTGATTAGTGTTACGTGTTTCAAAGCGCCTAGAAAGCTACCACATTGTGCACAATATAAGATGACTAAAACTCATCATGAGATTTATTATTAGTCTCGTTTTGGTCCGAGTCCGGAATCGAAAACCTAGCGACAAACAGGACAGAGCTGCTGGGATTGTGAGATATAACAAACGCAAACGGATGGTCAGCAATAAATTCTTCAGGTTCTTCTTCGATATCTAAACTGCGCCGCAAACGAACGCACCCAGCTAAAACAGACAGATGGACTAGCGTCAATTACAATATGACTAGTGAGTCCCGATGTTCACAATTGAGCTAAAATTTGTAATGCACAATTTATTAATCATTTGGATTATTCAAAACAAATCTACAGCTTTTAAAATAAGGGTAAATATTTACTAATGTGACAGGGTTATTAAAGAACAAAGAGGCTTTGAATTTACCTAATTATTTTTAATTCATAATCAAAAATCTATTTAATTATCGGTTTTCCATGTACAAAATTTTCCTAAAACTCTCAAGAGTACATTTTATGAGTCAAAATAAGAGTTTTCATTCATTGAATGTAGCTCTACATATGCCTCCTTTCGAAACTCTTCCTTTAGGAATTTTTAGCCTAAGTTGCCATAGATAATTTAATGGTAATGCTCGTAACAATTTTTCCCATGCTTCTATGCAAAGGCTCCTATTTAACACGGCGTTAAGGTTTGATATCTAACATTTATCTGGTTATAAATTTAAATTCAGAAATGGTAATTAGCTTCTTAAAATGTAAAAATTGTTCCTCTCTCTTCTTCTATGGGGTGGTCTACTGCCATGCACTTAAGCCTTAAGGGCCTTTTGCGCACCCTGGAAGCATACCATGAGGCCTACCAGTTCAGCAGTTCCGCAAACCGCCGAAAATGATAGTAAGAACCATTTGTAATACAGTTTTGTACTGTTCTTCATATATGTACATATCTCATATTCTGGATGAAGCAGTAATAAATGTGTGTATGATTGTTTTCCCTATTAATTTATAAGAAATCATTATTTCACATACATTTTTTTATTTCTTTTTCTCAAATTTTTTATTAAAAGAATATAGATTTTTTAAATTATGTTTTAATAGTAATGCAAAACTTTACTATCATAATGGGGTTAACTGTGAGACATATCCTTAGCTATGAATAATACCCAAAATGAAGTCATTTGCCATTTTTATATTCATTAATCCTGGCACTGCAGAGATCCAAAATGTGCCAAAAAACCTCAAACTCAATTAAAAATCCTGTTTATATCTCAAAAAGTCACAGGGGAGGTTAGGATGTTAACAGGTAATACTATTGTATCATTGTTTACAACCATAACCTATTTAAGGAAAAAATACAATGAAATAAATCAAATTTAAATGTGAATAGTTAATTACAAAACCTATCCAAAAGGACAACTTGGAAATACAGAATCAATATGAAATGATGGTGCTGATTTAAAAGTTAACAATCCTATCGGAAAAAACTATAAATTTGAAAACAGCAGCCGAAACCACAACTATCTCGAAGGTTTCAACTCCTATAATATTGAATATGGAAGACACAATGCTGTTTTCCTAGTCAGAAGGCCTAAATTCATCAATGAGGTAGAAGAGACAACTTAATTGATGTGTAAGGTAAGGTTAATTGAGGTGTATCTTTGGACCTGATACGGTTCAGGTTATATGACTATTATATAAAGAAGTAAATGGTTTGAATTAAACGGTTAATTATTGTACATGATTAGTATAAAAATAATAATGTTTCAAGCAGCTCATGAGCTGAAATGGTTGCATAAAAGACTTTATCCTAATCACACCATGAAAGTTAATAAATGGCATGCATAAAATTGCACTGCAAAGCAAACAATGTCTTAACAAAATTAAAATATATTTTTTAATTCCATTAAGAACCCTTGTACATGCGCTTAACGTCACAGACCTGTAAACTAGTGTTTGAAAGATAGGTGACGAGAGCTCAAGCTCATTTCAAAGTTACTTGTGTGGGTGGCACAAAGGAGACTGGCCACTTATCCATTGTGCAACAGATCCATGTCTATGGACAACCACACATCTGTGAATGATGCCCCTGCTATTTCTGGAGTTAGCCATGACATTTCTTAAATTTTAATAAAATAATTATTGATAATGAAATTTCTAAATTTATTTCCTTGAAGTTTGTTTTTGACAATAGAAGGATTGTGAAGGAAACAGGATTTTTCCGGAAATTTGCCATCGTTCAATGATACAACGATGTTTATTTTAACCTAGTTTGTAATAAATTATATGATAGGTTAGTTATTTACTTGAAAAAGAGGTCAGATTGCAGATCTCGAAATGTAGTGTTACTGATTTTTTTGTAACACTGAACGATGGCAAATATCCAGAAAAATTATGAATTCCATTTAAATCAGAATCTCTGTTGTTATAAGCCAACTATGCATTTCATAAACAAAGGTAAGAAATAAAATATGTGTAAAGCAATATATTATAATGGGAAAATACTAACTGTACATCAAATATTAACTTCACGCTTCTCACATGTATAATGGGAAATCTCACACGGTAAAATTTGCTTAAAAAAAACGGTCATGACGTAAAAAATCTCAGAAAATCTTGTAATTTAAGTTTTTATTTTGTTGTGAATTTTAGTTTTAAAACCAGTGATAGAATGTGAACTGAATGTCAGACAACACCTGCGCTCCATTGTCCTTTGCTGTCTGTTATATCGATCCAAAACTGGTTTTTGTTGCTACCGACAGCCATTTTGAACTGCACGCTGGAGCGTTAACTGGTTTACCCGTATGGGAAGAGCGCTAGTGCAACTCTTGAAACCGGCGTGTAAGCTTTGTTCCTGTGTATGTTACGAGTAATAGGAGCTTTATTTCTTCTTTGGAACAGTGATTGTATCTGTGTTTGCAGTAAATTCTTTTTAGTCGTGTATTAAACTAATTATAAAAATGGCTAATCCAGCTGATGAAAACTTGGATCAATTCGTCATTGACATTATAAAACATATAAAAAAGCTTTAAAAATTAAGTTTTATAGATTTTTGTCATAGGCCTACTATAACTTTAGAAACTTACATTGAAATAAAACTATAAACAAATTTTTAAAATTGCCTTGTATTAGCATGCTAGGGAGAAGTACAGACATTTATATTCAACGTTCTAAGGATTAAAATATAGCGATATAAATTAAATAAACACAACTAACAATTTAATTCAATTCCAAAAGGAATCCCACAAATGACATACCCCTACATTTTGTTGAATTTGTACTTTTCAAATATTTTATAATTCTAAAAAGTTTGAAATTGAATACTTTTTAGACTTACGCATTCTTTTCAATTTTGAGGTGTAATACAAAATGGTTTAGAATTATAGTTACAAAATTTAGATTTCCTTTTAACATACAAAAATAAATGAAAAAGTGTTTTCAGAAAAGTTTATTCTTTTTGTTTTTACAACAAACAGGTGGTGAAGAAGTTATATTGGTTTCGATATAGCATAAAAAGTGTTAAAACTTCATGTTAAAAATTGTAAGCAAATGAAAACCAATGTCTTCAAACCATTAATTTTAATTATCACTATAATCTGTATAGCACAATAATTACTCCTTGTATCAACAAATCTGTATATGTCTTTACAGATTCTCTAAACTTATTTCACTTGTTATAAAGCTACTAGTGCTATGCAATCTAAAAAAATTCCTAAACTCAATTCTTTGACCTATTATTTGACTTTTGTTACTTTAAGGAATACACTGATCACTAAACTAATGTGACACTATATTTATTAAAGTGGCATAACCACTTATACAATTGGAATGCAAAAATTCTGATTACTCTGTGAAGTGCCAGTGCCCGATATGGAAGCAAGGACATTTGATGAAGTCAAGCCTATTGATGATCAAAAGATAGTGCTGGATAGTGATGAAAATGTTAAAGAGCATGTTACTGAGATTTCTTACACTGAACAAAAGTTTTCATAATGTAATCCAACTTCGTTAACAATATCGCTGTGGTAGCTACAATAATATTTCTCACTTAGTTATTCTGACTTAGTTTATCTCATACGTTTTTCAGTTGACACACACCACATTGACACATTGCTAACACAATTTAAATCTTGAGCTGTTCCAGACTCACTGTGCAGATGCATTTTCAGTTACAGGCACTAAACTGAAACTCTTGGAAATTGTGAGACTGTCAATATTTGTCATAATTTAAATTCAACAATACTACGTCAACAAAACTCTTTGTATTATAAGCAATTAAAAATAAAACCTGTAAAATTGATATTAATCTATAAAGTTTTAGCAGACAAATTTGATTTGAATCAGAATTACTAAAGTTAAAATCATGTTGTAACACGTTTTACTTTTTTTCTTGTAACAAGTATTATTTTCTCTGTTGTGATAATTAACTCTCAAAAAATTGTCATAGAAACCAATATTTAAAATAAACAATACTACACCAAAAAAACTCATTGTTTTTAAAAGCAATAAAAAATAAAACCTGAAAAATTTATATTAATCTATAAAGTTTTAGCAGACAAATTTGATTTGAATCAGAATTACTAAAGTTCAAATCATGTTGTAACACGTTTTACTTTTGTTTTTGTAACAAGTATTATTTTCTCTGTTGTGATAATTAACTCAAAACATTATGATAGAAATCAATAACAAAATGAGTTACTTATCAAGCATGACTAAATTCATAAAAAACTGAATTTCTTGGGGTTACATACGTGTATTTCACTAGGTCAGTAGTACGTTACATGTAATATATGTATCGAAACTCACCAGTAGCCGCTGCAGCTTCAGTACCCTTCTCGTTGACCTCCACAAACGCTTTCTGAACTACCTTGCTGACCACCAGAGGCACGTCGGATATACCGCTGAAGTTAGCCTTCTGACTGAACATAGTCTCCACTCCCATCTGTTGAATAAGTTTACATGGATACAATCACGTACACGCTGTATGTGACATGTCAAATTATCGTCCCTTATAAATCATTTGGCTTTTAATTGACGAATCAGCGAACAAAAAGGTTTAGTAGGTAACATATAACGGGTTAAAGGATTGAATTTGTAGTTTCTATATAATAACTAAATTTTTTTTTGCTAGCACATATGTACTTGGCAACTCTGCACACAAGTACTGTACGGGATGGGCTACTAATGCTTACAGTGTTTCAGCAGTAAGGCAACTGTTGGACTGACGTTGTGTGAACTGCGGTTCTTTTAAGTTTTTATTTTAAACTGTTTATTTCAGTAATGATAAGCCTCCAAAATAGAATATGCTTGAACAATATCTAATGTAGTCAGTCAAAGGGTAAACTTATGACAGAAGGGATAAAAATCTGTACTTAATCATTTTTACAAGTTCTGATATTACAGAAATTGACCAATAATCCAGATTTTGAAGATGTTTAACCCTTTGGTTACCAGACCAAAAATTTGTCTTTGTGTACTGGCGACTTTTACTCAGGGATTACCGAACAATACCAGACTTTTAATGGAATGTACACTACTATGCGTTTTCGCCTGTAACTCCCTTACTTTTTTTGAAAAATAGAGTTAAAAAAACTGATACATGAGTAAATTCTGTGACAGTGAAAATGGCATCATTAAAAAAATTTAAAATTTAAAAGTAATAATAACAAATGTACTTATCAAAAATAACTTTTTATTTTTTGAGTAGGAATAACGTTCCAAAAATTCCAGAAGCAAAATGTTTTATTTCACCAAACACTATAGATACAACTGTAAAAAATTACATATCTATATTGGTTTTATAATAAAAAATAACATTTTTATGAAACTTTGAAAAATTGTGTATTTAAAATTATAAACACTCTTTAATTGATAATTTTTACAAAATGTCCATGGAAACCCATATGCCAAAGATAGTGTGTTTGTGTTTGCTAATGTATATTATACAATTAATTTAATTCAAAAGTACAAAAATAAAATTCAGAAAGTCCTTGATATGTAGACGTATGTATACTAACAGTTACAGGAACATCCATATACAGGACATTATTATTTCTCAGCTTTTCTTTAAAAGTGTAAATATCTGTACATTAGTATCCAAAAGGTTAAGTGAAAAGAATCAAAAGTGTTGTAAAACGGTTTCTAGGCAACAGAAAAGAAAAACTATTATACTTTTGTTTCAAATCTCTCAAGATTCCATTTTAAACTATATATACATGAATATGATATATTCGTTATAATGCTCTTCAATCAGACTTTCAATATGTTTGTGTGAAAAAGAGTTAACATTTTGCTAATAAAAAATCTGTTTAGTAAGTAAATTTGGTGATAAATTTTATTCTGTTTATTACAATATAAAAAATACAGATTTACAAGAAAAGAAATAGCATTTCACTGTAAACGTTTTTTAAAGTAGCCTACACATAATGATAAAAATAACAGGTTCACTAGTTATTTACATTAATAAAAATAAGAGAATATAATTGTATGACGAAACATTTTCATTTGCTTCCAAACAAGTTAAGTAATTTTGGAGAAAAAGACCACAAGTTCATTTCACGGTTTAGCCACAGGATGACAGGTGTGCCTTACTTACAGACTTCAAAATGTCATTCAGATCCATGGTTTCCTCCATCTTGAACTTGGGCAGTGCGACAGTGACAGTGGGTTGCTGCATGTACTTTATTTTGTCAGAGAGATTAACCTTTTCCAGCTTCTCTTCTAGTTTGGCCAACCCGTCTATCTCATCAGGCAGTATTACCAACATGCGGAAATGTCCACCCTATATAAACAGATGTCAGTATAAAATAAACAGGACAAAATGGATATGGCAAACATTTCTGGCATCTAAATCTGCTTTTAAAATAATTTGAACCAAAACTTCGTTTTTTAAGTCCCTCCCGGTCAAACTAAAACGCACTTTTGGCACTATTGTGCTGCATTTATTTTGCTGCCCTGTAGTGGGAGAACACTTGTGTTTTTGTTATTTTAACCACTCTATTCGAACAAATCGATACATATACTTCATTTTAAAGATTATTAAATCCTCTATTATATGGTGGTATTAAAACAGTTGTCAAGCGTAAGGGACAAACAAAATCTAAACGACAACTCATGTGTACTAAAAATGTTTGTTTGTATTGTCATATATATATATATATATATATATATATATATATATAAATTACAGTTTTTATGTCTTGTACTTACAACCGTGAAAACAACATAATATAATGTCAGTAAAACAACAGCTGTAGAAACCCAAAATATAATTGCAGTAATCATGATAGCAGCACAAGTTAGAAGGAATTGTGATGAAAAATTACTAAATTACTGTCAGTGAAGTGATTAAGTAAACATTTCTTACATTACTACTAGATAGCACCCTTAGCCATAAAAATACTCAATGAACAATATATACAATATATTCAACAATAATAATAACAGATATTTTACAATTTCAACTAATATTAGTATACGGCCAACCTAGCTGAAAAATAAACAAAATAAATTATATATTGAAAAATCAAGTGTAAATAATTTATGGAATAACTACAAAAAATATGACAAGAATAACAATTAAAAAAATAATCAAATGGATACAACTACTATACAATGGATAAAAAATAATAAAATATTAATCAGATAACGTATAATAACATAATCAATAGATAACACTGATACATAGGCAAATAGATACATAAACAATAATAATAGGCCTAAATGAAGAAATAACAAGACAAATAGCCAAAACCATGACAACTAACAGAAAACATAGCATAGACAAGCATCAGGGTACACTCTCCTCCAGTTAACAGATATTTTCCAACTCGTAGTTGGAACAGCAATGAGAAAGAATTCAATAGAAGGTGGAAGTAAGATGGCTTTGTGATGGATAAGAATCACTGGATTGTTCATTTCATAAGCTGTTTTGTGGTGGTGCCTAGTAAAGAGTTTAATGTTCCTAGTACCTGTTTGCGTGCGTTATTCTATTAAAGAAGCTCAGGACAGTCAAATTATACCATTAACAATCTTGTACAAAAGAGTTGGATGTTCCTTCATATTTAGACATATATCTTAGGGCAGAATGCTGAGGGGTAACCATCACTCTGTTAATAAGATATTAGTACTTCAGAAAAAGGCGGTTCGATTGATATGTGGGGTCAAGCCTAGAGACCATTATAAGCCTTTATTTGTTAGGCAAAGTATACTCACTGTAACTTCTCTCTACATATTAAATTGTTTAATGTATGTGAAAAAGCATTTGAACAGTTTTATGCTTTGTAGTAATATGCATGACTATACCACCAGGCAAGGTAATAACCTATTTATTAAATATAATACATATTTAAAAACACTGAAGAGCTTGGAGGTCATGGCACTCAAATATTACAATGTTCTTCCAGTAGGCATGAGAAAACTATCTGAGAACAGGTTTAAACAGTCAGTGAATTCTTTTTGGTTTGCAACCCTATTTATTCTATTGCAGAGTACTTTTTATTAAATTCTAATAATTTGTCTCTTTAAACTAGCTCTTTTCCTGTGTGTTTTTATTATTGTTTATTTAAACCTAACTTGTAACCTTTTGTGTGACATTATTTATTTATTTTATTTATTTATTCTATGTAATTTTAACCGTAGTTGAACACTTTGAATGCAATTTTACCTTAGCCTAATTATCATAACACCTTAAAATAGTTTTTATTATTGTATTCTACATCAATGAGACTCATTGCATGTATTGTGTGTGGTCAATAAATAATCTTGAATCTTGATAAATAAAGATTATATTCATTTCATTTCAAGTCCAAATTATCTGAAAAGGCACTCAGATAATCAATGGAACTCAGTTTACCGATACTCTTTCCCTAAATTATATAGTACATATGTCATCAAATGAAAATAATTAACACAAGTCAGTTTATGGGTGATTCCTTTGTTATGTAAATGTAAATCATATGTCTTGTACATATAGAGCAGTGTAGGCATTTCCAAATTTCTTTATTATACTAACAATCAATTGAAGAGATGCTATTAAAATGTATGCATTAAAATGATTATCCTGTAATGCCTGTATCTTACACTATGACATGTACTCTTTCTCATGAACTTATCACGTTATGTGCCTTCAAATCTTTATTAGCTGTTTGTTCCATAACACCTGAGAAACTCTTGTTTTATGGCAGACTAATTTCCACCAGAATCAGAATAATTTTTATTGCCAAATTACAGTTCATAAAATAAACAACAAAGGCAACATCACATCAATTAGGCCTAACCTATTTAAGTACATGGCCTAAGTATTAGCAACACTGTGGCTTACAATCAACAAATGTCAAAACTGAATTAAAAAGCCATAAAACATTAAAAACACATAATTAAAAAACAAGACCAACAAACCGTTCAATAATTTAAAACTCAAGAGAGCTGGTAAGAAATCTAGTCTTAATATCACAGTTAGACAATTAAATGTTAAAACTAATGTAGTAAAGTTTCTAATTTAGTATCACAGAAGCTCAGCAAGGATAAAATAGGCCTAATATGTAAATTATTTATACAAATAATTTACATATTAATAATAGTTTTATTATTATTTTTTTATTGTAATAATTTATAATGCGTTATGTATTTAAAATATTTCATCTATTCCATTGCATCTGAACTCTGAAACTAAGTTTATGGTACATATTGGGGCAAGATGATTTTTTTTCAACAAGTGGCCACAGAAAAACGTACATAATAAGTACAATATAATTAATGCCCTTTCATTAAGAATCAAAATGTAATGGGTGCTCGTTTCTTAAGTCTGCAGCCTCAGAAAAAATGTCTCTGGTTGCTAAATACATTTCATACATGTTGCTTGCCAATTCAAGAAATATTGATAAGTTTATAATTTGCCATGAACTTCTACTTACATCATGCTAGTTTACTGTGTTTATTACCTCACCTATATTATCATTATTATAAGATTGCATCACAATTATTGTTGCATTTATAATGTTGTACAATGTCACACACTCATTAGTTCAACGTGGTCTAATGAACTGAACTTCCATGTAAACCTACAAATCATTTTACATGTTACCACATTGTGTTTTAACCCTTTGAAGAACATTCAAACAAAAATATAATTTTAGTAAATATTCCACATGAATTGATCTAGCACAGTGGTCATATGTGAATGGGGAAATCAAAAAGACTAATGGTTTTTTTTAATGACTTTAGTGAGCAATATGCTAATGTCAAGTTAGTGAATGTATATGATGCTGAAAGAAAGCTCCATACCCGGCATGGCCTGCATCTCAATTTTAAGGGAAAACTGTGTCTTGCGGATAAAATTAGTGAGGCAGTGAAGACCTTCCTCCAACACTATTGACGATTCTCAAAATCGGAGTCCAACACCAGATTACATGCTAAACCTGGATGGTACACAGAACTGGGGAATGAGCAACAGGAGGAGGAGACAGCATCAAGTAAAGGAGAAGCAGCCACTGCATCCAGGAAACTCGTCACTAATACTTCTAGATCCGCTAAAGTAGTATATAATGATGATCAATTTAAGTCTTTCAATGTTTTTCACTTGAGTGTTCAATCAATTAGGAACAAAATTGAAGTGTTAGAGCTTTTTTACACTCAATTAGTTGTAGTATTTTAACAATAAATGAACATTGGTTAGTTTTTGAGGAAGGTCATCTCTATGTTCCTCAAGGAAATATTTACTGTAGAAACCCACCTTTAACCAGAGGAGGATGTAGTATTTTTATAAAATATGAAATTGATTACCAACCCATTGATGTCAACAAATTTTGTATTGACACTGTATTTGAAGTAACTGCTATTTTAATGACTAAGACTAATATACTTATAGCTACTATATATCGTACACCAGCTTCTAACCTTGATTGTTTTCTATTATCACTGGACACTTTTGTTAACTTCTTGCATAAAAAGTATCCTTCCAGCCATTTTATTATTTCAGGGGATTTCAATATTGATATTTTAAAAGATGATTTAAATACTAAAAGCTTCTTAAATCTATTAGGCTCTTGTAATTTTGTATTGTTTGAATAGTGAATTCACAAGAAATGAAGCTTGTATTGATAATATTGTTACTAATATGTTAAAAAATAATATAGAATGTAAAGTCATCGTGCCACATATCCTCTGATCACTCTGTTGTTTGGGCAGTCTTTCATGATATTTTGGACAGTAATGTTAATAAACAAACAAATTTCAAGTTAGTCAGGGACTTAACTCCCAAAGCAATTAGATGTTTCAGAGATGTGTTAAGTGAGGTTGACTGGGCATACTTAAAAACATACAATAGTGTTGATTTTATTTTTAATGAGTTTATCAATTCCTTGACAATTTCTTTTGAAGAGTGCTATGTTTTAAAGAGAATACAAAATATATTTAGGAAAAAATAGGTTGAGAATAAGTGGTTTACATCAGAGTTGATTACAGTCATATGGAGATTTTGTCATGTATTCATGTGACTGTTACAAGAACAATAAAGGTCTTGTAGAAAAAAATGTACACAAGGATGTATATTTAAGAGCTAAAATACATTATAGGGCAAAAATAAAACAGGCAAAGATAGAATCTCATGAATATTACATTCTTAGTTCAAAAAACAAGTGTAAAGCTGCTTGGAATGTAATTAAAGTAGAAGGTAATTTAAATTCAGCAATCACACAAGGAGTAACTAATGTGAGTAATTGTAATAACTCTGCTATACAATTTTTGAGTACATACACTTCTAATTTAAATATTAGAAATAATATTTTCCACTGGAGACAGATATATTCAAATGATGTGCTTGAGTATTTCTCTAAATTGAGCTCATCACAAAGTGAAGATGTTTATGGTTTCTCCAACAAAATAGTTAAAGAAATAATAAATATTATACTTGAGCCCTTAACTTTTCTTTTTAATTTGATACTTGAGAAGAGTATTTTTCCAGATATTCTTAAAGTGGTCAAAGTTATACCGGTTTACAAAAAAGGAGATAAATCATGCCCCTCTAGTTATCGCCCGATTTCACTAATACCAATATTTAGTAAGATTCTTGAATATTGTATGAAAGAAATTATGAAAACACTATAAAAGCGGTTGAATTGGACATTGAAAAAATCTTGAGAAGCTTGGAAAATAAGGAAACATTATCTGCCACTTTAATTGACCTGCCTAAAGCATTTGACAGCATATCTCATGATTTGCTTTTAAGAAAACTCCAAAATGTTATGGTATACAAGGTAAAGAGTTAAAATTAATGACTTCATATCTAAATAACAGAAGGCAAATGGTAGCTCAAGACTCTCATGTATCTGAGTTTAAAACCGTTAAAATAGGTGTCCCTCAAGGCTCTGTCCTTGGGCCTTTTTTGTTTATTGTAGCCGTAAATGATTTTGCATTTAATGTACCCTGTATGTCTGTCTTATATGCAGATGATACAACCTTACTCAATTTTGGAAAAAATTTAACTAACCTAGACATTGTACAGAGTAATGCTATGAGGGTTGCTTTTGAATGGTTTAGGGCAAATTATCTAAATATAAACACTAATAAACCTGAAAATATTTATTTTAGTTTAAGCTCTGCTGTAACAAATATAAATAGCTCAGTTAAGTTGTTGGGAGTTCATTTGAATGACAGGCTTAGTTGGGATACTAACATAAGTAATTTATGTACAAAGCTATCTAGGGTTACTTATTTATTGCGTAGGTTAAGTTTATGTGTAAATAGATATATGTTATTAATATCATATTTTGCCTTTTTCCACTCGCTTCTGTCATATGGAATAATTCTGTGGGGCAACAGTAGTGGAGCCCAAAGAGTAAAAGCAAGCTTTACGGTTGATCAAGAATGTGAGAAGGGTAGATAATCTTGTAGACCAATTTTTAAAGAGTTTTTAATAATGACTGTACCATCTATGTATATATATTATTGTTTAGTTAAAGTTAAAGAAAATCTGAATGAGTATGAGATGCGTCATGACATTCATAACTACAACACAAGGGCCAAACATATGTTGAATTTAATTCCTGTAAGACTTGAGAAATTTAAAAAGTCACTGCTTTATGGAGGTTCAGCTTTTCGATAAGTTACCTGATAGTGCATGGACAACAACAAACTATCAATAAATTTGAAATTGTTCTTAAGAATTGGCTTAAGATAACTCCCCTATACACTATTGATGAATTATTTGCCTGCGATACAAGTACATTAATATTTTAACTGTAAACTTTGTTGTTTTTAAATTTCTTTTATTATCTGTTTGTAACTTTGTTTTATTATTTATTAGTAATTGTTTAAGTGATCATTTTAATTGTTTAATTTTTGTGTTAACATTGAAGCTTTCTAGTCACACTGATAGTACTAAGTTGTTTTATCTTCCTCTTTTGTGCATTTTTATTTAATAAATTATGTATTGTTTGATAAAATTTTAATTTCTACCACTAGAATAATGTTTTTCTTCAGACCACAAATATGTTAATAATTTAAAGGAAAACATTTTAGTGTAATCTAGTTTATATTAGTATTATAGTACATGCTTACTATGTTAACGACTATGTCTATTATTCAATTTTGTATTTAATGACAATAAAGCTTCTTGATTCTTGAGGACCGTCCCAAAAATTATACCTCAAAAAATGTTCATGTCACCATCTTTCTCTAGGTATATGTGAAAAAGACCGGCTTAAAATTATGTTTTGCAAGCCTTTACAAAACTATTTTTATAAGTTATAGCCTAGATATCTATTATTTCAAGAATTGCTATTAAAATTCTTTATTTGGTGGAGTAATTATTGGGATAGCTGTTAGATAAATTTTTGATATTTAGATATATTTGTTGAAAAAATACACAAAAATTATAACTTTCAAATTTGCAACAATGTAGCAAAAAAAACTAAAAATACTTTTACTGTGGGAAACTATATTTTCTGAAAGAACACATAAATAACAATAAGTACCACAAGTTTTATTCAAATTGTAATAAACATAAACATATGAGACAAAACCCAAATTCTTACATTTTTTGAAAATCTGCAAGTTTAGGCATAAATATTATGTTGCAATTGTCAACATAAGGTTGGAAATCAACAATAAACACTTGTTTTTTTATTAAATAGCCAGAGTGATCATAAATAAATGCAAAGGCTTCAGAATAAGGTTTCCAAAGCCAACGAAGGTAATACTTGCTTATAAACAATAACGAAAACTATGATTGGGCGATCTTTAGCTCAGCGGTCTTTTCAACCAATTCCCGATGGACGATAGATCACCCATATGGTCTTCTTCGAACTAACTCTGATGTGCGAAATATCATCCAGTGGTCCTCAAAGGGTTGAACTAAATTACAATTTGTATGAAAGTAGCAAAATGTAATACTATGTACTTAAATTTGTAAGTTGTTTCTTGATTTCATATCCCTATGTGGCCACACAGACACGCAGTAGTAAAGCATTTTATTTATAGTGCCACGATTGTTCACGCAGGTGTGGCTGCATCTTAAATCTCATTACTTGCCATGTGCGTGGAAAAACAACATATTTTAACTACTATTTTTACGGTACTAAAATTATATGTACAGATCAAAATATTGAGATAAACAAACCATAGTAGGCCATCAAAGTAATTAGTAACAGTTGTAAAACAGTAATAATCTTTCCTACGATACAGTACCCACCTCATACTCCAGCTCTAGAATCTTTGCTCCCAAATCTTTGTCATGGACAAAGCCAAACTTCTTTTTAATATTCATCATCTGAACTGGTACACTCTTAGTTTTGGAGACATGGAAGGGTTGTTCTTTTGTGTCTTTTTCTTGGAATTGTTTACTCCAGTTGGCCTTGAAATGTATTGCATTTACCAATACTAGCCTTGTATCACAGGAGAGTATACCTGTAAGTGTAAATGACTTTAGTTAATGCATTGTAATATGTATATGGCACTGTATTATAATATAGTTAATTGAAGACTTGATTGAGGATAAGCCTTACTATATCAGTCTTCCTGACATAAGCACTAACCTCCCACGTGATCAATAATCCCTTGATATGAGCAATTACTCCCCAACAAGCAATAACCTGCCAACATGAGCAATACTCCCTAATAACCCTTTGACATTATGGGAACTAACCCCTTGACATTATGAGAACTAACCCCTGACATTATGAGAACTAACCCATTGACATTATGAGAACTAACCTCCTGACATGAGCACTAACACGCTAACATTATGTGAACTAACTACCTGACATGAGAACTAATCCCCCTGACATTATGAGAACTAATCCCCCTGACATTATGAGAACTAACCTCTTGA
Source organism: Homalodisca vitripennis (assembly GCF_021130785.1). Lineage (NCBI taxonomy): Eukaryota > Metazoa > Arthropoda > Insecta > Hemiptera > Cicadellidae > Homalodisca > Homalodisca vitripennis. Next base: position 20,232,242 of record NC_060210.1, read on the forward strand.
CATGAACACTAACACGTTGACATTATGGGAACTAACCCATTGACATTATGAAAACTAACCTCCTGACATGAGCACTAACCTGCTGACATTATGGGAACTAACCCATTGACATTATGAGAACTAACCTCCTGACATAGCACTAACACACTGACATTATTGGAACTAACCCATTGACATTATGAGAACTAACCTCTTGACATGAACACTAACACGTTGACATTATGGGAACTAACCCATTGACATTATGAGAACTAACCTCCTGACATGAGCACTAATATGCTAACATTATGGGAACTAACCACCTGACATGAGAACTAATCCCCCTGACATTATGAGAACTAATCCCCCTGACATTATGAGAACTAACCCACTGACATAATGGGAACTAACCCACTGACATAATGGGAACTAACCCCTTGACATTTAAGCCTCCCCTGACATGTGTACTAAGCCCCTGTACGCCATAGAGACTTGCAGGGGATTAATCCTGAGAAGGCATTAATTTTGATTTGGAACCGATATTGATATATCCCCAGCTCGTCAATATATTCAATACATATCGTCAATATATATCTGCATGAAAAGCTACATGTATGGCTACTTCAGGACTCTTTTGGTTGCCTTTTATCATCAGATTACTACAAACTTTTAATTAGCGTTTTAAATGCCAAGTTAATAAAAGGTTGTCACCAGCTGTATATGTGAAAAATTCCACAATAGCCTACATACATGAAATATCACGCATAACTTCTACCTAACTTCAAAGTTACATAACATCAAAGTTACTCCATAATACCATGTACTATTACTTTAACATCATATAGTGTTTTAAAATAGTTTAATTAGGAACATTTTTTAAAAAGAATGCAAACTACTAATATAGTGCTGCTGTCAACTGAGTGGCAGATGACATTCCTGCAATGAATGTATACTCGTATATTAGTCTAAATGTGCACACACTACAGAAAGCACATATTTTTCAGCTAAAGACTCTTTTTTATATTCTTGGACATTGAAATGCTAAGTTGTGAATAAAATTTAATATTTTCCACTCATTCTATATAATTCTAAATATACTGATATAACTTAATGCATATTTAAAAAATTTTAAACATAAAAATTCTTTTACCATTACTCTAGTTTAAAAAAAAAATCCTCGTATATTCCAACAAGCAATATTTACTTTGAAAATAAAATTATTACCTGATAAAAATTGTTACTCCATGATTTTGGAGTATTTGTAACTAGAACAATAATTCTTTGCAAGAATATATAACGGTAGTGTCAACCAAACTATTTTATTCACAAACTAATTTTAAAATACCGGGTGCAAGAAGGTTTGTTATCTTCTTATTGGTCTGATCTTCAACCCAGGAATTGATGTGTACTCTAGCATTCTCTGTATCTTTCATAAAGTCAACGGACTCTGCAGGAGACAGAAAGTACTTTTCTGCATTCTTCTGGAACGTCTCCAACACACCAGCAGTCTTCTCCACAAACATGCGGTTGGCCAGCTTTAGCACTGGATCCTGAAGTCAATATCATATTTAGAGTTTTGGTTTGAATGCTAATTTGTTACTAGTTTATATATTTTTACCATACGCTATCTTGAATTCTGACTTTACCTATGATTACTGTTTAACAAAGCAATCTCGTATTTTGTATTTAAATTGGTATGTTTTAGTTTGTAGCACTTCTCAATATAGAAAAAGTTAGTTAAAGTTATACATAATAATTTTACCTTGGGCATAGATGATTGTTTTTCACTCTAATGTATTTTTGTTTATATATATTTTATTCTTCTATATTTTGGCCTAGTGGAATTTTTTTAACCCATATTCTTATGTTCTAAATTTAAACAAATAGAGACATTATAAAATTTATTACGGTTCTAAAACTATAAAACTTTTAATTTGGAGATTAAAGAGATGGATTGGAGAAGGGTTTGGTTTGGAAGATGTTGTTATCACAAAACTAATATATCTGAGAATGTTCAGAGTGTTCTAGAACTCTGGCAGAATGGTTATCATAGTTCCTAACTAATAAGCTTTCGCAAAACACAAAATATAATTCTATCTGTATAACTGATCATAAGAAATACACATGTCACATAGTACTACATATAAAATAAATGTATTGTGGTGCTATTGTACAAGTTTACAATATAAATAAAACAGAAAGAAATTTTGTTTAGCTTAGAATTGCTTATGGCAGTAAGCAATACAACTAATGAGACACAGTTTGACGTCACTCCCGTTCGTACACATTGATACTGTATATCTTTTATTTTTCTGTACATCTTTATTCCACATTAGTGGAGAACATGTCAGAAGGAGTGACTCTCTCAGGATGTACTGCAGCCACATATACTGCTGCAATAAAGCAAGCATATTTAAATTTTATTGTTATTTAAATATCAATTTTCTAAACATCTAACAAATCAGACATTGCTATCCAAAGGGTTACTTTCACCCTTACAACTTGACTAGTTTGTTATTAAAATACAATTAATGAGTCGAATTGCATTGTCTGGATCAGTATATTAACCTTCTATAACTCCAAATTCTAGCTCTACGTGTCTTTATAAGTCAAGTTCCAATCAGTTCACCTTTATAACTAGAAGTTTAAGACGAGGCACTCATTAAATCAAAGTCTAAAAAAAGTCAGTCAACTATCATGCCAATAGCATTTACATTCACCATGCAAATTTCATGTTGAAGCAAGTATCTCCTCCAACCCCAAAGTTTAACTTAATAAACTTCAATACTACTGAAAGTTAACTGTAAAAGGTAACAGTTTACCGTACTATAACAAGGTGAAAGATCTTGGTTTGACTATAAACTCGCTGTTGCGGAGATTTGTAAACGGGGTTTTGCATCTATTCACTCATTCAAACGTTTACAACAATTTTTACCAGAACATATCAAGCTGCTCTTGACTAAATCACTTGTACTTCCATATTTCAATTCCTGTAACTCCGTGATCAATGATATGACCATAGGAGTAATTAGTGAGAAGCTGCAAAAAACTAAAAACTATTGTATATGTTACGTTTACGATGTGAGACAAGAGCAGCTATACTCAAGTCAAATATTCTAAAATTAAAAGATCAAAGATCCATAAAAATTATAAAACTAGTTCATTCAATATTAAAATGTGGTTTTCCAATATATTTTTCTGAATATTTTAAATCTGTGTCTCATGTAGGTGTAAGAAGCACTCGCTCTGGCTCGTATTTTGAGAATGCCTCAACACAGGACTGCAGTGTTTGATAAGTCATTACAGTAATGGCTTGTAGGTTGGGAATGCCCTTCCTCAAACAATTACTTCTTTCGATAGCCATTCCCGGTTTGTGGTGACACTGAAAAATATATCTTAAGCAGTTTAGCCGAGGCAGGTTCGGTCTGAGATGCTATGGGCGTGACACTGGCAGAGAGATGAATGTGAGATTGTGTGTAATAAAAGTTAGGATTTATTAGCAATAACTAGTTATACTAACTACTTTAGTTGTAAATGCATATTAAAATATAATTTAATTTAATATGTTTTTAATATGTTTAATATGAACAACGCCCAGACCTCATAATAATAACAGAACATGGCATCCCTGAGGAAAAATTCTACAAAACATGTGTTTGGAGGGGTACTCCCTGGTCGGAGGCTTCACAAGGAAAGCCCACAAAAAAGGGGGAGTACTAGGGTATGCCAAAAAAGGACTAGAAAATCAAATAATACTCTTGAATACAAGCGGACCGAGTCTGAATTGATTTGTGAAAACAGCTTTATTTCAAATAACACTAAAGAAGGAAGTAGTCAAAGTACTTGGAATCTACAGACCACCAAGTGCAAACCTGAAACAACGCAATTGACATTCTACTTGACCAACTTGAAAGAGCACTGCAAACGAAAACTAAAACAATCCTAATGGAGATGTAAATGTTGACAAACCTTGTGGCAAACAGTGACAACAGCAAGCTCGAAGAACTCCTCTCCTCCTTTGACATAATCAGAGAGAGTTTACCACCCTACACGAATCACTGCTGAATCTGCAAAATCTATTGACTGGATCTGTACAACATAGACACACAACTAATCCAAACAGCAGTAATACCATCGGGACTCTCTGATCACACGGCGCAAAAAATTACAGTTCAAAACAGAGAGAAACCATCTCCCACTGGAAAATGAGAAGAAGAGAATATTCAACAAAAAGTCTACAGATCGATTCAAATCAAGCCTACAGTGCCAAAACTGGGATAACGTACTCTTAACAGCCGACGCCAACCAGGCCTACAATAGTTTTCATGAAATCCTACAAGTAACATTGAATAATACCTGCCCACTAACAACAACAAGAAGAAGACCACTTAACAAGAGAACTCATTGGAATGACGAGTGCACAAGGCTGAAAAAAGCATACATCCAAGCACTGGAAAGAGAACAATGTACAGGGAGAGCTGAGGACAAGATCGAAACAGCAGCAAGGAAAAAAGAGTATGACCTAAGACTCAAGGCTCCTCAAACGAGAGCAAACAGCTGCTCACATAGAAACAGGCTGGACAACAAGCCTAAAGCTCTGTGGCAAATTATAAAATAATGAGCGAAACGCAAAACCTAACACAACCAGAGAATGGAAACTACAACTCGACAATGGAACAACCCAAGACCCAACAGACATTGCAAACTGCTTTCAATAACTTTTTTGCCACAGTAGCGGAAAGAACACTCCAAACCCACCATAAACAGGCTTAACACCCCACAAAACAAAGACCCATTGCCAGAAGTAAATTATGAATTGCAATTTCGACCCAGTAACCACAATGACATAAAAAATGCCATTAACTCCCTGAAGCCAAAAAACTTCCTCGGGTATAGATGAAAATATCAGCAAAACTGACGAAAATCTGTGTAGAAGAATTAACCATCCCTCTGGCAGATATCACAAACAAATCCCTCACAAGGAATCTTCCCAGATCTACTAAAAAAAACCGCTAAAGTCTATCCAAAATACAAAAATGGCGAAACTACCAACACTAATAGCTACAAACCCATCTCACTTATCCCGACTTTCTCTAAAATAATAGAAAAGGTAGTCCTCGACAGGCTACTCCTCCACCTAGAAGAGAATAACCTCCTCACAGGCCAACAACACGGTTTCCTAAAGGGTGAGGTCAACCGCTACTACTGCCCTGATACAACTTGTAGAACATGTAATCGACGAACTAGAAGAGGGAAACACTGTAACAAGTTTTTTCTTAGATTTCAGTAAAGCCTTTGATTGTCTCAGTCATAACAGACTACTCACAAAGTTATTAAACACCCTTGGAGTGACTGGGACAGAGGCTAAGTGGTTCTACAGCTACTTATATGACAGGAAACAGCTTGGTGGAGATACAATACACAGAAAATGGCATCAAACAAAAAATCAAATCTGAACCCACCACTGCGCAACGAGGAGTCCCACAAGGTTCAGTCCTGGGCCCTGTGCTGTACCTCCTATTCACTAACGACCTTCCTGGCTGTTTGGAGGACAACTGCCATACAGTAATGTACGCCGACCGACACAGTGCTCACACTGGCCAATAGATCAGCAGAAACACTTACCAGAAACATACACACCACCCTCAACACTACTAGACTATATTGCACCACAAACGAACTGGTCCTGAACGAAAAGAAAACAGTCCAGCTAAATTTTACCACAAAAAATAAGAACAACACCAACATAGCATTACCGGCATAGAATCCAAAAATAACTCCAACCTGGCCTGACAGCCCACATAGATCACCTCTGCAAGAAGCTCGCCTCCAGCACCTATGTCATAAGGAGGTTAAAACAAAATAAGTAGCCTGGAAACAGCAAAAACAGCATATTTTTCTTTATTTGAATCCCACCTCAGGTATGGCATAGCAACCTGGGGGGGGAACAAGTAATGCCAACATGGAAAGGCTCTTAATACAACAAAAAAGAGCAATAAGGTGTCTTGCAGACATTGCCCCACAAGAAAGCTGTCGAGATGCCTTTAAGGAGCTCAAGATCCTCACAGTTGTGTCACTCCATATTCGAGAAGTTGTCCTACATGCAGTCACCACAGCACAGACCAGACACAGATACATACACTGCCACAACACTAGACATGCTGCGAACTTCACACTACCACCTCACCACCTCAGTCTATATGGGAAGAAGCCATCATATAAAGGTGCAGTCTATTTCAACCATCTGCCAGAACATCTCAAGAAAGAACCAATCAAGAGGCTCAAGAATCAACTAACCATATGGCTGCAAGAAAATCCTTACTACACAGAAAAAGAATTTTTTAACACCTGAACCTGTTTTTAAAACACTTTGTATTGACACAATGTACTGTTCTCTACGAATATGTCATTAAAAGAATATTGTCTATTGTCTATTGTCTAATAATTACAGAAGTATTTAATTTATTAATTAGTGAAATTTTCATTTTTACATGTTAAAATATTATATTAATTCCTCCATGTTCTTTAAATGTAATTATTTCTTTAATTTTTACTCTTAATATAATATTTAATTCATTTTTTTATTTTACCTTGTTGCAGGTTAAGTGTAAGAAAGGGCCATGCGGCCCAAAAATTTGCCTATATAAATGAAGAATTTTTCATTTTATTTCAACCCCCAACCTGGTTCATAGATCCAGGAGATCATAGGGGTCCTGGCCGCTGCCAAATATTTTTCAAATATTTATTTTTTAGTTTTTTTAGTATCACAGTAAATTTTATAGTCTAAAATGTAAAAAAAAATGTGTTTTAAGATGTGTATTTTTAAAATTTTTCTGAGGGAGGGCTACTGGGCCCCCTATTCCCTTTGAGGTATATTTGAATGCTAATTTCTTGAACTGGATTGGGCGTGGTGGACCAATCAACTGGCCACCACGATCGCCTGACTTATCGCTTCTTGACTACTTCTTATGGGGACATATCAAAACTATGGTGTATAAACGTAAAGTTGATACCAAGGAAGAATTACTCGTTAGAATTCGCAACGCATTTGACAGTATAAGAAACAATCCAGACATAATTCACAGAGCCACCACAAATATTTTACGTCGAGGAGAGAATTTCGAACAGTTACTAAACTAAGGTTAGTTATTTTGTTAGCATTTATTTTTTTTGCAATAGTAAGTGAAAATAAAAGTTTATAAAAACATGTACGTTCAGCAAGAAAAAAAGTGTAACCGATTTTGTCTATTCTTCGTACGTTATTTATTTAATTAAAAATTGATTTTTTTAAAGTTTACGTATAATTTTTATTGGCTTATTTTACATCATTATCTTAAGAAATTAATTCTTTTCAAGTTTTGTTAAAACATTTTACGTGTTTGTTACACATTTAACAAAGTTAATCTACTTGAAACCTAAATGATACTTGTTTTTGGACACCGAATTTTGCGTATTTCTTCAGATATCTTAAAAATTACTGCAGCTAGAGGTCTGGTACCAATTTTATTTAATTTTTCAGTTCAATTTGCATAATATACATTAAATTTTACGTCCTGGGTAACGCCCAAAATAATTTAATAGGGCTCCCTTTTAACGGTGGCACTGAAATCTGGGCGAAATCTTTCACCCTGTATAGCTCGCTAACTAAGCGTTTCTGGACCTATGTGTATATGAACTTTTTTCATTATTTTCACCGTAAGAACAAGTCCTGACAGTTTCTCCGTTTCTTCATGGGACACCCTGTATATTTAGAATGTGAAATGTTAACTACTGTTTACTATTTTATTATAAAACAAGGTAGAAGTACATCACAGTACGTGTCATGTAGCAGACTTCGCTAAGGTGGATTTCAAAATTTCTAATCTATAGCACATTTCATTCTTGAGATGTCGTATAGACAGATGTACATACAGACAATCATACAAAAAAGAAATTTTTACATCTTGCTGACAGAAAAAAGGGAAATTGTGTCAACCTCCAGAGTGACAGGCTTCAATAACACAGCAAAATTCCATAGTCAGATATACGCCATCATTCAACACATTCTTGACAACGTAAAAATGAAGTTTCATGAAAAATTGAAAGTTTAAAGATTAAATATTTCTCGAGATATCTTGCAACATGATAAATTCAAATTTTTTTCCATTACGTTTCATAGCAGTGTTCAATAATAAAAGTTTCTGTAAGCTAGGGAGGGCACTACAACGTAAAAATGTACTAAAATCAAATAATGTCACCATTTTATAACATTGACTTTCCACCGTATTATTTTTTCTTTTATCTCTATAAATAAAAATTTCATAAGATTGTACTTAGTTTATTTTACAAATTTATTAATCCTGCTATTTTCTTGTTACCATCAAGGTTACCCCATAAGACCAATGCAAAAGTATTTGCTAATGCTCAGCTAAATTCCATGGAGTCACTTGCGCTATCGTCGAACTCAGTATTGCTCATATAATAATGAAGCTTCAAGCAAAATTTTCAAGTCTAAAGGTCAGTTCGTTTTCGAAATACTGTGCAGACAGACAGACAGAAATAAAATTTTTCCAGCCTTGGCCAATAAAGTTTTGTTTTCTTTGGTACCGTTCTGTATGTAGCATAATGCCAGATACAGTATATATGCTATAACATCCAGTTAGATGAAAGCTTACTGCCTTGCAACACAATTTAGACATGTTCAGTAAACCTTCTAGCACTCTACAACTCAAAGACTTTCATTTTCAGTAACTCAAATTTTTATTTAGTCAAAGTATTTGATAACTTAAAATTTGTTTCTATCACTAAAGATCAAGTCATTAAAGAACCGCTGTAATTGATTACATTCGTATAATGGAAGCCATTGCATTGTTTTGTTAATACATAATTAAATTAGTCACCTTTACAATCCTTATTTATGGTGTTTGATGATACTGGCTTCCATTTATGTTAGACCACATTCTGTCATGGGGACATACAGGCATAATTATTACACGTTATGTTCCTTATAACCCAGTTTGAGATCGTTGGCTGTTTTTAAATACATCAATGGAGGTGTGTTCAATCAATGTTATATAAAATGTACATTAATAGAGACAACTGTTGATAAATAAAATCTACTTATACGCTTCCGTGAGTGAAGATAATTTAACCCTTTTAGCACCAAGCATATTGGACAGGTCGCGTCACATAATGCAAGAGTTACTGGTGCGGGTTGTGCCGTTGGACGCCGCAGCATAGCCGCTGGGTATGTCGCAGTAGCGCCAAGGCAATTTTACGAATTATGACACACATAGATATAAATTGTTCTCATTTATTATTATTATCTCATATTAGTCAATAAATGGTTGTGTGGTGTGTATTAGTCACTGCATGAACATGTTGAGAGCCTAAATAAAGGCTCTTGGCGCTTAACGTCAAACTTGTCCAAGCCTATATATAGATAGGCTCTTGGCGTTTCACCGCCAACCTAGCTTGAGCCTAAATAAAGGCTCTTGGCGCTAAAAGGGTTAACATATATTGAATCCATTGAATCCTGTATCATCAAACACCATGAATATTGAATAAAAATGAGTAATTCGTTATTGATTAAACAAAAATTAATTCACTGACTAATAATAGATTGTGACACAAGAATAACTAGAAAAACAAGATAGAGTCAAGGAGGAAAAATGCTGTAAATCAGCTCACCTGAAGGATTCTGATGAGCGCATTGTAGCCGCTGTAGGTGTTGTCGAGCTTCTCTGGAAGAGAAAGCACTTTGGCCACCTCATCAGCAGTGCTGCCCTTAGCACCTGTATACGCTAGTGCAAGCACCATTTGTACACTGAGTGGTGAGACGAACACATTGCCAGCCTGATTGCGAGATAGAGCCTACACATCGCCACATTCAATCATTAGCAAATACTCATTTATTTATTTATTTCAACAGTACAACACCAAATTTACAAATATTACTAGTAGATCCGAATGAAACCAACAATAGATAATAAATATACAATAAAATGAAACAAAAAAAAAACAAAACAATATCAAGGTATTTTAACAGATATGAACTAATTGTAAAACAGAGTTCATACACTAAATTTAAGTACTCATACACACACTCTGTGTACTTAAATAGTACTGGACTCTGTAACCCATACAACTCGGATGTTGGATGTAAAATGAAAATAAATGAAGATAATCTTTATTCATATGTTGCATTTTCATATACAAAGAATGGCGTCAATGTTAGATACTCTACATCTAATAAAACAATCCAATGAAAGTTAGTTTAGCTTGATGTACGAGTTATATTCAACAAATTTCGCCTGGTTCAGATTTAATATCAAAATATTATACAGCAGAAAAAATACATTGATGAGTATTACTGATTATATATTATGATTATTAAAATTTGGTGTTCTTTTAAAATAAAAATAAGATAAGTTACTTACCTAAAATTTAAATAAAAACATTACATACAATAAATAAATGGTAAAACGCTTAGAATTATTATAAAACTGATTATACATTGTGATTATTAAAATTTAACATTCTTTTAAAATAAAGATAACATGAGTTACTTATCTAAAGTTTAAATAAAAACATTACATAAAATAAATAAAAAGAAAAACACTTAAAATTATAAAAATATACATTTGTTAACAGTTTATAATAAAATACTATACCATATTGATAATCCATTCATTTTTGTTACCATTTCATACTTATAGCTGAGTAACTATAACAATGTTTATATTAAAAAGAAAATAATCTTTACTGTTATTCAAAAAATTCACCTGTTGAATATACATATTTTAACATGTACTTTTTTAAATGATCTTAAATTTATTAGTACTGCTCACATTTTTTAAATCACTAGGCAATTTATTAAAATACTTCATGCCTGCATAAATTGTGTTATTTTTCAAAGAATGTTATCCTATTGATAGGTATGGCAAATTTTCCTCTGTTTCTGGTTTCATATTGATGATAATCCCCTATCAGTGAGTTGGTGCTAGAATTTTGAGCTGTGTATAAAATGCATTTAATGATACAATTACTATAAATCGTTAAAATTTAATTGTTTAAATTTATCTTTGACAGTTTCTTTCCAATCCAATTGTAACATAATGCGTATTGCCCGTTTAAAAAAAATTAGTAACCTGTCCATTTTTCTTTTTGACGAACATTTGTTGTCCAACATCGTGATTTTGCCGTTCTACACACATGTTGGACAGCATCCGACACTGTATAGCTACCATAAATGAGCTGTCTGCACATTCAAAACATCAAGTCAGGATGGCTGTGGGGTCTAAGGCTCTACTCTTGCACGTAGGAGTTGGTTTGGAGGTCTAGTATACATTAATGAGAATCACTGGTCTGTGGTAAAGCTGACGGGAGGGCCCACCTTAAATTAACGATAGTTTGCCTGGTTGCAAGTTGATATGATCAGGGTATTCTTGTATAAGTGAACCCGACTCAAAACACCCGTTTTATGTTTTTCATCCACACTATTGAAATAAATCCACTTGATTTGAGTTTTTTTTTCCTTCCTGAGGGAAAAGGACAGTTTGTCCCTGCGCTTAGTCCTAAAAGGACCTTTGCGCCTCCCATTCTTTAATTTTGTGTTCTCAAAGTCCGAGGCTTTTGCAAAAACCAATCAGATTTGAGGGCTCCTGTTCTCTGACATCCTTGGGGCTGATGAGATATGCTCCCAGGTATCTTTTCCGAGTTTCTAAGATGGCAGGACCATCTAACCAAATGTGCTCTGCTGATTCCTCCTCTTCTCCACAGAGTCTACATTCGTTAGTCTGGCTAAGGCCTACCTTCATAAGATGTTTCTTTAGGGCGCCATGTCCTGTCAACATTCCTAATATTAACCTTATATCCTCCTTATTCTGATATAAGAGAGCTGTCCACCCTTTAATGTAAGGAGAGATAAACATTTTGGATAGTCTTAATCCTGAGGCTCTACCCCAATTATTGCGTCTTATCCTCTTTTCCCAATCTTAAACCAGAGCTTTAATGTTGGAGAAGGCTATCCCGCAACCTGGCTCAGGCCCCACCATTGTGGATTCCACTCCCTTTTTGGTGAGGATGTCTGCTTTTTCATTTCCATGAATGCCTTCATGACCCAGTACCCAACCGAGTGTTACTCTGTTATTCATTGCCAGCTCTGCTAGAGCATTCTTACATTCCCAGACCACTTTCGAATCAAACAAACAGGTATCAAGCAAGTGCTTTCCGTGCAGCCTGACTATCAGAGAGTATTAGGTATTTTAATCTTTTTGTCCTCATTTGTATGAGTTTTCTGGAACATGAGTCTATTGCCATGACCTCCGCCTGAAAAACCGTGGCATGTCTTCCTAGGGGCACAGCCATGTCGACTCCTGGTCCGTGTATTCCGTATCCTGCCCTAGAGTCAAGGCGTGAATCATCTGTATAAAACTTCAGGACTCCTTTTGTAGGGAATGCCTACTTTTTAATCCATTTCTCCCTACTTCCGATAGAGACCATATATGGGTTGTCAAAGAAGTATTTCTTAACCATTGCGTCTGATACTTTGGTTAGCATTTCAGCCTCAGGAAATACTTGCAATATCTTCATGTGGTCTTCTAAGGAGGTAGCATTTATTACTTTTGTTCCTAGAAGCTTCATTGCACTTAGAGCGGCTGTTCTCACCACCTCCTGCCCCAGAGGAGTGTATCCCAGGACCGCTTCAATTGCTAGTGACTGCCAGACTGATGGCAAACTTGTTAGTTCCTTGAGTGACCGTTTCCAGTGTTAAAATCTGAAAGGTGTCCTTCAAGAGAATTAATCGCACTAGTGGAACAAACGCTGTAATATTTACCCTGTACAGACTGATGGCAAAAACTTGTTAGTTCCTTGAGTGACCGTTGTTCCAGTGGTTTAAATCTGATAGGTTTCCTTCAAGAGAATTAATCAGCACTAGTGGAACAAACGCTTAATATTTACCCTGTACAGACTGATGGCAAAACTTGTTAGTTCCTTGAATGACAGTTTCCAGTGTTAAATCTGAAAGTTTTCCTTCAAAAGAATTAATCGTACTAGTGGAACAAACGCTAATATTTACCCTGTACAGACTGATGGCAAACTTGTTAGTTCCTTGAATGACAGTTTCCAGTGTTAAAATCTGAAAGTTTTCCTTCAAGAGAATTAATCGTACTAGTGGATACAAACGCTAATATTTACCCTGTACAGATGATGGCAAACTTGTTAGTTCCTTGAATGACAGTTTTCCCAGTGTTTAAAATCTGAATAGTTTTCCTTCAGAGAATTAATCGTACTTAGTGGAACAAACGCTAATATTTACCCTGTACAAGACTGATGGCAAACTTGTTAGTTCCTTGAGGTGACCGTTTCCAGTGTTAAAATCTGAAAGGTTTCCTTCAAGAGAATTAATCGCACTAGTGGAAAACAAACGCTAATATTTACCCTGTACAGACTGATGGCAAACTTGTTAGTTCCTTGAATGACAGTTTTCCAGTGTGTTAAAATTTGAAAGTTTTCCTTCAAGAGAAATTAATCGTACTAGTGGGACAAACACTAATATTTTTACCGCCGTACAGACTGATGGCAAACTTGTTAGTTCCTTGAGTGACCGTTTCCAGTGTTAAAAATCTGAAGGTTTCCTTCAAGAGAATTAATCGCACTAGTGGAACAAAACGCTAATATTTACCCTGTACAGACTGATGGCAAACTTGTTAGTTCCTTGCAATGACAAGGTTTTCCCAGTGTTTTAAAATCTGAAAGTTTTTCCTTCAAGAGAAATTAATCGTTTACTAGTGGGACAAACACTAATATTTACCCTGTACAGACTGATGGCAAACTTGTTAGTTCCTTGAGTGACAGTTTCCAGTGTTAAAATCTGAAAGTTTTCCTTTCAAGAGAATTAATCGTACTAGTGGAACAAACGCTAATATTTAACCCTGTACAGACTGATGGCAAACAAATAAATCAAAATCTACATGGCAATGTATAAAATCTGAAGTTGACAACACTACTAAAACAAATGAAAATATACATATTGTTGTAGAGGGCAAAAAAACTGTAATCAGAGCCAAACCTTGTCAGCAATATTTTTAATGATTTATTTTGTAAATGCAGTAGATAATTTAAGTAATTACAACATCAAACCTAAAATTGTTAGTTTGAGTTGTCCTTTAAAACACAAAGTTCAAGAAAATTCACTTTTGAATCTGTTAATGAAGATGCCAGTAAAAAAATTGTTATGACTTTTAAAAATAAATTCTTTCAACTGGTATTGATGATATCCCAATGGCTCCCTATTGGTAAAAACTATCGTTCCCGCTCATCTCCAGGCCACTCACAGCCACATTTTTAATTCATCATTAATTTCTGGTTTTTTCCCATGTTCAATTAAAAATTGTATGGTAATTAACCTCTTCATAAAAAAGGAAACACAAATGACCCATCAAGTTTCAGACCTATATCATTGATTACCCGTATTCTCAAAGGTTTATGAAAAAGTAGTTTATAACCAGCTTATGAAATATTTGGAACTAAATCAGTTTACATGATAACGTGCAACATGGTTTTCGACCAGGCAGATCCACAGCTACAGCAAGTGTTAAATTTATTGAATCGATTATAGACTCAATTGACAGAAATGAAAAAGTTATTTGGAATTTTTCTTTTGATCTTACCAAAGCATGCGACAGTGTGTCCACATGATGTTGGTTGCTCAATGTCCTTAGTGATATTTAATATAAAAGGCAAGGAAGAATACAATTGGTTTAGGTCATATTTGAAGAATAGACAGCAGTGTACTCAAATCCAACACATTTTAAACTAGTGCTGAAAGTCAATATAGATATTACATTAGAACCTATTTTCAAAAATTTAAATTAGTTAAACATGGCGTTCCTCAAGGTTCTATCCTGGGCCCTCTTTTATTTCTCTGTTATTTAAAGGGGCTCCCTGGGACGGGTTCCAGGGTGGAGGCTCAATATGCCTTTATGCTGATGATGCAGAGTATTACGGTTTCAGGTAATAAACAGGAAGGACATTGAGCCTGTTTGTCTTTTTTTAAACCTTTAACTGTTAAGATTCCTGAGTTCCAAGAATCTCTTGCTAAACCCAAATAAATCAAATTTTGTGTATCGTTCAGTACTAAACAATCAAGATTACAATTTGAGCCTAACATATATTAGTAGAAATTTCAAAATTGAATCAAGTAGACAATACAAAGTTTCTTGGAATAATATTAGATCGGAATTTGGGTAGGGAGCAACATGTTGATTATGGGGGTAAAAAAAATGTCCTCTCGGTCATATTTGCTTTACGCCAAAATGTCAAGGGTGTGGTAGCATTGAGACATTGAAAGCCATCTACTTTGCTATGGTAAATTCCCATATGTCTTTACAATATAGGAATATACGGAGCCACAACTAAAAGAAATCTGGACAGAATCTTATTACAACAAAAAAAAGCTCTAAGAATAATTTTTAACCTAAAACAAAGAGATACAGTGAAACCATACTTTTCTCAACTTCAAATTTTAACTGTATATGATCTATACATTTATGAAACTGTTTTATACGGTAAAAAAAATACAACAACCCAATTAGTATTTTAAATCATCATGATCATAATTTTAGAGACGTCGAACGATATGTGGAATACAACATAGGCTGAAGTTTATGAAAAGAAAACTGGTTTCATTGGCACAAAATTTTTGTTTAACCTTCCTCTCAATGATTCAAAATGAGCAAAATTATGAAAAATTCAAAAAACTACTTAAAAATTATTTATTAACATTATCCTTGTATTCTTTTGAAGACTTTTTTTGTTTCAATATGTAAGTACCATTTAAGTATTGTTGGGTATGTATTAGAAATGTATAAAATTCCCTTAAATTACCTAATAATTACCTTAACTAATAACTGTCTTGATTTAAAAATTGTTTTAACTTACTCTGTATAGAAGGCTACATAGCCCAAATCTTACTTTTTTCAGTGAGTGTCAAACTGGATTTTTATGTTTTAATGATGAGCAATTATAAAATTTATATTGAGATTTATTGTGACGCGCTCATTCTTGTAATCTGTTTACAATGGCTGAATAAAGAAATTTTGAATTTGAAATTTGAATTTGAAAACTTGTATAGTTCTTGAATGACAGTTTCACAGTGTTAAAATCTGAAAGTTTTCCTTCAAGAGAATTAATCGTATCTAGTGGAACAAACGCTAATATTTACCCTGTACAGACTGATGGCAAAACTTGTTAGTTTTCGTTGAATGACAGTTTCAGTGATTAAAAATCTGAAAGTTTTCCTTCAAGAGAATTAATCGTACTAGTGGAACTCAAACGCTAATATTTACCCTGTACAGACTGATGGCAAACTTGTTAGTTCCTTGAATGACAGTTTCAGTGTTAAAATCTGAAAGTATTTTCCTTCAGAGGAATAATTAATCGTACTAGTGGAACAAACGCTAATATTTCCCCCTGTACAGACTGATGGCAAACTTGTTAGTTCTTGAGTGACCGTTTCCAGTGTTAAAATTCTGAAAGGTTTCCTTCAAGAGAATTAATCGCACTTAGTGGAAACAAACGCTAATATTTACCCTGTACAGACTGATGGCAAACTTTGTTAGTTCCTTGAATGACAGTTTCCAGTGTTAAAATTTGAAATTTTTCCTTCAAGAGAATTAATCGTACTAGTGTGGACAAACACTAATATCTTTACCCCGTACAGACTGATGGCAAACTTGTTAGTTCCTTGAGTGACCGTTTCCAGTGTTAAAATCTGAAAGGTTTCCTTCAAGAGAATTAATCGCACTAGTGGAACAAACGCTAATATTTACCCTGTACAGACTGATGGCAAACTTGTTAGTTCCTTGAATGACAGTTTCCAGTGTTAAAATCTGAAAGTTTTCCTTCAAGAGAATTAATCGTACTAGTGGGACAAACACTAATATTTACCCTGTACAGACTGATGGCAAACTTGTTAGTTCCTTGAGTGACAGTTTCCAGTGTTAAAATCTGAAAGTTTTCCTTCAAGAGAATTAATCGCACTAGTGGAACAAACGCTAATATTTACCCTGTACAGACTGATGGCAAACTTGTTAGTTCCTTGAGTGACAGTTTCCAGTGTTAAAATCTGAAAGTTTTCCTTCAAGAGAATTAATCGTACTAGTGGAACAAACGCTAATATTTACCCTGTACAGACTGATGGCAAACTTGTTAGTTCCTTGAGTGACAGTTTCCAGTGTTAAAATCTGAAAGTTTTC
The DNA here is from genome assembly GCF_021130785.1 of Homalodisca vitripennis. Taxonomy (NCBI): domain Eukaryota; kingdom Metazoa; phylum Arthropoda; class Insecta; order Hemiptera; family Cicadellidae; genus Homalodisca; species Homalodisca vitripennis. Next base: position 20,249,461 of record NC_060210.1, read on the forward strand.
CTTCAAGAGAATTAATCGTACTAGTGGGACAAACACTAATATTTACCCCGTACAGACTGATGGCAAACTTGTTAGTTCCTTGAGTGACCGTTTCCAGTGTTAAAATCTGAAAGGTTTCCTTCAAGAGAATTAATCGCACTAGTGGAACAAACGCTAATATTTACCCTGTACAGACTGATGGCAAACTTGTTAGTTCCTTGATTGACAGTTTCCAGTGTTAAAATCTGAAAGTTTTCCTTCAAGAGAATTAATCGTACTAGTGGGACAAACACTAATATTTACCCCGTACAGACTGATGGCAAACTTGTTAGTTCCTTGAGTGACAGTTTCCAGTATTAAAATCTGGAAGTTTTCCTTCAAGAGAATTAATCGTACTAGTGGGACAAACACTAATATTTACCCTGTACAGACTGATGGCAAACTTGTTAGTTCCTTGAGTGACAGTTTCCAGTGCTGCCATTTCATCCTTTGACAGTTCGACAGTGCCTGAAGTTGCCATGGTGACAAGAGCACACAACACTGTAACAGTTGGCAGTGCATTAGTCACATGTGCATACAACCACACACTAGATCACATGTGAGGTGGCTCTGGAATATTCTTGTGAATTTTAAATTTCATTTTGTTACATTTATCAAATAATGCAACCTTATCCTTTATGTAAAAGTAAAGAAAATAGTGCAATTTAGTTTAAAATTACTTTGTTAGTTTGCAAAGAAATATAACATTTGAGTTAAAACTTGTAAAAAATTAAATATACAAAAAATTAAATAACTTTAAAATTAATTAAACACAAGTTTACACTGCTTTTGTTTAAAATAAAAATTTAGAATAAATCAATTAAAAATAACATTTTTTGCATTTGTAAAATGAAAAACTATATCTGTTAGTTTTGTAAGAAAACAGTGAAACCTAAAAACAGTTAGCAGCAACATGTTCAGCATAAAAAATAATGCAAAATGAAAAAATTCACAAACTAAAAAAGTTGTTTTTATTTTAACATTTTAAAATGGCAACAGAAAATGTGACAGTTGTTATTGACAATGATTTATTATCAATATAAATATATTATTATTTATTTAAAAAAGAGGGACAAAGAGACATTTACAACTCATTCTATATGTTTGAAACATATTATTATATGTTACCAAAAATAATTTTCATTGCAATTACTTGGACCAAATCTTAATGTTAGTTTAAAGTAGCAACCTCAAAACACATTGCTCTTTTCAGCTTTTACTACAGTATGAATTTTAAAATAACTCTTTAACTTTCCACTCTCACTCTTTCCATTTTCCTTACAGGAACTTTCTACTAATGTTAAGATAGACAAATACTATGATCCCAGTAAAAAACAGGAGATCTGGAATATTTTATTATAATATTAATATTATTTATAATACTTAAAATTAATATCACAATGAAAAAGTGAAACTGTAACTAAAGAATAAACAATCCAAACCTTTAAAAATATAAAAATGTGAATATTGTTTAAAATTAGAGAGAACAAGCTAAATCCAATGTCTGGTTGTCAGTGTCAGAAGTGACAAGCCGCTGACAGAGGAACAAACAAACGCCAAACAACAGATACTGCAGATGAGTCATTCCCGTGATTGCATATTAGATTAAGGTAATTTCACGGTTACATGCAATTATACTTTACAACTCTCGCAATTTTGTCAACAATAGCTGAAATAATATTTGGAAATCTATTCAGAGATTGTTTACATGAGACAGGGAAGTCCAAATAACACAATCTACTATGTGATAATAAAACACAGATAACACATGGGACTTGCCAGAATTTTGTCATTCTTCAATTTTGTTAAACAAGTATTGTTATTCAACAATACCATTCAACACTAATAGTACAGTGTGCTGGTTTTTAAGTACGACAGTGGCAACACGTCTACCACATAAAAATATAAGTTACAACATTTCTCTTTTCAACAACTCGAGGGAGGGGTTATTAGCATAGACCCGAATGGCTCACCGATACTTTTTCTGGTACCCACGCTAACCACCATTACTAAATTTATTCAGTGACTACTGACACAATTTTACACATGCTTCTTTCTGTGCTTCAATCAATTGGTGTAAACCCAAGAAGAAACTCTCTTAGCACCACGGTGTTCTTGAAGGATGGTGGAGATTTTTAGCGAACTAATTGCTATGGAGCCTCAATATTTAAATCATGGATTTTCCTTCATAATTTTCACAATGGCAGCAATGTTATCTAAAGTCACAGTATCTGGTAGGCTTTCCCCCTGTACTCTTCACCCAAGAGCTCACTACAGTTGAACTTCCAAAACCAATAAGAAGAGCACATGAAAGAGCAGTATCTCCAAAAATGTCAACAACTGATCAAGGGATTGACCACTCAACTACTTTTAAAGTTATTCAAAACTATTTTCCAAAAATCTCTTTTTTCCAGTTCTATAATACTGACACAAATTAATTATATTCTTATCTAACTTTCAACCCAAACCTGATAACTTTCAGAGACATTAAATTCAAAACAAGGTCTTGCTATCTTTCAGATATTAATTGCATTACTTCTGGTAATTTTCTTATCAATGTTCTGTTTATAATATAACCATATCACAAAGCTTATTTGTTCACTAATATTAGATGATAGATTTCGATGAAATTCTCCATGTCAATTTTTAAAAATATTTCTAAGTAAAACTGTTAGTTTTATATTTTCTCAATTTTTTAATTTGTAAAATTACAAAATTGGATTTTTACCTACAAAACATCATGACATTTTCTAAAAAAGGTCAATTTTTTAAAAAGAGCTCAAGCAAGTGTTATTAAAATGTCTCAATTTATATATTATCAAAAGGTTATGGCATGTGACTTGTATGCATACAAATTCTATTTAAAAATACTTAACTTCATGCAAAAATGCATTAGAAAACCCAACAATATCTTAATCTGGACTTTCGTTTAATTTCCTCAAAGAGTAATACAATAAAATAATAATAGTTAATAAATATATACATTAGTTATCATTTTGATATTGTAAAATCACTGTGAACTTCAAAACAGTAATTTTGTCAGGAAACACCAAGTCAAACTATAAAATGAACAGAAAACAACTACTGTAATAATAAACTATCAAAACCTACTAATTAAAAATTAAACACAAACAATAAATAATTAATTTCAGTATACAAAAGTAAGACATAATTCAAATGCACTTCTTCAATATATTGCATAAATCCAATAAACATTGTTAGTGAAACAGGCAGATACAAATGTAAAGAAATCAATAAACGTTAAAAAATACTAAATATTCTAAACGTAGCTTTGAATGAATAAATTAACAAACTGTGAAAACTAATTAAAGGAGCAATACAAAAACTTCTTTGTTTAAATATATTTTAATAATTAAAACCATCAAAATTTAATAACTCACTCTAGAAATAAAAAATGGGTTGTTCAAGGGAGAACGGTAACATTTTCTATAAAACAATTTGGTAAGAAATCTATTTATTGGAGGTCTGAAGTGGTTAACTTATCTATCATTACAGTAATGAAATTGATTTGGTGTCTTATTTAACATGTTACATTATCAGAGGGACTGTATAAGCAACAATCCGGCTGGTTACACAGACTGCTGTATAAAGCAAGCAAGTTACCTTCAGACCGATAAACTACGAATCGAGTATCCCACAATTGTGTCTGATATCCTATGTAATGAAACAAAATTTGCAAGCTGATAAAACAAACTAAGTGCCATAAGATGTTATTGAAGATATAGATTGTTGGTCTTTTTTACCAAGAACAAGCTGTGAATAATGGAAAACAGCTGGCACATACATACACTGAAGGTTTATATATTTGTGAACATTTCAACATGATAGTTCCTGTAGCAAAAGTGTTAATGTGGACCAACTACTGCATTGTCTTTAGATCAGGATTATTAGAAGAGGATTCCAAATATAAAATAAATATCATATGAGTATAAGCAAATATTTTAAACTGTTTGAATTTCTAATTTAATAAAAAAACCACAATGTTTACTTTTATTGGTGTAATTTATTATTCATGTTAGTAATTGTGCACAAAAATTGTAATCTTGTATTCTACTAAATTTTATATCTAGTAAAACACAAAAACGGACGTGTATCTGATTGAAAATAAGAAAAGAATACAGTTTTAATGTACTTTTGTTTAGCAGTAAATCAGTATTCTCTAATTAAATAAATAACTCTATACAATTCTACAATTATATAACAAATATGTGTTCTCCGTGTTAGATGATTATTTATAATGGTTACTTTATTACTGGTAAGAGCAAATAGAAAACAACAATGTCACAATAGTGTGAAATTAAAATTTACCACCCATAGAAAAGAAGAGAAAATACGGTAATATAACAGTAATATATTACTGATTTAGTAACACAAGCATAAAATGCTTTATTATTTACTCACAAATAAATTAGTTTAATTGTATATTAAAAAAACTACTGTAAATATTATTTTCAAAATACTGTAACCTATGATGATAATTTGTGTAATTTTAATGAGCATCTAAATGGCTAACAAAGAATAAAAAATTCAATATCAGTTAATTACAATAATAACAAAGAATACAAACTCCCTTTGATCTATTAATTCTGATAAACTAAAAAAATAACAAAATGCTTAGTAGATAGTGAGAACTTAAATAAAAATGGTTTTACCTTTCAACAAATTACAACACAAACAATAAATATGTACTCCCCAAAAGGTCTACTACTACTCAAAAATTGTATTTATTATTTTTTATATAAATTGTGCAACAAAAAATTAAAACAGTAATGCTGGTAGAGGGACCCACCTATGCCTAATATCCAGACTGGTTGAAGGCCAAAGCCACACTGACAGTGTCTGGCCCCATGAGTTGCGAAGTACACTCCCATCTGTGTTGCAATCAATGACTAACCAGTGCATGTACTCGTACTCGCTCCACTAAAGTCTTGTACTTCACTGCACCTATTGGCTCCACTTACCGCTCCATTAATCGCAAACACATTAAAGTGAACGAGACAAACCGTTTTATGGGTTTTGCTTTTATTTGAGAGATAACATTGTTTTAAACAATCACCCCGACTGCATATTGGCGGCACTGATATTTTCATCCGCTTGAATGCTCTACTGACTTGATTTACGTTTCTTGGTGGAAATATATTTTGTTAAACAAATGTTTGTGAAAATATTTCTCTTACAAGTTCTTCAAAGTGAGTTAAAACTAAAATTTGAATTTTATAATTTTATGTAGGAATTCTCTCTTTAAAAAAAACTGCTTGGCAATAGAAAAAAATTAAACTGTAAAATTGAAACACATTTATTTGAATGCTCTACTGACTTGATTTACATTTCTTGGTGGAAATATATTCCGTTAAACAAATGTTTGTGAAAATATTTCCCTTACAAGTTCTTCAAAGTGAGTTAGAACAAAAATTGGAATTTTATGATTTTCTGTAGGAATTCTCTTTTTTTTAAAAAAAGTCTGACAATCGAAGAAAATAAAATTGAAACATATTATTTATCAACCACTTTTTTTACACGTTTATCTGAACCAGTGGTGTAACTAAGGGGAGGAATGGGGGAAATAGAACCCCCACTCTCAAAAGTCTCAAAAAACTTTAAAAATATACCGTACATGTAACGTTAATGCAACTTGTTTTAAATACAGCAGTTAAATACTTTACTTTGAATTAGGCCTATCTAATTGGCTGAGTGTTATTTATTTAGATTTATTCTGATTATGTACTCCGCCTCCACAGTGTTGTGTGCTCTTTGATCGGATTCATCGCACCTCTTACCCCCCTTCCCCCAAGCCAAATCCTAGTTATACCACTGATCTGATAACTCTTTTACTTAATCAACACGCATTTTAACGTTCCATGAATAAATGACTTTAATGTATATGAATGACCATACTTCACCCACACCCTGCAAATAATAGGGGGCCTTATGATGTAGAGGCTATCTGAGAAAAAAACAGAGATCAGAAGAAATCTGGTTGCTGAAACAAGAAAACTGAGCTGCGGGGGAGGGGGGTTGTCTACTATTATAGCTGTAGAGAGTGGTTCTGAATTGAATCAACAGCTGAAGAGGTTTACTGACCTCGTTCCAGAAGAAACCCTGAAATTGATTATCACAAGCAATTCAGAACATGACTGACAGCCAATAAATAACTTAAGTAGAGTAACTGGTAAGATAAGCAGAATCTCTTCTTAGACGCAGAGGCTGAAGACAATTATAGTTTTCCAATTCCTCAACAGAAAAATTATGACTCTGATATCACATTATAAAACTGACGGCCAACCTCAAAAATCTCAGCAAAGCTTCTATGCGGTCCATAAGTTCTGCAGTGTATAGGGATCAAATAATTAATACTTACATATTCAACACCTAGCCCCAACAGGGAGTAATTCAAATTCAAATTATGTTTATTGCCGTAGACTTATGCAAGTAGTGACAATGTCTATTTGCCACCAGATGGCTAAGTCAAATGTACATGTAACAATGTACTATTAACTAAACACTAAATAAAATAAAAATCATACAGAGGTCCAACAGTAGCATTTACAGCAACATTGTATAAGCTTAGTGGTTTGAGACAGTATTTCTAGTATTTTTTGTTTCTTTAAGCAGGCTGCATTAAAAATAGTTAGAACAAGCATTAACAATTGTTAAAAGCAACAAGATTGTAACCAAATGTGCACAATTTAACAAAAGTCCCCAACAAATATAGAAATCAACAATAGGTATAAAATTCTACAACAAATATAAAAATCAACAACAAATATAAAACTTAATAATCAATATATAAAATTTAAAAATTAATATATAAAATTTAACAATTAGTATATCAACAATCAATCAACATTTTTTATTGCCATAAATAAAGATCATTGGCAAAGTTTTATTACAGCTTTATATGAATATAGCAAAGTCAGTTATAAAACTTAGATCAATTATATCTTAAGTTACATAAACATAACCACAATAGTCAAATACAGCCAGTGGCATTGGGGAATTTAAAATAAAATGTTGTTTATTCTCTATTCTATTCATGTGATAATGAAGCACCTTTTAAAGTTATGCAAGCAATTTTGAATTTAGAACATTTCTTTTATGAAAAATTTATAGCCTTTTAAGAACAGAATTTCTCTGAATACAGAAAAAGTAGGAACACAGTTTTTTGGTCACTTTATATGAAATTAAACGTATTTAAATCAGAAAATTTAGGTAGCAGCATAGAAGTATAAATTATCTCTGTAATAATTCTAATAAATTATGTTTTGTGTACTCATATGTAAAAGAAACAGATAATATTAGTCCTAAGTACCTTGGTGAATACATAGACAAGCAGTGCACTTGGAAGTAACATAACTGATTTGAAATCAAATTTAATGATGTTCTTAACCTGTTCTTTTTGAAAGATTTGTGCAACAAGAATGTACTAAGATCATCACTGTGTTTTGTTCTTGTAAATAGTATTGTACTATAGAGCATGATATTGTGTAAAATACTGGATGAATTTTTAAAATACCAGGATTCATTAAATACTGACTTGTAAAACTGGCTAAAGTTAAATAATATATTTGATTTTTCAGCAAGTTGTTATTGGTAAACTACTACTGTATTGCCATAACATCATAATTCATTAGATATGCAATGTTTTCTCATCTAAAAATTTATAACACAAAGCTGTGTAATCAATCATGTTATTTTATCATGAAAATTGCCATTACATAGGTCATGATATAAATTAGGAATGAAATTGCCCCTAAAAATTACCCTTGTGAGACACTCTGATTTATTTCCCCCATATCACTAGAATAAGATTGTATTTCCTATAATTTATTCTATGACTGTTGAACCATTTGTGGGCAATATTACGTGATTTGTTGTTTTTTATTTAAGCTATTAACAACATTTAAGCTAATGGCTCATAATTTTTCTTACTGGATCTACAAACATTAAATGTACCTGATAATGTAATAAAAACATATTAAAGCCAAGGTAGATAAATTTTGTTGTTTATTTTTTTTAACTCAATTCATCAACAATCTTAAGAAAAATATGATTAAATTCAGTACATATTTTTTGGACCTTTTATAATTGCATTATTTATTTTAATATTTTTGTAAACATTTTTTGCTTTTTGGCCAGTTAATTCAATAAAACTCTCCAATATGCTTTAGCGTACACTATGAAACCTCCTATAAAAACCATTCTTCAGAGAGCTTATAAAAATTTAATATAATAAACTTTAAGGTTATTATTATTTAGAATTATTTCATTTAAAAAAATCTTAGTTATTTTCTGTAATATATCTTAAATCTATGTAGTTAATATACTCATACTATAATGGATGGACAACTGAACAGTTGTTCATCCAGGGCTTGAACTTTTTTCGAATATGTTACATATTTAACCCTTCAACTACCATAGTTATTTTGCTATGTTACCTCCTTAAATTGCTGGGCTGATTTTGATATGTTTACAAACTTTATGACAAAACAATTACAATTGCTCAATAATTTGTGATTTTCATAATTTGTGTTTTGTTTTTTGGCAATTTACTGAAGAATATAATACATACTGTTTCTGGTAAAAAATAAAATACAATATAAATATTTAATATGTGTTAGAAAATTTTTAGTTTCATTCAAAAATTTTCATATGTATATTTTATAATGTTTTGAGTTGTATCACTCGAAAGGCCACAAAATTAAAAAAATTTAGTATTATCTGGAGGCCACTATTTTTAGAAGGGTTTTTCTTACCGGGGACCTTCGGAAAATCTACATGTCACTATGACAAAAAGTTCTTATCTTCTGCCTACCAGTACTGATTGGAAATGCCCCTGGTCATCAGTGCGGGCTTTAGGGGTACCTTCCACCCAGCACGTGATAAAAGAAAAACATCCCTTGAGGTAGTATCCAAAAAGTTAAGCTCAGATCACGTGAGGTTATCTTATAATTTGGTACTAGCCAACTAGTGACGTATTTATGATAACATAATCTAAACCTATTTATATTGCGTAATAACAAGAAGTAGATAGGGTCAGAGTGGCCTACTTCTCACCGACATCGCTCCAGACGGAAAACAAGAACCGATAATCATATTGACATTTAATTTTCACAGTAAGTAAAATAAAGTCTGTTCGATGTTACAAAAATAGTGGTATCAATTTACATTAACGTGACCATGGAAAGGTATGTTCATTTTTTTTTTCCTGAAAACAATATTGAAGAAAAAATTCGTCGGCAACGAAAATCAAAGGAGCTACGATTTTTTTAAATCCTCTGAAAACTCTGTTTTTGACAGTTTCCTATAACTCCACGTCTGCTCAAACTCAGTATAGCCAGATTTTAAAAATCGATTATCATACCAACAACGAGAAATTATCGTACTTTCATATAAAATAGTCGTACCAAACACATTTAATAAAAAAGTATGTTATGTTCGTGTAATAAATTATGTTATAATTAACTTTTGGTTTGTTACTTGTTGTATAAATTTGTAAAAAATCTTTCATGGTACGATAATAACTACCCATCGTGTATCTTACCGGCGCATAAAATCAATGAAATTATCGTACCTTTACAATAATTATCGTACCTCTGGCAACACTATCCATATTTGACAATTTGGTATTACTTGGTCAAATAAAGAAGGGACGCAATTTTGAACTACCGTTGTTCCTCCACGTCTATTCTTAACCTCCTAGTTCAGTAGTGGTAATGGCACACCTTTGTGTTGGATGTTCGGTATCTCACGTGGAAGCAATTCGTAAAGACGAGTCTGACTAATACGTTAATCCTGTCAACGATGCCTGCCCGCTGCGCACTGCTTGCTCTTTTAGAAAAAAAATTAACTCAAGCTCGCAAAAGTCAAATCCCAGATCACGTAATGCCCCTGCTCCTTAACGCAATAATGTCCGAAAGGCATCAATACAATACAATAATATACTTTCCCCCCAGTTCATATGTACCTGTGATAATAATACTTGGCTATAAATGCCCGACCCATGAAAAAAAAGTCCATTTTCCATGGTCACGCTAATGTAAATAAATACCAAAATAGTAGCTACTGGATAATACTAAAGTAGCAAAACAGGTATTAATTGATACATTGAAACATATCGAATGCAACGGGTAGGGTACGATAAGCGGACCCGGTTTTTATATCAAAATTGGCAAACGATATTACTTAATCATAACCATCGATATAATCAATCGATACTGATTAATTATTTAGAATTATTAACTTAAATAGTCTATATCAACAGCTGTAAACACTTTAAAATAATACACGTAGGTGTAATGTTTCAATTTTACATAAGTAATTTTAATTATTAAAAATGGCAGTCAATTTTAGAAAACTACAAGACATTGCTTTGAAAGATGATAAGACATGTTTTTCGTGGCTTCAACATGTTAGACTCTTACCGAAAAACCCATTATGTGAAATTTGTGGGAAAGAAACAACTGTAACTGTGAGAGGAGCAAATATGTCACTATAATTATGTCATATTATGCTTTTTTTCATTCTATATTATCATATGGTATAAATCTATGGGGGAACAGCTGTGGGGTTCAGAGAGTTTTGATATGGAAAAAAATGGCACTAAGGGTTATCAAAAATACTGGTAGTAGAGAACACTGTCGTCCTATTTTTAAAGAATATAAAATAATGACTGTTATAAACATGTATATTTTCTCCGCTCTAGTCAATGTTAGGGAAAATATTGATAATTACCAGCTAAGACAGGACATACACAATTATAATACGAGATCTAAGTATAAGCTAGAATTACCATTTGTAAGGCTCAAGAAAGCCCAGGTCAGCCATTATTGCATGAACATTGCACTTTTTAATAAACTGCCAAAGGAATGTTGGTATCTTGAACTAAATAAATTTAAATTATTACTCAAGGGTTGGTTGTCAGAAAATCCATTTTATAATATTGAGGAGTACATGACATGTGACACGAACGCTTTAGCAGGATCAATTTTACAAACTTGATAATAACTGTTAATTTATTTTATGTAAACTTAATATTTTATAATGTCTGTGTTATATGTGCTATTTATTTTTGTGTGTATCTATATGTTTATTTATAATATTGAACAATCTTGTTTGTAGATAATAACAAAATGTAACTGACGATGTCTATTGTAATCACTGTATTACTTAACCCTCGAGCTGGCAGTTGAAATTTCCTCAAGTGGCAGTCCATTTTGAGGTGTTTTGCAGTAGTATTGGTTTTTATTTTTTTTTTTAATATAATTTGATTATAAACCTATATTGTATTATATATCACTGTTTTCACAAGAAAATTTACTTTTTATTCATGGAAATAAAAACCCAAAAATATAAGAAATTTATCACTTTTTTTTTACTAAGTTTGTTTTCAAAAAATAAAAAAGGTATGTAAAAGTGGTGGGGGTGCACCTATAAAAGACATATTGTGTGGAAAAAAATATTTCCAAAATACCCAAAATGTTGAAAATTTTTTATAGTTTTAGAAAATGTATAATTTACTACACTTTTTTTAATTTAAACAATTATGAAATACTCTAATCTGAAGATAGTACAATACGGCTAAATTCGTTGCTATGGATACGACTGTGTTACAAAAATTCATCAAAACCTTAATTATTACTCAAAAAATTCATAAAATACATTAAAAGTAAGGGTACGGTCTAATAAGCGGACCCGGTTTTTTTATATCGAAGAATATAATCATCGATACCTAATATTCGCATATCGAATCATAGACTATCAATCGATATAAAAGTAATAACAATCATATGTTTAAATTAAAATGTGAATTTAATGATAACAAATAATAAATGAACATAACCAAAATCAGGGAAACTCATAACTTTAACTAAATGAAACAGAACGAAAACGTTTTTACTAAAGTTGTGTCCACCATTACCTTCTTTTTTTGCATCTGAAGACGACCATGTTAGCTCCTCTGACAGTTACATTTGTTACCTTTCCACAAATATCACATAATGGATTCTTAGGTACTAACCCAACATCCTGAAGCCATAAAAAACATATTTTATCGTCTTTTAAAGCAATTTCGTGAAGCTTCCTAAGATTGACGGCCATTTTAATACACAATGTTACATGAAATTTAAAATATTACCTTAATTGTATTATTTGAAAGTGTTTACAGCTGTTCATATAGATTATTTAAGTTGTTAAAAATAATTCATCAGTATCGATTGATCATATCGATGGTTATGATTAAGTAATATCGTTTGCCAATTTCGATATAAAAAACCGGGTCCGCTTATTGGACCCTACCCAAAAGTAAGCCTATAAAAATAAATAAAGAAGCTTTATATCATGATCATCGCATATGAAAATGATCCTAAAGCTAACTAAAACTATCACAACACTGCACATAGCCTAGAACACAAAATCTCACTAATATATTTTTTCACATATGACATAACATGACAAAATAAACTGATAAAACACAATATACGAGAATTTATACGCATAAATAAACACACTTATTACATAAAAACACTTATTTCATGTAATAAACTTACGTTTTAGATGGACAAGAATAACGCGACCGGGTAACAATACAACAACAATGGCCGACTGTTTACAAACAACTCTTGTTTTCAATATGTCATACTTAAATCATGGCATACAAAACAAAACAAAATACATCGATCAAATCAGCAACTATTTCTGATTCCAGTGGTATATGAATCATTGCAGTTTAGTTCGTGTATTGATTATAACAGATGTCAAATCGACTGATTTTCAGGCGACTGCCACTACAGAAACGTTAATATCGACTGATAATCAGGCGACTGCCAGTTGTAGGGTTTATGGAAAATAAACGATCTTGTATCTTGTATCTTGTATGGTCGTCTTCATTTTTCCTAATTTTGGTAATAATAATTTGTTTGATCACTGTAAATATTAAATTCATATTTAATTTAAAAAATATGATTGTTATTGAGGACTATAGATACTTTTATATCGATTGATAGTCTAGGATTTGTGATGCGAATATTAGGTACCGAAGACTACATTCTTCGATATAAAAAACCGGGTCCGCTTATCGAACCCTACCCCTATTAAGTTCTGAACAATATTAGTGCAAAACATTGGGTGCTCCTAAACTATACAAATCCCGATGGAATAACTACATATTTTCTAGTCATATAATGCATGCTTAGAGTTAAATACATAGATGTAACGCACATATAGAATCAATCAACAATATTAACTGACTACAAAGAAATTTATATGCTAACGCATTATAATAAGGTGTAGAAACTTTATTTTAAATATGAATAATTTCATTGAGTATACTTACCACCGAACAGTAGTACGATGTTACTCACTAGCATTCACAAATTGCCGAGTATAGACATGTAAACAATTACTTAGATAGTGATTTAAAAATACGTTTATTCTAGTAAGTTGATCGGAATGTAGAAAATTTCAATAGCAATATGACATTAAGTAATAATTTTTAAATGTTATCTTTTGTTAATTCAAGTTTACATATCTTTATAAGAATTCCCTAAACAATTTGTTTACTTATCTTTCTAAACTCTCCACAATACCTAGCTTGACAGACATATCAACCTCACCAATCAGCTATCTCCGATGTTTCAAGAAATGCTCAGCTGTTATTGGTCAGCTCACAGCTGACTATTGCTGGGTTGGGTAGATCATCAGCTGACTAGATTTGTCCGCAAGCTTTGGTGTGAGTCTTCACTCCAAGTATTTTAATTTTTAAATATTTTAGACTATACATTTTCTGGGTGTTATTTATATTAATTATAAATCTTAATTTGTAATATATTATAATAGTTTACATCTCGTAAATGACAACTTTTGATTGATTTATCATGTCAGTGACGTCACCTCACGATAGTACTACGTAAGTCAGTATTGAAAGTGACGTTTCAAGTTTCGCGTAGTGATCTTCATCCTAATACTCTTGTCAGCTACAGCTGTACAGCCCAGCTGATCTTATACATTTGCTTTGTGTTATTTCAGTGTGACGGGCCAATAGGGATGTAGAATGGGTGGAAAGTAAAAGAGAGAAGTGAAGTGGAACGAGAACTGTATTTGTAAAGCTGAGAATTGTGAACATCTGTGTGAAATTTTAAAACATGTAACATAAAATATTGTGTAAAAGCAACTATTTTTATAAATTTCTTAAGTTCTTCCATGTAAATATTAGTATTTTGATATACCTAATGTTTGGTATGGCTGACATCAAATCTCTGGAACATCCTACCTTGAAGGTATCGCCCTAAACCAGACTATATTTTTTGTGGAAGTTTTGTAGGAATATAGGCTGTCCGACGTAGTAGTAACGCTATTAGGGCGTAACACAGTATTTTTCTATATTGCCATGGAGTTCTATTAATAGAGCATAATCCCAATCTTGAGATTTGTATCGATTTATTTGTTTCCAAATATCATTTGGGGAAAAAGAAAATTGTGCACCGTTGATATTAGTGTTAGTAACCCTCAAGTGCTATGCATGAAGACTGCTAATCTTAAGCTAATTTGGGATGATTCTATGTAGGATATTTATATATTTGACAATCCATACAAATTTTATATTATTCAGTAATTTAAAAATTACTTAAATTGATTTAGAAAAAGACAGTTCTAACTCAATTGATGATTGATTTATAAAAAGTATTAGGCCTAGGAATTGTTTTTGTTTTGTTTATCAATTTAAATGAAAAAGTACCTGTCTCAAAGGATTATAGTAATATACTTTGGATATAATTTTGTAAAATTATCTTATATTCTAATTAACACCAAATAAAATTGTTTTGTGAGGATCATATCATTTGATTTTTAGGAGTTTTACAATCATATCTTGAAAGTAAAGGGTAGGGTACGGTAAGCGGACCCGGTTTTTTATATCGAAGAATGTATTTATTGATACCTAATATTCGTATCTCAAATCCTAGACCATCAATCGATATAAAATTATAGTTAACAATCATATATTTTATATTAATTTTTTATTTACAGTGATTAAACAAATTAGTAGTATAACAAAAATTAAGAAAACTGAAGACAATCATATTTGCTCCTCTCACAGTTACAGTTGTTTCTTTCCTACAAATTTTACATAATAGGGTTTTTGGTACGAGTCCAACATGTTGAAACCACGTAAAATATGTCATCATTTTTCAAAGCAATGTTGTGTATTTTTCTAAAATTGACTGCCATTTTTAATGATCAAATGTTACTTATGTAAAACTGAAATATCACCGTACGTGTATTATTTGAAAGTGTTTACAGCTGTTGATATAGATTATTTAAGTTAACTGTTCAAAATAATTAATCAGTATCGATGGATTATATCGATTGTTATGGTTAACCCTAGAAGTGGCAATGCTAAACTTCCACAGTGGCAAGCTCTTTTTGGCCACTTTGCAGAGTATTTGGTAAATCTTAAGCTCAGCGACTACCGCTCCGATCGCCGTAATTTTTTGCATTCTAACAAAGGTTAACGTAATTTCACCGAAAAAAAATAGTCCCGATTATCGCCGTAGCCGTTAGCCACGTTTACTCCCCCCCCCCAAAAAAAATTTTGGAAAAAATAAAATTTGAAAAACCTGACTGGACAATGCATTTATTCGTTTTTTTTTGGTGTTATTAGTTTCGTAGGGTAGTAGTCCATGTACTAATTCTAGTTATAAAACTCGTCTTATCTTATCAGTAATAAACGCGCGCCGCCGCTTATCTTTTGCCTGTAATGAAACCTTCTGTCTGAGTGTTGTGTGTGTAAGCAGTCATGCGTGATCTGAGCTTGGACTTTGCAAGCTCGAGTTAATTTTTTTTCTAAAAGAGCAAGCATCGCGTGATCTGAATTTTGAATAGGCAAGCTAGGGTCTTTTTAGCGTGTGACAAGAACCATCGCATGCCATGTCAATAACTTCACTAATTATTCCTTGTCCATGTGGGTTTGTTTGTGTACGTCTGGCGGTCAATCGAAGCCGTCCTATAGGTCACATGACCCGTCCGGCCAATCGGAAACCTTCCTGTTTGTCACGTGGCTACTGTCAATTCATCAAAACGTCCATGATCGGCCATTGTTTTTAGTTTGATAGTCGAAAATCTTGTTACTTTATGTGTTTTGTATTGCCAACATTGTACTGCCGTTGTAAAAACTGGTTTTTTACATGTTAGCGATAATCGGAACTATTTTTTTCGTGTGAAATTTACGTTAACCTGTGTTAGTACGAAAAAACCTTACGGCGATCGGAGCGGTAGTCGCTGATCTTAATATTTACCGAGTATTTTTTAGAAATTCACCAAATATATATATGTTTTACTCTTAGAACCTAGTCATGTTGCATACTGAATTCTTCAGAAAGAGTTGAATGAATTTTCATATTATGACAAAATAAAATGATTTCTTGAAACACTGAATTGGACTTAGGCCCTATCATGTGAAAAACCAAAAAATGTTGATTGACCGAACTAAAATTGTAACTTTGACACTTTGTAAAAAATAATAAAAACATAGTTACAGAAAATCCATTATATACCAAAGGTAGAAACAATAATTACCTACAAATACCAAAGGAAAAAGTTTGAAAATTATAAAAAAATAAATAAAATAAATGAAAAAATAAAAAATAAATTTTTTTTGCAAAAATAGCAAAAAAAGTTGTTTTGTTGAAACTGGTAAAAAAACAACCTAAAATGCTGTAGAATCTTTGCATACTATATTTTATTTTGAAGAGAAAGAGTTTTTTCTACAGATCTACCAGATCAGTTTATTACAGTAAATTATTATTTTTAGTTTTTTGTTTGTGATCAAACTTAACCCTTTGCGCGCTGTTGGACAAATATAACCGCCAAATTTTCCTTTGCTAAAAAACGCTGTTGACAAATATATTCGCATTTAAACATTGAGTTTATTATTGGGAGTAAGTAGTACCAAGTTTTGCTGGTGGAGTGCAGCAGCTGCTGGAGCATACATCCCTCAATAGAAAAAAACAGTAATAGTGTTGTCCCCGCCTCCCGGTTGTTCTCCAAGCTGCAAAATGGCGGCCCACTACTCATGCCACTGCCTGTTTTGCCAGACACTAGCGCTACTGACAAATAAACTCGCCGGTTTAGTTAGTTCGCGGACTGCGATTGGGAATTGTTATGCATACGTTGTCAAATAGGTTTTTGACATATTGGGAAGATGTGTTGTGTGTACACGCAACAGTTTACGCAAGGAGACCATTTACGTGTGCGAAACATGCACCGCCCGGCCAAACCTGCACCCGGATACGTGTTTCAAGACATACAACACATTGACGTTACCTTGAACACCGTGTGATGGCTAATTTTAGATCTTTTTATATCCATAAATGTTTTATTTTACCTATAATATACATACTATACATATAATATACTATGATATAATATTATTCGATAGTAAAATTTCGTTCAACATTTCGTTAAATTTTGTGTACCGGTATATAATGTATTGTTTTATAAGTTAAATAAACGTATACAAAAATATTATACTTTTTTTCGTCCCAAAAGTCTTTTTATATGGTAACAAACTCAAAAACAACATTAGCGTTGACTTTATGGGAAAAAAGATTTTGAGGTATATGTAGGTATATGGTGCGTCCCAAATTGCTGTAGCGCGGGAAGGGTTAAAAATGAAATTTGGTACCAGGAAACAGTGAATAAACAAACTAACACAAGATCGTAAAAACAATTGCCAAATTTATTACAAACCAAAAAGATAGACAATGTTATAATAATAAAGAAAATATATAGCTATATGTACAAGCCAAGAGAAATGAAACAGTCACATAGGCCTACTCAGCTAGTTTTACCACAGACCGCCGGGAGAAAAACTTAGGATTATTTCAGTTAGTACCATTGATTATTCTCATCGTGATGTTGATGATACTATATGAAATGTATTTGAAATTTAGTGGTGAACGCAACTGTGCAAACTAGGCGTAAAAAATAATTATCGGTTGCCTAGCAATAAGCGGCAATGTGAAGCGACTTCTAAGACGTCGCTTGTCACGTCACGGCGGCGTAAAATAGAACGTCTCAGACGTCGCTTGCCACTTAGAGGGTTTAAGTAATATCGTTTGCCAATTTCGATAAAAAAACCGGGTCCGCTTATCGTACTCTCCCCAAAGTAAATAATAAGTACATAAAAATTATAACATAAGTGTAATATACTATACATCTTGTTTTTTTCAGGCAGAGTGCGATAAGCGGACCGGTTTTATCTCGCTTATTACAATCATTGATATTGTATATCAAATAACAGAACTATCAATGTATCTAAAATACTAAATTAAAGTCACATGTTTCAAATTATTAGAAATAGTTTAATAAATTATGAGGGAAATTTTATTAAGCGGCCTACACTCATCATTTGGTTGTTTTTATTGAACAATTCAATATAGGCTATTATCCAATTTCTATATTTAAAAACTGTACACAATAAGAGTTACAATAAATTACTGTAACAAGAAGAATCTAGTACATTAAAAACATAAATTTAACACTAACATTACAAAAAAAAAACAAAACCTACTATTGCCTAGACTTAGATGGGTAGAGTACGATCAAAGCGGGCTCAGTTTTTTATATGGTTAATTTTGTCAAACTGTTTGATATATTATCCAACTTCGATATGAAAAAATCATACACAATAAGAGTTATAATAAATTACCGTAACGAGAAGAATCTCCTTTATTACAATTTTAAAACATAAATTTATCACCATAATAACGAAACCAACTAAGGCCTAGACTTACATATCAAAGAAACCTTACAATATTTATAACTTGCCCAGCTTTAGGCAAGTTTGTGAAATGGAGGAAAGAATTCTACCCATGGGTTACCAGGAGCCAAATGTACATATGTTGAAGTCACTTAAACTAATCTTGTCACTTGTGAGAAATATCTCACATACGTTCCTCATATTCATCACCATTTTCAGTCTCAAAATATTAGTTACTTCTTGCTGTTTATTGTTTACATTAAAACTGCTAGAAGTAATAAGGTGAAATCATATGCTAAGTTAAATAAATTGTAATATTGAATTATGTCTTTGGATAAAAACATTGAACAATTCATTAAAAACAACCGAATAACAAGGTAGCCTTATTAAAGTCTACCTGAAAATAGTCATAATCATATTTTAAATTAAAATAATTAATATAATCAGGCTGGCCACCCAACCGGGAATTTAACGGACCGGGCAAATTGCAAAAACTAATTTCCTCCAAGAACTTATAAAATCAAGACATGATTTGACAGCTTCTTGAATCAAGAATTTATTAATTTGTAACTACTACACACAATAGCTAAGCACGTAACAACTAATACTACTAATATTTACAACCACAAAATAAAATAATGAAGAAGAATCCAGCTTAAAATAATATGATTACATTAAATCATAAAGAATTAACAACGAAAGATCGAATCAGCTGATAATGTCACGTGACAATTATCAAAATAAAAATGCATAGACCTCCAAAATAAAAATTATATTCATATTAATTATCTACAAATATACCAATAAACGAGGAATATCAAGGAGGCAATATATTGCCGTCTGGCTCTTTTCACATATGTCACCAATGGCAGTATATTGCCTCCTGGCCCTGAAAGCGTTAAGCGGTAAAGCGGCAGACTGGTAACGACCACGATACAAACGGGTTCTATATATTTAAGTATTATTCAGTCGTCGAAGTGGGGCTATAAACAGGCATAATAGTTTGGTTCGCTGAATAATATATATTTGATGGTTTGACATACCTGGTTTTCTTACTATACCAGAATTTAAGTTGGATTTTTACCAGGTCTGATAAGATACCTTTTGGAGAAGAAAATAGTGGATAAGGTATAACAAATAAAACCAAGAAAGTTTAACACCAAGTTTGCGCCTGACGTCATTGCATGCAATGACAGAATGAGCTGATGGCTGAGCGGCAGGAGAAACATTTATTGTCTAGAATTGGTGGCAGATAAGCAGCATCATGTGGTACTTCCCTGCTGCTCACGTCTGTCATGAGGTGTTGTCATTCCCAATATGTACAACACGAACATTAAACTTGTAAGTTGTCGCTGATCCAGCGCTCTCCGCCCACCGCTTACCACTCGTATCGCGGCCGAGACCTCGGTTGGTCTATGAATGATTGCTCCTCGCACATGTTCCAATTTGTCATCAGATTACGTAGGTTAAAACAAAGAAAGTGATGTTATGTGTTGATATCACGGTCACATCCAAACCTGGACTGAACTGAGTATACACTGGTAAAAAAGTTTTTGTGTCCGACTGTAAAATTCGTGTCTCAGCGGGTGCAAGAGCTCTTGCGAGCGCTGCCGCAACCAGTGTCGGACAGTTGTTTGCAAGGAGTGGAGATCAGTCTTGACTACTAAAATTTTAATTATAAACATTGCAGAGACATTGATGCCGTGTGTAAAAACAGACTTCGTATTGACTCCCGGAACAACCAGTGATACAACTGTAGCAAGTTGTACAAATACTATTATCTCACAACTTTACTTGCCAGTGTAAACGCAGCTGATGTTGTCGCTAGTCTATAGGCGGCAGACGGCCAGCCGACCGAATCAAACATGCACGTCAGTTTCGTTGTCAGAGCGGTATTGGTTGGACCGGGCTGGAAATCCTAAAGTTCTATACTCAATTCCGATATCAACAGAAGTGCTTAAATACGCTTGAAAAATCACGATTTCACAATATACTACTCATATGGAAAAGCTGAATCTCGAATCCAAAAAATTCTATTCCCAGATGACTACTGATCAGCAGTACACAAATTACTGATTGCTTGGAAGTTAGTCCACCTCAGATCTCTGACCTGCAATGCTGGACTGCAGTCTGCCCCACGGTAGTGCTGTGTTGGCATTTAATTGTTATCTTTGTTTATTCCGTATTGGATATATGTATTTTCCAAACATCACAGGAAGGAAAGTTATTAGGTATACACTATGTTTTGTCGACAACAGTGGTAAAAACTAAGAAGCTTGAAATAGGCAATAACGATTAATAACCACCGAATTTTTCGCACATGCTAGTGCACCACAGCTTTGTGACATGTCCTGCAAATACAGATGACAATAAATCATCACCATTGAACTCGACGTAAGGGTTAAATACAGTATTACAGTTGTTTATTTGAAAATAGACTAAAGAATCAGAAATATTTGACCGGGAATTTGAAAAGAGGTTTTTGTTTGAACGATTAAACAAACGATTAGAACTGGAAGTAGCAAAAACCCAAAAATAATAATAAAATGATAACGTAAAAAACATTCGTAACAGGAAATACGGAATATGCGTAATTATTTTCATGTTCTCTCCTGGGTAGCAATGATTAACAGCTTTCGAGAAGTTGTTGAAGCATCTTCTCTAAATACCGAACTTCACGGTCCTCCACAAGCTTGCAACAGTCTGTTATTATTATCTATAAAAGAAAATACGTTTATTATTTATGAAAAAGTGTTTATAGTTGGTACAAGTTAGTTATTGTTCATATATCACTGAAATTGAATTAAAATTTTTTATTGATGTGGATCCTTATAATGGGATACCAAAAATATAACATGTGAATGGATATGTGAAAAATAAATCATTTTTAGAGTTTCTTGTGAGCGTAATTTTGACATTCTGCAAAGAGCATATAAACCAGGGTTAATTTTTGAAACAATTTTTTCTGAATGTTTATTCCATGTCAGCGAACTATCTAACGTTTAACCCAAAAACTTTACTTCTTTTTCCTTAACTATAGCCACTTAATCTATTTCTATATGTGGATTAATTTTATTCCTGCCGTGGTTAGTATAAAATTCCATATAGCTTGTTTTTGTTGGATTTAAAATTAAATTGTTTTCATTGAAAAACTGATTTATTTTTGACACGCTGAGAAAAGCAAACTCCTCTATTTCCTCTTTAATTGATGCACCAATTCTTAGTGGCATCATCAGCGTATAAGCATAGTTTATCTAGCTCTGGAATTCCTTTTAGGTAGTAGAGGAATAGAAGTGGCCCCAAAATGGATCCTTGAGGAACCCCATAAGAAGTTTGTTTTAAAGTAGAATTATATTTACTAGTTAAATTATTCTTGTTATTCAGATTATGTATTTCCACAAACTGCTGTCTGTTTTGTATATATGATTTTAGCCAGTTGTACTCCTTCATGTGGATACCAAACTGTGATAACTTAGTTAGTAACTTAGCATGATTAACACTGTCAAATGCTTTATGGAGACCCATAAATACTCCTATTACCTTATCCCCTCTATCCACAGAATCAATCACTGACTCAAGTGGCAGCTGTAACTACAGATTTACTTTTTCTAAACCCATTTTGTATGCTATAAAGTAAATTGTTTCTTTCCAAATAGTTAACCAGCTGATTAGACATTGCACTTTCATATATTTTGGATATAACTGGGAGCAATGCAAGTGGCCGATAATTTGCTGCATATCGCCTTTTTTAAATAAAGGTTTTATTTTTGTAATTTTTAGTTTTTCAGGGAATAGTCCAGAGAGGAAAGATGAATTAACTATATGAAGCATTGGGTCAGTTATAAATTCCACAGCGTATTTTAATATTGGCACTGGTATGTCGTCATATCCAGTGCTATAACTACTTTTTAGACTTCTGATTATTCTAATAATATCATCTCTATCAATTAGTTTGCATTGAAAATTAATATCTAAAAATTTTGAAAAGCATTAAAACTATTTTTTTTTTAGATGTGTTAAATTTTGCTTTGTCCTTAATTGAAGTTATATAGTAATTATCAGTGGCGCATTTCCCTATAGGCCCACTAGGCCCAGGCCTAGGGCGCAAAATTTTAGGGGGCACATAAATTTTAAAGTACACAAAAGAAAAAAGTGGCGGCTGGTGGTGTTGGCGCTCGGCGGGGCGGGTGGCCAAGGTCAACTAGGTCCGGGGTGCGACGTTGACTCATTCATTGGTTCATTGCTTTTATTTATTCAAAACACTCCTATATATGTATATATATACTATTGTAATTATCTTTCATCAAAATTACGTAATTAAGAAATTTACTGGATTTCTACGTCAGTTTAATCAGAGTCCTCTTGGGGGGGGGGGGGCGCTCTTTGGTCTGTAGGCCTAGGGGCGCCGAATTTGTAAATGCGGCCCTGGTAATTATTACAAATTTCACTAACTTTACTAAGATCTGATACTATTTTATTATTGTGCCTAATGTATATGCCTAATATACATAACCAAGTATTGTAACTAGCTGGCCATTACAATACCAGACAACAATAACACACACAACAAAATGGGTTGTTGGTTTCTGGTTGGTGTCTGACAACATTGCATTCACACACACACACACACAGACACTCAACTTGAATCTGTGATTGTTTGAGATTGGTTATAATATTGTCTATTACTGACTGAGTAGTGCTGGTTGACCTAGGGGGCAAGTCTATTAAGTATTTCATATTGTATTGTTTTAATAGGTGCTTTAGATTTTTCACATAAGAATTATTTTTCAAGGTGTTGATGTTAATGTCTTGACATATCACTATATACCTGTACCTATTGGTTAGAATGCTAAAAACCAAATTCAGATTTTCCAGGAATATATTCACATTTACATTGATTGGTGACCTGTAGATACCACTTAATAATATTTTTAAATTGCCCCAATAAACCTCAACCAAACATAGCTCAAAAGTTTGATCGCATAATACATTTTTTATTGCAGGTAACATTATTTCTTTAATTTTAATGGTGTTTTTTGCCAAAATAATTACACCTCCACCATTCATACTGCACCTAGCATAGTAGGAGTGAGTGCTATAATTTAGAATATTAAGCGTAATTTTATCTTTTTTCATTTTATTCTGTAATGATTAATATGTCTGGTTTTATATCATCTAGAGTATCTTCCGAGTCATTTTTTGCAGATAAACAATTTATGTTTCGGTGGAATAATTTTAAGGCAATAGGAATACTCTTAACATTGATCTCAGTAACAGTAACATTTTTTTAGGCTATTACAACATGTAGCATGGTGCAAAATGCTCTCTGGAAACAATTCTTGGGTTTTTGTTAAATCTATACATGATTCCTTTGTGGAGGGGTTTGGAATAAAAAAATGAGGCACAACTTCACTCTGGCTCTGATTAACCACCTCACTCACATTGACACTCTCACTGAAACTTGATTTCACACTCTGGTTGTAGCTGGTAGACATTTCCTTCGAGGGAAGTAAGGGTGGAAACTCCATCATGGATGAGAAGTTGGCTGGCTGAACAACAATGCCGGCAGGTATCTTACTCTGTAAGTTGTGAGGAATGAAATTGTTTAGAATCTGCTCAAAGTCAAGGTATGGAAGTCCGTTTCTTAGTTTTTGTTTAGAATGTTCATTATATGTGATTATTCGAATAGAAGCTCCAGTAAGTTGTTGAAATTTTATTATGTTTGCAGAAAAAACACTAGGTGAAATTTTGTCTCTAGTACAACCCATAGGTGGACATATAAGGTATTTCAATCCTCTTTTGATGAAGTCTTCTGTCAAATGTTGAAATGCTAAACTATAGTCTTCTATAATAGGTTTATTGTAATACTTGGGTTTAGTTATCAGTCCATATATGGTAGCACCATTTTGTAACTTTTGGCGTGATAAGTGATGGGAAAGGCAGCACAAAGGTTTTCCAAATTGTTCCTTTAAAATCGTTGCCACACCTGCACTCATATTCTTCTTATTGTCAAGATCCGCTGAAATGCAGCCTGCTCATTATACAAGAACTGTGGAATCACATTTTTAAAATTGTCTTCAATAATTTGTATATTTCCCTCTGAAGAGTTAGCTGCCTGAGATTGAACTTAAGTGTAGTTGGGAAGGTGTTCAGCAGGTTTTGAAATAGGTTGAATAGTTGTATCAGCGGATTCCAAGTGACAAGTGCTCTCATTAATATTCTCGAGTGCATCAATAATCATATAGGACAGCGTTTTCTTCCCTCGATAATTTAAATGCAGTCCATGCGTTGTGAAATGACAGCGTCTCAACACGTCCAAATCAATAAGGTGTACATTCTTCATTCGTATTGTTCTTTCTCTTATATAATTGTTTACCAAGGCTATGTCATCATGTCACCCCCCCCCCCCCCCACCCCCCCCCCCCCCCACCCCCCCCCCCCCCCACCCCCCCCCCCCCCCACCCCCCCCCCCCCCCACCCCCCCCCCCCCCCACCATAGGTTTGATAGCATGAGGATTTCTGTCTGCCCAAATGTGGTTGTTATGGAAGTTAATGATAGCTGTTCTTGTAAAGTGAGCCTCATTGGTACACAAAATTAATTGTATTTAAAAAGTTTGGATCAGCAAATTTTAACAGAAGCCATCGACAAAAACAACATGGGGAGCGTAGTCTTGTGGCAAAAACTTTTGGACATGCTCGAAGTGGTATGGGTGTAACTGGTACTCGTGTAGTATTCTCCGAATACTAGATTGGCTGACATTAAACTGTAGTGACAATTCTCTAGTGTTCTTTTCAGGATAATCAGAAATTTCATTAATAACAAATCCTTCTAATTCCACAGTCCTACATGATCGGGCGATGCCTGCATTACTATGCTCCGAAGACTTCAATGAACCTGTTTCAGATAGACGTTGATGAATAATGGCAAAAAATCACCAGCTGTTACCAATTAGATACTCATTCCTTATTATAAAACAGCAAAAGTTTGCTGTGTAGTGTAATACGTGAGGAGTCAATTTCATAACTTTTTTACACATTTAGTTAACTTTGCTTATTATGGTTGTTTTCAGAATTAAATTCGCTACAATCTGTATTAGGAAAAACAATTGGTTTATTGGTCATTTAATAATGTTATTGGACATCAAACATTTAAAACTGTATTTTTGTTATTAGATTTTGGCAAATTTCATACTTTTTGTCAAAAACCTTTCACACTACAACCTCTAGAGTGGTTTTATTTGATTTTTCAGGTGATTTTCTTTATAAATCTATCTTATTTGATTTAAAAAGTAAGAGCAAAACCTTTCAGAATCACTTAATTTCACCAGGTGAACTGAAAATAAAGCAAAATCTTTCGCCAGCCATTACTCAGTAATGAAGCGTTTCCGGACCTACCTTTATATGACATTTTTTTCTTATTTTTAGCTCTAGAATCACGTCTTAGAATATTTTACCATATTTCTGACTCACCCTGTATATAAACGCTTTGAGGCACACCGATGGATTTTTAAAAATTAATTAAATTTATTGTAACAAATGAGTTCAAAAAAGGAATTTTCTGATGAGCCACACATACATAGAAAAGGTTCCATTAGAAAATGTATGAGATAATTATATGATTTATGATGACTACACAATTGTAAGACACTACAGTCCAATATAAATTAACTAATGGGATGATTATTTTTTGCATGCCCTGACAAATTGAATATTACAAGAACAAAGCCTTTGGACTACTAAGAGTGCAACACACTTTTTTAAACAAGGCTAAGAAGATTAATAACGGGATAGGGAAGATCAAAAAAACAATTATGAAGGAAGTTCTGTCAAAGACTTAGAAGTGTTCCAGACAAATCAAGATCTACAAAAGAATCTTGCAGAAGGGAACATAGGGAAGCCTAGGATCACTGAAAAAAGACGGATGTATTAACGGAACTTAGAGTGACAAAGGGAACATCGGAAAGAGAAAGTTTTCATCGTTCTCTTGGTCCGACGGGACAAGCTTCACATTTTCCTACCCTCGGAGTTTTACAAAGAGGATATAGCCTATCCTCTCAAGTTAAAACAAATATTAATAAAGTTTAATCTTTTATTCCACTGTAGTTTAATAAGAACATGAAGATTTTACATATGTTATATTACTATATTTATTGTTATTTATTCTCTTGTATAGTTCAATTGAAATACGTTTTTAAATTAAAGATTGTAACAAGTTTATTTATATTTAAAATGGAAAATTTGTACTACTTTAACTGTGACATGAGTTGCTCTGGAAATCAGTGTATCACTGAGAAAACGCTCAAATGAATAAAGGCATTTTTTTTACTGATAGGCCTACTTTATTAGTGTAGTTTATTAAAGAGCATTATTTCTTATTTAAAAAATATGTACTTTTTAATGGGGAATGTTAATGCTATTTATGGTGAACTTGGAACGTAACGCCCCTTACTGCTATTAAAAAAAAAAATAATATGTAGACAACATACCTCCTGTTCACAAAACAATCAAATAAGGATTTTAAAGATTAATATAAAAAGCCAATTTTTAGAGTTTGGTAACCAACAAAATAAACATCAATACTGGGAATGTTTTATGCCAAATTAAAGTATTTAAAAATTGTTAGTTATAGACAATGACCACAAATTGCAACCAACGTTTCTTCATCAATCGTTATCTGAGAATTTCATTGTTAAAATTACAAAAATCCTGTTACAAATTTTAGATGATTTATTTTTTATGTTTATTATGCCTGATAAATAAAATTACTTTTAAATGAAAATTAAGTAGAACCCTATTTAAATGTTGTTGAAGGAAAATAGAAGGTGAATAAGTAGTTTTTAATGTACGGAAAATGGGTTATTTGAAACTTAGTTCAACATTAAAAAGAAATCCCAAAGACAAATAAATCCAAAAAAAAACCGAACTGGTGCTCAGGTAAAGGAGGCACTGATTAGCTAGAAAGAATATTTAGATTGACAAAACCTTACAACTGCTCTCAACTAGAGAGATTTATTACTTCTTTATTCTTGAAAATAATGGACTGTGCTAAATATGGTGGTTAACAGGATCACAGGTCTAATCGGGAGTGCTAGCTCTCAACTTATTTTTTCTGCACTTTCTGACCAAAGGTTTTGAAATTCAAACAAGGTACTTCATTATTAACCAGTAACAGACGCAAATTTATTTTGTATTTACTTTCAATGCAAAATATAGAAATCAGAATACTCTTTATTACAAAAATTTCTTAGAGAAATGTATAGGCGTCCCAGTTTACAGTGGATACAATTCAAATTGTATACAAAAAATAAATGTCACTCTCTGATATGTCTTTCCAGTGCACATATTCATCTAGGGTGTAGAAGGGTCTTGATTGTCAGCCAGTCATTCAGCGATGCCTTCAGCTTCATATCCTTTAAGAGCTTTTAGGTTTCTTGTGGTAATATGTTGTACAGCTTCCTTGCCAGCAATATGAACGTGGTTTTTCTTTCATAACAGTGTAATAAGATGGTGAGGCTGGTAGTGGGTAAAAGTTTGCAGGATGTCGGGTGTTGTAGTAGTCTGTGGTGGTCAGCAGCTCGAGGTTAGGTATTTTCCGTCAACATACAGTATAACCTCCCGAATATAGAGGGCAATCACTGTCATGATTTTTTTAGGTTCTTAAAGGCTTCTTTACAATTGTCTCTGAGGCCCAGGCAGTTAAGAATCCTTATAGCTTTTTTCTGAAGTCGCCAGTAGTCGTTTCGTAGGTTTCTCTTGAGTTGTTCTCCTCCCCCAGGCGGCTATCTCCCCGTATCGAATATGAGTTTCAAATATTGCAAAGTAAGTAGCCTTTGCTGTTGGCCGGTGTTACTGATTGTTTTTAATCGCTTTCAATGATTATAAAGACTGGTATTTAATTTCAGAGGTACAGTCATGAAAACGAGGCTTATATTTCTCTTAAAAATCCTTTACTTTGATCAAATAACTCAAATTTGAAGTTTTTGACTTAAGCTAAATAATATCAACAAATTATGTAAGTGGAGGTCCTATAAACTAGAATGAAATAGGCCTTACAAAAAATAAAAAAGTATAGATAACCGATTTTTGTTACCCCTCCTCTCTCACCCGGCCGCCCCCCCCCCCCCCCCCACCCCCCCCTCAACCCCCCCCTCCCCCCCCCCCATCCCCCATCCCCCCTACCCCATCACACTTCATCTCCCAAATTTCCTATATTTTTTAACTGATCTCCCTTGCAGAAATATTTGATTTCACAAAATATGGGACTTTTTTCATCATAGAGAATTTTTCCAAACCATCACATATTTTTAAAACAAGTTTTAATCAATGCCATTTTTCCAAAAATATGCTAACTAGGTATGTAGTACATTAGCTTAGCTAGGCCTAATTTGTAAAATATTTCTAGCCCTTCATCCGAAAATATGACATCTAGAGAATTGAGAAGTGTCAATCTTTTAATCAAGAGTTTTTTTTTATGTTTTGAGGTAGCTACAAAAAGATATTCATAGCCTTTTGTGTGAATTTGTAGGAAAGTGATAATCAAAATTACTTTTCTAACGTCTGCTATCAGTATTTAATCAAACCTGAGATTAATAACATGTACGCCTACCGGAGAAAAAAACTTCCTCACTCCACTACAGCAAAAACAAATCTGAGTGTATTTTATAAAAAACAGTTGTCCGCAAATTGATCTGAATCCATAATAATGTAAAAAATACTGTCATTTTAAACCCTAGAACTGGCATGGAATCCAAATGACCTGGATACTGCAAAAGTTCGGTCAATAATAATAATAAATTGGGTGATATGCGGAGGAAACAAATGCTTCAAGAATTTACATGAATTTGCCGAGTTCCGGGGTTTAAAGACTAAGTTACTCCAATAAATTTCAAGGGTGGGGTTACTTTACGTATTAATACCACCACAGCAAAAATTATAATACTGAGATAAACTAATACTGTTTAACAATGTCATCACGACGACGTGTATCTGATTCGATACACACCGGGCTTTCGTAAAGAACAATGTGCGCCCGATGATGTACACGTTGCTATGCATTTCCTTATTGGGTTTTTATTGTTTGCCTGTCTTGGGGGTTTATAAAATTTTATCCTGTGTTCAAATAAATACCTCAGGACTATCGTGTACTCCATCGGGCGCACGATTGCGTTATTTTTATTGGTAAATTAATTTTTGAGATATCCCTTGAAGGACAGAGAAAAATTGAAAAAGCATATTGAAATTATTGTTTTATGTCAAAATTGCAAAGCCTACATATTTTTCTCGTTATATTTAACGTAAAAAACTGATTACGGTTTTTTATTGTTAATATTGAAAATTTGATGGCAAATAAAAAGTGCGATCGGTAGTTTATATAGTCATAACATATTAACGCCAACGCAGCAAAACTTCTACCAATGCGCCAATAAAGAGCAATCAGTCTTGTTGTTTCGTTTCAGTTGAAAGAAAATAGAGCTTTGAATCTATCTTGAAATTCTTTATCGGTCCATTTTCCATCTATATACTAGTGAATATTTCTGTTTTATATAAAGTTTTTGGACTTGTCTGCACTTGGTAACCATTAAATTTTTGCTGCTGTGGCGTTAATACATAAGTACCCAAGAGGGTAACTTCCCTCAAATTAAAACATTTTTCTGAAATGATTGAAGAGCAAACTTTCATTGGACAGAGTACAATAAGCAGACCAGATTTTTATACTGCTTGGTGTACATAAGCATGTTTTAGTATTAATACATTAAATGAGAATAACAGACCTATAACACATCTAAAACACTAAGTAAAAATCATGAAATTAAAATAATTAATTTAATATAATACAATGACATAGCTCACAAAATAATAAAGGAACCATAACTATCATCAGACAATTAGGATGGGTAATAGGCTATATCGATTTAAATCATAAAGAAATAATACAAACAACCAAAGAAAACGCAGCAGTTAATCGTCTTTCAATACCAGTTTGTTTAGTTTTGTCAAGTTAACTATCAGTTTTAAATAGATGAAAATCACTTGTCAAGTATGTATGTGATTATGTTTACAATCTGAAAATGTATTTACATTGGTACAGATGATCTATGTAAATTGTTCAAAATAATTAATTAGCATAAGTTGATTATTGTCTATCTTTGGGTGTAATTTTGCAATACTGTTTAATAATACTGATAAAAATCGGGTTTGCTTAACGTACTCTACCCATTTTTATCTTGCTACCTTTAACTTTTGAAGTGATGATATTGTGCTATGTAATGTCATCGAGCCGCCCAATAGTGCTAACATCGTACTACGCGAAGTTATATTGACCATTTCTCACAAAGTTCGACAACACATCCATAATTTATGATATTTCTCAATACATTTTAACAAACTAGGAAAAACACCACTATTAGTTTATCCACATGCCCGCCGTCTTTATTTCTCTAAATGCTGTCGCTAGGCTACAGATGATTTTAGCTTTGCATATCTGTCAGCTGGAATCGCTTCTCATGGAATACACGAGTTATTTTGTTGTAGTGATAACTAAACTAAAGTAGTTTTGACTTGCCTTTAATGTTTTACTTCAGATTTTTAGTTTTTTTAATTATAATACAGGGTTAGAAATATGTAAAATATCAAGAACTCTTCTGGATCCCTAGTTTCATACGGGACGGCTGCAGTATAATAAGCGGCCACCAACACAATTGAATCATGAATAACGATATAAATTATCAATACAACCTAACCTATAGATATTCTTAATAATCATTGCCCGCTGTTTTTTATTTCATTTATGTAGTGAATAGGTTAGTGACACTGACAAGAAACAATGGCGATGAATATGCCAGTTATTGTCTCAAAAACTTATTTTTAAACATTGAACAATGTTTTAAATGGTTACAAGATAATGAATGACCATGCTCCTTTAAATCCGAAGTGTCCAGTTAATAGTGAGGAGATAAAACTAGAATTAAAGGTGGAAATCAGTGTCTCACTGCAAGAAATGTAAAAAAACAAACAGACGCATCAAAAACGCACTTGAAAAGACTTTTTTGAACATCTAAATTTGGGTGAATATAATTGAAAATCAAGTACTATTTTAGCTTGTAATCAACAAACTATGTTTTTATAATTAATGAAAACTATAGTTTTGACGGGCATCGGGTACCGTGCCAGAAATACCATTTCAGATTGGATAAAGTAATCGTAAGTACTATGCTGTTCAAACATAATTTAAAATAAAGTTCAGATAATATATAATCTGAAAAAAAAATACACTTTCTCTTACACATCAAACTATAAGCTTCACAATAATATGGTTTCAAAAGCATCAAAACATAATTCAGTGTGACATTTTGCTCAAAATTAATACAAAGTAAAATAACTAATTCAAAGTGTTAATCAGCGCGTGTTTTTGGATTATTGACTAATCATAGCGGCAATAACAATGAGGTTAAATGTTGTTGTTACTTTCTTTTCCACAAGTGGTCAGAACACGTTTATCCTTGAAAATACTAAAAGGATAAGGTGAATGTTTAATTTTTGTTTGTAAACATTGTTATAAAATATAGTATAGTCTTTTATGTTATTTCGTTAACATTAATTTTTTAAGATTTAAAAACCAGCAAACATATAATTGTTATTTGAAAATACCTATTACGTAATTTGTTGGTTTTCAGTATTTTTTAGAGGATCATGAATATACGATGATTCAATAGTATTGGTGAGTGCTTATTAATTCTGCAGCCTAAGCAAGTTTTTTGTTATAGGTGGACCAATAAGTAGTTTTTACTTTCCTTTAGTGTTTTGATTTTCATATTTTTAGCTTTTGTTCAAAATCTAGAATACAGGTCAGAAATATGTTAAAAATAAATTACCAACAAGGATAACGGACTTTTTTTGAGATGCTCTAAAAATCTTCTGTGTGGAAGTTATCGTTTGATTTTGGCTAGATTGGGGTCAGGGCTTTTTCAGGCAGGCACAATTAATAAGTGCAAGTTTTAATTTTTTATTTGTCTTTATTTTGTATATTTTTTAGGAATATTGACTTTGAGTGAAATTAATGAAACGCTATTAGTGGTGCTAAATGTAAAAAAACGTTCCCCAAAAAAATAAAAAAACAATCAACTTTTGTAATGTGCAAACAGTAGATAATATGTTAACCATTTATTTCCTTATTTTGTTGTCTTTACATAAGTTTTCGATATAAACAAAACCGGGTCCGCTTATCGTACCCTACCCGAGAATTCTTGTCCTCCATTTCACAAAAGCTGGTTACTCAATGATATCAAGTTGATGGCAGTTATAAATATTGTAAGGTTTCTTTGATATCCATAAGTCGGGGATCCTGTTACGTAGGGTAAGATAAGCGGACCGCCGGTTTTTTTTAATATCAATATCTGACAAACGATACTTACTTAATTATAAATTTTCGATATACGGAGACTAAACCGAAACT
The DNA here is from genome assembly GCF_021130785.1 of Homalodisca vitripennis. Classification (NCBI taxonomy): domain Eukaryota; kingdom Metazoa; phylum Arthropoda; class Insecta; order Hemiptera; family Cicadellidae; genus Homalodisca; species Homalodisca vitripennis. The sequence continues at coordinate 20,282,706 of NC_060210.1, forward strand.
GAAATATTCTGAGAAACTGAATATTCGAGAAACGGAAATTGACAGACTGAAGGTAGTGTTCTACACATAACAAACAATGAGTGGGACTCAGAGTTTTGAAATACATAGTAAAACCACCACGCCTAGCAAGTAAACATAAACTCAATGATTAAATACACTATTCAGTAGAGAGGATTGGCATGTCAAAACAAATATCATCATAATTCCTGGTGTCCAAAGTGACTAACATTAATTCCAAAATATTTTAAGGATGAAAATAAAACTGCAAAGCAAGATAAATTAATGGAAAAGATAACGAAATTAAATAATAAAAACATCCAAGAAATTAGGAATATTTATACTAAAGTAAAATAAACTCAAGAACAAAATAAATGCAGACATTCTACCTTCACTATAGTAAAAGGAAGAGGTATAATCGAAATAATTAATATTTCTAGTAAAGAAAAAATAAATCTTTGGATGGATTAGTTACTCCAGAAGCCACCTATCAAAACTTTTTCTGAATTAATGCACTGCAAAATCTCATTGTAAGCCCACTTATAATAATAACAGGAACTGAATGGCATGTTGCCAGAAATCTACTACAATGTTCTACAACAAACTAAGAAAATAAACTACGCATCCTTAGTAAAGATGAGGGGCCGTGGTGCATTCCACAACCGATCCCCCTCAGCCGCTACGATGCACACAAGAATTAACCCTATACATTGATGACATAGCCTTTGTGTAAAACCAATTATATAAGAGAAAGAACAATACGAATGAAAATGTAGCCTCAAAACCTTCCTTGAGTTTTATGAAAAAAATAATAGAACTTGTCAAAGCCAATTATCATAGAAATCAACTTGCTCCTATAAAAATGAACATCTCACCTTTTTTAGAACCAGGCAGCAACGTCAACCTCCAATATAAAAAGTAAGGCAATCTTCCTTAGAGCAAAACAAATCTTCAAGAAACAAAATATTTAACTTAACAGTTCTCCATCAGAATATACAGGACTTATCTAACAGATCAAATAGACTGATACACTTTATAGAAAACCTGAAACCAACACCTAATATAATAATACTAAGTGAACACAGTCTCAAAAACTCAGGAAATTGAAAATGTTGCTCCAATACCTGGATATATCCTCAGAGCACATTTCTGTAGGGAAAAGCATATAATGGGTGAGTTGCAATATATGTAGAAGATACCTTAGAAAGGAGTACCTTTAATGTACCAATCAGTCAGTACTATGAAGAACTTGTATGTGAAATGGCTTTGGTAAAGGTTATGCTCAATACCACCTGCTTATACATAATGGGTACCTACAGATCACCATCGTCCAACTTAGCAGAATCACTTAATATTCTCTCAAAACTATTGAAATCAGTAAACTGGAAATTTCAAACCTTCTAATCATGGGAGATATAAATGTAGAATTTTAAAACCTGACAAAGATCAGGTAAATTACAGGAGATGTTGGCTTCTCACAGCATTCAGAGGCTGGAGCTACCACCACCAGAGTAACTCCAACACCATTTCATCAATTGACTGGATATGTACTAACTTAAGAAGTGAAGAAACTAACTGCAACTGTGTACGATTCTGGTCTATCAGACCACACTGCTCAAGTCTGTACTATTAAAACAGAGTACGTAATTGAGAATTTTCAGTAGTACATATCGACCTTCAAGACAGAAAATCCTTGAACTAAAATGTCTACTTCAACATGAAAACTGGCATGACATTGAACAATTTGACACCGTTGAAGAAGCCTACAACAGCTTCATAAGGACAGTGACAATGGCCCTGGATGCTGCCTTGCCCCAGAAAATTAAAGAAACCTAGAAAGAAATTAAAACCTAAATTCTTTGCAGATGAAGAAGCCAGCAGGCTTAAAAGAAAACTTTCTAAGACTACAATATCAGTTTGAAACAACAGGGGAACTCGACATCAAACAAGAGCAGCAAATGCAAAAAATCCTAATGACCAACGCTTAAAACTCTGAGACAAGGGCCTCCGCCAACTTCATAGAAAGGCTGACGACAAGCCCAAAACCTGTGGAAAATAGTTAATAATGCCCGTAACCAAAACAGGGCTCTACAAAATGACATAAAACTGAAAATAAAATTTGGGCAACTTTCACATAACCCCTCAAGAAGTCGCCAATCATCTGAATTTAAATTTTTTTTTAATATGGCAGAAACAACAGTAAAAAAAAACCCAGCGGGTGAGAAGAAGGAATTTGGAATTGTGGAACCCACATGAAACAGCATTAATGGAAACAATGACCAAACGAGACGAAGAGGTTAAAGATTTCAAAATTTAAAAAACCCCAAATTCAAAAATTCAGCCGGTATTTATGAAATTTCTTCCAAAAATATTAAAATTTTGTGCTGACGAACTAGCCCCTCCATTAGTTTAACCATATTCAAAAATTTTTAAAGAGGGTAAAAATTTCCCCCAAAATTAAAAATTTGAAAAATTCCCCAAATTTAACCCCCCCCCCCCCCACCCCCCCCCCCCCCCACCCCCCCCCCCCCCCACCCCCCCCCCCCCCCACCCCCCCCCCCCCCCACCCCCCCCCCCCCCCACCCCCACTAAACCATTTTGTATTACACCTCAATAATTGAAAAGAATGCGTAAGTCTAAAAAGTATTCAATTTCAAAACTTTTTAGAATTATAAAAAATATTTGAAAAGTTACAAAAATTCAACAAAATGTAAGGTGGGGATATGTCATTTTGTGGGATTCCTTTTGGAATTGGAATTAAAATTGTTTAGTTGTGTTTATTTAAATTTATTATCGCCCTATATTTTAATTCCTTAGAAAACGTTGAATATAAATGTCTTGTACTTCTCCCTAGCCATCGCCTAATATCAAGGCCAATTTTTAAAAAATTTGTTTATAGTTTTATTTTCAACTGTAAGTTTCATAAAGTTTTTTATAGTAGAGCACTATGACAAAAATTCTATAAACACTTAATTATTTAAAGCTTTTTTATATGTTTTATAATGTCAATGACAGAATTGATCCAAGTTTTCATCAGCTGGATTAGCCATTTTGTATAATTAGTTTAATACCACGACCTTAAAAAGAAAGAATTTACTGTCAAACACAGATTACAAATCACTGTTCCCAAAGAAGAAATAAAGCTCCTATTACTCCCGTAACATAACACAGGAACATAAGCTTACACGCCGTGTTTTCAAGAGTTGCACTAGCGCTCTTTTTTCCCCATACGCGGGGTTGGTAAACCAGGTTAAACGCTCCAGCGTATGCAGTTACAAAAATGGCTGTACGGTAGCCAACAAAAACCTAGTTTTGGATCGGATTATTAAACAGACAGGCAAAGGGGACAATGGAGCGCACGGATGTTGTCTGACAATTTCAGTTCACATTCTATCAGCTGGTTTTTTAAAACTAAACAATTCACACAACAAAATAAAAATACTTAAATTACAAGATTATTTCTGAGATTTTTTACGTCAATGGGACCGTTTTCAAGCAAATTTTACCGTGTGAGATTATCCCATTATACATGTGAGAAGCGTGCAAGTTTAATATTTTCGAATGTACAGTTAAGTATTTTTCCCATTATAATATATTGCTTTACACATATTTTATTTCATTACCCCTTTCAATTTGTTTATGAAAGTGCATAGTTGGCTTATAACAACAGAGATTCAGATTTTAAATGGAATTCATAATTTTATTCTGGATATTTGCCATCGTTTCAGTGTTACAAAAAAAATTCAGATAACACTACATTTCGGAGATCTGCAATCCTGACCTCTTTTTCAAAGTAAATACCCCCGCACCCAAACTAACCTTATCATATAATATTATTACCAACTATAGGTGTAAAATAAAACATCGTGTGGTATCATTGAACAGATGAGGCAAATTTCCGGATAAAATCCTGTTTTCCTTCACAATCCTTCTATTTGTCAAAAAACAAACCTTCATAGGAAATAAATTTAGAAAATTTCATTATCAATAATTATTTTAATTAAAACTTTAAGAAATGATCATGGTCTAACTCCCAGAAATAGCAGGGGCATCATTCACAGAATGTGTGGTTTGTCCATAGACATGGGATCTGTTGCACAATGGATAAGTGGGCCAGTCTCCTTTGTGCCACCCACACAAGTAACTTTGAAATGAGCTTGAGCTCTCGTCACTTATCTTTCAAACACTAGTTTACAGGTCTGTGACGTTAAGCGCATGTACAAGGGTTCTTAATGGAATTAAAAAATATATTTTAATTTTGTTAAGACATTGTTTGCTTTGCAGTGCAATTTTATGCATGCCATTTATTAACTTTCATGGTGTGATTAGGATAAAGTCTTTTATGCAACCATTTCAGCTCATGAGCTGCTTGAAACATTATTATTTTTATATTAATCATGTACAATAATTAACCGTTTAATTCAAACCATTTACTTCTTTATTATAATAGTCATATAACCTGAACCGTATCAGGTCCAAAGATTACACCTCAATTAACCTTACCTTACCACCATCAATTAAGTTGTCTCTTCTACCTCATTGATGAATTTAGGCCTTCTGACTTAGGAAAACAGCATTGTGTCTTCCATATTCAATATTATAGGAGTTGAAACCTTCGAGATAGTTGTGGTTTCTGCTGTTTTCAAATTTATAGTTTTTTCCGATAGGATTGTTTAACTTTTAAATCAGCACCATCATTTCATATTGATTCTGTATTTCCAAGTTGTCCTTTTGGATAGGTTTTGTAATTAACTATTCACATTTAAATTTGATTTATTTCATTGTATTTTTTCCTTAAATAGGTTATGGTTTGTAAACAATGATACAATAGTATTACCTGTTAACATCCTAACCTCCCCTGTGACTTTTTGAGATATAAACAGGATTTTTTAATTGAGTTTGAGGTTTTTTGGCACATTTTGGATCTCTGCAGTGCCAGGATTAATGAATATAAAAATGGCAAAATGACTTCATTTTGGGTATTATTCATAGCTAAGGATATGTCTCACAGTTAACCCCATTATGATAGTAAAGTTTTGCATTACTATTATTAAAACATAATTTAAAAAATCTATATTCTTTTAATAAAAAATTTGAGAAAAAGAAATAAAAAAATGTATGTGAAATAATGATTTCTTATAAATTAATAGGGAAAACAATCATACACACATTTATTACTGCTTCATCCAGAATATGAGATATGTACATATATGAAGAAGAACAGTACAAAACTGTATTACAAATGGTTCTTACTATCATTTTCGGCGGTTTGCGGAACTGCTGAACTGGTAGGCCTCATGGTATGCTTCCAGGGTGCGCAAAAGGCCCTTAAGGCTTAAGTGCATGGCAGTAGACCACCCCATAGAAGAAGAGAGAGGAACAATTTTTACATTTTAAGAAGCTAATTACCATTTCTGAATTTAAATTTATAACCAGATAAATGTTAGATATCAAACCTTAACGCCGTGTTAAATAGGAGCCTTTGCATAGAAGCATGGGAAAAATTGTTACGAGCATTACCATTAAATTATCTATGGCAACTTAGGCTAAAAATTCCTAAAGGAAGAGTTTCGAAAGGAGGCATATGTAGAGCTACATTCAATGAATGAAAACTCTTATTTTGACTCATAAAATGTACTCTTGAGAGTTTTAGGAAAATTTTGTTACATGGAAAACCGATAATTAAATAGATTTTTGATTATGAATTAAAAATAATTAGGTAAATTCAAAGCCTCTTTGTTCTTTAATAACCCTGTCACATTAGTAAATATTTACCCTTATTTTAAAAGCTGTAGATTTGTTTTTGAATAATCCAAATGATTAATAAATTGTGCATTACAAATTTTAGCTCAATTGTGAACATCGGGACTCACTAGTCATATTGTAATTGACGCTAGTCCATCTGTCCTGTTTTAGCTGGTGCGTTCGTTTGCGGCGCAGTTTAGATATCGAAGAAGAACCTGAAGAATTTATTGCTGACCATCCGTTTGCGTTTGTTATATCTCACAATCCCAGCAGCTCTGTCCTGTTTGTCGCTAGGTTTTCGATTCCGGACTCGGACCAAAACGAGACTAATAATAAATCTCATGATGAGTTTTAGTCATCTTATATTGTGCACAATGTGGTAGCTTTTCTAGGCGCTTTGAAACACGTAACACTAATCACTCAATATTGTGTGTTTAATCACAGGTCTGATGCATGTAAAGATATTTTGAAACTAATGAAACTTAATAAAAGAAAGACTATTTAAAAACTGGACACAATTTTCACAAATCAGCCAATTTTATTGATATATTTACCATTTGTTATTTATTTCTAAGCTGTTTATGAAGTTTTTGAAGCCTACAAAAATAGAAAAAATATTTTTATTTAAGGCCTGTCAGCAACAATAAAACAGAAAGACTCTGCACAAGTATTAATATACTTATAGTTTAGTAATTCTATAGTCTGTGCAATAATACACTACGTAGCTTTGGTTATGTCTTTTATTTCGTGTTATATATATTCAACTATTTTTTTATTGTGAAATTTTAATTTTACAAATCTGACAAAGATAGGAAAGTTCACACCTTTTTGAGTTTCCAGCTGTGGTAATAATGTTTGTTAGTTTCTACAATTAAACTACTGCCTTAAATAATTATTGAAATACTACGGTTTATTTACTTTACTACGAGTCCTTAATTTTGTAAGCAACTGACATGTAGGTATTATAAATCTCATTAATGGAATAGTGGTTTAATTGAGTTCCACCTAACTTGAAGTTAAGTTTACAACCTAAGAAGACTAAGTTACTAAAGTACTATATACTAATTTGTTTTTTGTTAGCAATGGTGTAATAGTATATTGTTTATAACTGCTAGAACATTGTTAACAAAAACAAATATTCTAGAGCTATCGAGGCTATCGGCCTAAATGTATTCATCATTTCTAAAACTGTCTCGGAGGAAAGTTACCTGTAACTTCTGTCTACTGTGGTCTAACCTCTCTCACTCTGAAAAATGGAAACTTTCCTCTCCTATTACACAAATTACTATTCTTAAACGAGGCATATTCTTTAAGTAAGTACCATTTTGAAATTTCGCCCCTGCAGCGCCTGGGTTGGTGTCCTGCGCTTGCGTACTGTCTACGTTAACCTGTTAGTAAGCTACAGACACAATTACATAAAAAATCAATTGTTTTTACACAGGTTAACGCATATTTCAAATGTCCCTATGAATTTGAGAATCCCATTGACTGTGAAGTACGTGCTGTTATTTGTTTTTTGGCACTGAAGGTGTGAAAGCAGTTGAAATTTACTATCAGAACCCTGAAGTGTACGGACAAAACACTATGAGTCATGGAATGGACATTGGGTAAAAGATAGTCAAAATAAAGTCAATGGTAAGAAAACAGAGTTGACAACTTCCAATGATCACCAGTGATTTGGTGCACAAATTGAATAATAAAGTGAAAAATGAGTAGTCATTTTATAATTTCTTTGTTTTATGAAGCTTTTTGGATGACATTTTTTATCGAAAAACATTGTTTCGCTGAATAACATTTTTATCAAGAAACATGTTTTATTTTATGACATTTTTATCGAGAAACATGTTTTGCTGTATGTCAAAGTCCGTCCACATGTGGCAAAAAACTTAAACAAATCATTACAGCATTTTGCTAGGTATAACTTGATAATCCTCACAATAGCCCCAATTACACCTCCAGTGCCTACCATTTGTTTGTTCACAAGAAGAAGCATCTTGAAGATCAGTGCTGCAACAAAGACAATAGCATCAAAATTGTCGTGTTGCACTCTCGGTTAAATTAAGTGGCAATCTTGTATAAGAATAATATACAAAAGGTTGTATTTAGATATGGTAATTTTCTTAATATTGATGGCAGTTATATCGAAAAAGCAGGTAAAAGTGTGGGCTTTCATATAAAAATAAAATTGTTACAACAAGTTTACTTGATTTTGTTTTATATCAGAACTTACTTAAAAAATACACCTCATATTATAGTCAAAGAATTGGAAAATATTAGGTAATAAGTAAGTATAGACATTAATAACTTCAACCAAGAATAATCCGTCCTTTAACAAAGTTAACTAACATTCTTAGATTGTCAATTGGTATATATCTTTCTTTATTAATATTTTCACTTTTTACTTTTATGAACACGTTTTTATAGATAGCACATCAGGTTAGTCGTACTTGTTTATTAAAAGGAATTACTTTTAAAATTAGTTTATTACTGTAGTCATATTATTTTAATTAGTTACATTCAATGTAGCAAAAATATTAATAATAGAAATAATGTGGGAAAAAAATATTAAGATTATGAATTTATATTATATCTAAATAAACAACCAACATTATTATTGACATAAGTTTTAATTATTTATCCCAAATTTAACCCTAAGCAGACTAAAGTTGATAGTACACACAAATTCTAAACAGGCTTAATAAAACAATACTTTTTTTTAAATCTAGTTAATTTTATAAGTGCAACTAAACTGGAATTGTATAATTCAATGAGGCAACAGAACTCATATATACTAGGTAAAATCAAAAGTTTGTTTAGTTGTTACATATGCTACTTACGAGGTGTGTTCAAAAAGTATCCGACCTTGACGTTTGGCATGAACTGACGTTACTTCGGGCGGCAATGGCAATCTGGTTCCCTTCAAAGTACTCCCCTCCACAAGCCACTACCTTATTCCAACGCTCCTCCCACTTCTGGAAACACTCCTTGAATTCATTTTGCGGAATGGCTAACAGGTCCTTCATCGCATTTTGTTTTATTTGTTCAACATCGTCAAATCTTTTTCCTTTCAAAGGAATTTTTAATTTAGGAAATAGCCAGAAGTCACAAGGAGCTATGTCAGGACTGTAGGGAGGCTGTCGTAGTTGGTTGATGTTGTGTTTGACAAAAAGACGCTGAATAAGATTTGAATGAGCTGGTGCATTGTCGTGGTGCAGGATCCAGTCACGGCTTGTCCACAGTTCAGGTCATTTCCTTCGCACTGCATCTTGTAGCCGCCTTAGGACCTTAAGATAATACTCCTTATTCACTGTCTGGCCTCTTGGAGCATATTCGTGATGAACAACGCCGTTCTGGTCAAAAAAAAACTGTCAGCATTGTCTTGACATTGCTTCGACTTTGTCTTGCTTTTTTCGGCCGTTGCTCTTCGCAAGTTTTCCACTGTGAAGATTGAGCCTTTGTTTCAGGGTCGTAGCCATAAACCCATGACTCATCACCAGTAATAACTTTTTAAAATAGCCCTGGGTCACTTTTTATCAAATCCAGATTGTCCTGTGCGATTTCAAGTCGACATTTCTTTTGGTCTTCTGTCAGCAGCCGAGGAACAAATTTTGCCGAAACACAGTTCATTTTTAAATCTTCGTGTAAAATGTTTCAAACTGATGATTTTTGGTATTCCTAAATCTTCTTCCAGCTCTCGGACAGTCAATTGACGGTTTTCATTAATTGCTGCACGAACACTTTCAACATTTTCAGCGTTTCTGGCCGTTGAAGGCCTGCTAGATCATCATCAAGGTCATCACTCTCCACTGATATGCGGCCATTTTTAAACCGCCTAAACCACTCTTTTATTTGTGTATCGCCCATAGATACGTCACCATAAACTTTCCATATCATAGTAATCGTCTCTGATGCTGAATGGCCAAGTTTTTGGCAAAATTTAATGCAAATGCGCTGTTCAACACGTTCAGTCATATTGAAATGTGACACACACACACACACACGGCAGTACTGTACGGAACAGAGCGCTGTGACTCACTGAGTGAGCGGATCGTATTCAATGCCTAATATGGGAAGGAGTAGGCTCGCCCCTCCCCTCCAATTCCGGTCCCCTCCCCTCCGGTTCGAGCCGGTCGGTTACGCCGTGGCCACCTACTGGTCGGCGGTCGGATACTTTTTGGACAGACCTTGTATATATGTAAGCTGGGGTTTCCTACTGCTAGGGACATTTCTATTCCTGCGTTTACCTAAACTTCTAATGAAAGCACTGATCCATCCATCTTTTTAACGGCTGTGTTTATTCATCCGTTTTTGAAATGTGTTGAGAGCAGCTTGTTTTCAGAGACATTGTTCGGAGTTTTTCTATTGTTTTTGTTTTTATAAATCTTCATTGTCACACTTAAGATGCTGTAAGAAGCATACAGAGAGGATGTCGTGCAGTATATGTATGTATAACAACTGTTTAGATTATGATCACACAAACATCAAAGATGACCTTATCCTTTCATAGGAGATGACAATGTTGATTGTTTAAAGATTAATTGTCTGAATAAAAACTATTGATGGTATTGCCTCTGAACTTGAAATTTCACGTAAGTGTTAAATAGCATTCATGATGAGATTTGAAAATTGTTTCTGTTGGAAAATAAATGCAGTACTACACATTTTTTAAATCTTATAAAGAAACACAGACCTCTGCCAGAAACTATCTTTTGATGGCAGTAATGATTATAATGCCAGATTGCTTAGTATTTTTACCAGCAGTGTTGCCAACTACATGATGATAAACTTTCCTTTTGGCAAACCCTTACTTAAATGTTGGTACTGATGTCGGCAGCTTTTTGACAAACATCTTGGTGCAGGAACCTTACATAAAGTAGTCAACAACAGACTCACAATCTAGCTAAAATTAAAGCTAATTAAAGCATAAGATATCAGTGAATAAAGGCTAGTTAAGGAAATAAATATGGAAACCATTTTAAATTTTGAAGATACAATACAAACGTCATTGCAAAGACATGAGGAAATGCTAACAGTAAGATAAATACACAAAATTTTAAGAGCCTGTTGTATTGATCATCTGATTTTAGTCTCATGGAACAACATTTTAGAAAGCTTAAACACTTTATATTTTTCTCAATTTTTGAATTGTTTGTTCAGAAAATAAATCTCAAAAACTTATCACTATTTTAATATTTAAAAAGCATGCACTTTACAGGAAAAGGAAGAACGTTTGGATGCATAATGCCTTCAACATTAGACATATCCCGTATTTCTATGACAAAAAGTAAAGCTTAATAGTTTTGGAAGTTTAACATTGTTCTTAGTGGTTAAAACAAGGTTCTTTTAATTGCATCTGGCTTTTGGGTGAAATATGAGAATCACAGTTAAAGGATGTGTGTAGCTGGAAGTAAGTTTAAAATGTGATGAGTAAATTTTATTCTATATTGACTTATTACAGCTAATAAATAAGAATGTAGTAGTTTTATAAGACTGGTTGGCTTAATAATTTTCTTGTAAAAAATGAATTTGATTTTTTTATAATTATTGTGTTTAACATTTTTATGTAAAATTTCTATTAAATTGAATCTAACTATCAACCAATTTGTTAATAGTTTTAATGACCACCATTGTTGCAAAATTAAGAAATCAAACAATTCACTAATTACATTTTATTTTTGTGAGGCTTTCCTTGAAGTTGATTAGGTGTCACAAAAATAAAATCTAATTATTGGATTGTTTTATTTTTTTAGTTAATAAAGAGTTAAATCAAATTCTGGCTATTAACTTAGTAATTTGCTTTTCATAATCATGAACCAGTTTCCAGATTTTTAACTACTTAGGACAAAGTCCTAACATCAAAAGCACTCTTTTTCCTTCACCCCATTTAACCAACTGTGGAGATGCTTGTGCAATAACTCTCATTGTCTTAACCTTCTTCCTTCAGTTTTCCTTTCATATCTTCTCAGTCTTTGTGCATATTCCAACTTTTTATATTTATGTCTAACAGCTACTCTCTCTTCCTCCTTGTTTTTCTGAAATTGATTCTTCTCTAGCTCTCTTTCTGGTAACTTTATTTCTTATGCTACTTCTTCTAACTAATATTGAGCACATGTAGGTACAAGGTATGTCCTTGTGCCAACCGCTCAAATAGAAAAATCCTTCAATAGGCAATGACATGACTCTCTGTTTCCAGGCTGAATCTCCGACTTCTTTGGAGGTTCAAACCTTCACCAATTTCAATTCCTTCATACAAAAATTTCCCTAGTAAATAATCTCAAAAGTAATTATGAAAATCACAAATTACATTAACTTCTTTACATGTGGGTTGAATTCTGATGAAGCCCTGCAGTAATGGTGGACAAAATTGTTCTGGAGGAAGTCGATTCTGCTAAATTTCTAGGAATTCACCTAGATAAGGGCTTAACCTGGAAAATTAACACTGGAAGTGTATGTGCTAGATTGACATCTGCAATTTTTGTCCTTGAAAGTCATCAAAGCTTTGCTCCTCTCACGTTTTAATGATGGCTTCTACAAATTTACTATTTCCATACCTGTCCTACGGAATTTATCTGTGGGGCAGTAGTGCCAATCAAACTTAAAAAGAAAATTCAAACTGCTGAAAAAAGCTGTTTGAATCATTGCAAAATTGAAAAATGAAGAGTGGTGGTGAAGTGTCTTCAGTGAGCTCAACTTGAGACTGTACCCAGTTTTTATATTTTAGAAACTGCATTTTACTGTTGATTTACATGTATATTGACACAGTGCAGTGATATACACAGATACAAGTTAAGAGCTTGGGAGCGCTTTCGAGCACACCAGCAGCATTTGAACGCCTCCCTTCTCAAGCCCATTAAACACTAAATTTTGAAAAAATCAAAAGAGTTCAAAGCCAAATTAAAACACTACCTATTGTCCTGTACTATTTACTCGTTTGGTTAGTTCATGGAGCACAATCGGGATTCATATTCATGGGAATGTTGCAATCCTGGACATTGATCCCACAAATTTTTGTATATATATGAATGTGTGTTTACGTGCAATTGTATGGAGAGTGAGTGAATAGTTTCATTTTGTAAAATAAGTACAGTCAAAAAGTGGTATTGATATAGACTTTTTGCAATATAATATTCTATTTATTGTCAATGCAATACATTTTAAAATTTTCTATGGGTCACAAGTTTTTCTGTAGCCGTATCTGTCGTGTATATAAATATTTTTACATCACATTGAAACATTTTCATCACACCTGCTTGTACTTGTCTTGCTTTTTCATTTCTTAAGTTACAATTCTTGGGAGCTTGTCTTATCCCCTCTCATATATTTTTTGAAGTGACAACTTCACCCAGTTCGGCAGTATTCCTACAGACAATAATTTAAAATTATGAATAAGATCACTTTTATTAAATTCGAGTTCCATATTGTATAATTTTCTATTAATAATCTTCTTTTGAAGTATGAAAACATTTGTATTTATATACTTAAAAAAGCACATACGTTAATTTGCTCACACACAATCTGCTGTGTAGCGTAAATTTTACATCAGATTGTACAGTACTTATAATGTATTTCTATAGACTGTTTAAAAATGCAGATTGTATAAATTAGTATATTTTGAGAGACAGTTATTAAAAGCGATTACGGAGTATTTTTGAGAAGATTTAACTTGAAGAAAAATTACTACTAGTAAAAAAGTAAGTATGAGCACATTACGTTTGCGTGATCTCTCCCATATATAAAGTGGGTGTGAACCCTCATAAGATAAACCTCATTCCAAAATTTGCCACTTCTTTCTACACACGCATCCTACTCTGTTCCTTCATCTCCTTCATTAAATTCCACCTTGTCACCTGCAACTACAGTCACATCCAAAAAGTAAGTCACCAATCCTCCTTGTGACCCATTTCATACGGAATTTTGTATTTCGAAGAGTAATAGCAACAGCGCACTTTCTTGCCAAGTCATTCTTCAATTGCACAGGTTTTTAACATGTAATGTTAAAAAAAAATCAAAATTCAAGTATTTATATCAAAATTTAACATTGCCATGATACTAAAAAACATAGTTTCAAATATGTAATCATTAGGTTTCTTTCAGTAATGCAGTGTATATTGATTATCTGTTAGATATCAGACCAAGTAAAGTACCAAGTCTAGTTGAGGCTGAAGAGTGTAATTGGGACTGTCATGAAAGTTCATTTTGCTTTCTAGGTATGGAAATAAGCGTACGATCTATGCCCAGACCACCCAAGGAGTTTTCTGGCCGACCCACCCATTTGTCATCATAATAATGTCAAAGGAAATTCCTTTGTTTTATGGAAGACTTGTTCAACCCCAAGAATAAGGCAAGAGTTTTGGTTTTTGTGTGTGGAATTTTCATGAAAAGGAAGTTTTAATGCAATCCTATTACTAAAATATAAAAATTTAATAAAAAAAGAGTCAAGTCCTATCCTTTGAGGATAGTGATTTCTCCCTCCCTCTACACTTATCCTTAACGTTTAATCGATTTAGTTTTAAGTACTCAAGCACATCAAAGCAACAGGCAGTGCATTATTTGGCTTTTATTGTAAAAGAGAAAATGCAGTATCATCTCATTATAAAATGTTATATTCTCATTATTATTGGTCTAGTTAACTGAAAAAATATTTAATTTTCCACCTTTAAAATATTTCTGATCCACTTACATGATATGACATACATAAAAAAAATATAATATTTAAATCTCCATAAGACGAGCTATTACATGTAATTTGTAGTATGTAATAGCACAAAATAGACTACAGTTTTTGTATGGTGTTACTATATTTTGTTGAGTTTTGAAGTTAGAGTAAATCCCCAAAAGCCAAAAGTGCTAGTGTTTGGTCTAACGGTCTCCAGGAAATTAATAACAGTCAACTGGTATCGGATTTGCCATGAAAGTGTTAACAGAATATCAAGTTACTCGTGTGGAACGTTTTGTCATTAATCACATTGCATTCATGAGTCTTTCACGTGCGTTCAATAACTTCAGGTTGTTTCTGATCGGACTTTGTAAGATTCATTAGATTGTTTGAGACGTCATTACTTTCTACCAAAAATTTCTAATTTTCTTTATAATATTTAAAGTATAATAATTAATATTAGGTTTTCAGTTTTTCACCTATGAAGCTCTTGGAGGTAAATACCTTGTACTGATAGTCTTTTTTCTTGATTCAAAAATGCTAAAAATTTTTACGTTTTCCATACAAGCATTTTTAATTAGAACATGGAAATTTTTTTGAATATTTTTAATTTATGGGACAAATGTACTCAATACATTGTGCTGAAATACAAATATTTTTTTGCTAGAATACTTTAAAAAAGTGTTTGTCTTTTTGATTTTGAATTGGTGGCAAAAACATGGCTCCATTAAAAACTTCCTTTGTAAAATAAAAATCAAACCAATAGCGCGGATTTCACTCACAAACTCTTTGATTTTGCTTTGGTAACCTTAAAATCGTACTTTTAACACCTTCTGCTGGTTTATAATGAGTATCTTGAGTAGTTTAATGAGACAGCATAGGCAATAGGATGTCTGCTGCAGCCAATATGGTAATATTGTAAAATAAATCACATTGTTTATGCTTTGTAACATGGATTCTTGCTATTGCCTACAATAACACACATAGTGTAGGACAAAATATTTAGAAGCAAAAAATTAAATTTTTTCAGTAGAAGTACCTATTTACGTACTCTTTTTATGTCCATTTGTATAAGCAATGGTCTAACCAAATAGAGAGTGATTGTGACTTATTAATTTGCCATTTAAATATAGGTAGTATATACCTGAATACCTTTTATCATTAATTTAATTTAATTCATTCGTTTTCATTTGTTATAAGTAAACGTTTTGGTTAAAAATTATTATTTTATTTTAAGAACACTAAACTTAGTGTTAGCTTCTTAGCTCATCTAACAATTTTAATTTTGGTTTCACTATTTAAAAAATCAATTATTGTGTAATAAATTTGTTTAATTGAATTTTTATTGAGGAGCATTTTTTTGTTACAAAGCACAAAATAGGACCAAAAAGCTTAGTTTAGTTTCAAGACTTTAACCATATAAATGTTAATATTTTATCCAAAAAATCATGCTTTAAAAAAAAAAAATCCTTTAATAAGGTCGATTAAATTTTATAAATTGACAGCTCTATAACTTCTTCACAAGTATATTACACAATTAATTACAAAAGGCCTTTTATTAAAATGCACATTGTGTGCTCACACTCTGCTTTTGTAAAGCATATAGTACATACAATGTAGACATTATTTTATGATCTTGCATGTATAAAAATGTCTCAAAATACAGTATTGATCATCGGACACAGAATGGCAGAATTTGTGAGTTATTACATAAAAGTTTACAATACAAGTTGTGAATTTTTAGTTGTCTAGGTGGAAAACCACATGATCACAAGTATTGGGCTTTGAGTCATAAGAGATAGTGTAGGTTCAATTACTGCTTGGACCAATGCATTTTATACCAGAACTTTTCCCCTTATTTATTTTTTTTGTTCTCTTAGGACAAGAAGCTTATAAATTGCACTTAGTCCTGTAAGAACCGTAGCGCTGCTTCCAGAGTGACAGGATATTCAGGATGGGTAAGGTTAGGTGGTAGGGGCCGCCTCCTATCGAGATCCATGAAGAAGAATTAGGGCACTAATCTTAAAGTTATGTCTCCCCGGAAGAAGGTGAGGCCGACTCTGAACCAGCATCTCCAGTCAAAGTTGGCAGGGGATAGCACACCCTTGTCGAGGCTAGCAAGAACCTCTGAGGTTAGGGAACAAACCCCACCGACTCCAACAGCCATCCTCCCGCAGTAGACCAGACCTATTAAATTGCCCCAGACCCAGAATCTCGACATTTGCGATTAGTGATGTGCTGCTCCTGGACATCCATAAAGTTGCCAAGGTTTTAATGACACATCGGTTTTTGCTATGTCTAGTGGAAGGTTCAACTGGAAGGTATAAACCAGCTAGAAGTGATTCCAACTTTCCCCCTTACTCCAATGCCAATGGCGCAGTGTAGCGGGTGTATTGGTTATCACAAGATAACTGGATCAAGCAACGTCGAGCGTGGCGGCTGCTGCTTATATGGGGTGACCCGCTGAGTGATCCTGTCTTTGCAAGCAGTCTGCAAGCCGTTGGTCCCACTTTTAAGCAGGTGTAAGAGAGGGCTTCTTAGTCCTAACTTCGCCTGGAAAAATAAGACTCTTTTACTTTACTTACTCCACGTAGTAAGTTCTCCACCCAGATCTGTAGTCTGGAAATCAGCTTTTCCTTAAATAGTTGTAGCCTCTTTTGTTTTCGTCCTTGTTTCTTTTTGCCCATTTGTCCTTCAAGATCTTTATAGGAAGAAGAACTTATATATTTTGTTAGCTAATCTGCCTACATCTGCCTAACCAGCATTTGTATCCATTTGGATGTAATGAAATAGCCTTTTAAATTCACAAATAGTGTAAATAAACTTTTTTTCAATGTTTATTGAAGTTTTGATTAACATTTACTGTGTGGTTTTAGGTGTTGTTGTGGATTCAATTTGTAACACCTTTTCCCAAGAGTTTATTGCAAACCATCCTTTTATGTTCCTCATTTTAAATAGACATCTTTCTGTATTTGTTGGCCATGTTTACCAACCTCAGTTGTTATAGGTGAGTTTTTACAGTAATTTAGATCAACTTGTTCTTTCACAGATTTTTAGTTATAAGTATCTGTGTATTTCTTTATCCATGTAGTAATATGTCTCAGAATGGACGTTATATGGAATAAAATAAGACTTTACTCTCGATGTAAATAGGCTCAAAACAGCTTCTTTTCAGAACTGAATAGCCACAGAGTTGTTCTTTTTTGTTCTGCAACTGAATTAACTATTTACAATCTAATCATTTAAAACACAATACTAGAATTATCTAGATACAGTTCAAGTTGGGAGCAACCTTAATAATAATAATATAAATGTATGGTAAATGGCCAAGGTTTTGATTAAAAAAAATTTAGTCTAAAATTCAATTTGACACTAAAGCCATATTTTCTATTGAAATGCCCATCTGAAAAACTATTCTGGTGATTTTGATTACATTTTATGGTTTATAAACCATCAGAGCCAACCGCATACCTCTAAGACAATTTCTTTCAAAAGTTGAAAAAGGTTTTTAAGATCATTGATTGTTTAGCTTATATGTAAACATAACATTGTTTTAAACAATTAAAACCCACATTTTTTAAATAAAAAATTCAACAGAAAATTACACATCTGCCCATGTTTTACTTAAAAAACTTTGTATTTAGTATATTTTTATTTTCAAGACTTTTAAAATATAATCCATTTTTATTTTGCCTGTATGCATTTAAAAGATTTTTTTATTGAATTCTCACAATGTATTACTGAACGCACTAAATGGTAAAATATAGCATACTTGGAAATCGCATTTGAAACAAATTATTAAAAAAATTTAATTTTTATTTAATGTAAAATAAAATACAGTTAAAAATATGGGAATTAATTATTAACTTAGAACTCTAGTTATTAACAGAAACGTAAAATGGAATTTGCTAGTATACACTATTGGTGTACAGTCTTCAACAATCTAAGTTATCCCTGGGTCCTCTCGTAGAAGAATGATTGAGTCAATCTTAAATTGGGATATTTAATTAAACACTGATAAAAAAAATTGTATTGAAAATAAAGGGAAAAAAGAGAAGCAACTGTATGCAAAAATTGATTTGGAAATCCGATGAGGAGAGAAAGAGTTTATTACAGCTTACTCTGCACAACCTGCTTAGAACAAAGACTTCGGTCTCTTAAATCAAGAATCAAAGATTCTTGTTCCAGGGGTGGCATATCCTCAACAGGGATGAGTTCCAGATGTTAGCTCAGCATACTCAGGAGGACATTCCTACTTATTTACAGTGACTGAACTGTGCTTCAGTAATAAGCATGGACAATTACCAAGCTTACTGTAGACACAACACTGGTCTTCATATTTTAGAATGAATTCACTTTATAAAAATTTATTTCTTCTCCTTTTTCGTTCCTTACTTATAAATCTAGAATTCAGTCTTCAACTGACTTTATTTTTGTTTTATGTCTATTATTAACCCTTTGAGTGCCAAGTAATTATTGAGTGGGTGTACTGAAAAAGTACTAGCCCTTTTGAAGGCATTTTGCAAAGTTTTTCAGTAGAAAATTCACAGTTTGATTATTTAATAAGCTATCAACATAAATTCTTTTTATTTATTTTTCAATGAAAACTCTGCCTAATTAACATAAAATAATAAAGTTACCATAAAATTAAATTTGGGAATACCAAAAATCTACTTACCTACAAAAAAACCCAGAATTTATTTACATTTCATTTTTTCAACCAAAATGATCATTACCAAAAAATGCATATCCTTTTCTTTGGTCCATATCCTTTTCTTTGTCCATATCACTAGAAAGAGGATTCAATTGTCTATAAATCTTGAAAAATATATATCATTATCTGCAATAATGAGTGATTTATACAACTTTTAAGAAACTAATGTCACATTGTTTCCGGTAACCATGTCAACCAAAAATGTTTATATGCGAGTTCTAGATTGATTTTTTGTGTCAATTGATTGGAGAGTATACTATAACAATTTATTTTGAAAAGAACAGTTTCTTCAGGAACAATTTAATATGATGTTAGTTTAAAAATATGAAGTTTTTGTTTTTTTAGTAATTTTTTTACAACATTGGGTAAAATTGGACGTTGGTATTCTAAGACTTAATATTCCCCCCCACCCCCCCCCCCCCCCACCCCCCCCCCCCCCCACCCCCCCCCCCCCCCACCCCCCCCCCCCCCCACCCCCCCCCCCCCCCACCCCCCCCCCCATAATACATTACGTTTTAACTGTCCACTTCTTGAATTTTGAATTAAATCTTAAGATATAGATGGAGGGATGAAACTCGGAAACCACTTAAAATAAATACCTTTTGAAGTTAAGAAACTACGATTTTTTTAGTGCTTTAGTATGTCTATCAGAAATCAGAATATTCTTTATTCATTATTTTGAACAAAAGACTTGCTATAGCAGTTATAATGCCAATGTTGGCAAAATTCATTATCATTTCATTTCAAAAGTAAGATATAAAATTTGTTTGAAAGTTAATAGAAGATAAAAGTTCTACATAAAAACAAAAATATATTATCCAATCTAGGTATCAATTTTTCAATGTCTCAATACCTACAATTTTTTTTTTTTTCAATAACTCTTAAAAGAAGAAAATAAAAATAGAAAGAAAGACAACATGCTTATGAAAGTCTCTAAAAGTATTTTGAAAACAAAAGGTAGGAGAAATATATACATTCTGCAAACATATTAGGAGGGGGATCTCCCTACTGAAGCTGGTTTTTGGCCTTGTGGGAGATTGGACAAAAAACATGTTGGTTCTGATGTGTATTGCATATTGTTATAATGCAGCTATTTCATTCTGTTGTCTGCCATAATAATATGATAATGGTAGAAAATATATAGTTTTTAAAAATGCTGGAAGTATCATATTTGAAAGGAAAAAGTCTACACAAGTTTAAATAAAGGATGATACGTTATTATAAAATAAAAACCATTTAAACAATAGTGATAGTGATAGGTTCTTGCCTTTTTTGGAATAATTGGAAACTTCCAAAATTCTTCCAAGAAACAAAGTTGTATTCTCGAACATGATGATGAAAAGAAATGGGCGATCAGCAATGAAATTTTGAGGAGGTGGCTCAATAATTAAACAGCAGTAGTCTAGAACAATACCTACACAGAAAACCATGATTTAATTATACTTTGTGTAATTGTCTACCTCTTGAATATTGGATAAAATCTTATAATTATTTGTAAATATTAATACAAAACTACAAAATTTTCTTGTTTAATTATCCAAATTCAATGGGTTTCAAATTAATCAATATGGTCATAATTTCTCCTCACAACAATTTAACAGAAAATTTTCTTGATTTGGGCCAAATCAAGCACAGCTGTGGTGGGAAGAGGTTGATTCAGGACACTACTCTAAGAGGAAGGTGACCTGGAGTTAAACTTAACATTCATATAAAACATAAGATTGGAGTTTCAAGATTGACTACGCGTTTGAGAAGAGTTCTGGGCCATAAACGTTGTCACATAATAAGAGATCAGCAAATAATGTATTCCTTCCTAATAAGTTTTCTCTTATCTTCAAAGAGGAGAATTTATGTAACAATTTCTGCAACTGCATTAAAACAGGAAACTTCACATTTCTCTGTTCACTTTAGTTTATGAAAACGTACCAGTGTATACAATTTAACACAGCAAAAATGTATCACATTATGTAACTAAATAATGTCGGAGCTAAAAGGAATACAAAAAAAACTTCCTCTTTTGCATAAAATAAACTTGTTATACTGTTCCACATACCAAAAAGGCCTGAAAATTCTAAATTGACAATTTTTGGGCATCCCAGGGCCAATTGTATCTTTTCAAATTGAGCATTAAGTGTCTCACTCACAACAAAATTTTGGCACAGATCTAGTTTATGCACCTCTTAACTTTTCTTTTAAAATAGCTATGAAAATTAGTTCTTATCTTCCAATTGTCAATGCTAAGTTCTTGGTACTGTATAGTGAAAACTACACTAAAATTATATAAAACTTTGATCATGTATTGTTTGATGTATCTACAACTGAAAGGATTATGAATATTTTAAGTTAATAATATTTGAAATAGTGTTTTGAGGAACCATACATTGAAAAAGTTATATTCCAAAACTACGCTACAAGAATTTTAAACTGCAAAAAAACAAATTCATGTACTTAAGCCAATCTGCATTACATTGTCTTTAGAGATCAGATCCCTTTTCCCCCCAGCAACGTCAATGATGCTGAATGATATAAGTAAAAGGTGCAGCAATTCATGAGAGGAATCTTTTCACTATTAATATTTCTCAATTTATACAAAAAGGCCTGTATTAAATTATTGATAAGTTGGCAAATTGTGATAAACAAGCTACATATATCGCCAATTAATTGAGCTTTAGCCAATCATGTTACTGTTTCAACCCCTCTACTCACTTCTATAAGCAGATACGCATTATGTGCCAGATGATGTGGCTCTGCCAGTTTCAGTTTAATATCTTTTGACTGATATGTCTCTCCAAAGCAAGGTCAAAATGTTTGTTATTGTGTTAGCAATGTTCATCATGGTGTGGACACGAAAAATTTAGATATTTTCAAAACTAGGAATAGGTTCAAATTAATCTTATAGATTTTTATTAGACAAGTATCCAAACAAATTATTAATAACAAAAGTGAGTACAAAATTACAGAGGGTATCTAAATAGAAAAAATTTCTAGTCTGCTAAGATAGCAAAGGTCGAAATACAGTGTGATTTAAAAGTATGGATACAATCTGTTTAGTTTTTGATGGATAAAGATGGAGGGATGAAACTCAGAACACCTAAAAATATACCTTTTAAAGTTAAAGGCCTCCAATTTTTGAGTACGTCTATCAGAATCAGAATATTCCTTTATTCATTATTTTGAACATAGACTTGATATAGCAGTTAATGCAAACTTTGGCAATTTCAATTTCATTCCATTCCAAAAGTAAGATATAAAATTTGTTTGAAAGTTATTAAGTAAAAGTTCTATTTAAAAAACAAAAATACATTATGCAATCTAGGCTAGGTGTCAATTCTTCAATGTCTCAATACCTGTTTTTTCAATAACTCTGAAAAGAAAAATAGTAAGAAAGACAACATGGTTTAAGAAAGTCTAAAAAAGTATTTTCAAAACAAAAGGTAAGAGAAACATATAAATTCTGCGAACATATCAGGAGGGAGATCTGGCTACTGAAGCTGGTTTTTGGTCTTCTGGGGAGATTGAATGAGAAAAAGAATTTTGGTTCTGATGTGTATTTTGATGTCAGCATTTCCTTGGTCCTCTGTCATGAGTGTTTGCACCTTGGTAAATTCTCTGTAGTCACACAGTACAGACAGCTACCGCATTTTATTATTGAATGTCACCCGTACTGGAGAATTTTATGGTTTTATTTATGTTTATTTTACAATGGAAATAGCCACTGTGCAAATAGATGATTGGCTTCACTCAAAATTAAACCAAAAATGGTTTTGCTACAATAGCTGAGAATAACAAATATTTGAAAATACACTCAAAATAACCTTTCTGCGTAAAAAGTATCCACTCAAAACTCTACAGACTTTTCTTTATAAAACATCAAAATAATCAGGAAAGCAACATAGCTTTAGGTACAAAAAAAACCATTAAGGGTATAAGTATAAAGCATTATCTTTATCTCCCCTAAGAAAAGGCTACATTAACGTTCAGTAGTTATAAATTATTGTTTCTCTACTACAGTACTTGCACTGAATAAAAACTTTATTCCACATACTACAGCACAGATACTAAACTGCCTTTCTGATATTCTACACAATAAAGAGAAAAGCAAGATAGTCGTAGTAGCTATACGGCTCTAAAAAATTATGAAAAAATTATGTAGTATAATTTTTGAAAGGAAAAAATCTACACAAGTTTAAATAAACGTTGCAGATGTTTAATATAAAATAAAAACCATTTACTGGTTCTTGCCTTTTTTAATAATTAATTGGGAACTTCCAACATTCTTCCAACAAACAGAGTTGTATTCTTGAACATGATGATGAAAAGAAATGGATGATCAGCCAATGAAACTTTTAGGAGGTGGCTCTACCCTTGCACAGCATTCAATCATAAAAACACCTACACAGAAAACCATCATTTAAATTTATTTAATAATAAACATACATTGTGTTTAACTTGTTAGACATAAATTGTCCACTTCAACTTTGAATTAAATCTTAAAATTATCTCAAAATTTAATATCAACCAAAATACAAAATGTTTTCGATTTGTGTCACTTATTAAATGGAATCCAAATAATAATGATTATAATCGTAATTTTTCGTTAAAACTGAAAAAAAATGTTTTAATTGGGCTAATGTAAAGATAAGATTGGAGTTGACTAGGATTGACTATGCGTTTGAGAAGGATTTTGGGCTGTAAAGATTAACAATTAATAAGGGATCATCAGCAATGGTGCCACTGTCCTACATAAATAAGTTTCTCTCATCTTAAAAGTGGAGAACTGATGTAACAATTTCTGCAACTACTAATAATACTTCTGTTCACTTTAGTTTATGAAAATATAACAGTGTATACAATTTACTACAATAAAAATGTATCATATGACACTAAATAAATTGAGATAAAATAATAGAAACTTCCTTTTTGGCATGTAATACAGTTTTCCACAATCCTAAAAAGACTTGGAAAGGTCTTAATTAATTTTTTGGCTTCCTAGATACAATTGTATCTTTCAAAAATGATAGTAAGTCTTTCATTTCATAACAGAATTTTGTTTGTAAACATCTAGTTGATGGTAATTGATGTAATTATTGACTGTTTGTTTTCAAACACAAAGTGTGATCCACCTCGGAAAATTAGTTCTGGCCGTCTTTTTGTTGTTTTTATAAAACATTTTTTAAGCAACAGTATGAGCAATCAATCAATCAATCAAATCTTTATTGCGAAGACATGATTTTACATGTATTACAAACGTTCAGTTTTTTTATAACTAACATTTTTTTTTCATTTACTCTACATAAAATCACACTCAGACATACAATTTTGCATTCATTCATTTTCCATGTACTCGTCAATTTTCCCACCTCCAGCGACGTAGTCAACCTTCTGATTGGGCAGTCTCCCAGTTACATGCCACAAACTCGTTGACATCATAAAAACGCTTGTGTTGCCAAAAAGCGTTTTAAACTAGTTTTGAGCGTCTTGGGCGTTTTAGCATGTTTGATCCAATTCGGCAGCTTGTTGATGAAATGAACACCTGCCTGTGGGGGCAGATTGTTCATAAACCACTGTTCTATGTTTACCAGTTCGGTAGCTATCTCTGCCTCTGGTCTCATACATGAATGTATGTCTCGGCCACTTGTCTTGACACATTTTAGACATACAAAACAGAGCTGTTTCGAAAATGTAGAGACCCGGCAGAGTCAACAGCTGAAATTTTTTGAAGGTTTCTTTGCAAGAGCAAATGTTGCGATTAGTTCGAATCCCTTGATTTTGCAATTTGAACACTCTCATCAACTGCTTGTTTGCACAAGCACCCCCACAATACCAATCCGTAGCAGAGGTGGGGGTAAATCAAGCCATAATAAGCCGTTATCATAACCTGAGTAGGGCAATATTTGGCTAAAGACCTCAAAACATAAATACCTAAGGATAGTTTGGCGCAAACATGGTCAATGTGATCGTTCCATGTCAACCCCAAGGTGTACTCCAAGAAATTTCGAGCTGTAGACTTCTTCTAGTATAGAATCTGCTATCATGACGGCAGGGCCACACTCAGTCTACAGGCCGCAGAGCAAAGTTGATGACATTGGTTTTGGATGTGTTTGTTTTGAGATTGAGGCTGTTGAAGTGTTGTACACAATTGTTTCATTTCAACAAAAGTGCGTTCTTCCCCAAGAGATTTTGATTTCCCACTGATACAGAGAGTCGTGTCATCAGCATACTGCACGGCTTTACCGTGCAGTAATGAAGAACCAATGTCTTTGACATACATCAGAAACAAAATCAGACTGAGAATTGATCCTTGGGGGACTCATAGCTCAATTGAATTGGTTTTGAAAGATGATCTAAAATTTGGACAACTTGAGTTCTGTCGCTTAGTAATGATCTAAGCCACAGGTTTGGCACGCCTCGGATGCCATGAGATTCTATCTTCAAACCTCTCCATTTGCATGACGTCTTCAAGATAATGTTAAAAAACAAAGTGATCCCATGATTGGCAAAAAGACAGATTAAAAATCAAACTCTGCAAAAGCAATCAGCTTAATTTATTAACGAGTACAATTACAACAGATTATAAGCGAATACAGTAAAAATCTCATAGCACAGAAAAACTTTCATTCACAAAATATATATTGATTTTATTTTGGTAACAAGGTAAAATGTATAGCTTTAGTCTTTGTGTAATAATTTGCTTGTGGAAAACTTCAAATTGACGATACAGAATTGTGTCAGTGTTGGATATTAGTATTCATAAAATAAATATAAAAACTATTGAAACTATTTCTATGTCATACTATCACAGACAAAGAACAAATCATGTAATATCAAATGAACATTGTTTACTTACAACAGTAGAGAGTTAATATCAGTAAGTTTGTTTTATTATTCCGCTTTTTAAGTACTAAAACTATTTGCTAAAACTGTTTTAATAATTCTATAAAATTGTCTAAAATATATTAAAAAACCTTTTTGCTATTCACTTTTTTGTGTTTGGTTTCCACAAAAAAGTGTTAGAAACACCAAGAAACTGCAATAATAGCTAATGACGCTTCGTCATTTCATTTAATAACCAGGAACATCACTGCATGAAAATGATAAGAAAATGTATGGGAATTAAGGCTGCTGTTTGTTTATATGTGTTAGCAAGTACTAAGCTGTACGTGCAACTGTTACAACACTGTCACTATATGACAAAATGTTTGTAGTTTTCCAATTGTGTTTAATTATAAATAACCGTTTTGGAAAACCTGAAGTCATTACATTTTTATACATCTCATAAGGGCTAGAATTGGAATTTGTTAATTACAGAAGCTGTTCGATCTGGGGAGGCAAACAACAAATATGGCCACCGAGCTGACAATGAAAGTAGGGCGGCCAAACTGTATTGGCCATACGAGTTGCGAGGACAAACTACGACAAAACTAACGCGAGTTGTTTGCAACCTTAGTGTGGCCAGTGCTGCTGGCCTTTCGAGCACAAAGGGTTAAAACAAAAGACGGTGTGATACATATGAGCAACCTAAATGGATGTCCAAGAGCGGCACACCAATATTTGTAGATATCAAGATATCAGTGTTAAAATATTGATCAACAGATCTGGTTTACCGAGGATGACCATTGGAGTGAGTTGGCCTCCTTAGTGTTAGGATTTTTGCAAGCCTAAACATGAAAGAGTACAGTCCCCAGCCGATTTGGCTGGAAGATACAGGAACAGAACTAGCCACCCCACCCTGCACCATGATATGTTAGCCACTATCTCTTCTTGTGGTGGATGTTATGGGATCTTTACAGGAGGTGATCTTTACCCCCAACCTTACCCATTCTGAATATTCTGCTATTCCAGAAGTAACACAAAGGTCCTTTTAGGACCAAGTTCAATAAAGGTTTTTTTTAAGCGTCTTGTCCAAAGTGGAAAAATGTATTACTTATTAAATATTAATGAGGCATTTAAAATAATGTAACCATTGTTGCAACATTTGAGCTTTGGTTTCAACGGTCTTCTAAGAAATTTTGAATTAAACTTAACTATATAATATTTTTTAAATATGAATATCAGTAATAATCGGGTCATGTGACAAACATAAAGGTGGGTATAATTACAAATAGATCTCATTGGGAAAGTTACTTATTCATAAACTCTAGTTTGAATGCAATAGAAATGACCCGCTAAGAATCTTTATAGACTAACATTTTTTAATATTTGTAATGTAATTGGTTGACTAGAAAACTATCCATTTAATAGCAGAATATGGTTAGGTAATTACTACAGTTAAATACCTTATATAAAAAGTAACTGTTAGTATTATTGCACAATAATATTCTGCGTTGTGGTGAATGAATTGAATATATTAACCCTTTATCAAGTACTTAGACCTAGAAAACATCAACTTCTGTTTAAAGCCATGTTTACAAAGCATTGGAAACTTTTGTACCAAGTTTTACATTTTTTTTAATATGATTTGTAAATTTCTTACAAGCTTTTCTACTTCCAAAACAAAATTTTTGAGTTCCAAACTGAATTTCATGTTTCCACTAATAGTCAGTAAAATTAGTGAAACTTCCTCTGATTTTTGTTTTATTACTGAAATGTGTACCAAAAATTGGATCTTTATCTTTTCTAATTAATTACTTACTGTCCTTGTCGATATTTTACATATTTCCGACCTGTAAGAAAGCTAAAAAACTGTAGTTATTTACTTAGTCTATTTAAATCTATTTAGTTATCAACAACAAAATAACTCGCATAAAGAGTGACTACAAGAAACAACGATCCAGCTGAAGATATCAAAGTCCAGCAACAGTATTTAGGAAAAAATAAAGACAGCGTATATGGATAAACTAATAGTGCTGTTTTTCTAGTTTTTTACTATATAAAATACGTTGAAATATATCATGAATTATGGATGTTATGTAGTTTACGGTAAACGTCGACCTATCCTCGTGTAGCGTGATGTTAGCACTGGCTGGCGGATTGTTGATATTGTATGGCACAATGTCAGCACTTATAGGGTTAAAAATGCCTCAATTATCCTGACAGTGAATCTATATCACCATATCACTCCTGCTCAGATTTGCTGAATGTCCACCACCACATCTGGTTCTTGTTCATAGTGATGGTCTTACCCAGCATCCTCTTGGTGCTCATAGGGCAGTCAAAATATAACAAGCACTTGCAGCTGCAATTACGTCCTCTATTCTTCACATCTTGAATAAACACTAGCCATCCAAATAAGAGTTTCAAAAACTTTTAAATCATACTGTAAAACACAGCTTGTTTGCAACTTTTTTACTTCAAACAAAAGAGTGTAAAGTTGTAATAGAGTAAATGTGTCAAACATACCTAACAGTTGTAAACTTTTGAGTTGCAAACTGCAGTGTAAACACGGCTTGGTAAAATACTGTAATGTAAGGCAATGATGTTTACATGTATACAACACGGTCAAGTGCTACATTAGGAACAAAACATCACAGACTGGTAATGTTCAGTAAATTTGTTGACAACGCTGAAATTACAATATCTTTAAATGCATCCTACAAATATTTAACTAATACATAAAAGCTCACATAAGAAACTCAAATTTAGGTGTTTTTTTAAGCTATTAAGTGAATAGATGTACTCACAACTTAAACCAGAATTAAGGCAATACATTGTTAAAGTACTAATGACATGGAGCTCAATTGGTTACTTATGTTTTCAAAGATACCAGTTTGGCTAGAAACAAACCAGACTGAGGTTGGAACATATTTATTCTTGACTAACTAAAACGTTTATATTATTCTTTTCAAAATACTCTCCTCCTTTAACAATGCACCTCTAGTCGTACATTTTTATTTTTACAAAGTAGTGCTGTATGTAATTATGGGTAAATATTTTTGTAATCAATGGTTCTTTAACATACTACATTCGTCTTTTCATAGCTTTCTTGACTTGAAGATCTGACTATACTGGCAGCTAACTTGATTTCATCCACAAAATATTTAAGATATATCTCAAACGCATCACTTTTATTTTTGGTTATAGGAGGATGCTCATTTTAAAGATATGGTTTATATTCAGTCCTTCACAGATTTTATATGGTCGTGTTTTATCCTGTTGTCTGCCGTAATATTGTGCAAAAAAGCATTTCTATAACAACCACGCATCGCGCAAATAGTTTCTGGCATTTCCTACTAAATGTCAGCACTTTCTTAGTCCTCTGTCATGAGTGTTCGCACCTTGGTGAGTTCACTGTAATCACACAGTGCAGACAGCTACTGTGTGTTGCTGTTGTATGTCACCTGTCATGAGTGTTCGCACCTTGGTGAGTTCACTGTAATCACACAGTGCAGACAGCTACTGTGTGTTGCTGTTGTATGTCAACTGTCATGAGTGTTTGCACCTTGGTGAGTTCACTGTAATCACACAGTGCAGACAGCTACTGTGTGTTGCTGTTGTATGTCACCTGTCATGAGTGTTTGCACCTTGGTGAGTTCACTGTAATCACACAGTGCAGACAGCTACTGTGTGTTGCTGTTGTATGTCACCTGTCATGAGTGTTCGCACCTTGGTGAGTTCACTGTAATCACACAGTGCAGACAGCTACTGTGTGTTGCTGTTGTATGTCACCTGTCATGAGTGTTTGCACCTTGGTGAGTTCACTGTAATCACACAGTGCAGACAGCTACTGTGTGTTGCTGTTGTATGTCAACTGTCATGAGTGTTTGCACCTTGGTGAGTTCACTGTTAATCACACAGTGCAGACAGCTACTGTGTGTTGCTGTTGTATGTCACCTGTCATGAGTGTTTCGCACCTTGGTGAGTTCACTGTAATCACACAGTGCAGACAGCCCACTGTGTGTTGCTGTTGTATGTCACCTGTCATGAGTGTTCGCACCTTGGTGAGTTCACTGTAATCACACAGTGCAGACAGCTACTGTGTGTTGCTGTTGTATGTCACCTGTCATGAGTGTTCGCACCTTGGTGAGTTCACTGTAATCACACAGTGCCAGACAGCTACTGTGTGTTTGCTGTTGTATGTCACCTGTCATGAGTGTTTGCAACTTGGTGAGTTTCACTGTAATCACACAGTGCAAGACAGCTACTGTGTGTTGCTGTTGTATGTCACCTGTCATGAGTGTTCGCACCTTGGTGAGTTCACTGTAATCACACAGTGCAGACAGCTACTGTGTGTTGCTGTTGTATGTCACCTGTCATGGAGTATTTAAGATTTTTATTTTTAGTGATTATTGCAACCACGGAAATAATCTGATGCAAAAATAAATGAATGGCTTCGTTTACGTGATGATGACACAAACATGGATAGCGAAAATAACTTAAAGGACAATATATAACAAAAATAATAAAAAATTTAGACAGTAAAAATAAAATGTTTGCATAAAAAAAGTATAGATCTAAACT
The DNA here is from genome assembly GCF_021130785.1 of Homalodisca vitripennis. Lineage (NCBI taxonomy): Eukaryota > Metazoa > Arthropoda > Insecta > Hemiptera > Cicadellidae > Homalodisca > Homalodisca vitripennis. The sequence goes on from NC_060210.1 coordinate 20,313,215, forward strand.
CTATAAACCTGTCTCTATAAAAAAAAGGAACAAAATTTAGCAAACAACATAATTTAAGGTAAAAAAAAGAAAATCGTTAAGAAGTTAAATACATTGATATTTATACTTTTATACAATTTTTCATACAGTCAAACCTTTTTATAATAATGCACTCTGATGCCTATCCATCATATTTTTAAAATTAGTCACCTTCAAAAATTGTATAAGCAAAAAATTAAAAATATGATAGTGTTTGAGGTTTAACAATGTTTTTATGGATTGAAACTGAAGTTAGATTCACTACAGCTGGATATTCAGCTCGGCCAAAATACCTTGAACAAGTTTTGCAACCCAAGACTGATAAATAAATGCATGAATAATCTGCCTAAAAATTGTGGATAATTATAATGACAAATTATAATCATATTTAATTATTTCATGAATTATTGTCAATATTGGTATATCTTTGCTGAAGTTGGCCTGTTATAGTAAAGATCATTAATACTTTTCAGAGGCCATCTTTAGAGAAAAACAAGGTTTTAAAAAAGATTTTTAATGCCCCGTACTATGTTTTTCTGAAACCAACAATTTTTCCAATACAGACTCAATCATAAAACGGTTTCAAAAAGCGCTAACTACAGAGAAAGAGTGAGCTGGAATGAGAAAAATCCAAGTAAATGGTGAATCCTTATCCAACCATTCTTAGCTTTGTCGCATTTGTGGACCTGCTTCAGAAAAAAATAGTCTGGTTACTTTGAAGCCACACCGTATATAATAATTAAAATATAAACTCAATTTATAAAAAAGTTTAAGTTTTAGTTGTGAACAACACACATATCTGTCATAATTCTACTGCTAGATAAATTAATGTTATTGTCATTGATTAAGGACATTGGATAAATAATAATTAAAATAATTGTTTTTCTAAGAAGAAATCCAACATTCAAAATAATGAGTTCCACCCCCCCCCCCCCCCACCCCCCCCCCCCCCCACCCCCCCCCCCCCCCACCCCCCCCCCCCCCCACCCCCCCCCCCCCCCACCCCCCCCCCCCCCCACAAACTGAAAAGTTATTGCAGTCTAAAAGAGTCAGATACGATCAATTGCATTCACTTTCATCTCATTTATTTACGGTTCCACAGTTGAGTTTACGTTGTTGCACTAACCAAGAAAATAAACGCATATGTGGGTTTTGGAATCCAACTTAGATTTTAAAGTTTTTTTTGTGGTGTCTGTTTCTGGTATTAAAGTAATATTGATATTTACCCTGATTAAGAAAATATGTGCATATGTAAGTTCCAAAAGACTATCTACTTCCTTTGCTTGTATTCTGCGTCTGATGTAAGGGAGAGTATGCCATCCTTTTGATTTTACTTTAACTATAGTAAAATTGTTAAGGAATATAACCAGTTTTGACCATTTATGTGCAAAACATTCACAGCTTTTTTCATCAAGGTGGGTTTTGGAACACCGTTTAAATATTATTTTCATTGCATTAGATGGTTTATTCATCACTGGTGCAATTTTAAATTAAAATTAGATAGTAACTTTGTCTTTTCAGTATGTATAACACTACTGATCAAGCAACGAATAATTATTCAATGTTTTCTAAAATTTGAGGGTAAACAAATGTTTCTGCCACTTTGATAAACTATAGTGTCAGGCAGTTGTGTAGGGTCAGTTAAGTTAACTTTGGATTACGTGTCGTAAGTATTTTAATTATTTTCCAGAATTATTAAATATCTAGAGAAACTTTTCCAATGTTTCTCGCCTTTTAAACATTCCTTGGATTTCTACAAATATTTCAAAACCAAAATTAGCCAAATCGGTCCAGCCATTCTCGAGTTTTAGTGAGACTAAAAACGTTATATCGTTTTTATTTATAGAGATTAAGGCAATTGCAGTGGAGATATTCCTGATATTTTACATACCCTGTGTATAAAACTCTAGCCAACAAGAAGTTATTCATTACAAAAACAACATACCTGTAAGTCCAGACTGTGAGACTGGATCTAAGTGTCACTGCACGTAACCAATGCACTGCAAACCACATTTTGCATGCACTAGAGAACGCAAGAGACTGGGGAGGAACATTCAATTTTTAGAACAACTAACTTAAGAGATTTTATCACATGCATCTGGGATTTTCACTGCTAGTGACAAGCAGCTAGAACTAAGAGAAAACAGCATAATGTGACTCTTCATTCACTTGTTGAGTTTACATGTTTTAATATAGTAGAGCCACTAGTAAAGAAGTAACGATGCCCCCATTCTTTCTTTCAGTCCCATTACTCATCCCATTTCCTTTATTTTAACTCCAAACGAGCTTGTACACTCCCATTCTGATAATACATAACAAACAATTATTTCTAATGCCAACAGACGACACCAGATATAAACCAGATGCACACGATCCTCACAGTGCTGATTGCAATAGGAGACTGAAGTTATTTCTCCAGCTCTGTATGACAGGACTGTCAGTGCACTAAATAACGTTAGTGGGTCTATCTGCTGGATACAAGCCCCATATTGACACAGCCTTAGCACTTCAAGTGCTTTTGGAAAACTGTGTTAAGTTAGCGTGCATTAGAGTTCTTAAGAATTCCGTTATTGCCAAAGTTAAATTTATTTTCTATTTCTTGGAAGTAGAAGTAAACGTTTTTTATCCACTGGTACTTGTAGCTGTGTTTTACACGTAGATGTAGGCGAGTTGTACTGATATATCTACATACTGCGCCACGTATCGTCAGACGGAATGGTGACTAGAGCATAGGACTGGTTATTGATCTATTTTTGGTGCGAAGCAATCCAATTTGCTTCCCGAAGGTCATACATCAAGACATTTTCAAATTCCTAAACATTCGCACCACTTTCGTGAATTTTAATGTACACAATAAACTAAGATAAGACAATAGATATTCCTGTTAGTACGATTCCTGGTACGGATATATCATATGGACACACTTTAAGGATTAATATACTGACCTATAGATAAACTGCTCGCAAAGAAACCTGCGCAGAAGCAAATCTCTGAGCAGTACTGCGCAGGAAGGGCACCCCACCGCCGGGGGGTTGTGGTGGGGAGTGGGACCAGCACCTTCTTGTATCTGTTTATCAGCTGTGTGGATCATTTTGTTTACACTACATTACATCCACAGCTACATCCTGTCCTATAACTATATCGTATTTTGGTGTGTAGGCCTATACAAGTGTCGCAGTCTAAGCATAAAATAATTGAACAGATTAATATAGCCATAGACGTATCCATGGAGCGTGCATATTGTTGTGAGTTTAGCCTTGCAGTGGCAGTGGCCAATAGAGATGTGTCGTTCGGTCTTTACCCATTCAATTCAAACGGGTCAGTCAAGTGAACAAGTGATCGGATCAGAGTGTTTCAAAAGACCCGTTCATCTCGAACGTTTTGTTCACGTTTTCCTGCCAACTGAATAAATTTGATATTTTTCCAGATCAGATATATTATTTTTTATGATTGTTAAAACTTATAATATTTATAATTAAGTTCATTTTAAAACCCTTATCCATGAAAAATAGCTTAACATCATATGGAACTAACTGTTTATTGTTGTCATTCCCAAAATTGTTCAGTCATTCCTTTCGTTCACTGCTAACCGATTGAGAATAAAACCATAATCATATAACTCAACAGGTGGAGTAGGGAGTCTGGGTATTATGAAAAGTAGTGGGAAGTTAATCGGTTGGATATAAAATATCTTGTTATTTATAAAAATAAACTATTTACAAATGAGCAATGTGTCTGTTTAATTTTTAGTAATTTATTTAAACATTTGTAAGGAAATAATCTTACTTTAGAAATATTTATATCAATCAATAAAGGTATATAAATAAAGGTAGATAGATAAATAAAGGTATATCAATCAACTAAGTCCATTGATTATAAGTTTTAACATTTAAAATATTTAGTAATGTATCTGGTAACTTATAATTACATTTTTTATCAGTTTTAATAGATCTATTTACATTTACTAGATTCCTGAAACAATACATGTATTGTTATATATCCATCCATTCACTGTATGATGTGCTGTTTCTTCCTCTATTCAAACACTTTTTTACAAGCGGATCCTTTCGTTCACTCAGTCATTCTTTTGTTCATTTTGTTTGGTCAACACAATGACTGGTATAACACGCTCTAGCGGGAAGGCTCAGTAACTCTGTACTGACCGGTTCAAATGAACGAACCGCAGCAGTGAACGAGACCGACTAAGCCGGATCAATCAGATGATCCGATAAGAGTAAATGCCGAGCAGTGGTGGGGATACTGGGAGAGGGCGGCATCACAGCGTCGGAGGGGTATTTACCCCACCCTGCGTAAACTCAAATCACCCAGGGTCTTTTTGTAAACGGTCTACCTATAGAAATAATGAATAATGTAAATTATTGACAAGTATCATGATGTATTTTAAGCTGAGCTATAAAACATGTGGAGATCATGTTATTATCTACCTAGAAGTTAAGACTTCTTAAGAAGCCATTGGCATCCAGAATTTTTTTGTCAACTCTCAAAGAATTGGCAAAGGGCAAGCTCAACACAATCAAAATTTGAAATCGACCACTATCTGTACATGTATGTACAGATAAATGTACATACATTATACAAACATACATTCAAGAGGTTGTGACATGAATGAAGACCATTTTATTCAACAAATTTATTTACAAACTTTTAAAAAATAAAGTACATTATTTTATTTTGGTATAAAAGTTGAATATAAACTAATGATGTTACAATAAATATGCAATAAATGCTTCACTGACCAGAAGAAAAAAAACATTTGAACTTGAAGATACCCTTAAAAACCAAAGTCTCATAAAAATAACATTGGCGTTTGACTAGTAAACAAACTATATTGTATACTCGTACTGTATAACAATCAAGTGTTGTATACTTATTGTGTTATTATATCCGTACATAGCGGTTTATCATACAAATTAATTAAACATATTTTATTAACGCTTAATATCTATAAACGGATACAAAACCGAGAAGCATTTTATAATATAATATAAATGCATTATAAGTGAAGATCTAACTTTAAGTGACAGAGTCTCAAGTTAAGTTTGACTTATGGCTTCCATACTAAGTTCCATGTGAGATTGTCAAGAAGGTCAAGCGCAACTACAAGTTTATCGTGGTTCTACGCCAGATTATTCACCGTCATTCTGTTATAAATAATACACAGTCTACATTATGATAATATCCATATTTATAAAAATTGCTAAGTCTTTAAAACATGACTTACTAATACCAAACTATAGCATTCCTGTATCTTGAACGTAAACTGGATTTAATCCGAATTGTATTGCCATGATTGACAGTCCACGAGGTTAAAGCTCTTTTTATTATAAATCCGATCTTACTGTTATCATTTAATAAGATCAATGTGAACAGTTGGGACTGTTAAAAGACTTACAAACGATAAAAGTGTACAAATAATACAAGAAACTGTCTTACAATATATTTAGGACAGTCGTTATTCTGCAACTACTTTCACGTATCAAAATCAAAGCTACGATATTCAAATGGAAGGAATGGTCTAATCTCAACCTAACTAACTACTGGAACTGATATACAGGCACTTAAAACTGGCGCGTTTACTAAAATTATAAAACCTGTAAATACCTTTCTCACACACATCACGGTCGACTAGTCGTTAATTTATTCCCAAACCGAAACAATATATTACCTTAATTTATGTTTGTAGATAAATTCGTCTGGCAAATCTGAATAGAACACAAAATAAAATTGAATACTGTTCTAAAATAGTGCTTACTTTCAACGTTGAAAATGTATGTATATATTAGAAACTAAAGGTAAGCTTAAATTAAAGTCGTATTTTCTAACTTAGAAATACCATGAAGCATCTTGATTCATTGCCGATTTAATATTACAACACATCTAAACAGAGAGATAGGTAGTAAAAAGGATTTGTTCATTACAAGAATTAAGTTATGAATTAAAATTTGGTTAAAATATTAATCTTTGTTGGATGTTCAAGAATTCCTGTATGTATATTTCCAACTATTTATTTACACACCAAGTTTTTTTTTCGTTTCTTCTTAATTAATTAATTAACAACTGCCATAAAAATAACAGTTTATACATTTCACACTACTGTATCTGATTACCAAATCTTCATAGTCGTAAACTTTTTTTCAGTAACGATAAATAGATATTAGATTGAAGATTATATGGGCCAAAAATAGAGAATTTTAAAGATATGACAAAATTTTAAAAACAAAATTAGTTACCTGCCATGCATTATGAAAACAGTAGTCATTGATAAGAAAAGATCCGATAACTGTGAACTCTCCGTTTGCTTCATGAACTTTTCAAAGAAAACTGAGAGATCTGCACCATTTTCACACTAATCTCACTAGGACTGAACATAAATATCTGGACTACTTTTTATTCTACCTTAATTTCTAGGTCACGTGAAGTGAGTTAATATTTCAAATATGTAATTTTGGATTCAGAAAAAAGTTTAAAACAAGTAACAGAGCCTATTTACAGTCTCCCAAAGGTTTGGTTCCATGCTCATTAATTTAACAGTTTATATAAAGCAGAAACTTTGGATGATTCCATATCATAAATAGACCTTTGTATTTTATTAATATTTTGGGGAAACATATTAAAGTAATTTAACTGCTGCAAATTGATCTGTTGCTGCAATTAAAAAATTAAAACTATAAAGAAGCTACCTTAAAAAATATCTTCTTAACACTGGGTACAAGGTTGATTTCAATACAAGATTTGGTTTAATATTATGAATTTCCACTAAAAATTTAACAAAAAAAGTTTGAAAACATTCTTGTCTTTTTCGTACAACTATGTATGCATTCTTTCATTTCAACTTTATAACATTGTGGTTCATTTTAAACAACACTCAACCAACAATAACAGTTTTTCAGTTACTTTGCACACAAATTAAAAAGGAAGTTGGTATAAAATATATATAAAACACTAAATACTACTCAGTTGGTTCAATAACAGTTTCAACGTCAAGTCTGAATTATAATAATTAGCTGAATTATATACCCAGACATGAAAGTCCAACAAATATTTTGCCTCCACAACCATAAACTTTTTTACAAACACAACAGCCACAAAAAATATTAGCTCTTAGAAAACACGCAGACACTTATGTTACAGGTTAGTATTTTGAAATGTTAACATACCTATCTTAAAAAAAAGTCCAAGCATTGCATAAAATATTTTTAGTTAAATATTGGTGGGTAAATAATTTTACTGGTAGATCTTAGAAAATACACTGACTGCTACAAATTCATCTTTACATATATGATGTTAATTAATTTTGAAAACAAACGCTCCAATAATACAATTTTTATTTTTGTGTAAACCCAAAAACCCAGTTGTGGATCTGATGTTTTCTTTGAGAACAAATTACTTCGCATAAATAAAAATTGTATTTTAGAGTGTTTGTTTTTAAAATTAATTAAAGAATTCCAAGAAGAAATGAGCTTCTACAATGTACATGATATTAATATACAAAATATATATTTAAAAATGTAATGTTCCCAAGATGTTTACACTAATGAAAACTCAAACATTATACATGATATATTTAATAATAAATTCTTAACCGTACAGGCTCACAATTTTGCATGGTAAATATTAGCAACACTGCGCTAGAGAACTGGATCTTACTAATACCTTCCTCCCCCCTTCCTAACCAAAGATATATATGTTTTATGTTGTGTGGATTTGATCTGTTCACGCTTCGATCTTTATTCACTTGTCTGATAAATTCAAACTTGGCTTACAATTGTAGTGAGTGAATATGAAGAAACCTTTCTTAATTTTTTAATAATTTTATTTTTAGCTCAAATAAATTACAAACATTTACTAAAAACCACTGAAACAAGTTACAATTTATAGTCTAACAAGTTATTAGCACAAATACCATATTCATAAAAATTGTTTTTCAAATGTTATAAATAACAGGTTGAATTTTAATTTTACGTAAAATGCAACTGAAACTCCGATGTGGCTTGTTTCATTATGATCCAATTTTACATGTTCATGTATAATATAAAAACATCTCTAACAAATACTTTCTTTTTTAAACTAGTGGGTTATTTTTCTTCTAAAAAAATCATGTTGATGGTCTGAAAAATTTTATTTCTGGTATTTGTAATGTTGATTGAACTGACTGAAGACCATTTATGGTTGCAAATAGTACAAATCTAATATTTTTCATATAATTCAAGAAAGTTTGCACCATTTTTGGAATTATTTATCATGTTTCTATTGATTAACTCCTAAAATTCTGGTAATTTTGAAATGGGTTCTAGAAAAGGTAAAAATTTTGCTCTATTCCAAGGAGTAAATCGTGCAAAATTAATAACAATTTATGTTCTGTTGTAACTAATTATTATTAATATACAAATCTCACATAATCCTATCGCAATAAAAATCAATTGAGGTAATTTATTAATAGCACGATAACACTCATTAAAATAGTGTTTATGCTTGTTTAGTAACACACAAACAGCTTGATCTAGTTTACTAGTGTTCGTGATAGATGAGTTATTTTACCCCTGACTTGATACTATCATCGATTACACATTTCAAACTGCAAGAGTTGCAACTAAAATGTGTAAACACCCAGAAATGTAAAAAGCTGTCATAAGTTTTTTAAATAGAAGAGAGTTAAGACTAGCAGGCTAATGTTGAGGCACAAGTATTGTAAGTGCTGCACTATTTAACAACTGCAAAGCTTAACCGACTACTTGCTCCTTAGTTAGAGAGGAAACAGTTCCCCCACCACTTAACTATTCTACATCAACACGTTCCAACTTTACTCTTATTTACTAAAGACTACTCTACAGAATTACTTTGGAAAATAAAAAATGGTGACACTGAACTCAGCTCTATTTAAGAATGTACACTTGCAGCCGTAACTGTGCTTTGGAGACTTACACAAGTTTAAAGTTTAAAACTGAATTTTAAACAAGACACTTGTCTCAAATCCAAACAGATTTCGCTTCTAGAACTTGCATTTAACTGTCTTAACCTTTTAACTAGTAATCCCGTAAAGGATTCGGGAGCGCCCTACATGCCTCCTGCAGTAATCCCAATAGTTGTCCGGGAAGCGCTATGACGCTAAACAGTTTTCATAATAATGTTTCGTGATGAATAATCTCTCGCTTGAATACGAATACAATATGATGGAAAAAATAAGAAACAGTTTCAAGTAGTTTTCATTGTTCCCACTAGAGCGAAGCTGCTCTTTTATTTATTTTTTTTCAGACCCAATTGAGGGTATTCAGGCCACATGACGGTATTCAATCAGTTGTTCCAAGTAATCAGCTGATTCTCTATTTTTATAGTGAATACCTCACTTTTCCGTTACTGGTTGTGTTTACTGTGAGTAAATAAACATGGCTGTTTGTGTGATTACTGATTACGTAATACGGCACAAGAAAGACTTACAGACAAATTTTTGGCTAAGATGCTCCTCTGAGACTTACTGCTCGGCATTTTCCCACCACCATCCCATATCCATTTGGATAAGAAGGACAAGCCGAAGAGAGCATGCCACGTGTGCAGATAGACCAATGTCGGCAAGCAGCAGTGCCGGGATTCCGAAGTTCCGTTTTGTGTGTCCGACTGTTTTCGCACCTTTTTTACCATCAAAGATTTCTGAGGAGACGTGTACTGTTACTAACTTGTACCTAACCTGACCTTAGTATCGAGAAAATGCTGAATATTTTATTTTATTCTCATATTTGGTAATTATAATAACTTTTGTGCATAATTAGATTAATTTCTGTATAAATAATTTTAAAAAACGTTTAATTGAGTGGTTTTCGTACTGCAGTAAACCGATCGCCTAAAAAATATTTTTTTTTTAATTGAAAATTTAAAATAAAAAATCACTTTTTAGGACACTCTTACTGAGAATAAACCCACCAGTCAAAGGGTTAATGTTTATTAATTGTTAACTATACATTTTCTGTTAATATTAATTATTCGTAATACCCCCGGGAGGGTTCACTTCTGGCTGGTTTATAACTTGGTCATTTTAGAACTAAGTGCAATTTCTAAGCTTCTTGTCCTAAGAGAACCAAAATAAAGATTCATAATTTATATTAATTACAGATTTTCCTGAAGGAAAATTTTTGGATTTGAGACGTGTTCCTATTTAAAACAAGGTTCTAAACTTAAGTCTCATGATGTGAACCTCCAACACGCAGCGAACAGCTCACCAGTATGCCTTCTTAATAGCTGTGGCAACCGTTGCTTCATGAACGAATTAATTAATCCTCAAACTGGTGAACACATGTGAAGAACAGTAGATCTGCGATTACCCACGAGTAATCTAGTTCAGGGTTCGAAGGAAGCTAGAAAACTAATTGTTTGCAGGCATTGGTTTTACGAGGCAATGAAATGCAGACAATTATACCTGCGATTGATCTTCACTCTCTCGCCCGAGCCAATATAGTCCTCACTGCATGTTACTCCATGGGGTTTGGCTGAGTTTTCGTAAACATTTCTAATTAATAATCATGATGGCAACGAGAAAACCACAGAAAAAAAAAATTGAAAATTCACTCAGTACAGTGTAGACTTGAAGTAAGTGAAACCTGTTAGGCGACATATGGTGTGGAGTACTCCTATTTTGTTTTTAATACTAATATATGTTTATTTTGTAAACCACACTCGTATTACGTTTCTTTTACACATCTTAGCGTATTGACAAAAAACCCACAGGAAGTCTGTTTTGTCTAATTTCTTTATCATCCAAGGTCACAAGTGGCTGCACTGATCTCTCTAGTTCTTCTTGGTTCTTAAAACTTCACCAGGTTAAGGCTCAATCAAAACACATTGAACAAATCGAACAGTAAGCACAGTTCACAATGGGTGTGTACAAGTGTTAAACAAATACAATGCACTTGTATGTTACATTATTTACTAGTATGCGCAAGTTAACAGTTACTAATGGTGTTTTGATATACTTTAGTTACAATTCTAATGTTTAATAAATAGGATTTAAATTATACATCCGTACGCAACTTGTGGTTTTAAGTAATTATAAATTATACAAAATTATTGTCAATAACAACGACGGGTATTTTTAGACACCTGTATTAGGAACTGTGATGGCTCTTTCAGTAAATCTACATTAAAACAAGAAATAAAACATTAAATTACAATTAACAGACTACACATCTTAACCCTTCACACGCCACTAATAAATCTCTTAAATTTTCTTATAACGCCAAGACAAGTAAAAAAATATTTCTTTAAGTTCAAAGCTAATTTTTATTATAACTAAATTATAAAACGCAAAAGCAAATAAATATAAAACAGCATTTTACTTAAATTACCATAGTTATTAGTAAAAATAAAAAAGATCTATTAACAAAACTGTTTATTTCAAATAAATTTCAATTTCATGCCTTTTGTGAACTAAAAAACTCTCCAAGAGACAATCTATAATATCGGATATAACTGTATTTGGCGTTTTGGTCAAAGTCTGCCGTTCTGATATATCCGTCTACGACATGGGAAGGGTTAAAACAACTCCCAACTAAAACCGAAACAGTAAAATATTATATTGAACCTTAAATTAGTCAAATGTTTGCTGTTTATTTATATAATGATGACATTTTTGCAGACAAATTAACAAAGTTATACAGAGCAATATACGACTTTCTTATTTATTATGTACATTTACCTTAAATATGAAAACTGTTATCTTAGACAAATTATTGCTATTTTAGTTCTATCTTGACTTTTGTAAACTTTATTTTATTATTACTAACCACAGAGACTCGATACTCTGACAATTTGTAACCCATTTTTTTTATAATAATCCATAACTCACAATGTTTATATACAAATGTACATATGTAAATAAATAAATAAATAACTCTAAGCCACACATCTTGAAATGTAATTAGGAGAGAAACAGAAAAGAAGAGGACATGGAAAAAAAGATGAGTCACTTTTACATCACCCTTTTCTCCTTCACCTTCAAACAATTCTACTATCCTACTATCGGTGGGTGACTTTTCAGGGAAGCAGTTTTCTTTATTCTTTGTCACACAAACGTATATTTAAAACTACTGATTTGAAATTTTTTAGATACACATTTTAAGGTGTAACACAGTAAGGTAGGCACAAGGTGTTTCTAAATATGGTGAAATGAAAACTATTATTTAAAAAACTTAATTCCCTTCCTCTACTATACGGACTTTTAAAACGGTAGATACAAATTTTGCAAAAGATATAATTATTATTTGCAGTATACGATTTTGTATTAATCCTCGTTAGTTTTTTAATGTTCTCTCTATAAATGATATGGAAGATGAGAATATTTCACGCAAACAATTCTTTATCGGCTTTATTAACAATGTGTGCGCTATATAGCCCGCAAATAAAAAAATTGTTATGAAAAAAACACCAAGTTAATGTATCTATATAGGTATATAAGTAAACATAAAAGCTTAGCCATCACATTAATGAATTCAAATTTTGCATGTAAATCTATGAATACCACAAGATTTTTTATATTTTCAAACTGTTTTATTTTTAAGGATCATTTTACATAAAATCAGTTTTTTATGAGATGGATCTAACTTTTTTTAAAGAGCTCTATAGATTTGGTTACATTTTGTACAACTTATACATAACCAATTAATTGCACATTTCACAAAATGTCATAAACTGTCTTTAATAAATTTTATTCAATAATTATGTAGGATTAATTTTAAGTTTGCTTAAATTTGCAAATAACCAATTCATAGTTTGATTTCTACTAAATTTGACATGTAAGTTAAATTATGAATATATTACTAAATTCATACTTTACAAAACACATACACATTTTTTTTAAGTGACTCAATTGTTTTTCCGAGAACTCTAAATTAAGTCATCTAGAAATAAATTAAAATCTACAGTAGTCAATAAAATCAATTACTTCATAAAAATGTTAAATAATAAAAGAAAACAATGTGTTCAATGAACTTTTTACATAAAACATAGTATGCATTACTTTAATTTAATTTCAAATGTATTGGTTTTTAAAAACAATACACACTTAGTCACAGTAATATAAATCATGTGTAATATAAATACTACTAACTAAATATTTATTAATGATAAATCAACTCAATAAGATTAACATTTTGAATGTCGAGATTAACTGCAAATCTTCTACCTACTATAAGCCACAATGTGCGGTGACAATCTATCGAAACGAGTGACTTAAGGAAGATATGCCCTATTTATAGCTACAAGGTGCGACAGGTACGGTACGGTGGAGACTGTACTAGAAATATCCATACATCTCCTCTCCAGGCAATTTTATTTGGGTTAACACAGTAAAAATTCCTCCACTTGCATTGTGTATTTAAGTATGAAATTTTAAGTGTTAATTTTACTTTTTCTCTAGTAATGAACCGAGAGTTCATTTCACGAGCGGAAAGCCAGTTAACTCAGTTTCTGTACTGTACTGGCCGGTTTTTTTATGCAGGAATGAAATGTTTACCATCATTTAAAATTCGTCAAGCAAATAAAAGAGATCTATAAATGCGTTCAGGTTTTGGATTGAGAAACATATTTTCTTAGTTGAAGCTACCGGTATTGTCACCGTACTAGTCATCTACAGTTGACCGAGGGACTCGAGCCAAGACCAGGAAACGGTGGACACAAACCAAGGCATCACAGCCGAAAACATGATGCCACTGAAGATGCCTGTGATGAGCGAAGCAGCACCAAACATCCCCGCGATTGATGCGTGTTCCGGTTTAACCATCCTGCAACACAATTGAATTCCAGTTTCTCCCAAACTACAACGTATACCATGCAAAAAACAAAACTGTACAGGAAGTAAATAAACAACCTACTTGCTAAGACTAACAGTTGTCTTTGGTAACTTGGGGAATGTAACAGAAGCAAAGAGACACTGGTGAAGAAAAGGAGAAGTTATAAGTCCTTAATTTGTAATATGTTAAAGATAACTTGAAAAAATAACTGAAATAGGGCTGTAACATTCACGTTTTCATAAATTTTAACATCATCCCCTCTGAGAGCATAATCACAGACAGTTTCCACCGTGTTTATTTTTACGACTTCAACTGTATGAAATTTCTTCCTTTCAGTGTAAATTTCACTTTTGAAAATAAAAAAAAGTTGCAAGGAGTCTGATGAGCAGGGCTGTAACACAGTGATGCCATGCTTAGCCAAAAAGGAACCAAAACTTATTTTTCTATGACTCAGGTGGTTTTGTTCTTACTCGTCCACAGGGCGTGGATAAAATTTTAAGATCAGTCAATATTCACTAGTTGACTTAGGTGCGCAATACACATAAAAGATCCCATAAATGTCATAAAAACTGTCATTGCTTTGGATTTTAATTTTGACATTAGAACTTTCTTCCATCTTGAACTTAGAATGAGGAACTTCAAAAATGGTACCTAACAATCTTTCATGAAAATGAGAGGAACGTGAAAGTTGAGTTGATATTTTGAAACTGTACAAAAAGAGCTCTAAATTCTTGAAAATATTGATAACATGTGATGAATCATCGCTGTATACTTATAACCTGGAACTAAGCATAAAGAACTTTTAAAGTCTTAGAAAATAGACAACATTTGATAAATTATTAGTTTTTTTTACTTGTGGTCCAAAACTTAAGCATAAATAATGGAAGACCCTTAATTCAGCAACACCCGAATGGATTTCTGTAATTTAATTGGATATCAGAATGTCAATACTACCTTAAGGTCGTAACTAGTAGTGGGCAAAATAGTGAATTTCGATACTTAATCAAATAATATGGCATTGTATAACATTTAAAATGGTTAAAAACAATTAATTAAATGACTGCTAATTAAATATTTTAGTACTTTCCCATTTTCATTGCAAATTTATAGTCTGTTTATTTCTGTAATGTAAAAATTGATAATATAACTTGGTTTCCCAATCGAAAATCCAGGTGGAAAGATATTGGAATTATATTAGCAAATTTAGTGAAGAAAACAGTTGTGACAGATTGGCAATAAGCAAACTTCAAACCGGTGGATGTTCGCGGCAAAGTGACGTCCAACCACTTGTAAGCGTTAAAGTAAATTTAAGAATAAAAGATCAAATAACTCTATATTAGAGTAAATTCAAATAATCTAATCATAACAATTACAAAAGCAATTCGTGGTTTACAGAATCCGCTGTGCAGCGCTTTGTGTTGCTTGCTCTTTTAGGAAAAAAAATTAACTCGAGCTTGCAAAGTCCAAGCCCAGATCAACTCACCACGCTTTATTGAACAAGAAAAAACATGCCTGCTTACACACAAAAAACTCAGACATAACTAATACAGGTTTCATTACAGGCAAAAGATAAGCGTCATTCATTTATCACTGATAAGATAAGACGAGTTTATACTAGAAGTAGTACCTGGACTACTGCCCTACGAACTAATTATTGTCAAAAACCTAGCTTAACCTAACCTCAATTACCTTTAGGAATTACATTTGTAGCTCTAGTAACGTAATCTAACTTATAGAAATTAAAATAGAGAATGCGGGGACATACTAGAAAAGACCCCTCAAAATTGATCCAAAGAAGAATGGAACAGTCATTAAATATAAAGAACAAATTTTGATAGAGGATTTAATATTTAAATAATATTAGCAGTATTGTTGAGGTGAGTATATTAACATAAGTGATTAAACTCTAATTGATTAGACAAATTTTACACACGAACTTCAAGCTGAATAAGTACATTTAGAATTCAACTGGACTTTTGCCAGTGTCAAAGTGAAACAAATTAATTTACATCACAGTGGAAAATATTAACATTCGTGTTAAATTATGTAGAGAATTGTTATCAAATGTTAAATAAAATTTTCTACTTAACGAAATTGGACATTGACCAGTTCTCACCATTTCAAATTAATATTCAACAAGATCCCACAATTCATAATTTACAAATTGGCTTCACCAACATGTGACCAATTGACACTTACAAATTGGCATCCAACAACGTGGCACCACACAAATTCAACACCTTCCACAAGCTAAAATTGTGTTCAATTCAAAATAATGTGTTTTTATAGCCTGAATCCGGTTTATTTATGTTGTCATATAGAATACATTTCAATTAAGTCTGATTTTAACTTCATCTAAATTGATTTATAGGAATTTCAAAACCAAGTGAATAGCCGATGATGTGCAGTTGGTATACCGTGTGTCCCACAAAGAAATTTACACATTTGATTTTATATTACTTGCCCATTTATGCACCAAACCTTTTCAAACTAGACAAAATTCATTAAATAGGTTTTAAAAATATTTTGTGAAAATTTCAGCTTTCTAGCAATTGTTGAAACAAAATGGTGGCATTTTGAAAAACTATACTCTAAAAACAGTATTTTTGGTTTTGTAAAATTATTTATTGTCATATTCTAGAGAAATAAAGCATTTCAATCAGAAAATTAGAACATAGCCTATTAAAAAACTTAAAATTATAGTCCACAATTATTCAAACTGTAATCCATCCACAGCGACACACTGATAACAGCGCTTAACAAATGAATCGTAAGCTCTTACAAAGAAATTCTGCGGTATCCGGAGAAGTTCCTCTTCAATTGATTGTTTTAATTCCTCATCATTATTGAAGCTACGAATATAAACTTGTTCCTTTAAGTGACCCCATACAGAGATATCACACACAGTTAAATCTGGGGATCAGAGTGACCAATCTATAAAATCACTTCCAGGACCGATCCAACAGCCATGAAGCATGTCATTTAGTAATCACTTGACAGGATTTGCGAAATGATGAGGAGCACCATCTTGTTGGAAGATTGTAGGTTTTTTAATAGGTTATGTTCTAATTTTCTGATTGAAATGCTTTATTGCTCTAGAATATGACAATAAATAATTTTACAAAACCAAAAATACTGTTTTTTAAAGTATAGTTTTTCAAAATGCCACCTTTTTGGTTTTCTACAATTGTTAAGGAGCTTTAATTTTGACAGAATATTTTTAAAATCTACTTTATTAATTGTGTAGGGTTTGAAAATGTCCGGTGCATAAATGGGCAAGTGATATAAAACCAAATCAAACAATTAAACCTCTTCGTGAGACACCCTGTGCATGCACTTGGTGGTGACTCTTACCTGGGGCAGTACATCATGCAGACAGAACTGAAGTAACCACTGGAGAGAGCAAAGACCACCGCAATGGACCAATAAACCCAGTCGTTGACAATAAGGATGGGGAACAACCGTACCATCTTCAGGGGCTGGTAGTTGCATATCAGGAATATCGGGATGAACAGAACCCTGAGGACCACCGGCACCACCACCCATCGTGAACTAGGCTGCGGAACAAATTACCTGTTACACTGGAGTCTACAGTTGGTACCACTTGAGTTCAAATTCAATAATTATTTAATAACGGAACAATTTTAAAACTGTTATTACTGTCTATTGTAATCACTTTTCTTGATTACAGGGCACATCGAAATGACCAGAGCAGTTTAAATATGGTACCATTCTAGAGAACTATTTCTCTAATCAGATTCACACGTCTTGGCAGATTTTAGTATCACAAAATATTGTGTATGCTAAGATTACTGAATTGAAAAGTAAAGGTAATTTTTTTCCTGAGGGAAAGACGACTGACCCCGCACTTAGTCTTAAAAGGACCTTTGCGCCTCCCTAACTTATATTTGTGTCCTCAGAATCTGAAACGTTTACAGAAGCCGATCAGATTTGAGGGCTCATGTTCTCTGATGTCCTTGGGGCTGAGGAGATATGCCCTAGGAATCTTTTCCGAATTGTAGATATGGCAGGACAGGCCCATCTTCAAGAGGTGTTTTCTAAGGGGGCCACGTCCTGTCAACATCCCTATTATCATTCTTATATCCTCCTAACTCTGATCTAGGAGAGATGCCCACCCTTTAGCATAAGAAGAGATAAACATTTTTGATTTTCTTAATCCTGAGGCCCTCTTGTAAAAGTTAAAGTCGACTGAATTGCTATCAGCACACTTTGTTTTCTTAAATAAGTTATATGTTGAACATGACTGTACAAAACATTATCCTATACATTTATTAAAATTAAAATAAATTTTACTTTGCTGATAATTGTCTATTGAACATTAATTTGGTGTTTAGTTAATTACACTATTTATAGAGTTTCTGTAGTCAAACATAATTCTACATAAAACTATAATTATATCTGTACCATCCTTATAAAAAAAATCACCAGAACGCATAAGCAGACAAATATACTTGCTAGACATATTTACACCTAAAGAACTATGGTAAAACCTGTTTTTATACACTAAACAAACCGTAATCACTGACTCTGATTTTTACTTATACTCACCCAAGACCCGAATGTCGCCAGCCAGCTTCCTATACAAGCGCACAAGTTGAATGTCAGGAAACACGTAATATGAGTGTAGTATTTCTCACCCACAAAGAAATTGCTGTCCGCCCGTTTTATATCTACAGAAAAAGATGAGCGTATTAGTTATGTGTTAACCCACATTAGCATGCTAGTTTTTAATAGCTATTCAGTGCCCAGAAATTTGAGATATTAATCAGTGAGTCAATACATAAGTTTTCTGAGTTGCTCAATTTTTGGAAGGATTGATCTTGTTTTAAGGATTTAAACACTGATAACAATTTTTTTTTTAATTTTTATGCTATTTTATGTGTAATATGTATAGGCTTTAAGGAGCCATAATGTACTTCAACATATTTTATACTTGCTAGATTACTTTATTACCTGTAAAGGGTTTTTTAATACAATAGGAGTTTTAATAAATTGTATAAAATATAATGTAGGGATGCAGTAATTGAAAACCAGTAACACAACAATCTAAGAAAATCAACAATGAGACAAATATTAGTTTTAATTTAAAACAGTTGTTTTTAATATCTTCTTGTGTCTAATCTTATTTTTTTATTTTGGTGCCATTCTTTTACTGAATAATTTATTGTAAATCAAATGAGTATGATTAAAATGATTAGAAGACGGGTGGGTATTAAAGTGGTAGCTTATACCAAAGTCTTTATTTAACATTTTTAACAAAAACTAGTTCCCAGCCTTGCCTTCCCCATTGTTCTTTTGTAACTCCTTTCAACCTAGATTGAGTAAAAAATGCCTAAAATAATTTGAAGCAATATTTCAATCTTGGTTTTTATGAATGTACACCTTTAATTTGCTTTTACTCAGAACAGGGCCAAACCCGGTTTTACTGAACCTGAAATAAAAGAACTAAAAATTACTATTCCTAATATGTACATATTCTTCTGTCTTAAAAGTGTAAAGGAACAACTTGAAACATTTATAACTAAACAGGATATTCATGATTATCCTACTAGAACAAAACATTTGTTACAATTCTTACCAGTTAAATTAACCAAAACAAAATGTAGTCATTTTTTTATGAAAATTAAATTGTTTAGTAAGTTACATTACCCGCTAGATCTGTATCTTTAGTCAAATTTAAAACAGCTTTAAAGTGCTGGTTAAAAGTTAATATATTTTATTGCGTGGATGAGTTCTTAAATTGTGATACCACAACATTAATTTTTAAATTTTGTCTCTCAATTATTCAGTTTTGATATTGTTGAGTTTTAAAATGTTATCCATGTTAAATATGTTAATAGTTATTATTGTTAATTTATATAGATCTGTTGGTTGTTTGGTTATTTATGTTATTAATTATATAGATCTATATATTTGCTGGTAGGCTGGATTGAGTAGGTAAGTCTGAATTGTTTGTTTTAGTTTTAGTTTAGAATATTTTAGTAACTTGGCGAAGTCTATTGCACTGTTGAATGTGTTTAAAGACCAATAAAGATCTTGAATCTTTATATTTAAAAAAATCTTGAAATGAAATACTGATCACAGATTCAATGAATACTGAGAAATCTGAAGATTTGATCATTTGTTTGACCTGATCATCTAATAATTGTAGTTACATTCAAGTTTTGATAAAGGCAAAGTATTCTATTCACAAAATCTAAAATAAAACTGAATGTGATTTTCTAAGAACTACCTGAATGGATAGCTGGAAACACTGTCAGTGTGACGAAGAATATGAAAAACACGTTGAAGCACTGAGGGAAACACTGTAGGAACACTTTGCTGTAAGGAATTCTCGGAGCACTCCCGAGACTGTTGGGTCGCCGCTTTGCCATCTCCTTCTGGTTCAGCATTTCGTGGTAACGGTAAAACCTCTGCAGAAATATTAGGACCATTATGGATTATGGTATAGAGTTAATGGGATGATTTTAAACTTAAGAGATTCAAAGTACATGGAACCCAAAAACAAGTGAAATTACAAACAAAGTGAGTCAGTTGTTTGCAGGCGTTTCTTGAACCTAAATTGTTTTATTGGACTCTTAAAGAGTGTCTCTATTTGCCACCAGATGGCCAAGCCAAAAGTACATTTAACAATGTACTCTTCTACAAACTTAATAAAATAAAAATCATACCGAGATCCAACAGTAGCAGTTACAGCAACATTATATAAGCTTGTGGTTTGAGACAGTTTTTCTAGTACTTTTTTTTAGCAAGCCGCAATAAAACTAATCAGAACAAGGCATTAACAATTGTAAAAAGCAACAATATTATAAAAAATGTAAACAATTTTACAAAAATCCCCATCAAATATAAAAAAACATTAACAGGTATAAAATTCTACAATACGTATAAATTTTAATAATCAATATATATACAACTTTACAATCAATATATCAAATTAAACAATTAATATATAAAACTTAACAATCCACATTTAAAATGTAACAATCAATATATAAAATTGAACTATCAATTTATTCAATTTTACAATTAACACTTTGTACCCTGGGCCCTAAATACATGTTTCGGTGTGGCTCCCTGGGGTTTTATGATGCTTTTAAAAAATTCTGTGTTATTACAATGTTATAAACTCATACTATATATCTTTTTAAAGATAGAGATACATACTTTTTTAAATGTATCGAAATATAAAGTTTATTTTCAAAATAAAATTATTACATAACATTGAATGTTATGTAAAAAATACAAAAAAAGTTTTAGCTACATAGCTTGTTAGTTCAGGTAGTTCGCCTTAGTGTGGTAATTTTTAAAGCACAATGGTCTGAATCAAATACAGGATCTCGCACATTTTTTGTTTAGATCGTTCATAAAATCAATATTTGGTTCCAGGTGTGTATCAAAATCATCGTCACTTTCCGACTCGGAGTCAAACAAAAGGTCGCGAATTGCATCACTTTTAATTTTATCGTCAATTATTATTTAAGCTCAAAAATAATAAGTAAAGAATATAAAAGAAAATCAACAGAAAGTCGAGAAGAAAGAACAAAGCGAGTGTAAATACAAAACAAAACACACAGATAACCTCACATTGCTTACATTTGTTTACTTCATTCAGTAAGAAACTAAAGTTCTGATTATTTACAAACAGTTAAATTTACATTTAGATTATAATAACATTTGCTTCAGTATTTGTCGGCAAGATTTGTAGAAAACTTAGTAAGACATCACTAAGACTCACAATACACAATGTGAAACACTTCAAAACAAACTGACAGTACCGACGATCAGCCGCGGCGCCTACGATCAGCTGTGTAGACTCGCTTGTAGTACGACGAAAAATATACGTATTTCATTACTAAAACGTGACCCAGGGATCTCAAAACCAACAAATACGAACTTAGACAACGAATGAACATAATCAAAATGTTTGAATCCAAAAATAAGATGACTGAGCTAAATAATACAATTAAATAACACGACCCGACCTATACTCGGACGCCGGTAGGAGGCGCTGCCGACGCGGCCCGACCTATACTTGGGCTCAGGGTACAAAGTGTTAATATATAAAATTTAACAATCAATATATAAAATTATACAAATACAATTAAATACAAAAACCTACAACAGATTAGAAACATAAATGATTTGTAATGAGAAATTCCTCAACTGAATAAAATGGGGATGTTAAAAACCAATGGTAAAATTTGTGTTTAAATGTTTTCACAGGGTATTTAAGAATGGTGTCTATTCTTAAAATAACAATAAGCTTACATTAGAAGTATAAACCGCAATCTTAATCTTCAATCAGTTCACTATTGAGTCACCACTATCAGTTGCCAACGATTAGTGGTTTACGAGTTGTTTATTGTTTGTGTGTTGAGTTTACTGTTTGTTGCTGAGAATGTTGTTATTTATTTACCAACCCTCTTGTCCTACTTATAAAACATACACATTTTGTTCATAATTTCAAAAAAAAATATTACAAATGTATATGTATGTATGTACACACTGTAAACCATATGTATTTTGTATGCTTTAAAAAGGTAAGATTTTCAATTTTAATTTAAAACTTTTGATACTTAATTCAGATTTAATTGAATGTGGAAGATAATTTTAAGAAATTCAGTTCCTTTTTTTGTGGTTTTCTTTTCATACAATTTTTTAAGATTGAAGTTTACTGTATATGAATTTTGAAATGAAACATTTGATTTTTTGCATTTCACAATAAGTTATCTTCAATCAGACAATCAATCAATAGGTACGGTTGTGGCAGTTACTCACATTTAAGGGTAGAGCAAAATATGTGTCCATGCAAGCGAGCAGGACAAACAGAGCTGCGATGAAGTAGTAGATTGCAGCAGTTCGAGGGTTGGGAGCAGCCGCACTTGAGATTATACTGACGATGGCAGTGAATGTCCCACAAACATTCTGTGACAAGTTCATACATGCAAATAAAAACCAGACAATGAAGAAATAACATTATTGTTTCAACAAAGATTTAGTTTTAAATACACTTTGTCATATTACTAACTAAATTAAAATATAGAGATTTGTTTAACCAAACTATTTAACCCTACATCGGGCGCTAAACGGAGTTTTCCTCCATGTATTTTTTATTATTAAAAATAGTACTACTTTTCTGATGTTGGCAGTCGTTTCCCACAGTGTACTTCACGAGCATCTTTCGGGGAAGCGAAACAATAGCCTCCCGCTTATCTTTGTCAAAATCTGTCAGTATGAGGTCTACTTCCGTGCGAGACTGGACTATTCCTCCGTGAGCGCCCGATGTTGTGTTTGTAGTGCTTGAACAAAATCTCTGTGAGCGCCTTATAGTGTTTAGTTTTTATGGAGTAATAATCCGTGTGCGCCTAAATGTATGACCTGTGATGGTTTCTTTTTAAGTTTTACAATATATTTTATTTGAATTTTGTGAAATGGAGAATGAAGACGAGAGATTTGTCAGTACAGTACCCGTGTGCTAGGGAACATTTCAGTACTGTTTATGGAGTGAACATTGTCGTTATAAGAACCAGAAGTAAAATGTTTTGAAACTTTGTGTAGTGTTTAAAAAAATTTTTAGTAAAGAATAAATTTTGATTTTAGAGTAATAATTGACATTACAATTATATAATATCTCAAGAATTGAAGTAAGTTGTTTTTGTAAGAAGTTAAAAACTAAGTTAATTTCCATATATTATTACAGTAGGTTAAACATTTTTACAATTAATTGCATTATTCCTTCAAATAAATCATGTTGTTATTATACAATAACATTTTTTTTTAATTTTGAATTTCTTATTTGGAAAATTCATTACATAAGAGAGTAATTTTTATTTAGTTTCTAGAAATGAATATATTACATTGTAATTAAATCAGTATGAATATTTAAACAAATAAAAACAGTTTAAACGACTATGATATCCATTATTCGCTAACCTGGAGGAAACCTCCGTGAGCGCCTGATGGTGTTTCTAATTTTAAGTGCCTGATGGAGGGTTAACAGATAAGAAAAGACTAAAAATTACATTCATTGTCTACAGACAATCGAATGAATTTTACCATTGTTCATTAAACTGTTTGATAGTAGGCTGTAAACCTAAGTTGTGGGCATCAAAAACAATCCTGGACTATGCACAATGATTTATAAGAAGGAAAGGGTGTTAGAAAATTTCATGTAATGTATATCTGATTAGACAAACCTAAAATTGAATTGTTTTAACAACTTAGAGCTAACTTCTTCAAACAAATTGTCAAATCTAAATCTAGGAGTTGAGTATTAAGAAAGTAGTTAAATGAAGAAGGGCAATCATAAGAGCTATCTGTTATATACATATTGGTTTTTCAGACCTTATCTCCTTCTCGAGTTTAATTACAATAAATGTGATAATTTTTGTATTACTTGAGATTTTTTAAACTACTTTTAACAATCTAATTTTTTAACTTTCCATGATATATTTTCCAGGTGCATGAAAGTCATCTGGCATAAATATTTAAAGATAATAATAAGTAATAAGAAGTTTTTTGTTAACTTTTAGATAGATCTATGCATATATCTGTAAAATAAAGTAGTTTTAATCCTTAGCACAAGATAGACACGACAGAGAATCCTCAGAAGGTTGAATAGCCTCCCCAGCATCGCAGCTGTGCAGGTCACATATTTCATTTCGAGGTGAGTACTCAGAGGACGGGTGACCACGAGCGATTTTTTTTTTTTTTTTTTTTTTTTTTTTTTTTTTTTATAAGGGGCAAAAAACGCTGAGGTTATCATTGCCCTCAAGAAAGAATTGACACCTACTCGTATTTGGTAGTGTCAATTAGGTACATAAAGATTACATTGAATGTAACAAAAATAGGAATTACGACAAGTAGGTGAGTAAATAATTAATACTTAAAACTAGGTAACAATAAATATAACAAGGGAAAGACTGTAGAGAGGTCTTAACCTATATAAGGACTAAAAGATAAATAAAACATAAATAAGGACAAGGTACTTAACATTAATTAAATAAACTGTGCAAACTTAACAAATTTTACTGCTACCAAGAAAGCTGTAAAGGGGCTAATTTGGCAGCTGTCATTATAAAGATAAATACACATAAATAATAAAACTTATAAATATAAACAACAATCAATAATCGGAATAAATAAGTTTAACATAATACTATATTTTATTCATCAGCGACGTTGCATTCAGAAAACACAACAGTCTTTGAGTTGCCGTCTCGTCATCACAGAGAATACCGTTCAACGAAGCCGGCAGATTCGAGTTGCGCCTATGTATCAAGTAGCGAGGGCAGTCAACAAGCACATGTTCAACTGTGATGACAGTCTCACATGTGTCGCAGACCGGAGGATCATCTCTACCCATGAGGAAGCCATGTGTGAGAAGCGTGTGGCCTAACCGCAGGCGACACAGCACAACCTCCTCACGACGGCTCGGGCGGTTTGCTGTCTCCCAGAGTCCAACGCAGTCTTTAATACGTCGTAACTTGTTGTTAACGACTGCCTGCCACTCGGTATTCCATTTGGCTTTCAGTTTGCCCTTCACCACCGGGATAATATCGGAAGAAACCATCCGTGCGGTGTAAGGCTGGAGTTCCAAAGCTTCTTTGGCTCCTCTATCTGCCAGCTCGTTTCCGGATATTCCAATGTGTCCAGGTACCCAGACAAGAAAGACAGCAACACCTTCGGACTGAAGGGAAGACAAAGAGTGCCATATTTCGCGGATGATTATGTGTTTAGAATACATATCGCTGATGGCTTGCATACCACTAAGGGAGTCGCTGCAGATAACCAATTTATTTGTCATGGCACACGTTATATTTAAGGCCTTTTTGATGGCTGTTAATTCGGCCGTGAAAATGGAAGAGTCATTGGGGAGACGAAACCCGTATCGTCTAACCCCAGTGACGAAAGCACATCCAGTTCTACAACGTTCCTTTGACCCGTCAGTATAGACAACATCGCAAGGTGCGAGGCTGCCTAGTATTTGACGGAGTTCTTGTTGGTAGACTGTTTCTGGAGTGGAGTCTTTTTTAAACCTAGAGAGATTTAAAATGATTTTTGGCATTGAGACGCTCCAGGGTGGAATATCACATTGATGGACGACTTTGAACTCGTAATCGTTTAGGCCTATTTCATAAGCGTAGGTTTTGGTCCTAACGCCTAGGGGTGAAGGATGATTTGGTTTAGCTAGGAAAGAATTTTGGAATGGATTTCGCAGGACCGGTTCAAATGCAGGGTTGTCTGGTTTACCTGAAAGAGCATGAACATAGTTTAGGGACAGATGTTGCCGTCTATGCGAAAGAGGAGGTTCTCCCGTTTCTGCAAGAAGACTTTTAATAGGAGAAGATCGAAAAGCTCCAGTGGCCAGTCTTAAAGCAGAATTATGGATTGGGTCAAGCATTTTGAGAGCACTGGGTCTTGCGGACCCATATGCTTGACATCCATAATCTAGACAGGAACGGATGGTGGCTTTGTAGAATCTGAGCATGCATGTCCTGTCCGCCCCCCATTTTGTTCCGCTTAAAGCTCTCAGTATGTTCAAGCGCTTCACGCATCGATCTTTTAGGTCTTTCAGATGAGGCACCCAAGTTAACCGGGTATCAAATGTGAGACCCAGGAATCTGATATTGTCACAAGTAGTGATTCTCTGACCCAGCAAAGAGAGCGTTGGCTGCTCAACAGTACGCATTCTGGAGAAAACAATGGCTTTTGTTTTAGGTGGAGAAAAAGAAAAACCCGTAACTCCGCACCACTGCTCAAGCCTGTTGATGGTAAGCTGTAAAGCTCTCTCCCCCACCGCTAGCTTCTTTGTAGAGATGTAAATAGAGAAATCATCTACAAACAAAGAACAGCGCACAGGAGGGGTAACGCAGGACGATATGTTATTGATTGCAATGGCAAACAGAGTACAGCTTAGAACGCTACCTTGTGGAATACCATTTTCCAGCGTGAATAAATCGGAAATTTTTGTCCCAAGTTTGACCTGTATGGTTCTTTCCGACAAGAAGCCCTGTATGAAAGAAACCATGTGGCCCCCTACACCCCAAGATATTAAAGCATTTAATATCCCCCTTCTCCAAGCCTTGTCATAAGCCTTGGAAATGTCGAAGAATACCGCGATCAACTGTTTTCTTTCAATAAAGGAATTCAGGATTGCCGATTCCAAAGCAAGTAGATGGTCACTTGTAGACCGGCCTTGTCGGAATCCGCACTGGGAAGGTGAAAGAAGATTATTTTTCTCCAGAAACCAAACAAGGCGTCTGTTGACCATCCTTTCGAGTACTTTGCAGAGACTGCTAGTAAGCGAAATTGGTCTATAGCTACCTGGAGAAGTTCTATCTTGGCCCAGTTTTTGGAGAGCAATAATGTGTGTGAACGACGCCAAGAATTAGGGAATGTGTTTTCTAAATATATTCTATTATATAATTTTAGAAGATCTTGTTTTCCATCTTCCGTCAGGTTCCGCAACATGGCATAATGTATGTTATCGGGACCTGGAGCAGAATTTGATGTCGCCTTTAGTGATAAATAAATAAATAAATTTCTTTATTGCCGTAATAACAATTTTTATAACATTGCATGGCACGCGTCAAGTCATGTAGATATTTAAATAAAATAATATTGTAGTGTTTACAAAGTTATATGTAAAACTAAGCAAATAAAAGAAAGCACTTAAAATTTTAATTCTCAAATAAAACAAAACTTAAATAGAGAGAACATTATGGCTTATCATGTAGGCCTAAAGCCTGGCACCCCCCACTCAACGGTTGTACCAACTAACCTCCCCGGTCCACGAACTCGCCGACGGAGTAAAAGGCCCCTTGCACCAATAGGTTCCTTAGCTTCCTCTTAAACAGTGGTTGCCCATTTTCAGCCTGTAGGTCAAGAGGCAACTTGTTGATAAGTTTGGCCCCGACCTCAGATGGCAGGGCTTCGAAAGCCCGGAGCCTGTGCTGCGCTGGTCTTAATGCATCCCTCCCTCTAGTGTTGTAGTCATGGATGTCTCTGCCCCGCGCCACTTCACATTTGTAACGACAGTACAGGACAGTCTCGTACATGTAGAGGGATGGGAGCGTTAACAAATCGAGACTTTTGAAGTGCTCCCTGCAGGATTCTCTCATTCCTATTTTAGAGATGATTCGGATTGCTTTCTTCTGCAGGACAAAGCACCTTTGGAAGTGGGTGTTTGCGCATCCTCCCCACAACGTTATGCCATAAGACATGTGTGGGTACACAAGGCCATAATAGGCCATTTTTAGAATAGAAATTGCACAAAATTCTGCTAACTTTCTCAGAGCAAAGATGCCCGAGGACATTTTGGCGCAGACTGCGTCTACATGATTGTCCCACGTTAGACTTTTGTCAATGTGGATTCCTAAGAATTTAATGCTGTTTAGTTCTTCAATGACTGTGTCATTTAGCACAACTGATGGGCCACAATCATGGGACACTCTTCGCCCTGAGAAATAGATGAAATTGGATTTTGAATCATTTGTCTGCAGATTTACCTTAGATAAGAACTGCAGACAAGAATTTGCACTTACAAAACATTCCACTTCCAATGAGGCCCTGCATTTACTCTGAAAACAGAGAGTTGTGTCATCTGCGTACTGAATCATTTGGCCAGTTGATATGGATGACCTGAGGTCATTAACATAAATTAAAAAAAAGAGCTGGGCCGAGAATTGATCCCTGTGGGACCCCATATTTTACGAGGGCGTTGTTTGATGAAACGCCATTTATATGGACTTTTTGCAGGCGGGAACTCAGGTACGACTCAAGCCATGAGAGTGGTGTACCTCGTATCCCACAGTCATGTAGTTTTGAAATGAGAGTCTGGTGGTCCACACAGTCAAACGCCTTAGACAGGTCAAGAAATACGCTAAGCGTAGGTATTTGCCTGTCCAAGCCCTTCACAACAATGTCGATCAGTTTAGTGACTGCATCAATTGTCGATATTCCCTTCCGGAAACCAAACTGTTCCTTACAGAGAATATCATGCACGTCCAGAAAGGAAAGCATTCTAATGAGAAATAACTTCTCAAATATTTTGCTGATTGTTGGAAGAATGGCAATGGGCCTGTAATTGCTTGGAGATTTTGAATCGCCTTTTTTGAAGAGTGGAATGATTTTTGCATTTTTTAGGCCGTTTGGAAATTGCCCAGTTTGGAAAGAAAAATTAATCATTCTGGCCAATGGTTTCAAGATTGTGTGGAAACACTGTTTAAGAAGCCACCCCGACAACCCATAAACATCCCTAGAATGCTTGGCCTTTAAGTCCCGGATCACCGCAGCCACCTCACCCTCTGTAACAGGTGTTAACATCATCGACGCTGCTGGGCTGCATGACCCCCTGAGAAGTTTGAGAATCAAGTTCATCAATGGTAAAGGGAAGGTTTAAAGGAGAGTTATTATTAATATTTAAATTTAGAGGATGTCTTTCTGTATTTGTTTTGAAATTTTGAAACTCCCTATTGAAAGATGACGTTTTTGAAATTTCCGCAAAATGTGAGCCGAGTAGATTGGAAACTGTCAAGGGATCAGTTACCATATCGGTACCATTTTTCAGAGCAATAAGAGAAGGTGGAGAGGTCTTACAGCAAACAGATCGAAGCTTCCTCCAAACATCAGATGCAGGAGTTGTTCGTTTTATTCGATCTGTGTAGTCCAGCCAGGACTGCCGCCGTCTCTGTCTAAATACCTGTCTTGCTTTGGCCCGTGCTCTTCTGTACCTACTTAAATTTTCTTCAGTCGGTGATCTGTTGAACTGTCTTAAACATTTTCGACGTTCCTTTAGAGCCGCCGAACATTCTTCAGACCACCAAGATACCTGGCGTTTGTTTGGTGAACCCGAGGATTTTGGAATGCTGCGCTCTGCGGATGTTATAATATTGGATGTAAATAATATAGTGGCTGTATTTATGTCGTTTGATTGGATATTAATAGTTTGAGAAATTATGTTCTTTTTGTACTCGTTCCAGTCAGCCCTCTTAATTTTCCACCTGGGACACCTGCCTGTCGAAGACGGAAAGGATTCAAAAGCCACGGCAATGGGCGCATGGTCACTCCCTGACAGGTCGGGAAGTACGGACCAATGCACTCGAGTTGCCACGACCGGACTGCAGATTGACAGGTCAATTGCCGACCATAAGCCAGTCCTAGGGCACATGTAAGTGGCCGACTCGTCATTGAGAATGACCGCTGCCACTTCATCCCACAATCCCGCAACCATGTTACCCCTCCGATCAGAATGGCTGGAACCCCAAGAGCGATGGTGTGCATTGAAATCACCAACCATCAAGAAAGGAGACGGGAGTTGGCTGTAGAGATCACGTAGATCATCAAGAGATAAATCAAAAGGGGGAGGTGGAATATATATGGAGCAGATAGTTAATTTAAAAGGAACATCGATTGATACTGCTACTGCCTGGAGGTTTGTGACGATGTTCAAAGCTCCAGCATTAACAGAAGAATCTGCTAGAATAGCCACACCTCCACAGGCAATTTGTTGGTGATGATCTAGGCGAAAGATGTCATAACCATTTTGTTTGAAATGAGTATGAGGAGACAATTTTGTCTCTTGTAGGCAAATAAATTTAGGTTTTCTTGTATTTATGAGTAATTTTAAGTCTTCATAGTGGCTTCTCAAACCATTAATATTCCATTGTAATAGCATTTTATATTATATATTTTATTTTGTGCTAGTTCATCGTAATTTTTTTTTCTTTGTTTAGATACAGGACGGAAGTTACCATGAACAGTTTGGAACTCTGTCTGCATCTCCAAAGGGTCCTCAACCATATCATCATCAAGTGATAATTGTGAGGATCTGGACGAGGATGGATTAGTCTTTTTAACTAGGAATTTGGATCTATTTTCTGATTTTGTTTCTATGTTCTTTTTTAATTTGTCGGCGAGTTTTTTCCTCTCTTCCAAAGATAAGGCGGGTTTCGTATTTTGTTGAGCCTTATCTCTGAAAGTAGAAGTAGCTGTTGGGCGAGCTTGAGTCTGTGTGTTGGACTTAGTATGGGGCGTGTGGACTCCCTGGGAAGGATTACTGGCGGATGTCAACGGATGTTGTCCGGTGCCGGCTGCAAGCTGCTTAACCAAAGCGGCAACCTGCTCTGTTAGATTGAGTACCATACCTTCCAAAGCGGTACATGACGGGCACTGTGCGGATTGGACTGGGGCTGAAGCAGCTTCGGAGTACGAGACTCCCTTTTTAGGGGTTGGAGCGATTCTTCTCCTGTACTCTTTGCGGGCTTCGTTAAAGGAGAGTTTGTTAAGAGTAACGATCTTCAATACTTCCTTTTCCTCTAAGTAAACTCTACACTCCTTCGAAGTGGCCGCGTGTTTGCCCTTACAGTTCACGCATCTGACGTCGTTCTTGCAACCTTCCTCTTGGTGGCCTTCATCGCCGCAACGGGAACAAGTCTCAGGGCCCGAGCACGTCTTAGTAGAGTGCCCGAATCTCTGACAACGGTAACACCGCTGCGGATTTTTAAAGTATGGCCGTACAGTCAGGGACAAGTACCCAGCCTTAATAGTTTTTGGAGGTTGGGGAAAAGCAAAGGTCAGAATTAGACCAGGAGTCGGAACCTTTTTCCCATTCTCCGTCCGAAGCATCCTGACCACATCGGTTACCATTTCACACTGCAGCTCTTCCTTAATTTCCTCCTCACTACACTCCATCAGGTCACGGCAGAAGACGATCCCCTTAGAGGTATTCAGTGAGGAGTGCGGTTGAACAACGACTTCCACCTGGTCAAAAAAGCTTGTCATCTGAAGGAACTTCCTGGCTTGGATGTAATTCGCAGCCTCCACCAGGATAGTTCCATTTCTCAGTTTGCTTACCGATTTAGGCTGACCGCCTGAGGAAACAAAAGCTTTGTTTATAAGGAAAGGACTAACCTTCGTTAGAGTTTTGCCCTCATCCTTATGACTCACGATTAGATATAGTGGAGTTGGAACGTTCATATTTTCTGCATTTACTTTTTCTTCCACTTTCCTTTGTTTTATATATGATTCATTTTCAGAATCTGACAACTGTCGTTTTTTCTCTGGATCATTAAGATCTCTTCCTCCGAATTCTTGCCCTAAGGGTGGGGTGGTTTGAATATCCATATATAGGGTCACCAGCGCATCGTGTTTAGTAGTGCGGGCCGATTCACCGGGAGCGGGCATGCCCTCGGGTGTCCCACAAACCGTAGCTTGGGGGACAACCCTACCTCAGTTCCCCGAGGCCCGGTTTCCATCGATTACCAAGTCGGGGATACGCGCACAACTTGGACTCGCACGTGGCAACAGGGGCTCCGACACCCCTGCCTACTGAACACTTCCTGACCAAGGACCGAAGTGGCTGGCTTCTGAACCAGTACAAGACTTACGCCTCGGCAGAGACAAGCTCACATCAGCTCTCACCGACACCAGAAAGGGCATCTAGTGCCGGCTTAAGCACTCCCAGCGAGCCATGCACTGGAACGGTCAGAGGACGGGTACTAATAACACCCTGGAGGGGGATTTGGTAGGAATTAGGGAATGGTTAGGTGGGAAGAGGCAGTTTAACGTCATACCCAGGACGGGACCACGAGCGAGGCCCACCCCTACTGCGACACTACAGCTTGGATGGCCACCCCCAGCATCGCAGTGTGCAGGTCACATATTTCATTTCGAGGTGAGTACTCAGAGGACGGGCGACCACGAGCGAGGCCCACCCCTACTGCGACACTACAGCTTGGATGGCCACCCCCAGCATCGCAGTGTGCAGGTCACATATTTCATTTCGAGGTGAGTACTCAGAGGACGGGCGACCACGAGCGAGGCCCACCCCTACTGCGACACTACAGCTTGGATGGCCACCCCCAGCATCGCAGCTGTGCAGGTCACATATTTCATTTCGAGGTGAGTACTCAGAGGACGGGCGACCACGAGCGAGGCCCACCCCTACTGCGACACTACAGCTTGGATGGCCACCCCCAGCATCGCAGCTGTGCAGGTCACATATTTCGTTTTGAGGTGAGAGAGGACGGGTGACCGAGATAAAAATTCTTCTTGTGTTTCTTTATAGAGTGTTACTTAGAGTTGTAAGGGTTCATGTGGTGAGTAGTTAGAAGGTATATTGTTGTTTAACCCTTTGACTAGTGATCCCGCAACGCATTCTGGAACATCCTATGTGCTGCCTGCAGTAATCCCGATAGCTGTGCGGAAAGCGGTATGATGCTAAGCAGTCTTCATAATAATGTATCGTGATGATTAATCTCTCGCTTGAAGACGAATGCAATCTAGCATAAATAAGAAAGAGTTTCAAGTAGCTTTATATTTTATCGCTCCCAATAGATAGCAGATGTTCTTTTATTTCTTTCAGACCCAATTGACGGTATTCAATCAGTTGCTCCAAGTAATCAGCTCATTCTATTTTGGTTTGTGTAGTGAATATAGGTTGTTACTTCACTTTTACGTTACCAGTTGCCTCGATTGTAAACGTTTTGTTGTATTTACCGTGAGTAAATAAACATGGCTGTTTGTGTAATTACTGATTACGTAAAATGGTGCGAGAAAGACTTGCAGACGAATTTTTGGTTAAGATGCTACCATTTCCCACCACCATCCCTGCTACAGATAAGAAGGACAAGCCAAAGAGAGCATGCTACGTGTGCAAATAAACCAGCGTCTGCGAGCAGCGGCGCAGGGACACGATGTGCCGGGATTGCAACGTTCCGCTTTGTCTGTCCGACTGTTTTCGCACCTTTTTTACCATAAAGATTTCTGAGGAGACTAGTGTACTGTTACTAACTTGTACCTAACCTGACCTTAGTATGTTTATGAGAAAATGCTGAATATTTTATTTTATTCACATACTTTCTAAATACTTTTGTGCCTAATTAGATTAATTTCTGTATAAAAACAAAAAACTTCAAAAACTTTTAATTGAGTGTTTTTCATAACACCTCTACTGTAGTAAACCTAAATCACCTTAAAAAAAACAAAATCAAAAATTAAAAAACCTCACTTTTTAGGGCACTCTTACAGAGGAAAACCCACCAATCAAAGGGTTAAAGAATTATATCCAAGCAACATTATTGCAGAAGCTTCACACAGTTGGTTAATACACAAATCTGACATCCATAATGTGTTGCCCAGAGCCTTAATCTAGACTTACATCAATCAAAGAACCCCCACATTCAAATTTTCACATTCAAGGTTTCCTACAGTAGTAGGATGTTGTAACAAATCCATTAGGGACAAATAAAGAAATTTTATCCTCAAATAAATACAAGATCAGATGTATATAAAAGGTAAACAAATGTAACAAACAACTTACCGATCCCAGTACAATGGCACCAGTGTATTTGAACGGCAGTTTCGCAGCTATGCCATACACAGTGTTCTGATAGATTCCATTTGCCACTGCAGACAAACCATAAATCTATAATTTATTTAGAATCAGGATAACTTGTGTAAAACCTATTAAAGTTATAAACACCAAAGGTTTAACATGAGGAAACTTGTTTTTTTAGTAATTTCCAGAATCAAAAGCATCCTTATTTCAATAATAAATAAGAGTTTTAAATTTTAAATTATAATCAGCGAAAGTTTTCTTTGGGTTGGTTGTTTGCTCCCATACATGCTGTGATTTTTAAAATATATATTTTATTTTATTTACATATTCCTATGTATGTTTAATATGGTTTCATTTTAGGGAGAGGTTTTTCCTATGGGTCATAAACCTCATACTGACTAAACACGGGTTAGTAAGTTTTAGCCGTTTTATTGCTTAACGTAATTGTAATTGCTAGTGCTACTGTAACTTTACATATAAAAATGTTTAACTATCTCCAAAAAAACCCATTTTGGGGAAATGATTCGCTTTTGTTTCCTAGAATGGTGTCCTGAGTTTCATTTTTCTATCTATGTCAATTAAAGGTTGAGCTGGATCCATCTATGTTTTAACTTAATTAATTTCAATGAGCTGCCATTTTGTGCTGGGTTGAGATAGGAAGCTTTAGTTTCCACTTTTCTTCTTATATTATCAAAACCTTTCAAATGAGGTGTGACTTAATGGATCTTTACATAAATTTTGAGCCTCCCCCCCAAAATCCCATTTTGAGGAAATGGGCAAAGTTGTAACAGTGAAAGGTGTTCTGAGTTCCATCACTCCATCTTTATCCATCAAAAACAAAATATATGTAAAAGTACAATGTGTACTTTTAACTCACACTGTAAATAAAAGAGGATGTTTGTATATATGACATTAATAGGCTAAGAAAATATTTGACCAATCATTATGAAAATTTGTATGTATATATATGTTTCCACAGAGAAGGTTTATATGCTATGCCCATTGATGTAACTTGCCACCAGGCGGCACTGCAAAAGATAAAAGTTTTTAAAGTGCCTGCACATTATGAACTGCAATTACAAGACAGTTATGTATATTAAATAGCCATACACTGTTAGAGGAGCTAAATTATGATGTTTTTTTTTTAAATATCATTTTATGTCTTTAAAATAGATTTTAGGTTGAACTTAAAGCTTGAACAAGGCAAACTCTACATCGGCGTTGGAAATATAATTCACTTGAACCAAAAGTGTTCATACATGGGCAAAGATAATGAAAAGCATGTGAACCAGCTAGTCTAATATAAAAATATACTTCAATTAAATAAAACTATAGAAAGACAGAGTATACGATAAAATACCAATAGACACACGTATTATATAAAGTTCCGTGTATGGCATTATGCTAATTTATGTGCTAAACCATCCCAACCTATCCTAAACATCTTTGTTGGTAATTTAATACATGATTGTGTGAGCTATACTATTGATATTAAATGAAATAATTGTACATTTTTGTTGTTACCTCTCGACCAACTGTTACCTCAAGAGTTTTCTGACATAAAACAATTTAGAACTTCTACCTTTCTTGGAATTTCAGATACCACAAGAGGATTAACTTTCTCATGATTTAAAGAAGTATACTGTTAATAAAGTGACATGATATTGAACTTCTTCTACCCAAGTAAATGATGTACAAATTTTAACTTAAATATATGAACCAACAACACACCTTAAGGGGAGAGGACTTACTGTTGAGGATAATGACAGAGCCGATAGTGACCCAGAAGAAGATACCAGGCCACTGAGAGGAATCTCCCATAGCAAGAATAACAGTAACCACAAACACAATAACTTCCACCAACAAGGTCCAGACAATGCGAGTCGTTAGGTTTCCTCTGTAACACACAAATACATTCCCTTCATTATATCTTGTGCAAGGATCACAGTAACCACAAACACAATAACTTCCAACAGCAAGCTCCAGACGATGCGAGTCATTAGATTTCCTCTGTAACACACAAATACATTCCCTTCATTACATCTTGTGCAAGGATCACAGTAACCACAAACAGTGGCGTCGGGCCGGGGGGCACGGGGGGGCACGTGCCCCCCCCAACATTATGCAAAAAAAGAAAAAAATAATATAAATTATCTTTAAATTACGTATATGTATACACTAAAAGTTACGAATGAATAACTAATATAGATCCCCCGTTAGTCTATTTTTCTGTATGCATCTAATTTGATTCTGTGTGTGTAAAGTATGCGCGTGTTACAACTAAATTTACAAGTGCCGGTGAGCCGACTCTGGCCGGTTGCGCCCGAGCTGGAGCAGCCGATCGAATGCACCCGAGCCCAGCCGACGCCTGGCGGAGGGATATCATACCAGCTCAGTGCGCGTGTGTTGTGTTGTGTAGGTGGTCGCCACGTTTTATTCGTTCAATAAGCTTATTGTTACTAGCTGAGCTGCTATTGTTTGTGTAATTTTTGCGGATGTTCGTTTGTTATCATGTCTAAGAAACAGTCCTCTGTACTAACATTCTTTAAAAAACTTGGAAATTCAAGTGAAAGTGTAAATGAAGATAGACATTTAGCGGGAAGTAGCACTGGAGGTAGCGTTGGTGATGAATCGCCATCTTGTTTACGCCCAGATCGTGATGCTACATTCCAGGGCGAAAGTAGAGATCCT
This sequence comes from Homalodisca vitripennis, assembly GCF_021130785.1. Lineage (NCBI taxonomy): Eukaryota > Metazoa > Arthropoda > Insecta > Hemiptera > Cicadellidae > Homalodisca > Homalodisca vitripennis. Next base: position 20,350,085 of record NC_060210.1, read on the forward strand.
TCATTGGGAGTACAAAGTGCAGATATTGCAAAAGGAGCATTTCAGCCTGTTGATTGTTTTAAGGTAAGCAAGATTCAATCCAAATCGAGGCAGTTCAAAGAATCCTGGTACAGTGAATTTAATTGGGTCGAATATAGCCCCATTAAAGACGCTGCATTTTGTTACCCATGCCGACTATTTTGTCAACATAAGTCTGGTCGCGGGGAGGAGTCATTCACTAAACTGGGCATGAACAATTGGAAGAAAGCTTTGGAAAAATTCAGGAAACATGAGAATAGTGAAATGCATCAAAAATCTAAACAGTTTCTCTATGAGTATAGAAAAGCAGGAAGCACGGTAGCAGATTCGTTGTCCTCGGCACATACTAAAATGGTTGAGATGAATAGGAGGTATTTAAAATTCATAATTGAAAACATCCTATTCCTTGGAAAACAGAATCTTGCCTTAAGAGGACATGATGAGAGTACTGCTTCATTTAACAGGGGGAACTTTATAGAACTGCTACAACTGAGATCTACTCAAATGGAGGAAGGAATCCAAACATTAATGAAATCCCCAGTCCATTCATACAAAAGTGCCCAGGTACAAAATGAGATAATAGATTGCATAAAAAGTGAAATGCTTCAACAAATTGTCCAAGAGGTGAGTGAGGCTTTGGCCTACTCAATTATTTGTGATGAAACTACGGATATTTCAACCCGTGAACAGCTTAGCATTTGCATTCGATACATTACTAAAATAGATGGACACATTAAAATCAATGAAAGGTTTTTGGGCTTCGTTGATGTGTCAGACACTACTGGTGAAAATTTACATCACACTATTAAACAGTATCTGCAGCAGTTGGGTATAAGCTTAAATAAAATGCACGGCCAGGCATATGATGGAGCTAGTAACATGAGCGGCAAATTCAAAGGTGTTGCCTCAAGGTTCCAAGAAGAAGAGCCTAAAGCTTTGTACACACACTGCCATGCCCACTTGCTTGATCTGGCTGTTCAGAGATTTTGTGAAGAAATAAGACAGCTTCGGAATTGCTTATCCATAGTAAATCACCTGTATAACTTAATTAATGCATCAGCTAACAGGTTTTCAATATTTGAATCAATATGTAAGCAAAGCGGAGAAACAAAAATGAAAAGACTGGTGAGCTTGTCTCGAACTAGATGGACAGTTCGACACAAAGCAATCCATGTAATTCTAGAGCAGCTCCCTGAAGTGTACGAAACTTTGGAAGTTATTGCAAACGATGTATCAAATCGTAAAATTGCAGCCGAAGCTGATGGTCTAGCCAAACAAATCAGCACATTTGAATTTGTATTCAGTTTAAAACTATTGCACAGCGTTTTGAGTCAGACTGATATACTCTCCAAAGAACTGCAGAGTGAATCTCTTGACATTTCTAAGGTTTTTGCAAAAGTTGAATCAGTCATTGACTGTTTAAAACTGGACAGAAATGATGATGGCTTTATTCAGATGTGGAATGAGTCAGAAGAACAGTGTAACAAATATGGTATGAAAGGTTTGTCAGTTGAAAGGCCTTCACTACCACGCAAACGGAAGATTCCGAAAAAACTTGAAGCTAGTAGTAGCTCTTCAGATGCTGCACTTCATCAATCACCTGAACCTGAACCTGAACAGATGTTCAAGACTGGCATTTACTTTGCTGCTTTAGACACAGTAATTGTAAACCTGCAATCTCGTTTTTCCAAGAACGATTATGATAAAATCAACTGCATTGCCCAGTTACTATTTAATTGGACCGAAATTGACAACAACACTGTTATGGCAATCCAAAAGTTTTATAACTTGTCTTTAAGTTTCTCTGTACATCTTAAGTTTTTTCACTGTTATGCAAAGAACAATTTTGTCAAAACAGACAAAGCAACCACAAGAATAACGTTCCAAGAGTTGGCTGATTTTTTTATTGAGAATGATCTTCAAGCCAGTGCACCAGATGTTTGGCAGCTACTAGAAATATCACTTTCGTGGCCTATCACAACAGCAAGCGCAGAAAGATCGTTTTCTACACTACGAAGGCTAAAGACATTTCTTCGAAGCACCATGACAGAAGACCGCTTAAGTGGGCTTGCCCTGATGTCTATTGAGCAAGAATTGACGTCTGAATACATGAAAGATAAAAAACTAGATCTGTTAGTTGACAGATTTTCAAATCTAGCCGATAGGAGGCTAATGCTTCATTAGAAGTAACGAAAATTGGTTCGTTGAAAACCATTACTGTAGTTCTGTTCACCTTAAAACTTTGTCTTGTACACAAATTTGTTTTTGTGTTATAAATGTCCTTGCAGTTATGTCTAGAATAGAATAAACTTGTATAATTTGAAATTGAGTCTTTTTACAATCCATCAATATAGTAAAAATTGATTAAAACCAATGTTTAACAAAAATACACATATACTTTACTTTAGTTCTTAAGTGGTAGTTTTCAAAAAAGTTTCCACGGGACCACCCCCCCCCCCCCCACCGGAGACCCCGTGCCCCCCAAATTATTAGGTCACGCTACGCCTATGACCACAAACACAATAACTTCCAACAGCAAGGTCCAGAAGATGCGAGTCGTTAGGTTTCCTCTGTAACACACAAATACATTCCCTTCATTATATCTTGTGCAAGGATCACAGTAACTACAAACACAATAACTTCCACCAAACAAGGTCCAGAAGATGCGAGTCGTTAGGTTTCCTCTGTAACACACAAATACATCCCTTCATTATATCTTGTGCAAGGATCACAGTAACCACAAACACAATAACTTCTAACAGCAAGCTCCAGACGATGCGAGTCGTTAGGTTTCCTCTGTAACACACAAATACATTCCCTTCATTACATCTTGTGCAAGGATCACAGTAACCACAAACACAATAACTTCCAACAGCAAGGTCCAGAAGATGCGAGTCGTTAGGTTTCCTCAGTAACACACAAATACATTCCCTTCATTACATCTTGTGCAAGGATCACAGTAACCACAAACACTATAACTTCTAACAGCAAGCTCCAGACGATGCGAGTCGTTAGGTTTCCTCTGTAACACACAAATACATCCCTTCATTATATCTTGTGCAAGGATCACAGTAACCACAAACACAATAACTTCTAACAGCAAGCTCCAGACGATGCGAGTCGTTAGGTTTCCTCTGTAACACACAATTATATTCCCCTCATTACATCTTGTGCAAGGATCACAGTAACCACAAACACAATAACTTCCAACAGCAAGCTCCAGACGATGCGAGTCGTTAGGTTTCCTCTGTAAAACACAAATACATTCCTCTCATTACATCTTGTGCAAGTATCACAGTAACCACAAACACAATAACTTCCACCAAACAAGGTCCAGAAGATGCGAGTCGTTAGGTTTCCTCTGTAAAACACAAATACATTCCTCTCATTACATCTTGTGCAAGTATCACAGTAACCACAAACACAATAACTTCTAACAGCAAGCTCCAGACGATGCGAGTCATTAGGTTTCCTCTGGAAAACACAAATACATTCCTCTCATTACATCTTGTGCAAGTATCACAGTAACCACAAACACAATAACTTCCACCAGCAAGCTCCAGAAGATACGAGTCGTTAGGTTTCCTCTGTAACACACAATTATATTCCCCTCATTACATCTTGTGTAAGGATCACAGTAACCACAAACACAATAACTTCCAACAGCAAGGCTCAGACGATGTAAGTCGTTAGGTTTCCTCTGTAAAACACAAATACATTCCTCTCATTCAGAATCAGAATCAGAATCAGAATCATCTTTATTTACAATCATTGAGATTACAAATAGTGTCTTTTACAATAATGTGAGTTTTGAGTCTTCAAGCAGTTTTAGATAAGAGTTTCACTGTAGAATTCTTCGAGTTTGTAAAATGGTCGGTCCAAGAGCCATGCTTTTAGTGCCGACCTCAGCGAGTTCCCTCTCTTGGTGTGCATTTCTTGAGGCAGTGAATTGTGAAGTTTTCTGCCGATGTAGGATGGTTTAGTTTCAAATAGCTTTAGGTGGTGTGCTGGCAGGATGTAAAGCTCACCGTTTCTGGTGTTGTGATGGTGAGTGTCCTTGTTCCTCGGCAGATCTTTTCCATCTACATACATCACTACCTCTTGGATGTAGAGTGAGACAACAGTCATGATTTTCTGTGCTCTGAATGCATCTCTGCAGCTATCCAGGTGGTGTAGGCCGGCAAGGGCCCTAATACATTTCTTTTGGAGTGTCAGGATTCTTTTTAGGTTGAGTTTTGATGTACCACCCCATACAGAAAGACCATATCTTACGTGTGATTCAAATAGAGAAAAATAAGCTGTTCTAGCTGTTTCTAAGTTGCTCAGAGATATTATTTGTTTTATCATGTATAGGCTAGTATTTAGTCTTTTACTCAGATTGTCTATGTGTGGGGTCCAAGAGATGTTTTCATCTATAGTCAAGCCTAAGAACTTAACATGTGTCTCCAAGCGTACATCTGGGATGATTTGAACTTCGGTCGCTCTTCTTCCAAATGCTATCTGGCTGGTTTTAGTCGGGTTTGCTACCAGATCATTCCCATTGCAATATTGGTATGCCATGTTGAGGGCAACGTAGGATGATACTGCCAGGTCGTCTGCGGTTTGTCCTTTAAGTAGCAGGGTTGTATCATCCGCGTACATGAGAGGTAAGCAAAATTCTCCCACATAGTGAGGCAAGTCATTTACAAACAAGATGAAGAGTGCTGGTCCTAGAACCGATCCTTGAGGCACGCCTCTTTGAACTGGAAGAGGCGTTGATCTTATTTCTTCTGTGATTCCTCTGTGTGTATGTTTCAGTTCAACGAGTTGTTGTCGTCCCTCTAAGTAGCTTTTAAACCATTTTTTTGCAGTGTCACTCACTCCCAGGTGTCCTAATTTATTCATGATAAGACTGTGACTGAGGCAGTCGAAGGCCTTACTCAAGTCAAGTAGTATAGCGGTTGTTAGTTTTCCTGCTTCTAAGTTGTCTACTACGGTTTCAATTAGCTTTATTATTGCTGTGGTGGTTGATTTTCCTGTAGAGAAGCCATGCTGGTTGTCGGTAAGCAAGTTGTTTCTAGCACAGTGGTCTAGAAGTCTCTTTAGGACAATTTTTTCACACACTTTTGAAAATGTTGAGATAAGGGAAATGGGCCTGTAATTGCTAATTTGTGTTTTTTCACCATTTTTGAATTTTGGGTAGATTTTTGAGACCTTTAGTTCTGAGGGAAACCTCCCTTCTCGGAATGATCTGTTGAAAATAACGGTAAGGGGAGATGTGAGTTCATCTGCACAGTGCTTCAGTATTTTTGTGGATATCTCATCAATGCCGGCTGAATTCTTAGTTTTCATTTCAGTGATAGTGGCCCTGACCTCTTTAGTGCTTGTGTCTGTAATGATATTGAGATTTTCAGTCGGTTCATGGGTTGCGGGATGTATTGGTTTCCTCTCGGAAGCTGGGATTTTTTCCAGAGTCTCCTCTGCTACATTTACAAAATATGTGTTAAATTGGTTTGCTATTATTTTTGGACTTGTTATTATTTCACCATTTATGTGGAGTTTGAGCTCTGATGGGCTTTTCTTTTTGTTTCGAGCATTGTTTATCACCTCCCATACAGCCTTTGACTTGTTTTCAGCTCTGGTTATATAGTTGGTGGTTGCTTGCTGTCTCAAGAATTTCAATCTTTGATCGTAGCTCTTTTTCTTTAAGTTTGCCTCTGCTTTATCATTTTGATTTCCTGTCACTTCAAATCGACTTTGAGATGTTAAATAGTCTCTTTTGAGCCTGATTGCTTCTTCATCAATAAAGTGCTTTGGCTTGTACTTTTTTTTAGGTCTAATTTTCTTTTTAGGACATGCAGTGTTTAGAGCCTGTGTTAAGGTTTTATTGAAAATGTTGTATGCCTCTTCGACCGTTGAGGCTTCAGTCAGGTTCTCCCATGATTCATTTGAAAGAAGGAGTTTCAGTTGGTTTAAATTTTCTTCTCTGAGGGCTCTACACACCATGGTTGGTTTTTGAGCTGGTGTTTCTGTGTAGAGTGTGTGGAGTTGTGCGGTGTGATCAGAGATTCTTCCCTCTATTACTATGCTTTTTGTAGTTTCATCATCAGGGATATTGGTGCAAATACAATCGATTGATGTTCTTGAATGTTGAGTTATCCTTGTAGCTGGTAGATTTAATCTGCGGATGTTGTGCAAAGCAAGTGTTTCATTTAGTTTAATGGTTTTCCTGTCTGGGTTGAGGATATCTATGTTTATGTCTCCCATAATGATTAAGGGAGAGTTCTCTATTTTGGTTTCTTCAATGGCAATTGAGAGTTTGTTTAGTGCCTCGGCAACGTCTGCATCAGGTGGCCTGTATATGCCCATGATGTTAAGGCATGTTTTTTTTAGGGTTATTTGTATCATAGCCATTTCACAGAGCAGTTCTTGACAATACAACGTTGTTTCTATCTTTTCTGTATCCTTTACTAGGTGTTCTTCCACCAATATTGCCACGCCTCCCTTTCTGTGATGTTCCCTGCTATAATGTGCTTTGAGGCAGTATCCCGGTATTAATTCAACATTTTCAATTTGATGTGGTTTAAGTCCATGTTCACTGAGGATTACGACATTTGGTTTTGGGTTTGTAGACTCTATAAAATGAATTAATCTGTTAATTTTATTAGAGACTTCTTGGACGTTTTGGTGAAGTATTGTTAATCTGTGCTTGAGTTTGTTTGTTTTTCTTTGGCCTTTCCCTTTGAGTTCATTTCTAAAAAAATGTCTTGTGTTTGGTGTTCTGCAGTTTTTATGAGTTTGGTTTCCTCTAAAGTTGTAGAGTTTATGCGCCTAGCATTTTTATCAAAGAATTCTTGAATTGTTTCGGATGGTCCGAGTTTTGTGGCAGTGTGCGGGGGGGTTTTCGCAACCTTGAATATTCCGTTGAGCTCTTTTTTATCAAGATTTATGTTTTTTTCATGGTGTGGTTTTGCTGGGGCAGACTGTGGTTCATTGCCTACTGCATGTGCAACCTTGTTCTTCTGGTTCTTTGCAACTTGGAGAGAGATACTAAAGATGTTTTTTCGCCATCTAACTGGAGGTTTCCTCCCTCTGGACAAGAGGTTTTTTGAAGTTTTGAGGTCTGTGGAATTTCCTGTGAAATAAGTTGCGGGTGTTTTGTGAACTTGGGGATTGTTAAGTGGCTGGTTGATTTTGCTCTCCTGTGTATGGTGTTGCTTAGTTGTTTCTGTCAGGTTCTCTGAGGTGCATGATGTTGGTGTTGGTCCAGGCAATTGCGGTTTAGGCGATGGTAGGTAGTCAGGAGCTGGATGAGGTTCGAGGTTCTCTAGAACTTTTTTTATGTACAGTTTAATTGTGTCATCATATTCCAACAGCTTATGCTTGAGGTTATTGGTTTCTTGTTTTGCCCTTTCAAGGGTGTGGCTTAAGAGATCAATTTTTTCTTTTTGGGCTGTGTTTTTTAGCTTGAGGTCGTCTAATTCAGTGTTTATTGCAGTTTTTACTGCCTCTATATTTTTTATTTTGTTTTTTAAGGCAGTGTTCAGGGATGACATATCTTTTATCCGTCTCGTTTGGCTGTTACTTTCGGTCTCTACTTGTTTAATGAATTCTTCCCTCAGTACTCGTTCAATTTCAAGTTTGTTCTGCAGAGATTTTATTTCATGGTGTAGATTTTGGTTTTTACCTTTGAGGTCATTTATAATCTCTTCTGCCAGGTTAAGTTTGTCTTCTAATGCAAGTTCGTGTTGGGATTTTTCAAGTTTAATTTCATGAATTTGTTGTTTAAGGTTATTATTTTCTGATAATAACGCATTACCTAATTCCGCAGCTAGAGTCAGAGATTCATCTGGGTCGAAATTCTCCCTTGATGACAAATCTTGGATCTTTGATTTTAGGTTTTCAATATTTACAGCATTGTCATTTGGTTTGCAGCTGTCACAAGACCAGGTGTTTATGTCATTGTCTGTGAGGTTTTTGAACTTTTTAGAACTCCATGCAAGACACTTTGCATGAAACCACCTTTCACAGGTTCTGGTGCATTGAATGCCTTGGTATTTAACACCAATATCACAGATTCCGCAAGGATATTTTGACATTTTGTTGAGTTTGTTCCGGTTTCTGTGTAGTAAATCTGAGGATTTTTTTGTTTTTAAAATGTATGTATGCCCAGGGTAAAGAAACACTTTTTTTATAGCGAAATTTAGCAGACTTCTCTGTGTTGTTATGGACTGTTTTTTATTACGAGGTTTGGCAGGCTCCTCTGTGTTATGGTATTTTAGTGTCAGAGGTTTGAAATTTACTGTTTTTTATTACGAGGTTTGGCAGGCTCCTCTGTGTTAAAATTTGTTATTTTTTTAAGTCATAAATTGCAATGGGAACTGTTTTTTATATAGAGGTTTGTCAGTCTCCTCTTGTTAAATTTCAATGAGTGTTTGTGGGTTGGCTGTATATTAATGATGATATACAACAATGTCAGATGTATTAAAAAAAATTCTGAGTTTTCAGTAGTCTGTCAGATGCTAGATCAGTGCCCTACTGAGAGTGTTTACATGAGTGTTTCTGTCAGCATTACCTGAGGTCAGTGTTGTTGACATTGCAGAAGTGCCAGTTGTTGCTGAGTTGGGTGATTGATGTTTGTCTTGCTAAGTAGGTCGCTCAATGATAGAGCTGTTCTTCACTACAATTGTTTCAATTAAATACTTTTTAACATACTTATATTTTTTTGCAGAGAGGATTTTTTTATATAAATAGTATTAGAGTGATTAATATAGTTGTGTGGAGTAAAGTTATTGAATTTTTAAAGACTTGATCTTAATCATTTACTTGCTTTGTTAGAGTTCAATATTAAACTTTAGTTTCTTGATAGTGTTTTAAAGCCTTCATGAAGGAATGTTAGCTTATTAACTTACATGTGATCCAAGGTAAGTATTGTGCACAAGTAAATAATATTTTGTTGGATTATTACCACTTAAATACACACTTTTCTTAGAGTTAATTTCACTGTGACTGTAGATGGTCGGCCATCTTGATTTTTTTTGTGCATCGGCCATCTCATTACATCTTGTGCAAGTATCACAGTAACCACAAACACAATAACTTCCAACAGCAAGGCTCAAACGATGTAAGTCGTTAGGTTTCCTCTGTAAAACACAAATACATTCCTCTCATTACATCTTGTGCAAGTATCACAGTAACCACAAACACAATAACTTCCAACAGCAAGGCTCAGACAATGTGAGCAGTTATGTTTCCTCAGTATCACATACAAGGTGTGTTCAAAACAATAAGGAATTTTTAAGTTTTGCGGGTTTGGAGAATTTGATTGTCAAATGTTTTTTATTATATAGGTATTATGCTCCTGAAGTATAATAGAATTTTCATTAGTATTCACTTTTTCAGAGGCAGATACTAAGCTTAGTCGTGTTTTATGACCTCAGTGATTATCGTCTGTCAACAAAAATTGATCAAAGAATTTGTATCAAATTTTGTGTTAAAAATGAAATAAGTGTAGAAAATGTAAACAAATACCTATGGTGAGACTGCTACGAGTAAAAAAATAATTTACAAGTGGTATAAATGTTTCGTAAAGACACTGAAGTCAATAAACACTCCGGGCACCCCAGCACATCAACAACCAATGAAAACGTGAAAAAAGTGGAAGAAATGGTTATGAAAAAATTGCTGTATTACAATCAGAGAAGTCGCTGATGATGTTGGCATATCAATTGGCTTATGCCATGACAATTTTGTCAAATGGCTTGGGTATGAATTGTGTGACAGCAAAATTTGTTCCAAAATTGTTGAATGGAAGCTGCTCAGGAGTCATTAAATGAAGTCAACGATGATGCAGAATTACTGAAATGTGTTATAACAGGTGATGAAACATGGGTTAATGGTTATGATATTGAAACTAAAGCTCAATCATCGCCAATGAAGACATTCTCGATCACCAAGACCAAAAAAAGATTCAACCAGTGCAGTCGACCATGAAGGTTATGCTCACTGTGTTCTTCACATCTTCATATCATGAATTCTTTCCACAAGGTCAAACAGTCAATATGAAATACTACCTGCAAGTTCAACGACGTTTGCATAAAGCAATCCACAAAAATACTTAATTTGTGGCAAAACAATTCATGGCTTTTGTAACTTGACATTGTACCTTTTCACACTTCATTACTTGTTCATGAATTTTTGACCAAAAACAATACTGTATCAATGCACCAGCCTCTATATTCTCCAGACATGGCTCTGTGTAACTTGATTTTTATTTTTTTAAATACAGAGAACTGAATGGCCATCGTTTTACAACCATAGAGGGCATTAAAAGTGCACTGCAGAAAGAGCTAAAATTATTTTAAAAAATTAGTTCATTTGTTATTTCTTCCAAAAAAATATAAAACAAATTTAACTTTAGGAAAAACAGTTTTTTTGTTAATCTCTAAATGCACACATATTGAACTAAATCCAAAATATTTAGCGCTTTAGTAGTTAAAAATCTGTAATATTATAAAATTGAATTAAGAAAAACTAAAAATATAATTAAGTAAAATAAATTATTTAAACTGGATTGCGTAAATGAATTTTTTTTTAAACCTATGTATAAAGTTTAATTTTTGGAAATGAAATTACATTAAACTTTAACTTTGAGTTTTAGAATATAATTAACTAGTAACAATTTAACCTGTAGTTTCTTGATCTAATACTTGGCACAACTTAAATTATCCTGGAAGAATTTCTAGAAAAATTGTAGAATACTACTGTACACTGTTAGTAAATATACCAAAAAATATTTGTAACTAATATTTAAGTAATACATGCTAAACTTACCCTAATTGCAAGAAAATATTGAGCCAGTTGAAAATTAAATTGGGCACTTGAGATGCGAATCCTATAAAAGGCATGAAATTGGTCACATAGTCGGATTCCAACCCTGTGTAGTTTTGACTCAGCTTGTACTCCACAAAGTACTGAAAAATAAAAGATATTTAAAATACTTTACTTCTTTTAGCAGACACGTCAGTGCAATTAAGCAAAAATTGGTAAAAAGACAAACAATTAAAATTGAGCTTCCTAAAGCATCAACAAAAATAGACAATCTATTGTCAGCCCTCGAACTCCAGGTAATAATTTTTTGCTCACCTTATTTGTGTTGGAAAATCGGTCTAGTTAAGAATATTAATAAAAAGCACAGGATTTTATATTTTACATAATTGGCTATATAAAAATTAAAATTGGTTTTAATAATATAAAACATGTTATGTTTGCTAAGCATTTATATACCATTGTAGTAGAATTGCATCTTACAACAAAAATGCTATCTATATTTATATATACAGGGTGTAAATTAAGTCGTGATATGCCTGAATATATGCCAAACAGATTGAGATATCAATGTAAAATCTTCAACATACCTACTAAAATTTTGGAGGATAAAAATATTTCCCCCCCTTTTTCAAAGAGAGGAAAAGGAGGAAACATGTCACTTATCTTGTGACATGTCATTTGAAAGATAAATTCTAAAGAAACACAATGACATGTGTGACTAAAACACCTCCATGACGATACTAGCAAAAGTTATAGGCAAACAATCCCTTACATCTAAGGGTGTAAATTAAGTCCTGATATGCCTGGATATATTCCAAACGGATTTAGATATCAATGTACAATCTTCGCCAGACTTTTATATTACTTTTTTGGATTTTTTTTGCAACCCCTATCTTGTGACATGTAATTTTAAAGGTCTAATCAATGAAATATGGTTAATATTTTACATCGATATCTCAATCATTTGGAATATATCCAGGCATATAAGGACTTAATTTACACCCTGTATATATATATATATATATATATATATATATATATATATATGTATATATAATTTAAATACTCATGCAAAAAAGACTTGGTGTTTAGGTTTCAAACAATTAATAAAACGTTCTAAAGAGTTCATCTAAAGACTGTATTAATCAATATAAAAGTGTAAAGTTAACTTGGGGAATGTATCTACTCACGTCCTTGGCAGTAATAAACATGTTCCATGGCATCAGCGTTCCGATTCCATGCAACATCAGTGTCAGGTACACCAGTTTCAGTCTGAAAAAGAACATCTGGATGATCTTACTTGACATAAAACTATTCATCACACATTGATGAAATACATTGGAGACTTTAACATTTTTTTCCTCAGACGACAATTTACCTTTAAAATATACAATAGTCATTCTAACTCAGTCAGAAAAAATAAGTAGATTTTGTACAACATAATACTAACTTATTCTCATAGAATTTCCATGTTCTTGATGTCTTGAAAACAGTTTGAAATACAAAGTAATTTAAGACAAAAATCTTAAGACATGTTATATTCTAAATTATGCAACCTAAAACATTTAAATTTTTTTCTCTACCTTTATAAATAATGGGCACCATAATGTAAGGAAATGGCGTACCACGCTGGCCAATGAACTTAATCGAGGAATTTATACAATGAACTTTTTTCAAGTTTAAACTTGTTTCAGTATTCCTATTGCCAGTTATTGATGATAAAAATTCTTATATGATTTACATGTAATCTATATCTCAAAAACCATTTGATACCAAAACATTGTATATTATAAATTGTTTAGTACATGTTATAAGCATTGCAGACACTTTTATTCTCTTAGTTCATAAACAACAGTGTTGTGAATGTTTTTAAAGTTTAAACAGCTTCCATATTGAAACGAAACCAAGCTGGGAAAAAACTTAGTTGAGACATTTATAAGATCAATTTTTGTACCAAGTTTCAAATGGTTTGGGCTTTTATTATGACAGTTATTATTTCCACTTCACGTTATATAGCATATATACCGGGTAGCGCATATGTCAGTTTCCCCATAAATTGGGATATTTTGTTTCAATAGGTTGGTAACAGTGATAAGTTGGCAGAAACACGGAGTAAGTTCATTGTTGTCTATTCCAGTGGCTAGTGTAAAGTGACGCTCTTTGTATATATTATTTGTTTGTGTGTGTTTTTAAAATGTTTACAACGCAAAAAGAAGTTTACATCCTTCAGTTGTGGAGAAGGCTATAATAATTGAAGAATTTAGTGGTAAATATCCAGATGTCACGATACCCAGTCAGCATTATATGTGGTAGTTAAATAAGAAATATGAAAACATAGGAAGAGTTTTAAATGCCCCAATGTGTGGTCGTTCACGATTAATTTGCAAAGAAAAAAACCTGCAGACAGTTGCTCAAGCGTTTGTAGCCAGTCCCGGTAAATCGACTTGTAAGGCATGTACTGAACTAGAAATATCAAGCATGCAAAGAATATTAAAGCAATTAAATTTAAGCCATACCATCCAACTTTACTCCAAGTGCTTCACGAGGATAATTAATTCTGATAGGCGATTGAAATTCTGTGAGACAATAATTATCCGCTCAGAGGGTGATCCAAATTTCTTGCAATCAATTTTTTGGTATGATGAAGCAAATAAAACTAAATAAATGAGTTAATCAGCATAACTGTGTGTACTGGTCGGATGTAAATCCTTATAACGTAATCCAAGCAGAACTCAATGTGCCTGGTGTTATGGCATGGGGAGGTATTTCGAGTACTGCATTGATTGGTCCTTATTTTCTTCAAGGAAATGTTAACTCAGAAAGTTACTTACAGTTACTGCAAGAAGTAGTAGTTCCCGAGCTCATAAACAAACCCGTTTACAATATTCATTTGCTCATATGGCAACAAAGTGGTGCCCTAGCATATTTTGGTATCAAAGTTCGAAATTTTTTAAATAACACATTTAATGAATGGTTGGTACAATTGATTGGCTTGCACGCTCGCTAGGCCTGAACCCATATGATATTTCACTGTGGGGTATTATAAAGGAGACTGTGTATGCTTCGAAACCGCAAAATCTTGACAAACTCAGAAACCTAACTAGAAATGCATTTGAACTTGTTAATAACAATAAACCTTTATTGTTAAAAATTTGTTTTATTTATTTAACCTATAACACTTTAAATTTCCTTCTGGGACAACTGACATAAGCACCATACAATTTAATTTCAATAAAGATTGAATCACAATCAGTACATGCTCCACCAGGACTCAAACCTGGATCTCTCACTTGTTTATATCTATTGTATTAACATATATATAAATTTAAATATTTTAATTTATTTTGTATTCATAGAAATTATCTTAGAGGGTTATTAATTTAACTTTGTTTTCTTTTGTAATAACAATCATAAATTCATATTGTTTCTGTTTTCAATGTTTTGGCACCAACATAATTCTCTCTAATTGTATAAATAAAAGGATATTTTTGACAACATAAAAATATTTTTCAAGCCAAAAATCGATTACACCATCTTAAAGCTTGGGAAAGGACTAGAACAGCCACCATTTTAAAACCGACATATTAAAAATGTTAACGTTTGCAAGTTGTTTCCAATTGCTCAAGTTTCATAAAAAGTCCTGTCTTTGGTCTTTGATGCACAATAGCACACAGATTGCACCATCTTGAATCTTTTTGTTGTACAAGTTCGGTAACAAATTAAAAAGCTGCATGATGTAGTATTCCTTCCATAACAAGTTTAGTTTTAACAAATTAAAAATTATGTTAATTATCACATATTACATAAGCCTTTACAAAAATATAAACATTTTAACAGAGGGTGGTTGTGGAGTCTGGAGGCCAAGACAAAAATGCAAACATTCTGAAATTTTTAAAAATAATTGCAATAGATTTTTATGAAAATGTGAGTCACATTTAGAATTTTTATCTTCTTATTTCTTTTCAAAGAAAGAATAATCTAATGTTATCACTTGTGATAAGGCCTTTTAAATGAATGTGTATATCCTGAACAAAGTTCATAACTATTATCTACAACACACTATGTACATTAGTCTGCCAGTGACTGATAAACGTTCAATATAATCTATCCCTTTCATTTCCTAAATTTTCCAGAAAATACTTCTATTTGACTACTTCATTACACTTTTCTTTACACTACAAAACATAGTTGAAAAATACTATTAACACAAATGTGTTGGATTTTACAGTTTTCAAGAGCACAAAAGAACTGAGAAATACATCTCTTAGTCTAACAGCAACAAATATTTTAATGACAATTAACACTAAAAATGTCGGATCTTGGGAAAAAAAATTGAGTTGCTTGCAACAAAAATATTATTTGGCATATTTTTCTTCCAACGACAATATGTCTATCAAACTGAGGGCTTTGTGTTACATTTAATAATAATTTAAATAAAACACTTACATAATATAACATTTGAATAAAACAGTATGAAATTCTATCACAACAATTTTGCACACAGAATCTGCTCACTTAGGCAGGAAACCGTGAATAAACGCATTATGATGAAATCAGCAAACTTGTCACATGGGTTATTTATGCAGTTAATCTAACGAGTAATTACGGTATAACCTCAATATATTCAATAGTTACGAATAAGGTTTTTTTTTGTGATTGTTGTAATAATTGTGCATTCAACGTGACGGCTGCGAGACTAATTAGTAATCTGATATGCTAAATGGGAACCAACTCAGTGGGCAATGAGAAGTTAACATCTCAATGTTTACACAATAATGAGCAATGGTTTGCCTGACTGCTCCTATAAATTAGATTCAATTACACATTTCTTTGAAATTTGATATCCAAAGTCAAAGATCAATGTATTACACAACTTGTAGCTACGGCCTGAATAGATATTACCTGTCATCGTATGAATTTTTAAAACTCACATAACTATATACACCATAGCAAAAGATTTCATTTTTGGAATGTTATTGTATTAATTTATATATCTAAATTAATTATATCTATAAATCTGTATTAATTCAATTCAAATTTGTTTTTACTTTTTTTTAACTTTTCTACATGGTGTAAAGGTATGGCAAATTCATTTCTAAATCTGTTAATATCTTAACTGTAGTTTGTTCCCAATACTTTTGATATACAGATTAAATACAATCATTAATCCATTAATGCAAAGTGAATCCAAACTAAACAAATTGACCATTCTTCCTATAGCAAGCAAGCTTATAAATGTTCTACAAATAACTGAATCCACATGATGGGTCTGTATTTTTCAAAACGCATAGTTCTGTAAAACTTAAAATAAAATACTTTTTTGCATATCAACATTCTCCGGAAGATTAGCCTACCTGTATATATCAGTTTATAATATACAGGGTGTCCCATAATTCTCTGGACAAAGGTATACCACGTTGTTGCTCAGGTCAAGACAAACATATTTCACCACATAAACATGGGTCTCTGATGCTTAGTTTCCCATCTGTCTATCTGTATGAGTTTATTATTGAAAAATTAATACCTCAAAAACCATTAAATATAATTATACCAAATTTGGCTCAAATTTTTATGATGACAAGGCCAGTTACTGAAAAAATATCATTAAATTATCTTTATTATTTTCAAAATGGCAGCCATAAAAACTTTCAAACCTAAATATCATAAAAACTGCAGTTTTTCTCAAAAACTCAACTTAAATAATTCTGGTATCATTAAATTTGTGATAATATGCTTTTAAAACAGTTATTCAAGTAATTCTTGAGGAAAACTGCTGGTTCCTAAGATATTCAAAGTTTAAAAGTTTTAATGGCCGCCATTTTGAAAATACTAAAGATAATTTCATGATAAGTTTTTCGGTAATTGGCCTTGTTATCATAAACATTTGAACCAAATTTGGTGTAATTGAACTTATTAGTTTTAAGATA
Source organism: Homalodisca vitripennis (assembly GCF_021130785.1). Taxonomy (NCBI): domain Eukaryota; kingdom Metazoa; phylum Arthropoda; class Insecta; order Hemiptera; family Cicadellidae; genus Homalodisca; species Homalodisca vitripennis. The sequence goes on from NC_060210.1 coordinate 20,366,839, forward strand.
TTAATTTTTTTAATAAAAAAACACATACAGACAGACAGATGGGAAATTAAGCATCAGAGACCCATGTTCATATGGTGAAATATGTTTGTCTTGACCTGAGCAACAACGTGGTATACCTTTGTCCAGAGAGTTACGGGACACCCTGTATACAGTACATGCAATAAATATAAAATTCATTATTATGATTAAACACGTTGGGATTATAAAGATAAAAAGCTGTTGGTTTACTAATTTTGAGTGTATTAATGTAAAATGTGCAATTTATAAAACTCCTGTCACATTCAGAAAGAACATGTGACATGTATAAACAGCCTGTTTTCAATTCTATTGTTTGTTTTATATAACCCTAAAAGTGCTGACATTGCGCAACACAATGTCAGGAATTCGCCCGATAGTACTACAAGAGGACAGATCGACGTTTACCGCAAACGACATAACGACCATGATTGATGATATTTCTCAATGTGTTTTGTATAGTAATACATTAGAAAAAGGCACTATTAATCTATCCTCAATCAATCTTTATTTTTTCCGTTTTAAATCTCATCTGTTAAAGTAATTGTTGGACTTCGCCAGATATTTAGGACTTTCTAGCAGACAAGCACAACAATCCTTTTGTTCCTATGCTTTTTTTCTAAAAAGTAAATGTGGAAGTTGTATACATTTCTTCATTTGTAATAACATTGCCTTTATTTTGTACATTTTTTTATTGTTATTTTAGTGAGCTTAGTGGAGTTCTATGCTGTGCTAAATGAGAAAAGTAAACAAGACAATTGTTTTTGCCAAAAACAGTTAATAACATTTCAACATGGAACGGTAAGTAATAGTAACTTTATTATTTATTAATCTGAAGTTTTTGTAGAAAAGCTATATACACACACTATGTTAATTTGCATGTACTTTTTATTTACTTCCAATATATGCTTGCAAACTCCTAAAAACCTTGTAACATTACAAGTAAATATAGTCAGCACTTTGGGTGTTAAACAATTATTACTGTTGAATTTCCAGTGGGCTCATCGTAGATGGAATTTAATTGTTCAGATTTTATTATTCAGTACATATCCTCATGGTTGCTCTCCTTATAGTTGATTTATACTTCTATTTTTATACATGAAATAAGTTCTATACAAAGGAACCGTTTCTAAAATAAACCGATAATTTTAGGCAAATCTGCAAGTAACAGTGTTTTATTTGAATACTTCAATCATTAAAATAAGGGTATAAAAATAATGAATAACTGATGTAAAAATTCCTTTGTGAATGAGACATTTGTAAGATCATTTATAAAATATAATAATACTAGAACTGAACATTATTAATTATTGAATACTACGATAAAAACTTTTAACTACTGTATATTTGATATTTCCTGTATGTCAAAGATTGCATGAAAAAATGTAATGCCTTGTTGTTTTATTTTTCCATCAAAAATTAATATATGTGCAGATACAGTAAATAAAGTATAATATGATAGTTAACGGCTTCACTGCTGGTATACACTAAGTGGATCGAAACTTCAAAGCCTCTGTAATGTAAGGAGTGTGCCGTGCCGCAACTTGCTCAAAGTATTATGTACCTTAAGAAATAAGATTATGTAGACAAAAATAGGATTGTATTTCAAAATTGTATCAATATACCAACCTGTCATGGGGAGGATTCATCTCAAGTTGTGCATTCTCCATAGTGACTTCCTTGAAATTGAGCTCATCGTTGGGCAAGTTGGTCTCCTCCCATGCAGGAGTCAGTCGCACAGGCTCCGTTGTCAGAAAAGGCTGCTTCTCAAATTCTGTCCCTGCAACATTACCATGTAGCTTAGTGTGCTTCAAAGAAATTTCCTTGAAATTGAGCTCATCGTTGGGCAAGTTGGTCTCCTCCCATGCAGGAGTCAGTCGCACAGGCTCCATTGTCAGAAAAGGCTGCTTCTCAAATTCTGTCCCTGCAACATTACCATGTAGCTTAGTGTGCTTCAAAGAAATTTCCTTGAAATTGAGCTCATCGTTGGGCAAGTTGGTCTCCTCCCATGCAGGGGTCAGTCGCACAGGCTCCGTTGTCAGAAAAGGCTGCTTCTCAAATTCTTTCCCTGCAACATTACCATGTAGCTTAGTGTGCTTCAAAGAAATTTCCTTGAAATTGAACTCATCGTTGGGCAAGTTGGTCTCCTCCCATGCAGGGGTCAGTCGCACAGGCTCCGTTGTCAGAAAAGGCTGCTTCTCAAATTCTGTCCCTGCAACATTACCATGTAACTTAGTGTGCTTCAAAGAAATTTCCTTAAAATTGAACTCATCGTTGGGCAAGTTGGTCTCCTCCCATGCAAGGGTTAGTCGCACAGGCTCTGTTGTCAAGAAAGGCTGTTTCTCAAATGCTATCAGTGTAATATTACTATTTAGTTATGTTTTCCATGGTGACTTCTTTGAAACTGGATTCCAGTTAAGGAAGATGGTATTCTTCAAATACAATAGACACTTTTAAACGCTCTGTTGTCAGGAATACCATACTGTGTTATCAAATTGTAATCATATAAAATTGACAAAAAGATATTGTTATCAATTGATTTTCTACAAAAATCATTCCTCTAGCTCATAGACTATTTTAAATCTAGATAATACAACATCAGGGTTGCTACAGGAGTCCAATAATGAAATTCCCAGACTTTTCCCTGATTTCCAGACCAAATTTTTCATTTTTCCCTGACTTTTTTCGACGCAATCCCCAGGGTTTTTGGCAATTAATGGGTGGAAAAAAGCGGTGTTGAGGCTAACAGGGTGGCAAATATAAAAAAGCAAAAAAGTCTGCTTCATGCGCCGCGTCGTCTGCAGGCTTGGACTCGGCGCGGCAGCAGTAAGTTTATTTGTGTAAAGGGATTTTATATTTTTCCCTGACCAACGTCAAAATTCCCTGACTTTTCCCTGACTTGAGACCGGATTCCCTGACTTTTCCCTGATTTCCAGTCCTGTTTTTTTTCCCCTGACTTTTCCCTGACTTCCCTGATTTCCCTGACCTGTAGCATCCCTGAACATATTTCAAATGTGTATACTGATTTGAAAAGAAACTTTCTTAAGTCAGGAATAATAGACATGGTTAGTTCATTGGTTATTTCATAATATTATTATTAGGAAAGTATCTTTCTTTAGAGATATGTGTGTACCCCCAGGCAAAGCTTGTTTACAGTACAGATTTGTTATTCTTGGAGTTCCTCAGGGATCAATACTAGGTCCTTGCTATTTGAAATAAACTATGAAACTTCTTTACACTAAAATTTAAACTTTATCTAATAAAATTATTGACTTCTGTATCTTTACTACTAATTGCAGTGTATTTACTGGTGACATGATTGTGCGGCAAACTGCAGCGTGTACAATATTATTTTATGCTGGAATATGTTTATAATGTAAGATGAGACGAACACAAAAACAACCTTACTATAAACCATTCAAAGTAAGTTAAGTCTCATCAGATAAAAGTAAAATCACATTAACATTACATACAGTATCATTTTTTTTCCAAGAACTTGAGTAATAATTTTTTAGTATTTGTCTAGTTTCACACAGCAAACATTTTAAGTGGTTCATAATTGCTCTGTGTATCACATCATAGAACTACTTCATACAATAAATCCTATATTGTTAATATTTAAAGCATACTTGATAGCTATCACACTGAAGAAATACTACTGCAAGAGATGACTGCCATGGATTTGCGGTTTTGGGGTACACTGTGGTATGTGTGTGTAAATGAATGAACTTGTGTGGTTGTACCCTATAAATCTTCAAAATACTTTTACTCTTTATATTTTGGAAATTTAACATGTAAAATTGTATGTTTACTTGCAATTTTAGTACAGTATACCATTATCTATTTCTAGTAATTTTAAAAATAATAATTTAAGTGATTATATAAATGCAAGATAGAAAACAGATCTTAAATAATTAACTTTAGTCCTGTTATTAAAACTATTTACATTTTCATCCCATTTTATTTCCAGTTAGTCACTCTTGAAAATAGCCTTTTTCTGTTGTATAATCATGTTCATCAGACACTGACAGGAAATGTTCATTGTAAACTAGCATATTTTTTATTAAAAAACAAAAAATACACTTACAACATTTACCTGTTTTGAACTTTATAGTATGAACTATATAACTTCACCATACACAACCAATACAAGTGTAAAATGTCTAAATCATCCTAACTAAATTTAAGGTTGGGAAACAATGACTTTGATTAGTCACAGCTGATATTAAAAACTGTAACTTTCAATGAAATGGCCTTGTTAAATTGAATGAATGGGAAAGTGTTGCCAATAATAATCATTGCATTATCTATCTCTTTCTTGGGATCACTTCGTCTCAAAACAAAACCTTGATTCATTTTCTTTTTTATAAGTTATCACATCTTACACAATATTACTTTTACACAGAGTAAAAAATAATATTAATTCTCATAAGATAAAAATGTCTGAACTTTAAAATAATCTATGTAGGGTGCTTTATAAGTGTGCCAGCCGTTTTACTTGAAAACTTCAAGAGATATTATAAAAAGTTAAATAGGCAATTTCCTGAATCTTTCATTATAAACAATTTGGTGGATTAAACATTTTTGTTATGTCAACAATTTTTCAAAAGGAAATTAAAATTATCACAATAAACTTTTTTTTATTTTGGAGTTAACACCGATGTTAAAAATTTGGGCAACATAATAAAAATAAAAAATACCAAATCGCTCAAAATAATATCCAATGGAGTTTCCATTACATTTTTGGAACACTAGTATACTTTTTTATTTAAAATAGATGGCAAACCTCATATAAATAAAACCATTTACCTAAAAAAGGATTCACCATTCAAACCCTTAATAGCTTTGAAGTGGTTCGGTGAATAAAAAATAACACAAGAATAAAAATGTCTTAAAATTGAATTCTATACCTGATTTCAACACCAACATTTGTATTTATATTTAAAATTTTTGAGATGGTCACCATTTTGGAAAAATGGCTAAAAGAACCCAAATTTAAAAACCATGAAATTGTTTATAAGTAAATCTATGAAAGTGTCTAATTAACTTTTTATATCTCTTGCAGTTATGAAGTAAAACAACTTTCACAATTATTTCTATCACCCTGTGTAACTTCATTATTACATGTTAAATCAATATCCAATAAACTGTTTACTAAACAAATTTGGTGGTAACTTTAATATAAATAATTATAAAATAAATTCACTGTTTTACTCGTACAAGTAAATTAAAGTTTCATTTTTATAAGTTTTGTATTAACTGTTGTTTAGTTAAAATTAAAATAAATGAACAGAATTAAATCATACCAATAAAAATCCAGAAATTTACAATTAGATAGAATATACTCAGAATATAGATTAACAATTGAACATGATTAAACAAGATCATCATTCAATCCCACTCTAAAATTCCTTCTATACAACAGATTGTGAGCAAAGCTAAAAAATTCTGTTTCAGCACACTTGCTGATAGCTTTCAGCGACATTACATTCCCACACTACAGGGGTCAACAATCCAATGTGGAGTATCGTGCTGTACTCAGCAACTAAACAAATAATTACACAACACTTACTACATTTGCTTCCACAAAAAGAAAACAACAATACTAAGAAATTGTTTTCAACAATCAAAATATTGACAAATACAAAGTAAAACCTTCCTTGGGCACAAAATAAAATTCATCAGCATGTTAGCTAATACAATGCAATAAAGATAATATATGGTATGAAAAGTCCGTCATTCCAATTTCTAACACTTAAATATGGTTATCATTAATTCAATCCAAACATCCTTGTTGTATAAATTGTGATTTCAACTAAACATACACAGACAAAACATTACTGGTACAAAAAGTACCAACTGAATAATGATGAAAATTGAACAGTACAATGTGCTAAAGGTGCTATATGCTTTTTACACTACAACTGTTTACATTCTAAGTTTTCCAAACTATTTTACAACTCTAAATGACCCAACTACTTATTCTAAATTGCTGTAAAACAAAAAAATTTAGTTCAAAGTTGGAGGATAAACCGAATTTGGAATTGTATTTTAAAACGTTTCATCTACATTATTTATCAAATATTATTTCTTTACAATGTAATGGTAATGTGAAAATAAGGAAAGAGTAAAAATCATATAAAATGTCCAAGTATCAGGTTTATGTACGTTTCACCTAAATCTCACCAACATCTTGCTTGGATACGGTTCATCCCATTGTCTGCAAAGCTGCCTTGACCCAATTATCACCACAAGTACTCAAAGTTTCGTATGAAGAACTGCTGTCCTCCTGGAGAAGGATATGCACTGAGGGGATATTAATCTTGCCATGTGGAAATGCAGTTCCATCAAGACCACAGTTTAGTTCATTCTCGATAACCTCTTCAGTTCCAAACTTCACTGTCACAGCCAAATCCCATGGAGAGACTTGCACCATCATCAAACTCAATCTTGCCTATTTAGAAATTGTTTCATTCAAATTTCAAACCTATAGATAAATTTAATATAGGGATAAACCTTGAGTAATAGACTTTGCAATTCCCATAGAGGTAAGCCAAAGCCTAAACAGATACTCGTCATTATCGATCTCCAATTTTTCTATGTAGAAATTTGTATGTAGAAGTTTCATCCAAATTTCAAGACTGTAGCTCATTTAAATATCGAGATATTGTGCATACAAAAAACAATTAATACTTTTCTTAGTAATAGGCTTGACTACTGCTCAGCCATTTCCCACTGAGGGGCATGCAAGAACACCAAACTAAATCTTGTCCGTGTAGAAATAAAGTTAATCTAAAATTACAAGTCTACATATCTTAATTTATTCTGAAGATATCCCCCTTAGCTAATGCTCAGCCAAATCCCATTGATGGATATCCACCTTAATCAAACTTGATCCTACCTATGCATAAAAGCTCCAAAACAAATTTCAAGGCAATAGCATATTTTGATCTTGAGATGTCCTGCAAAAATAGGTGGAAAGAGATATAAGAAGACTCCACTGGGTGATGGCAAACCTTATAAATTCAAAGTCATTTCATCCTTGAGAAATCCTGTGGAAAGTTCAGTAAAATCATACGAAGGAACATCCACCAAGCTGATAAAAAAGTTACTGCTGGAAAATAACAGTTGTTAAAATACCAATAGTAGTAGTTTCACTACTATTACCTACTTAACAAACGAACTCATTTATTTACTTGGCTTAATAACCAATAAATCACTCATTTATATGGCCTTATACTTATACAGTACTAAAGTAAAAAATTATTTACTAAATCCAGATTTTGAAAAATGTTCAGAGTACTACAGGATTGAATTTGGTGCATCAGCGTTTGGCTACTTGGGACAGGTTCCTTTGTGCATATAACTGCAACTAGCAAAAAGAGCCTAGATCATGTTGAAAGGAATCATTGTGTATCTCTTGTGTGAGGCAAACCAGGTGATATACGTGTGGCATGAGTGATATTGGCCTAAGTTTATATTGTTTGGGAAACCAGGTGATATACGTGTGGCATGAGTGATACTGGCTTAAGTTTATATTGTTTGGGAAACCAGGTGATATACGTGTGGCATGAGTGATATTGGCCTAAGTTTATATTGTTTGGGAAACCAGGTGATATACGTGTGGCATGAGTGATACTGGCTTAAGTTTATATTGTTTGGGAAACCAGGTGATATACGTGTGGCATGAGTGATATTGGCCTAAGTTTATATTGTTTGGGAAACCAGGTGATATACGTGTGGCATGAGTGATATTGGCCTAAGTTTATATTGTTTGGGAAACCAGGTGATATACGTGTGGCATGAGTGATATTGGCCTAAGTTTATATTGTTTGGGAAACCAGGTGATATACGTGTGGCATGAGTGATATTGGCCTAAGTTTATATTGTTTGGGAAACCAGGTGATATACGTGTGGCATGAGTGATATTGGCTTAAGTTTATATTGTTTGGGAAACCAGGTGATATACGTGTGGCATGAGTGATATTGGCCTAAGTTTATATTGTTTGGGAAACCAGGTGATATACGTGTGGCATGAGTGATATTGGCCTAAGTTTATATTGTTTGGGAAACCAGGTGATATACGTGTGGCATGAGTGATATTGGCTTAAGTTTATATTGTTTGGGAAACCAGGTGATATACGTGTGGCATGAGTGATATTGGCTTAAGTTTATATTGTTTGGGAAACCAGGTGATATACGTGTGGCATGAGTGATATTGGCTTAAGTTTATATTGTTTGGGAAACCAGGTGATATACGTGTGGCATGAGTGATATTGGCTTAAGTTTATATTGTTTGGGAAACCAGGTGATATACGTGTGGCATGAGTGATATTGGCCTAAGTTTATATTGTTTGGGAAACTGTCGCCAATCTATCTAAATTATTAGTCACTCATCTCATCAAAGCTGGTTATGTTTAGATAGGGAGAAGGTGGTGGCTGATCTACAGTAATTTCGCATTAAATAGTTCCCCAGGAGAGTTACTTGGCTCCTGAGACGTGGTTGCAATAAGATCAGTATTATTTTAAACTACTGACATTTTGATGGTTAATATCCTATTAAGGTGGTGCAAATATTATTTAAATACGTTGTGTTCAGAAAATATTATTTAAAATTAAATACTTTTTCCAACATACGAACTCTCTAAAGAAGGAAATTAAGACATTTTGAAATCAGGCTCAAATAAAAACTAGTGAATATAAAAATTTGAAATTTTTACACTGTGTTCGAGTTATTTAAGGAAATACCACTTTTTTATTACACAATGTAATTTTATTGAGTGAGTTTTAGAACTTATTTTCTTAAACTATACTTTATTATTAAAATCAAATTTCCTTGCGTCATGATTGAATAAAGAATGTGTCACTCCCTGAGGCTAAAGCTCGTGTACATACTGTACAAATTTTTTGATTTTATCTTCAGCTGTTTTTATTTAGGCCTGATTACAAAATTACCTACATTTCCAATTTAAAAAAACCTAACATTTCATTTGGAGTGATAAGAAAATTTCTACTTTTTCTGTATTCAGGGAAGTTATCTTAAAAAGCTATAAATATTTATTGATAATAAAAAAATATTTTCCAAACCCAAAATTAATTTTATTATCTTAATGGAACATTCAACTTTTCCCCTCAAAATCCCTACATACTATTAGGCTGCTTAAATATATTATCTATTATTAGTAACAGCATTTTTTTCTTACACAAATAATATTTTATTTCTAATATCAAATGTCAATTACATTTAGGATGCAATCATCACCTGTTTATTAATTACCAACTGAGTCATGAGTTTTCAAAATACTGTATCACTATTTTTAATAGTATTAATATTAATGGCAAACTAGTTTGAACTGTAAAAGATGAAAAAGTGTATGTGCTATTATTTGTGTTTACTCAATCACACAGTGTTAGTAACTGATAAAAATCAAAATTTTTTTTAAATAGTTTTGTTTGGTCATTGCTTATATCTGTCCATATAAATATAAATAAAGAAAGTTACTTTTGATGTATTATAAAAGTTACAAGTTATTTTTATTCTGATAGTTATTTGTTGCAGTCCTTATACTCTTATGAATTGTATTAAATTATTACAACTTGTTCTAATATGGATTTTTTAATGTATATAACAAATGAACATGCTAAAACATGAAATGCATTGTTTTTTTACTGTATATTCATAACTTTATTATTCATAGCTGTTGATTTGTATGAAAACGATCCCATGAATAAAATATTTTACCTCAATATACCCAAAATCCAATACTCAAAGAAGGTTTTATGTAAGTGATCTGACACTGATAAAGTGATCTCACTTATACATCAAAGCCACTTATAGCTCACTTATATATGTGATCAAGTTTAATGAAGATTATAAATTTATTTAAATATAAAGTAAGATGTTTTATGTACAAATTGAGTTTCACACATGATTTTTTCTACAAATTCAATTTTTGCAACAATATGTAAAATGAAAAATGGCACCAAGGCCAAGCAGCGTATAATGAACGGTCACTAGACATAATTAACTGACCATTAGACTGACAGACAGGCCAATTAAACGCTAGTCTGATGACATCAGTTTGGAGCTTCCAAGTAAATTAAACCAGTCAATGAGGTCAATCACAATCAACACTGAGTGATAATTATAAATTAATAAAACCACAACGACTATAATCAATTAACAACAATAGGCCATTGCAATTTCTGTGTATTGTGTTTTTTTAAACCGTAACAAATGTACCATTTCAGAATAAAAAAAGATTATCCGTGGACACTACACAAGTCTGTGTGAACCGGAGACTGATCTTTCTAATAATTCGTTCACTAGAAACAGACGCCTTTCCACTATCAGTACTCAATGACATTATCAAATACCATGTTAATACAAAACTTAATTTAAAAAAAAAACTGTTTTGTAGTGATAACCCTCTTGCCGAGCTGCAGCCCCAAAAGCCTTGAATGCCTTCCGCATATGAAGGAAACAGAATTTTCCAAGTCATTTGCTATAGTTCAGTGATACTAATGAGTAACACAAAAATCCTTCCATCGTCAAAAACAAACACCAAAGTATTGATTTTCTGCATGTGTTACAGTATTGCATTTAAACATGGATGTTTGTTTTACTGGGGCCTAACTTAATGACATAAATAGAAGTAAAAAACTATGATAGGATTTTTAAGTGCAGTAATAAAATTTAAACAAGTACAAATTTTGCAATGTGTTTATGTCAAATAGCTTTACTTATATCATCCCCACAACCCATGTTTCCCTTATTTGTTAGCAAACACATATTTAAGCAATACAAATCCCCCATTACACTTTGTTGTAAGGATGTTGCATTTTATTTTATATTCTATTCCAGCCAGAAAATTCATTTTTGTATTGGTATTTGAAATTAGAATGATTTTCAAATAGATCATGCTTTATTGCACATCAACTTATTTGTTCAAGATCAAATTTGCTTAGCAAGAATTTAACAGTGAAATTTAAACACAACCATAGGCACCATATCCTAATACACATAGAGAATAATGAAAATGATTTATTCTTGAATGTTCGGCACGAGTATCCGACAAGACAAATTCTTTCTATCTTTCGCATATAATCTACAGAAATTTACCGAATCATTCACTGGAGGCTTAAAGGGAGAGTGACGCCGCATAAGGTAGGAGGTGGAGCAGTGACACCACATACGGTAGGAAGGGAGCAGTGATGCTGCATAAGGTAGGAGGAGGAGCAGTGACGCCGGATAAGGTAGCAGAGGGAGCAGTGACACTATATACGGTAGGAGGGCGAACCATCTGATATTGGCACAGGTGTAGATGCAGTGGAGGCACTCTTGCATTCACATTTTAGTTAGACCTTTTATATTGTCTCCAAATCACAAGTTTATTCCATCAAAATCATCAACAAGTATTAGACTGGTAGATATAATTATGAACACTTTACTATGTATGATACTCAAGTTATACGCATGTTTCTGCGTATGTGTATGTGCGTGTTTGTTTGTATGTGTATACAGGGGTATATAAGAATGGTTTATTCCAGTTCTTTCAGTCCTCAACTGTACATTTGAGATACAACCTGGCAACCTTATAGGATTTTGGTGTCACAAAAACTTAAAATAACTTATTCTGAATTAAATTCCGTTTTATTAAATACTGATGCTTCCACAATCACTTACATTCTCCATAGGTTTCAGACTCTCAAATTATAAATAAGAAATGTATAAGAATCAGTAATTGATTAGTATAAATAATTAATTATTTAATCCGAGCCCAAAAAAATATTGCTAATAATCTTATAAATTGATTTAATTACTATGGAATAAATCAGCCACAATTATAAGCATTAATAAAAAAGCTGAACACTGTAAATCATTGGAAAGTGAATCATTTTGTTAGTCCATTCAATAGTAATGAATGTGTGAATGTGTTGAAGGCTGTATGGTGTATTGCACTATGTACGGAAGCTGTAATTAAATGTATTGATAAGTAAATGCTTTGAAATGAGAAATTGAAGAATCTAGTTTTAAATTGTCTAATTTCCTCAATACTAAACATAAAACCATATTGTTCCTTTATTTTCTATAACATGTAAAGTTGCCTGATTTATATAAAAAAGTATAAACCGTTGAAAAAATAATAACTCAAAACATTTCTTCACATTAAATAAATTATTAAAGATTTTTTTAGAATATACTAATTTTATATCTCCTGTTTTAATTATCAGAATAGTGAAAACTGTTAGTAAACTTGGGGTTGGAATCTGTTATAGTTAACAGTTGAATCTATTGTGAACCTAGATATTGAGTGAGGGCTCTGATGTATTTTAAGCATCAGGAAGAACTTTTTAGATCAGACCATTTGGCTCAGGTAACTCTTCAAGAGGCCAATGACCAAGGGAAGGCATAACAACATGCCATAACGTATCTTAACAAATAAAACGTGCTGTATTAATGTGCTGAGTACCGTACTATTTCTAAAACTTGGACATTAAACAGTACATTCATGGAAAAATTAATTAAAGTTTGTGATGGAACAAATGCCTTACTTCTTGTAAGAGTTACACTTACTCTTACTTACTTACTACATAAAATATAACAAGTTTCATATTTAGAATCTGGCACTCCTATGATTTGATAAGATATTGGTGGTGTGCCATATAAATAAATGAAAGATACCCAAGCCCTGAGCAAGAGATGGGCTGTGATTACAGTACAGAAAGTAAACAGTGAATAAAAAGACTAATATTAAATAAACATGACTAATTTTTACATATAAAAATTACCTTAAATCTAGACGATAACAATGTGTATTAATATGTATTTTAACAAAATCAGAATGATGAAACTTTATCAATATTACAACTGTATTTAGTGAACAGGAATCAAATTATTCAATTGAATAAAATACATTTTTTATTATTTAAATTGATTACTGAAGGTGGCACCAAAAGCCAATAATTAATTTCTCTGTGTTTTATTTTTAATTGATGTAACTAATTAATTGGTAACCATACCAGTACTAAACAAATTAAATCCCCTAGTATCCCTATATATTCGTTCTAAAGAATTTTGATCATTTAAAGAGTGAGTTTTTGTTTAAATGAGCAAAACATACTTTGACCACTTCATTCTAATTACAAAAACAATATTTAAAGAAAATGCATAATACACCAGTATATGTACAGTATGGCATAATGTGATGTACAGAATATATATTTTTCCTTCAAACACAGCTATGAGTCTAAAAAAGATAAATTTCTTAGAAGGTGAATTTGGAAATAAATTCTTACCAAATTGTAGCTTTTTTTATTAGGTAGATAACTTAAAAACAGATGCAAAAATTTTATATTACGCCCCCGTGTTCACAGTTATCTTTCTTCTTATGTGGGATCCCATTATCTTTATCACATTTAGTGCTGCAAAGGGCGTTCCATTAATGTATGGAGACAGATAAATGAAGTTAGATCATTATTAAGAAGACGCTTCAAGACATCAACATAAATAATTATTAGACCCGAAATAGCCTAGTTATTATGATTTCAATAATATAATGTTGTTTATATAAGAGAACTTACACAAGTTTATATGGTAATAAATTAAATTAAATTTAAAAGTTAAATTTGTAACATTGCACTATATGAAAATTGCAGTTGTTGCACTCTTAAACTTTTAAATTTATATTCTAGAATGTACTTTATAAATATTTCAATATAACATTATTATTTTTGTAAAAATAATCTTCTCTAATAATTTGTATTACATTTTCACCTGTATTTTAGTTTCTAATTTCTCTTCAGAATTAAAAAATAAATTTTATCTTCGGCTAACATAAACTGAAATTAAGGAATGTACTGTATGGATGGTTTTATTTGGATGAAATATAACATGGAAATCTAATTTAAAAATATGTTTTAGGTAACCTTATCATTAATGTTTTAAGGAACCTTATCATTTTTTAAGTTTACATTTTGAAGATAACAATATTTTAATATGATATTGATCTAAAAGTGTAATTATTATCTGACAGTTACATATGAAAAAAACTAGTGATTTTTATTGCCTTTGTAAGCTCATTATGTGAAATATAAATGTTGTACAGCAAATTTGGAATAACATTTTCTGTAAAATAAATTGCTGAGTAACAAGAGCGTTGGCAAAAGAAATTTGGAGTACAATAATGGATGAGTACTAACTACAAGAATTTGAAGTATACTAACGGACGAGTACTAACTACAATAATTTGGAGTACAATAATGGATGAGTACTAACTACAAAAATTTGAAGTATACTAACGGACAAGTACTAACTACAATAATTTGGAGAACAATAACAGAAAGAATTTTGAGTACAATTACAGACACGTACTAACTGCAAGAATTTGGAGTATAATGACAGACGAGTACTAAATACAAGAATTTGAAGTATAATGACAGACAAGTAATAAATACAAGAATTTAAAGTATAATGACAGACACGTACTAACAGCAAGAATTTGGACTATAATGACAGACGAGTACTAACTACAAGAATTTGGACTATAATGACAGACGAGTACTAACTACAAGAATTTGGAGTATAATGACAGACGAGTACTAACTACAAGAATTTGAAGTATAATGACAGACGAGTACTAAATACAACAATTTGGAGTATAATGACAGACGAGTACTAACTACAAGAATTTGAAGTATAATGACAGACGAGTACTAAATACAAGAATTTAAAGTATAATGACAGACTAGTACTAACTACAAGAATTTGGGGCATGTTTGAAGCCTAGAAAGCCATATAAAATGTGAACAAGAAGTTTTAATGTGAAGAGTAACCTCTAAAAATTGTGAACATTTATGTTCCTACGATGATGCAGACTTTCATAAGTACACAAAGAAAAATTCAACAGCACCATAAAATATAACAGTATTAAGCAGTCTTTAAGTGATAAAATTGAAAGAATCTCCACCAGTATAACTTATCTTAAGAATTTATTGCATATTACATTATTAGTACTTTGAATGTTTATAAGCTTGAAATTCAAAACAACATATTTATTGTATAACTACATGTTTTCTTTCGTGAAACACAATATTTCAATAAATTTATTGAGACATTGTACTTTTTATTATTATACTGTGGAACAAGTAAACAGTAATGATAACCAAATGAGTTTGCATGTTGAAAAATACAAGATTTCTAAGAATGTCATACAAAATGTTTTTCATAATATTACAGTGCTCGATGTACTGCATTTTATAATTCTTTCAGCAATTTATTTGTTTTTAATTTCAAGCAGTATGCCACCCTTGTGAGTACTGAAGCCCGCAGGATCTAGTGGTCTGTGTTAGAGCAGGTCTGTGTTAGAGCATACATCAATAGTCCACTTGATCCTGGCATGCCCATGTCATTAAAAGATTGAATCAGGCAGTCAGACATACCAGCATGATCAGTGCTATTGTGATCCTGCAACCACAGCAATTGGACAAGGCTAATGGCACCGCCTTTTAAAATGACACCACCTACAAGCAGATCAAGAGAACATCCCACTAAATGTCTGACATGTATCAGATTTCCACCTTAATGAAGGAAATTAAAACTTGTTTTAATATATTTCTACCTTAATGATGGAAACTAAACACTTTTTTAATTAGGTTTTTTGGAAACTTTTCAAAAGCATAATTATATTTATAATTTGTCAAAAATTTAAACTGTCTGAAAATGTCTGGCTATTTTGGGGGGATCTATGAATAGAGGGATAATTTTCATCTGACTGTCACTCTAAGTGGAAATATCCTGAATGTAAAACTGATGAGTACATAGTACTAAATGTTAATAAAACAATATTTATTCCAATTTTTTGTTTTTGGACAAGGCCTTTCGAAACCAAGGTTTCATCATCAGGTGACTTCACAAATAAACAAACAAATAAATAAATATTTATATTGTAAATATTTTTGTGTGGAGTAAATAAATAAATTATTAGTTATTTGTGTAGTCGCCTGATGAGTTCTCTCTTTATACTTGTTGGAACCGGCCAAGTACACAGAGGGAATGTTGAAATACTTAGATGAAACAATTGGTCCATCTGTCATGCATTTTAGAGTGGAAAAAGCTAGTAGTAACTTTCTCGGCCAGTTGCAACTGAAGCTGGACAGAGCATCCAATGATCTCAACTTTCCTAGTCTCACTTTACAAAACACAAAATTGTGACTAAGATGATGATACGTAAACTACATTTTTAAATTGGTAAAATGTTGAACACACTTTAGTTATCTGGTCAAGATAAAATCAAATATCAATATGCAGACCATTACACAGTACAACCTTGAAAAAGAGGTTTCAAGAGCATTTAGGACACATTCTTGTTATCAAGGGACTTTTCAAGTCTAGATTCATGCTAGGGATGTGTGACTTTGAGTCATACTATGGAGATCACTCTGGTTTCTCTAAAAAGTCTTTATAGCAAGTGCATTTCATATCAATCTTCACCATCAAAATTTTTGAAAAGTACAATTACAGTACAGTAGTGTAATACATTACAACAACAAGGTTAGTAATTAAAACATGTACTTTAAAAGAAAATATAATTCAATTGTTCAGCTACTATACTGCATTTTGTCTAAAAACGACTACAAATCAACACACAGATTTCGCAACAGACACACAATTGCATCTTATTAGTGCTACAGGCTATGGTAATTCACATGACTCGTATAGGGTGTCAAGAAGGAGGAGGGTTTTATGTCTAGACCTGTGCCCTAGACATTCTTCTCCTCAAAAAAAGTCACAGATCCTCAGAAAAATACACTGGAAAAGGTAAACACGTACTATAATATGTGGACAACGTACTACTGAGGATACACTTTTACTAAAAACGTTTGATTTTGCAGAAGACTTGCTATTGAGGGTCAGAGTTTAATCTGAATTGGGAAAATACCAGTGCTAATGAGGTTTGAAGATAAATAAAAGTTGTTAGAAAGTTAGAAATGCACATGTTACCGTAAAAGTCGCGCTATTAAGGGTCATGTTAACGAGAGTTTACCGTACTAAAGAACCATAACTACATCAAAACACAAATATTACTAACCCAACATAAAATAGGTGATTGACATTGATTTCTGATGGACTGTAGAAAAACTGGAAAAGAGGGTAAATTAAACTCGTCCTATATAGTAATACCTGTATTATAAGGTAGACATTAACTCATTCTTAAATTGTATGTATTTTTACGACTGTTATACATGTTCAAATAATAAATATTAAAGTGATCAAACTTACGAAGTTACAGACCAACAGTAACAAATTTTATCAACTAGTGAGGAGTGGTTCAAAACAGTTTGTTATAATTAAAACTGAGAGAAGAACTAAGAATATACATGCAAGACCACAACTATCACTGTTGCTGTCTTGGCAATGATAACAGACAGCTGGTTCAGTAGAGATAGGTCTGGCAAGCCATTCATCAGCACAAGAGTACAGAAGTGTCACATGTGTGCTTGACAAGCTGACTATTAGTTCTTTAACACTAAACACTACATGCATAATCTTATCCCTCTGTCTTTAAACAATCAATGCACAACCATTTAAAACATAAATTTCAAATTTAAATATAAATTCCACTTACGACTTAACTATAATACAATGACAACACTACTCTTTTTAGTAAAGAATAACAGTAGAACTTTGATATACATAAGTAATTTTAATTTGTGTACTATATTTTTTGTAATAATTTTTTCTATTAACCCTGCGTTAGTCGCGTTCCGCCTGGAACGTCGTTGCTCGCGCACGGTCTGTGAGACCGTGTTTGAGTAATCCATAGAAAAACTAGTTAAAATTGAAAACAGCTTATAAATTATAAAACCTTTATTTATAATGTATTTAGAAAACAAATAAGTGAATAATTTATGAGTAGTTTAAATGTTCTTATATAAATGTAATTGAAATTGATGTGTACTTCAACTTACATTACAAAATTAAAATTTCTATATCCTATATAAATAAAATAGTAAAAAAAAACATTATTTAAAAATACTAATAGAACTTAATAAATAAAACATAATAATAGAATGTTTAAGAATACTGAGTACAATAACAATATTTTTTATAGGCTTAGGTAAGTTCGGTGAAGTAAATATAAAATTTGGAAATTATAAGACTCTGATTTAATCTGATTCGTTAGTGTCCATGTTTTCTGGTCTATCTAATGGGCGGTTTAGACACAGTCTTAGGCCCGTATGCTCGCCACAGATGTAGATTCTACAATGTACACTTCTTACTCTTGTTTTCCTATTTTGTTTCCACGTACATAACGAACATCGTCCATGACTTGTTCCTTCCTCTGAAGCTTCTCCTAGACGAGGAGGTGGCACCCCGGCAAGGACTCTAACTTGTGCTTGAATTTGGCGAGGAAGGTTGGTCAATGTCACTCTGACTTTCAAGATGTCCATACACAACTCCCGGCTGAGAGTTTTGAGATAAGATCTTCTTGTTACTTCATTCCGCGTATTTGATCTCCAAATGATGAAACTATTGACTCCTCCAATGTTTAGCATTGCAAAGAAAACAACGAGAGGCCGCAGATTAGTCATTCTACCCACTGAATAAGTTGCTTTCATTTCATAGAGGGTATCTACGCCTCCCTTCGTAGTGTTATAGAGGGTCAATATTTCTGGCTTTTGAGCATCCCCAGATGATTCATCGATTCTATCATCAAAATGCATGGACGACTGAAGGAAATCATTTCTATTCTTTTTTTGGTACATATGATACAAGTGTCATGTCGTCGCCAAAGGCAAACAGACTTGTCTGATAAGGCCTTTGCTTAGTTTCTACAAATAAAGATGGTACCTCTCTCTTATTTTTCCTTAAAGCACCGACAAGAGATAATCTATGCTGATTCTTCAATTTCTCTCCTAAAGGAATGGAAGTGAACCAGTTGTCCACAGTGACATTTCTTTCTGTCCCGATATAGGTTGAATTAAACGAAGAACCAATTCAGATGGTGAATTGTTAACTTGATATGGCCCTGGAGGCTGTTTGGCCCCATAGATCTCCATGTTTAGAGCATAGCAAACTCTAGCGTCCGCCAAGGCAAATATCTTGATACCATATCTGGCTGGCTTCGACTAAATTCGTCACCAATAAAGTCATTTTCACTTTGAACTTCACGCAGAAGTTGAAGAATTCGATCTTCTTCTTTCGGATCCATTTTCAAAAATTTAGATGCACAAAATATTTGTTTAACCACAAACACTTACAGTCACGCACGGTCCACAAGTCCGGGAACACACAAACATAAACAGTCGCGCACGGTCGCGAGTACCGGGGTAGCGGCTACACAGATAGGCGCGCCAGAATGGCAGACCAGGACGTAAACAAAACCCCTCTGTTGCCTACAAGGTAACACCAAACACTGCTTTTACGGCATGAAGTGGGGGAGGGGATTCTAGAACTCAGCTAGACAAAAGCACGTTGCATGTTGCCAACTCCAACAAGAATAGCATAAAAAATTCTCGCGTAGCGGAATCTAGGACCGTGCGCGACCAACGCAGGGTTAAAAGAAGAGAATGTTCAGATTTTCCCATAACTTGATCAGCTATGTTTTATTTTGCTGTGTCATGAAACACTAATTACAATGTCTGAAACATCAATATTATGATTGTATCATTTAATTTTTTTAAGAATTATTGACTTCTATCAAAATACAACAATTTTTTTTTAGATCTTGATACGATCAACTGTGGTAAATTGTGTACAATACTTTTGTATTTTGTATGTCTAAGTAATTTATTGGAGTATACTCAAACATTACATTGAGCACATCATAACTGAATTGTTAGCACTGAATGAATACCTTTCGATCTTAAACTTTCAAGTGGTGAAGACAATAAATGAAGTAAAACAATTTGATTTTGACTAAATCAAATTTTAATAAATATTTTTTTTTATTGCACTAAAATAACTGTTTACAAATTAATGCATGCTTAAGACAATTAATTGTAAAACTCGTCAATTGAATTAAGTGCAATATTAACTGGGTAATTCTCCAAGTATTTCTGAAATACAAAACATTTTTTTCATTCTTTCCTCCTGTCAGATAAATTCTTCTGAAATTTTGCCCAGTATAGGTTGTTTTTTTTACTATGTAAAATTCAAGATTGTGGTGATTAAATATGATTTCATTTTTCTTTCAGATATTATAAGGGCGTATTGGAAAACTAGTATAATATTCAAAGAGGAGAGTTTGTAAATGAAATTGTTTCATATATACACTATCCACAAACTGTCAGAATCCTAGTTCTTTAAAGTGTTTTCGTGCAGATTGGTCTGGTTGTGGTTTTTTAATAATCCTGATTGCCTTATTCTGCTCTGTATTTGGTTTACTTGTTAACCCATAAAGAGAAATACCATATGATATATGAGAATGCATCATGTGAGAATACATTCTTATTCTCATCATATGTATGAGAATGTTAGTAGTCAAAGTGTGATATACTGCCACGAGAAAACAACTACGATTTTTCAAAAAGTGTAGTCAAGTTGTTGGTTTTATAAAATATTTGTTGAATTAATTCTGGATATCTTTAATTACTCATGACCACGTACAGCAAGTGCTTGAGATATATAAAACTGCCCTTGATGGGACCCTGCCTCTTTCCTGGCTCACTAAGTATACGGTATTGAAGACAAGGCAAAATATCCAAATTTAATTGAAACTATGAAAATATTTCACAGTTTTTTTCACAAAAAGTAGTACATTAAAACTCTCTAGTGGTTACTTCTTGAGTACATCCTTGAAATTTTAATTTAATTTTTTATTTCTATTTATTTATTTTGATGGCTTGTTTTCAACTTAAGAGTAAGTGTGGTCATCACTGTCTCAAATGCATGAATGGTCTCTGATCCTCTTGCAATCCCGGATCGTGAACAGAATCTGTTTTTCACATTCAAATTAGTAGCCTTTCAACAAGACTAGAGACAAAAGAGGAAGACAAGATTTGGATTCCAGTACTAAGCTGGTTTCCACATGTAACAGATTTGTGCTCACATGATATCGACTTCCAATCACTCTCTACTGCTGTTTGCAACACGCTCATATACATTTCAGAAGGCAGAATACAATTGCATCAAGTGCAGCAAAGGCCGTCCAGAGCCGAGTAGTCCACTCACCTTCTCATAGGTGGAAATTAAGTGAATTAAACAAGAGGCAGTACCATGGGTTCCTGGTGTTATTTGTTACATAAGTTTACAATAGAATGTTGCAAAGCAACTGTAAACATATAACACATCATTTTTAGTATCTAATACAAAATTTTGATAAATTACATTACAATCACAGTGATTGTCAAAATAATCAAATACAATTTCATACTCTGAAATCAGGACAAAATTCTGAAATTTTATAAGGACAGGCCATAAGCAATTATCCAAGTCGCTTTCTAAAAATTCTGGAATTTTCTTCAAAATCAAATTTGAAAGCATATTGTTAAATAGTTTGATTCCTTTATAAAACGGTCCAGTTTCTAAAAGAGTTACATTACGAGAAGGGTTCTGGAACTTGTTTTTGTTTCTTGTACTGTTATCATGTTGGTGGTTGGGTTTTATTAAACTGGATTAATGTTTTTTACAAATAGAGCTAATTCTAAAATATAGAGAGCAATGTTAAAACTTTGTACTGTTTTTGAAAAATGGGCGGCATGATTGACTAAAATTAATATTCGCAAGAGTATGCACAGCTCTTATTTTGTAGCTGTAACTACTATGTCCCCAAAATATAATACCATAAGATAAAAGCAATTGAAAATACCCATGATAGACTGCTTTAGTAATAGGAAAAGCCACAACTCTTTTAATATAACTAATAGTGAATAAAGCATTATTTAGTCTAGGGCACAAAACATAAATGTGTCCAATCCACTTCAAATCATCCTGCAGTAATACTCCTAAGAATGTTGTCAAATTAATTAATTTCAATTGTTTATCATGTTCTATTTGATAAGATATGTTGTAGTTTGTTTTCATTGTTTTCAAATTGATCATGTTGGTTTTAGAAAAATTGATATTTAATACATTGCATTTAAACCAATTTGAGAGCTGACAAATTGATGAGTGCTGTTTAATGTTAATTTCTGGAAGAGTTTTGGCTGTTATGAGCGCTGTTGTGCATCTGCATACAAAGTTAGACTGCGATCAAATTAAATGTAAGGTCATTAAAATAGACTACAAATAAAAAAGGTCTTAATTTTGATCCTTGAGGAATACCGTACTGAACTTTTTGCCATCAAACCATTCTCTGCAATGATTTCAACTCTTTGGTATATGTTTAATAAAGAACATTTAAACCATGCTATTACATTTTTAAGAGCAATATTTCCTAACTAAATTGATAGTTAAAAAATATCTTAATATATTTTTGAAATAACAGGATCCAATGTTACAGGACAATGGTTATTTGGATCGGTTTGATAAGATTTTTTAAACAGAGGAAGCACAGTTGAATATTGAAGTCTTCCTGGAATTCCATTTCCATTTCTGTTTATATCCTTAATCTCTTTAGTTTTCTTCAAAATTATTGGCAATATAAAAAAATTACTACAATGAAATTCTGATTAAGCAACATAATAGATAACATTGATTAGCGGATGAAACCCACATGGCAACATGGTAAATAACACCACAAAAATATTTACAGCACAATTTTGTGAGACCTTTTGTCTTGATTTAAGTATATAATTACTGTAGATAGTAGAAACTGCTGTGTTTGTTACAAGTGATCTCTAAATGTTAATTGGTTTATAATTAGGCAATCAGCAGAGTGATCTCTAAATGTTAATTGTTTTTTAATTAGGCAATTAGCAAACACCATATAAGTTCCTCTGTGCAATAAAAAGTTAATGATAACACTCAGAGCATCATAAACGGGTATTATTATCACCACAGAAAAGATATGCAATTACTAAACAACTCTGCAGCTTTAGCTTTGTTTTCATAATTGAAATGGAAAACAAACTGGTTTGTTTGTAGATTTGAAAGAGTCAACTCTTTCAATCTTGACAAACAAACTGCGTTTACTTATTTAAAATAAAGTATAATTTATTAATTTTAATTAAATCTACACAATTATAAAAATTGTATGGAAACTGTATTAGAAAATACCTGCAGTCATTTATAAAACAATCCCTAAATCAGAATTTGTTTGTAACTTGATAAAAGTTTTTAACAAACCGCAAGATTACATAGATCTTTTGAAGACTAACAATTATTTAGCTCAAGATATTTATAACAATAAATATGCTAATACAGGGTATTTTTTAACCATAAAACCTGGTTTGTGTGTGTGAGGGGGGAGGGGTAAGGAGTGTTATCTCGACCTCAAAGACCTTTTCTTCCCACAAGTGTCCCCAGTACCTATTAGTTAGATCTACATAAATTGCATGTTTTATGCTATTATTACCTGTTAGTGAACTAATTTCATTTATAATTATGTTTTTACTGATATCTTTTGTTTTACTTGTACATAAGGTTTTCCGTTGGAAGTGAAGTGAAATAAATAAATAATTTGTTCAAATTCCTTATCCTAATCATAATTTTATATGTTATTAGTTAATGTGTCAGGAATAAATGTATGTGGTTATAAATAGTATTTGAAAAATTAAAGCCTGAACAAAATGTCATGTAATCAGTGGGCATGTAATACAAGGCGGGAACAAGAATTTTTTTATACTGTAAATTGTTAGTAAAATATTATTTGTCACAACTTTTTGTCCTTTTCTTACACACAATAACAGCATGGAATTGATCAAAACATCCAGAGGTGTTTAAATTTTAATTAGTAGGAAACATTACTTTTGAATTTTTAAATCAGTTACCAAATGATGATAAACCCTGACTGGTGATGATGTTTCAATATAAAAACTGGTCTTAAACATAAAAAAAAACAGAAAAATCAAGTATTTTTATGTGAAGGAAAGTTCCCTTTCAGACAACCGGAGATTAATAAACATGGGTCAATAAAATTTTAAAATGATTAAACTCAATTTGTCATCCCAAAAAAAACTTTTCACATTATCTCAAAGCTCATGCTTGTTTGAGTGTGGACACAAACGTTTAACAATAATCAAAGCATACGCTTGTCTGAACATGAACACAAACATTTAACATTGTCTCAAAGCCCATGCTTGTTTGAGTGTGGGTACAAACTTTTAACATTGTTTCAAAGTCTACACTTGTATGAGCATGGACACAAACGTTGAACCTTGTCTCAAAGCCTACGCTTGTTGAGTACAATGTGACAACACAGTCCAAATAGCTTTCTGAAATCACGACAGAGTTTTCAATATTCTATTCCCACCCAAGCTACCTCTGTCAGACACCGAGGAAGTGAAAGACAAGTCTCTAAATAACAAATAAACTTGAACATTTCTTATTCCTCTCCGACAGTAAAACCAAATGTTTCACTGTTTTTATTTGAGAATATTAACAAGCCTCAATATGAAAACAACACCCATGGAGTGATTCCAAAAACATGATGGTTTCTATAAAATCCACAATACTGCTTCATGATAAACTATACACACAAAACATTACTGATAAAACATTTTAAACTGAAATACGAGGGTCGTCCATAAAGTAACCGCCGTTTGGGCGTGGCGCGATAAGTAGTGGGGGTAGCGCCGCCATTCTCACATCGGTGTGCGCAGCCGTTCAGTACGCTTCTAGCTGTGCAAGGGAGAGCATCGTGCGATCGCGCGTTCTCTTGTTACAACGTAAAAACATGAGCGCTATGATAGAAAATCCCGCCAAGTGTGAAGTACGTGGTGTAATAAGATTTCTGTGGTCGAAAAGTTACACAGCAGCTGAAATTCATCGTTAATTGAGTGCGGTGTATGGCCCAAACATTATGAGGGAAGGTGTAGTCCGTCAATGGGTTCGTTTTTTTAAAAATGGAAGACCGGAGTGGTAGGCCATCTCTCGTCAGTGATGACTTGGTGAACAAAGTGGATGAGAAAATTCACAAGAACCGTCGCTTCACAATCTCGGAACTTCCGATCATTTTCCTGAAACCTTTTACTGTGAAACCTTAAAATGGCTACGACGAGCGATTCAAAACAAGCTTCATGGTCTTCTGACATCTGGTGTTGTGTTTGTCCATGACAACGCCTGCCTTCATACAGCTCAAAGAACAACAGAACTTTTGGAAAAGTTCAAATGGGACGTTTTTGACCCACCCCCCCTACAGCTCGGACCTGGTTCCCAGTGATTTCTATCTTTTCCCGTACATGAAGCGGTGGCTTGCATCTTAAAGGTTTGAGAGTGATGAAGAGCTTCAAAACGCTGTGACAGGTTGGCTACGTTCTCAGGCGGCAGATTTTTTTAAAGACGGAATTTCAAAAACTGTTAAAAAATATGATAAGTGCTTGAATTTGTATGGTGAATATGTTGAAAAGTAGAGAAAAGCTGTAGTTTTAACATTTATATAATAAACTTTTTGTATCTCAACTGGTTTATTTTTTATTTCAAAACGGAGGTTACTTTGTGGACGACCCTCGTACAATGTGTTGACACGTTTGCATTTTTTAAATTTTTGTTTGACTTCATAGAATATAAATATTGTAATCATATATACACTTCTTGTACACATTCCATATTTTCTTAAATAACGATCCCCAAATCCCTAAACTCCCTTTCATTAAAAGATTGGTGAATTACACTTCATAGAAATTTGATAATAACTGTAGCAGCTTCAAGCCACATATGACACAGGTGCTGTACTGAATCATTTTGTTGTTTTGGGGGGGGGGGACCAGCCTGCAATTTCCAAGATAGTATTTTTAATATTTACATTTTTAAATTTGGGACTAAGCTGTTTTCTGTTGAAGAACAACATTTATTTAAACCAATGTAATCCAGTTAATATATAAACAATTTGAAGTAAGTTATTAAAAATTTAATATTTCCAACAAATGATACAATGTAGCTCAAGTTAAAAATTATCAGAAATCCTAATAAACATTGGGATATATGGTTGTGCCACAGTGTAAGGTGTAAGTCTTTGAGTCTGAGATAGTACAAATACAAATTCTGCTTGGATCAAAATGTTGATCTTTGGGAATTGAAGTCTTAATGTCTTAATTTCTTTTATTCTGATATCTCAAATGTGAAGTTAGGTATAATTGTACAAATAGAGTATGAAACACTGTAAAAATTGTAGAATATGTCCAATTCTTAGTGGCAGAAGTTGTATAGTTTAGTTAACAATGAATTGTTTTTAAAATTGCAAGGTTTTCATGTACCGTTCAAATTTCACGATAGTAGCTATACAAGAAATACCACTATTGTTTCAGTTGGGAATGTTTCTCTTCAATTCAGGTCCGTATTTGTTTATCTTTTTTATATATTAATGTGGTTGAATACACATCACATTTGACTTGCCTGTTGCGTCATTGATCACAGGCTAGGGCTGAATGGGCACTGTTATATAGTGACATCCACTGACGAAGCATGTGCCTTCCGCATTTTCATGCACTCATTGTGATTGAGACAAATCTTTGAATGTCTACAGTTTTAAAAGTACAAACAGAGCCGACTAAAATGTGTAATTCCAAAATGTAGTTTAGGGTTCATTACTTGAAAGGATTTAATTTCATCTTTGGTAAATAGTATTTTACTTGATTAACTAGGTTACTTTTATCTATACTATGGACATTAACCAAAACAAAACTTCTATTACTGATAGGGTATAGTCAACCATTCAACATGAATTAAGAAAAAAAATTGAAAGATTTATTTATTATTTATAATGGAGTAAATAACATTCTAAACTAGTGCCTACAATTTCAAATGTAGTGACTTTGACAGCATATACATTGGGCGAACTGGGTGAGCTTTCAAAACCAGACTTATAATTCGTTTAAACCCGCGGTTAAATTAACAAAAATAGTGTTTTGCCCAACATCTTATTGGCATGGAAGAAATTAATAACAATAAAGAAAATTTACATAAACACAATAAAAGACTCAATACTCTCGAAGAATATGAAACATTATAAACGTTTGAAACATCAAGACTCAAATTGTAATATTTAAAACGAGAAACTTCAGTTTAGTTCACATTGTATTTTTAACAATATCCTCGGACAGTATATCTTATCATCAGCTGATAAACCAATGACATGAACTTACCAGGAAGAGGAGACATACCGGCTGCAAACTTCAGCCTGTTTACTGTCCGCACTGTACATGCTGTAGGCCTACCGTCACATCTCCGTATGTCCTTATTTATTTTGTTATTGTTTGTATACTATGTAGTTTTTAAATTTTAAAACATTGAAAACCCCATACAGAGCGCTTTTTACTTTTTTTAACACTTGATGATGGTAAGATTGTTCTGAAGCATGTAGTGGACAGCTACAATATTTTGGAACTGATTGACAAGGTACAGCATATTTTTTAACAATCATCCCCATGAAAACTAAGTAAAGTACGGAATGGGTGAGGGGGGACAATCAGCTGATCACTTTTCTTTCCATTCTACACATCCCTGTTTCCCTACTTTACTACATTGATAGTGACCAGCGTTGAGTAGTAGATGCAAGAATATTGCATCTCTTAGAAACTAATTTAACTTTACCGAAAACCACCTGAATAAACAAAATTATTTCTTGTGTAATAACCAACCCATCACTATTTTGTATAAAAGTGAATTTATACTTGTGTATTCCTGTGTTAATGATTAAGAATTCAGGTCTATTTTTCTAACCTAATTTCCTTGCCTTGATCTACTAACAAGTTCTATAGTCTCCTAGTATTTAAGTTAACTATTTGGTTATTTCATTTCCTATGTTAAAGTGTACATACATGTAATAAGGAATTACCCTCTGTGCACAAGTACTGTATTCTAAATTTGCTGTATTATCTGTACTTGAGAGACCCAATTTTTGTGGAATTCTATGTCTAGGTAATTAATCAAATTAGTCTTTTTATATCTCTATTTAGTTGGTATATTAAACACATGCCATAAGCATGAATGTCATATTCACGTTCAGAACTTCAGAAAAATCAAACCACAGCTGTATAATATTTTGTTGCAGTTTTAATTAAATTTCATCCAAACAAAATTGTCTAAAACTTTTGAACAACAATA